>NC_138986.1:1370000-2080000 GCF_964341445.2 Mesoplodon mirus | reverse complement strand
ACCTGTGTCTGCAGGTGCGGAGGTGCAGGTGCTAGGTCCTCCTCACGAAACTTAAACGTCTCCACGCAGAGGAGGAAAGGGGTCAGAATGAACGCAGCACATCTCAAACCAGCCAGGGAGCATTTGATGGAGAAGTCTTCCAAGTTACAAGGTGGGTCTTTAATTTCCACTCACGTTTATAACAAATATTGAAAACCTCAGCACCCTCTGCAGTCCCGCCAGTTCTGGCTCCTGGTGTGAGGTTCCACCTGAAGTCAAGTCACGGGGGGTCCTCACCGCAGCCCAGACAGCCGAGCTCTGAGCCTGCCTTGTCTTGGCCACGACTGCCTGCCCGGCTGCCTCTCCTAGGAACCCTGGAGAGGTTTGACTGGATTCACTGCCTCTTATTAAAAAGTGCATTTAAGGGGCTTCCCTGGTGGCGCAGTGGTTGAGAGTCCGCCTGCCGATGCAGGGGACACGGGTTCGTGGCCCAGTCCGGGAAGATCCCACATGCCGTGGAGCGGCTGGGCCCGTGAGCCATGGCCGCTGAGCCTGCGCGTCCGGAGCCTGTGCTCCGCAACGGGAGAGGCCACAGCAGTGAGAGGCCCGCATACTGCCAAAAAAAAAAAAAAAAAAAAATTGCATTTAAGGGACTTCAATGGCCATCCAGGGGTTAAGACTCCGCGCTTCCAGTGTAGGGGGTGTGTGCTTGATCCCTGGTGGGGAAACTAAGATCCCACATGCCACACGGTGCAACCAAAAAAAAAAAAACACCTGCGTTTAAAAAAGAGCTCCCAATATAAGGGTCTTACTATGAATCAGAAAAATGGCACACTTCAAACTTTCACCTGCTTTGATAAGCCTGTTACCATTTAGGCCCCTCTTAGGAAATTCCAGCCAGAAAATAAGAATTAGACCTTACCGGGTGACCCGTCCACTCCAAGGGTCAGCCTCTGGCTGCTGTTTTGTATTTTATAGATGTATTTAATATATAGTATGTTGACCCTTGAACAGCTTGGGGTTATGGGTTGACACTTTGAGTATAACTTTATAGTTGGCCCTCGATATCTGAGGTTGTATGCTTACTGGAAAACATTTACGTAAGAGTGGACCCTCGCAGTTCAAACCTGTGCTGTTCAAGGATCAATTGTACATGTTTATATGAAAATATCATTTATATATATTATTTTTAAATATATAATACCTATATACTATATACATGTACATTCATATTGTATATACATAATAAACACATTTTAAATACCTATTTTGGGGATGCTGAAGGTCTTGGAGTTATGTGCGGTGTACGTCTCCAGGGCCAGGAGACCTCGGTTCTGGACCTCTCTTGGGCTGGCTGGCTGCATCACTTTGGGAGAATCTCATAACTGCTCTTGATTTCTTCTACAGAAGACAAGGCACCTCCCAGAGAGTGTGTGTGTGGGGGGAGTGTGTCTGCCCCGTATCAAAAACGTATCGCAGAGGGGCCTTTTCTTCTCTCAGCTGAGACCCCAGCTGTGGGCAGCAAGCGGGAGCCAGGACACAGGGCCTGTCAGCCGCCCCCCGAGTCACAGAGCCAACAATGCAAAAGGCTCTGGGCTCCAGAGGGAAGAGAGAAAGGTGGCTGGGAAGATGAGGCCCCATCTCAGATGAACATCCAGGTGTTCATCTACCGTCTGGAGCAGTGTCACACCTGCAGGAGCCGGGCCACCGCCCGGAGGAGACAAGGCCTGTGCCTTGGCCACCCTCTGCCCTGTTCCTGGCCTCCACTGCTCACTTAGACGCAGAAGTGTGTCCCCAGCTTCAACGCTGGGATGCGATTGGTCACCAAGATGGACCTGTTTCAATCTCACACTTCAAGTAATTTATAGGTTTTAATCACAGCCTTAAATAACAGAGGAAATCATCACACATTACAGTTGTCTGAAGCCATTGAAACATTCTCTCAGCATTTTTTTATTTGCAGCTCGGCTTTTAGACCCTTGAAAGCTGGTGTCCTGGGCAGGTGTTGCTCTGGGCGGGGAGGGATCCTTGCTTCTTCTTCTCTCTCCCTGCAGCCAGCTGCTCACCCCCTCCCTGGGGCCGCCCTCTGTTTAAGCAGCCTCACAGGTCCCCAAACAAATACAATATCATGTTACAAAATTAAAATTACTGTAGTGGTCATTTAGTATAACTTCTTTTTTCTACCAAGGACACGGTGGAATTATTTTTCTGATTATAAAAATACCCCACACTATCAGTGCCTGAAACAGAAACATGGTTCATGCGCTGATTTTTTTTTTTTTGGTTGAGCTATTTATTTATCTATTAATTTATTCGGTGGATCCATTTTTAATTGTTTTATTTTGTAATTTCTTTTGGTGCTCAAAATCTTTGTTACTGAGGAGTCTCTGGTGAGCTCCTAGAAGAACTTGCATTGTGGCATCCTTTCAACCATGGAAAACACATTCTTCATCATTTTTTGCTGATGATTTTTTATTTGAATTTTTTAGTAATATTTACACAGTGGTCAACATCCAGACCCACAAAAGGTCACAGGGCAGTTGGTCACTCTCCCACCCCATCCCCAGGCACCCGACTTCTTTCTCGAGAAGCACCAGTGGAACCACCTTCTTGGGTATCTTTCAAGAGACATCGTGGCATCTAGAATTGCACACACAGGCACATTTTCCAGGAGGACGTGGGAATTGCTGCAGCATCACTGTGGGCGTGGAGCCACGTTCATGACCAAGGGAATCAGGGATCAGGGATCGCCGAGGGGCTATCTGTTAGCAGCACTTGACCAAGCACACTCACTGCGCATGACCCAAGCCTTCTCTGTTTTCCATCAAAGATTCTGAAATACTGAGTCAAATCACTGGCTAGGGAGTGGAATCATCATGACTTGATCCAACCCAATTTTTCTAAGTTTCTGTTAACTTTACTCAAATATGAGAGCTCATTATTTTTATTTTTTATCTACTTTCTTGTGCTGAAGAAAAGTATACTTTTATTGCAATGTGTCAAATAAGAAGAATGGGCAACTTATGCTCAAAAGACCTAAAGTCCCTGATGGCTTTCAGGGAAGGTTTTTTTTTTTAATTAATTAATTATTTATTTAATTGCAGTATAGTTGATTTACAACTCTGTGTCAGCTTCAGGTGCACGCAAAGCGACTCAGCCATATATATATATATATATCTTCCTCCCCAGATACTCTTCCCATACAGGTCACTACAAAATACTGAGTACAGATAGCTCATTATTTTTAATTTTTCCACTTGCTTTGAAGTGTTACATTACATATTATCTCATTAATACTATGTTCAAACTACAGCACAATCTCCAAATTTAGTAGAAATCTGCATGTTTTCTTTTCTTGACTTTTTCTCCTTCAACTCAAATGGCCTGGGTTTGGTTCTAAAGTGTGTAGGTTCGTATGACCCCCTAAAATCAGTATTACTTACTTCCAGGTGACTAGAAACAAAAGGGAATTCTAAATTCTACCCAAGAGAACACTAAAGGACACGTACTCAATGAAAAAAATACATGTGTGTATATCAAGGAAAATGAGCCATTCACATCCACTAGCAGCAAAACGAGTGAATCTCAGAATCATAAAACTGAGCCAAAGAAGCATGTCGCCAAAAATGCACACAGCAGGCCTCCTCCAGAGACATGGGTCATCCATCAGGGATGCACAACATATGTGGAAAATTAAACAGAAATGCTAAAAACAAGAGTTTATCCTGAAGGTAAGGCCGGTGGCTTCCTCATGGGGGGTTGTGGAAAGGGACCCCCAGGGCCAGTGTTGTGGGAACAAAGGATGTGGTTTTGCCTAAATTTAGACAAGGTTGATTAATCATTGATTTTTCTTTTATTTGGACCTAAATAGACCCACAGCTGGCAGTTCATGTTGAATCGCCTGGAACAGATTACATCACCCCCAGTCGATTTGCACACGTGACGGGTTTCAGGGTCACTGTCTTATTGGAACCACGGAGAATTTCCATTTTGCTTATTTTTCATTTTGCAACTGACTGTACATTAGAGAAACACCACGACCAGAGAGGCCTGTGGTCCTGCCCCAGGCTCTTCTGTGGTCGCCTCTGTGAAGGTCACTTATCTTTCAGGGACAGGACGTGATGTCTCCACACTCCTCTGTCTGCCTGGGGCTGGTTGGGTCAGCCTCCCATTGGGAGCACAGCACTCTGAGCAGTTTCCCATCTACACCCAATTCCCCCCTCCTTCTGGCTCCATCTCTCTCTCCCAGCCACGGGAGGGCTCAGCTTTTCCTTGCGGGGGGAGGGGAGGAAGGGTTAGATCACACGAACCTGACAGCTTTGAAGACATTTTGGCAAATTTGAATAATTTATTGTGATTAGGAACTGCACATTCCTCCCTTGTAGCTCAGAAACGCTGAGATTTCAAAGCCATCAAGCATCCCAGCGCCAGTGACACCATCTGTGTCAGAGGAGGAAACCTTGAGGACCTTGGAGAAGCTGTACTTCGCCAGGAACAGGAGCGCTCGGTCTCCTCTCCCCTGACTGTTCTGGAAGAGACGACGTGACATGCCAAAGACACACCAAATGTACGGAGGGGCCGGATAACAAGCCCAGGGCTTACTGTGCATCTAAGTCAATCGAAAGTTGAATTTTGGGATAAACCATTGCCCTAGTTGGGGCAGATGCCTGAGATCTATTTCTGCAAAATCCTGGGAAACCCAGTGCCCACAGTTATGAATGTGTAAGGGCAGCAAAAATGGTTGTAAGATGAAGATACCCACCAATGAAATGACAGCTCTGACACCCAGACCTTCCTCTCTGCGTAAAACTACTTCCATCTCTGCCCAGGGTGCCAGCATCTTTGTCGGCCAACGCATTACTAAGCCACAGCTTCATCGTGCTGTGTAACGACACCTCCAAAGCTCAGGGCTCACGGCACAGGTGCCCTGCAGGGGGTCTGGGGCTCAGCTGGTCCAAGCTGGCTTGGCTGGGAAGTCCTGCCTTGTCTTAGGTACAGGCTGCAGGTTGGGTTTGAGTCGGCCCAAACACCTCATCCTCCCGAGACCAGTGTTCTCGCAATCAGTGGCAGGACCGCAAGAGCCAAGCCCAGCACACAGCACACGTAACATTTCTGATGACATCACGTTCACTCACACTCCATTGGCCAAGGCAAGTCACATGACCAAACTCAAAGTCCACAGGGAGGGACTTATCTCCTGCCCCAAGGGGAGGGGGTGTCTGCTGAGAAATCCTCCGTTCATCATGGGGGCCGTCACCATGGTTCCTCCCTGGTTATCGAACCTTGAACCTTTGAATGCAATGCAAGATGACTACAAAATAAAATTACAAACCTTGCAGGACGCATTATCCCATGGAGTCAACGAAAGTAACGTGGAAGAATTATTTGACTCTCACACAGAGGCACAAGCATGTGAAGGCCCACTTCAGTTGGCAAAAAGAAAAAAGCCGCTTAAATGGTGGCAAACCACAAATTCACAAGAGAACTGTTCAAACGTCAGGAGAGGGCTTTGGGGAAACTGATCCACACATTGCAAAAATTACCTTCTTTATGCTTCCTAATGGGAAACGAGGGATCCCGCTACCTAAAAAAATTCTATTGAGAAAAATTATACCAGAAGACACCCCACAGCACTTGATTCCTTCCTGTTTGTAATAAGTGTTGTCAGAATTACAAAGAAAACCTAAATTCTGCTAAATACGTGAGAAAAGTCATTTATTTGCATGGCTTCCGGTTTTATTTTTCAATATAATGCCCCAAACCGAAACTGTTTATGCTATTTATTCTGAATTTTTGGTGCCCACTTTAAGCAAATGCCTGGTAAGTGGATAGTGAGGCCCTTCTGAATAGAGATTTGGGGTTTAGACTCAGAGACTGGGAGACTGGCTCCAGTCTCAATGTCTGTGACAGCCTGGTCACTTTGGATTTGTTGTTTAACCTTCCGTGGCTGAGTTTTCTCATCCACTCCTCACTGAAAAGGTCAGGGAGATAATGTATCCAAAGCAAACAACACCTAGCACGTAGGGGCACTCAATAAGTGGTATTATTATCGAGATTATCACGTCGTCCTATTTCTGCTTCTAAAATTGTATTTATTCTCTTTATCATGGTACATATTATTTCAGGTTATCTAATTGCAGTAAAATTCCTATAACTAAATTGAGCAAAATACACTGAACTCAAAACAGTCTACACATTTTCACCTGTTCTTCTGGAATCTATTATATGTTACAAAAGCAAAAGAGGATTAAAACTCAGAAGAAGTATAATGTTTATGCAAAAATTACCATGTCCTGAAGGGATATAACTAACTATAGTCAAACAGTTCCTGTGCAGCTGGGTGTAAGATTCATGTGTTCAGTGATAATTTAAGTATAAAGTTACATAAAAGACACAATGGGGTGGCGGAACGCACATCTAGAGAGAGATCCGTGTGGAATGTTTCTCCTACCCTCCCTGCAGTTCATTCACCTTACCTGTTGCCTCAGTCTGTGCACAGCAGAAGAGGTGTGAGTAACCAGAAAGGGAGGGAGAGAGGGAGGGAGGAAGGGGGGAGGGAGGAGGAGGAGAGGGAGGAGGGGGAGGAGAAGGGGGAGGGAGGAGGGGGAGGGGAGGGGGAGGGAGCTCACTGCTTCCTAAAGCTTGTTATTGCAAAGACAACATGAAATATTCTGTACTGTTCAGCATTTGAAATCAAATAAATTAGTCAAAGGCGAAAGCTAGTTATTAGAGAAAAGGTGATTGTCAACATTCTCTGGGAGAGGAAAGGGTTTGTAAGTCACAGCAGCACACACAGCCAGGAGGGCACCGGGACCATGTGTTGTATCTGAACGGAGGGGTCAGCACAGGCAGTTAAATGCACAGTAAAATCCCTGGGTCATGAGATAAAGCCCGTTCTGGGTGGAGGAAGCAGCCTGAACAGAGCCACAGAGACACAGGAGAGCACAGTGCGTGTGTGCATGTGTGTGTTCACGTATGTGTGTGTTGAGCTGCAAGTGACTGGTGTTGCCAACGCATACGACACTGGAAGGAAAGGAGTGGGGAACGCAGTGGAAAAGAAGGCAGGGTCCAGCCACAGGCTTCGCACACCATTCTGATGGATTGAATTACATCATCAGGGTCAGTGTTAAAAAACGGGGTGAGGCCTGACTCCTCTCTAAATTGGAGGAGAGCTGTGCTCGCCCTCCCCTGAAAAAGGCACGTATGCGTGTTAGCACAGACGCACGGCATCCAGCACACAGCACAGATATTTATACACTCACAAGTAAACCAGCAACTGAAAGTCCCCCCCGCCCCGGGGCGGAGGGACAGTGGGGAAACAGCTCATCAAAGCGTTCACTCCAGGGGGAGTGTGGAAGGTGAGCTGGCATGGGAAAACCAGGAGAAGGAGCTCATGGTGCCCAGGAGAACTCCCCAACCCAATCAGCTCCATGAAAATGCAATACAGCCTCATCCCCCAGCCGCCATCCACTCCTGAAAAACAGGAAACACCTCATGCTTATCCCGTGGCTCAGGAAACAGGAACCACCTCAAGTAGAATAGAAGTGAAAGACCTGTGGTCGCCTCCACCAGGACAGCCCGGGGGCTGGATGGAGCTGATAAGAAACAATATGGCAAGTGGGCGAACCAGACCCAGAATGGGGAAGAGAATGAAAGGCAACACAGAAAGTTCAAGTAAGATGCGTCGGGAAGGACCAAGCTCAAGGGGCAGAGGAGACCCCAGCAGGGCCTCCCAGGTTCAGAGGACTGATTGCAGGGCCTTCCCTGGCCGTCCAGTGGTTAAGACTCCACGCTTCCACTGCAGGGGGCACGCGTTCGATCCCTGGTCAGGGGACTAAGTTCCTGCATGCCGCATGAAGTGGCCAAAAAATAGAAAATAAAAGAGGATTGATTGCGATAGGCCAGGAGAGAGCAGATGGACGGAGCTAGCAAGGTGTAGCAGGAAGGAGGGGAACATAATAATAGGATGAGGCGTTGGGGTAACGCTGTCAGGACTTGGCTTTCAGGGAAAAATAGCTATCTGGGTGCAGAAGGCAAAGTGGCTGGTAGATGCCATGCAGAAAGGGGAGGTCACGGTGACACTGCCAGACAGAGACTGAGCAAACGCGCATTTGTAAGATATTCTGGGAATACTCTGGGTGTACCCAGGACAAAGACCTGTCACCCTCCCCACCGTCTCCAGTGATTTCAGAGACATCCCTGGCTGCCCATTGTCTGCTTCCTTCCTGACCCATCTTCCTCTCCCTGGCTATGAAATGCTGGGATTCCTAAGGCTTGTTCCTGCTAATTCTTTTCTTCTCATCCTGAACTCTCTCCCTGAGAAATCTCATCTGTGGCCCCAACTCCAGTCAGCCTTCAAATGAAGATGAATTTCAGATTCTTATCTCCAGCCCAGACCCCTTTGATAAACTCAACATCCATCTGTGTCTCTAACTGCATTTCCACTTGGACATCGTAACTCAAATTCAAGATAAAAGGAACAAACTCCACCTCCCCTTCCAGACCGTCTTCCAGGGCTCTCTGAGTTGGTCCCCAGCACCAGCATCAATACAGCTCTGCAGCCCAGCGAGGGCACCTCTTACAGCTGCATGTCCGATCTGCCTTTAGAGTGTGCTTCTCTCCCGCATATCTCTGGAATTCACCCTTTTCTCTCCATCTTCACTGCCACCACTCTTGTCCATCAAGGCCTCCTCAAGGCCACTGCCCACCCTCCTGACTGCTCACTCCACACCACTTTGTTCCTCTCTATACCACCCGGGGTGCCACCGCCAGAGTGGTTTTAGGGGACGTGAATTGCTTGTCCCTCCACATCCACGCTCTAGACCCTTCCAAACAGCAACCCAGATGCCCAGCCATGCTCGAGGGTGGGCGGGATGGACCCTGTAGACCAACGTGCATTTTGCCCACAAGGATTCTTTCAAGTCAGGCGTGCATCCAAAGACAGATCAATTGAGATTATTTAATCTAGATTCTGGGACTTTTTGAAAATTCTCCAGGAAGCAGAATTTTTCTTCCCCACTGGCCAAGAAAACAGAGCTTGTACCCAGATGGCCATCTTTGAACAAGCCGTCTCCCTTCCTCCCTCCGTCAGGATCCTGGAAAGAACTCCAAGGAGCCGAGCCCAGGGTACAACACAAACCAGGCCACACTGTTTCAGTCTTGATGGAGCCTTCCTCAAGTTACATGAACCAACAAGCTCATCCACTCGGATTTCCTAGACCAGTTTGATGCAGGTTTTCTGTAAAATAGAGCAAAAGCATCTAAATGTTGTAGTTAACATGTCATGAGCCTCTGGGCAAAAGTGCTTCAGGAGCATCTCATGACTCCTTTTCTTCGCATAAAACCCAAAGACCCTTAACCCAACCCCCAAGGCCCTGGCTGGTCTGGTCGTTTTCCTTCCAGACGCTTCTCAACCGACTCTGCACTTTGCTCTCTGCACGCCCTCTGCACTGAACTGACTTCAGGCCCCTTGTCACTTTCCTGCAACGTAATGTCTTTGCACTTAATTCTTCATCTGGGATGTTCTGCCTTCTCTCAGCCTTTCATGAAGCTACTCTTATTCACCATCACCCCCCAGGTCATTCATCTTTTGCTCTAGGGAGGAGGGCACAGTCAAATTCCTATTACACGCTTTCTAGGTCTTCTGCCCATTTTTGGATTGGGTTGTTTGTTTTTTTGTTATTGAGCTGCATGAGCTGCTTGTAAATTTTGGAGATTAATCCTTTGTCAGTTGCTTCATTTGCAAATATTTTCTCCCATTCTGAGGGTTGTCTTTTCCTCTTCTTTATGGTTTCCTTTGCTGTGCAAAAGCTTTTAAGTTTCATTAGGTCCCATTTGTTTATTTTTGTTTTTATTTCCGTTTCTCTAGGAGGTGGGTCAAAAAGGATCTTGTTGTGATTTATGTCATAGAGTGTTCTGCCTATGTTTTCCTCTAAGAGTTTGAAGATATACAGATTGCCAATAAACACATGAAAGAATGCTCAATGTCATTAATCATTAAAGAAATGCAAATCAAAACTACGATGAGATATCATCTCACACCGGTCAGAATGGCCATCATAAAAATGTCTAGAAACAATAAATGCTGGAGAGGGTGTGGAGAAAAGGGAACACTCTTGAACTGCTGGTGGGAATATGAATTAGTACAGCCACTATGGAGAACAGTATGGAGGTTCCTTAAAAAACTACAAATAAAACTACCATCTGACCCAGCAATCCCACTACTGGGCACATACCCTGAGAAAACCATAATTCAAAAAGAGTCATGAACCAAAATGTTCATTTCAGCTCTATTTACAATAGCCAGGAGATGGAAACAACCTAAGTGTCCATCATTGGATGAATGGATAAAGAAGATGTGGCACATATATACAATGGAATATTACTCAGCCATAAAAAGAAACGAAATTGAGTTATCTGTAGTGAGGTGGATAGACCTAGAGTCTGTCATACAGAGTGAAGTAAGTCAGAAAGAGAAAGACAAATACCGTATGCTAGCACATATATATGGAATCTAAGAAAAAAAAATGTCATGAAGAACCTAGGGGTAAGACGGGCATAAAGACACAGACCTACTAGAGAATGGACTTGAGGACATGGGGAGGGGGAAGGGTAAGCTGTGACAAAGTGAGAGAGTGGCTTGGACATATATACACTACCAAACGTAAGGTAGATAGATAGTGGGAAGCAGCCGCATAGCACAGGGAGATCAGCTTGCTGCTTTGTGACCACCTAGAGGGGTGGGATAGGGAGGGTGGGAGGGAGGGAGATGCAAGAGGGAAGAGATATGGGAACATATGTATATGTATAACTGATTCACTTTGTTATAAAGCAGAAAATAACACACCATTGTAAAGCAATTAGACTCCAATAAAGATGTAAAAAAAAAAAAAAAAAAAGGCTGAGGCCAGAGCAAAAAAAAAAAAAAAATATTCCTATTACACGCTTTCCTAGAATTGTGGTCTTTTCCTTCAAAATGCTTGCCGCAGCAGCTAATTCAGCATCACACACTGTGGTTATTTGATTGTCTGCTCCCGCACTCACCAGCAAAGTGTGTGAGCGATGGAGGCTGTCCGTTTCTGCTCACAACTGCATCCCTAGTACCTGCCACAGGGGCACATCGAAGGTCCTCAAAAATGCCTGTGGGGCGGCTGGATGGACGGACTGATGGATGGACGGATAAACGGTCAGCTAGCTCCGGAGGTAGAGTCAGAGACAAGAGCAGCGAGACGTTTCTGGCTTGCGTTACTAGATGGAGTCTTTTACTGAGCTGCAGGGAGAGAAAGCTGGGCAGGGAGGTGGGGGGGCACCAGGTAAAGTGAAAGGCAGGAGGCAGAGGCCATGGTCCCCACGATCACTGCAGGAAGTTCTGTTTTATCTCCCACTGTCTCGGAAGAAACACTCCGACCTTTTCAACCAGCCATTGTCTTTGTTCCACAAAAGCCAAATATCTACCTTAATCCACTTCCTGCGCCCACCCTGGTCCCCTGAGCACCTCCTGGCCCCATCCCCATGTCCTCCTCCTTTCTGGATACCCACGCAGCCTGCACACACTTCAGTCCTGACCACCACTGATGAGGCTGGTCTTCCCCACACGGAGCAAGCTCTCTGAAACCCAAACAAGAAATGTTTATAATTGTATTGATGCTTAATAAAGAGAATGTGAAAATCTAGCGTGTCCACCAATGAATTGCTAAAAACAGTGTTTCTGATTAAGAGGAAAAGGACAAATTGCAAACCTTGGCTTTTTTTTTTTTTTTTTTGCAGTACGCGGGCTGTGGCCTCTCCCGTTGCAGGGCACAGGCTCCGAACGTGCAGGCTCAGCGGCCATGGCTCACGGGCCCAGGCGCTCCGCGGCATGTGGGATCTTCCCGGACTGGGGCACGAACCCGTGTCCCCTGCATCGGCAGGCGGACTCCCAGCCACTGCACCACCAGGGAAGCCCAAACGTTGGCATTTTTAAAGTTGAGTGGATGGATTGGGAGTTTGGGGTTGGTAGATGCAAACTATTATATAGAGAATGGATAAACAATAAGGTCCCACTGTATAGCACAGGGAACTATATTCAATATCCTGGGATAAATCATAGTGGAAAAGAATATTTACAAAGAATGTATATATGTGTATAACTGAGTCACTTTGCTGTACAGCAGAAATTAACACAACATTGTAAATCAACTAGACTTCAATAAAAAAATAAATTCCAAGGAAGAAGAAAAAAAAAACTGGAGTGGGATCCTACAGAACTAAAGATGGTAGGTATTATGGCGTTAAGGTTTAGTTTGAAAATAAAATACCAAGGCTTAATTGTAGTCACTGCTGTTTACATTGTAACCCTAATTAAGTTCGTTTTAATTTCCCTTGGCAATGTCTTTGCAATCTTTTATTTCTGATTATTCAAAAATACAAAAATAGGTGCTTACAAAGACAGGTTATTTCAGATATTCCCCACAATAGGAAAAATGTTTGTTTTATGTGAATTTTCCCATTCTAATTATTACTGAGACTTTTTCTGGTGAGATTTTCATCTTGTTTATGGTTATTTATGAAATATGGAAGACATGAAAAATATTATATGGTGCACCATTATTTTTAAAGACAGTTTATACTCATGTTCATTAGATGTAGGCCTAGAAAGTAGGAGTCTTTGACACCTCAAAAGAAAACTGGATGTGGGAAAATAGAGAGAGCACAATGCTTCCAAGTAATTCAATTCTCTATAATTAACTGTCATTAACATAGTTGCATTGGGATTGAGAAAACTGTACCCCTAATTCATCTAATAAGTTCCCTTAAAGCCACACATTTAAACTGAGGGGGAGAAAAGCTCCAGTGAATGATAATACATAGAAAAGCATTTTGTTTTCTTCCTTATGGTTAGACGTAGGAAGTAGAAAGTGGTCCAATAAGCCAGTGAACAAACACGCTGGGCTCCTCCTGCCCCAGAAGGGCAGGGGAATCGGGACTGAACAGTGGGAATTGGGCGGCTCGCAGAGGCAACTGCTGTGGCTGACTCTGGATGTGAGCTGAGCGGTGGGCACGTGAGTGGGACAAGGAACCGGGAGACGATGGACTCGAAGGATTGTAGGTCCAAGTGAGGCCGAGCGTGGGGCCCCCATGAGTCCTTCCTGCTTGGTAGTGAGGCCGTCTATAATGATCTTTCGGCTGAGCACCCGGCACCCTGGAGCAGAAGACAGCTTTCCCAGGCTCTCCTGCGACAAGGCGGGAGTGTGGAAGGGGACCAGGTGTAAACAACTACCAGACTACCTTCAAAGGGGGACTCGAGACCTCCTTCCCCTCTTCCTCCTCCTCCTGGCTGGGAAGCTGGGATACTGGGATGCTGGGATGCTGGCATGCTGGCATGCAAGGATGCGAGGATGCAGGGATGCTGGGATGCCAGGATGTTGAGATGCCGGGATGCTGGGATGCTGGGATGCTGGATTTTGGCTCCGGTTTGAGTGGCCCCTTTGACGGAGAGATGGAAGCTGTGAGTGGTTTGTCTGAACAGTGAAAGAGAAGGGGCCCGCACTTCAAGATCACACCGCAGCCCCGGGGTCTTCCCTGTAATTGTGCTTAAGACACTGGTGTGTGTGCATAAAAGTGTTTGCCACCGTAGCCACAACCAGTCCTAACTGATGCAGGCCCAAGCCCTGGGCACACCTGGTTCCTGGTGAGCTCACCTGCATCCCAGCCATGGGTTTCAGGCACTGCTCAAGAGCTTATCTGTAAAAGGGCCCAGCACCCTGTGCAGGCCAGTCCTCACCTTGCTCCTAAGAGCTGGGATTTCCAGGATGCTGGCTCCAGTTAGCAAACAGGCTGAAATGTACATGAACACAAGCACATGCACTCACATAAATACATATACATATACATATGTGTGTGATGTATATGAACAAACATGCACAATCATGTGTATATAAACACATATGGATATGTGTGCACACATGTGTGTACATATTGCTCTTTCTGCCAGTTCATGGTGAATTTTATTCATCTATTTGACAAAAAGCAAGGTGACCATGCCTGTGTTCCAAATGGCCTGGATTCCAAAACATAATAAATTCTCACTGAGTCAAAGGCTAGTGGTGGCAACTGCTGCCTTTCCAGTCTCAGCCGGGACAGGGTGTTTGCAGGAGAGAAGGCGGAGGCTCAGAGTAACTGCGGGGGCTCAGAGCATATTCTGAAGCTGTGAACAGCCTGCAAGTCAGGGAATTTGGGTTGTGTAGAAAGAGAAATATTTAAATTCCTTTCTGATTCTCTGAGTTGTGGCATTTTCTTTCATACAGAAAGATTAAAGCAAATGGGAGGGGCTTCCCTGGTGGCGCAGTGGTTAAGAGTCTGCCTGCCAATGCAGGGGACACGGGTTCAGGGGACACGGGTTCAGGGGACACAGGTTCAAGCCCTGGTCCAAGAGGACCCCACATGCCGCAGAGCAACTAAGCCCATGTGCCACAACTACTGAGCCTGCGCTCTAGAGCCCACAAGCCACAACTACTGAGCCCACGCGCCACAACTACTGAAGCCCGCGTGCCTAGAGCCCGTGCTCCTCAACAAGAGAAGCCACCGCAATGAGAAGCCTGCTCACCACACTCGCCGCAACTAGAGAAAGCAGCAATGAAGACCCAGAGCAGCCAAAAATAAATAAATAAATACATAAATAAATTTATTTATTAAAAAAAATAAAGCACATGGGAGAGGAGTTGGTTCTATATGAATATTTATTAAATGAGCTGAACAATTCACCCTGGTTCCCAGGGGCCGCAGATGGATCCAGCTTCTCTGTAAATTTCTCTGTAAATTGCCCTTATTTTGTTTAATTAGCAGGAGTTAAACTAGAAAGGGGACAATAGGGTGAATCTCTTTCTGATTGTCCCAAACCTATCCCAACAGTCCTGTGAGCCCCCAGGACACTCCCAGGATACTGACCCTCACATTTGTCCTTCATCTCCCTAAACTGGGGGCGAGATGAGCTGAACTCCTTGATACACCAGCAAGTTCACACGAGTCCAGAAAACTCTGAGATTTCTTTCTTGTGAGGCAGCCCTAAACCTCCCAGGGAATTACAGAACTCGGTACTGGCCCAGCCTGGCTGCCCACACCCCCCATTCTGGACACACCACAGCTTCACTGGCACCAGCTTACACAGCCAACTGTTAACTTGGGGCGACTTTTCAAAATAATTGTTAATCACAGTCATGATGAAATAATGTAGAGCTGAACATTGTTCTTACCTCTGCAACAGTGCCAAAAGCTAAAAAAGACAGCACTATCCCCATCGGGAGTGCTGAAGCTGGGAGAGGTTTCATTTTAATCAATACAATTTGGACACATTGAGAGTGAGAAACCATTTGAGGAGATCACATATCAAATTTAATGATGGCAAATTCATTGAGAAAGTGAGCAGATTGAGAAGCAGCTCCATTTGTCAAATCCTGGTTGCACTGCGCCCAGAGACTGTCTGCAGACACAAGAGTTTGGCAGAAATCACCTGAAGCATCCTGTGGGAATCAATTGACTTACAATACAGAGTGGTGTACAGTCATCATTATTTCTAAGTTATGTATTTCACATCCTTTCTATCAGAAAGATTTATTTAGACACACACATACATGCATATGCACAGACACACACACATGCATATGCAGACACACACACATGCATATGCACAGACACACGCACACACATGCATATGCACAGACACACACACACGTATATTTTCCTGGAGAACCAGTTGTTAAACATTAGCCAGCACCTCCTGGCCCCATCCCCCAGCCCTCCCTCCCTCCCCACCTCCCACATACTCTTTCCTCTTCTAAAAATAAGTTTCCTGGTATCAGAGCAGGGAGAAATCCTAGCCGAGTTTCGAGGATCTTGGGTGAAGGAGTCATTGTCTTGTTTTGGCAATCTTCCAGAGACAGAAACTTCCCTATTTAACTTTTTTCAAAATGTGCCTGGGCCTGAGAGGTTCCCTGGCTGCTAGCTGCAATGCTTTATTAAAATTTCAGAAAAGAGCGTTATTTCTGCAATTTATCAAAGTATGGATTTATAGGAAGTGGCTCTAAAGCAGTAACTGGTTGTGTTTCTGAAGCAGATTCCATGACATTTATATCCAAGCAATGCTGGCCTTTGAAGTAGTTACCTCGGCAAGCCCCTCACTTACAGCAGTGTTGTTTCCAGGGCTTAAAACATGTTTGGAATCTCCACACACACACTTTTTGGACTTGACTTCAGGACAGTGTGTGAACCACCGAGGTAACCCAGTCTTATTTCTGCATTTTCACCAGGAAGTATACTAACCAGCATTATCATTCACTTTACCCCAAAATTCCAAACAACTTCTGCCTGATTGTAGAAGGAAAATACAGTTTCAGAATTAAATACTTGACACCATGGAGCAAGATGGCATGAAATAGGAAGAGAGACATTTTCTATCTAAGACATATTGTGCTGGCCACATAGCCAAAAGAAAGTATTCTTTCTTTTCCAAAAGAATTCCCAGAGAGTTTTGAGCTACAAACAAACAAAGTGTGTGAGGTCCCAAGGCGACTGATGGCTTGGGAGGCGCTGCGGGGACCTCCGTGCTGGCATAAAGTCCTCACGTCCTTCTGCACCTGGAACACAGGGACCCCAGGGGCCTGGCTCACAGGCAGACGTCCACGCTTCCCCCAGAGCTGCCGCAGGAGCAGGGTCAGGGTCGGCACTTCCACCAGCTCCCACCGCCCGCCCGGTTGTCCCCCTCTCTGAGGTGTGATAACCTTGTAATTACTGCACCTCCTGCCTGCGAGGCTCCAGGCTCCAGCTCGGGTTTCAGAGAAAAGGGTCAGTTCTCTACAACTCGTTCTGCTCCGGGCCTTGTGTAGGGCTGGGGCACCAGGAACACGAAGGTGGACAGGTCCCTGGTGGGACCATGGGCGGGGAGGGTGACCGTGCCCAGGCCCTTCCACCTACTCCTGGGACCCTGGTGCCCCTGCAGTTAGGAGCTCTGGACTGTCATCTGACAGGTGTCAGCCGTGACCATGAGCCGTGGACACTCACTCTGCGCTCTGATCCAGGAGCAACCTGAAGTCTCCTGCTGGGCCCAGGCAGCACCTTGGCCGAGGAAACCAGAACAGAAGCAGATGTGCCAGCCACATGCAGACGCAGCATCCCTCCGCGGCCTGGAAATAGGCGCTGACGTCCCTCTAGCTCACCGGCTCTTGAACCAGCCCCCATCCCAGTGGTCATCTCTCCAGGGAGGGAGGGATGCACGTGGGCAGTGATGGAGTGTTGCTTCTGAGTGCATGCGTGCCGGAGCACACGTGTGTACACATGCATGTGCGGGAGAGAGGGGGCTCTGTGTTGCTGCTGGGGGGTCTCACAGACATCCTCTGGGGCGGCCTGCATGATCCCACAGCAAAGGCCAGGAGAGCAGGCCGTGGTCTGGGAAGGAGAAGACGGGCAGTGCACCGGGCTGGTCAGGGCCTGTTGCAGATGCCAGCGAGGCTTGGGCCCACCTGCCCAAAGACGGGCTCAGGGCCGGGGGCAGACACACCTGGGTGTCCTTGGTTGGGGTGTGGAAGGAATGGAAACCTCAGTGATCTAAACACAAGTGATGAAGCACAGGTGGGTCATGGCAGTCCTACCCTGGCATGTTCTCCACCTGCCCATCTTACACCTGCCAGTTCTGGCCAGGCTCAGAGCAGGTGCGAAGCCAGACGCTGGGCTTCTCAATTTGCCCTTGGATTCCTGACCCTGAGATGCAGGGGAGGAAGCCCTTTCCCCCGTGAATGTCAATTTTTGTTCAGACCGTTGGATCCCTTTCATGTGCTCCCTGGGATCGAGCATGAACCCTGGGCCACTGGTGGTGTTGGGGACACATAGATGAATCCCTCAGACATTCAGGGAAAAGAGAAAGGTTTGCAGGGTGTAAACAACTTCAAATACACGAAAGCTGAGAAATTGTTCTCTCTCACTGTGAAGTTAATGGAAAGTCTGCACAACCTTGCCCAGAGGACAAAAAAGACTTCAAGGTGCCTCACTGGAAATACAACCAAATGAAATGCAGAGTTAGGATAAAGTTTTACAGAAATACACCATCTGTGTGAGCTGAAAACTCACAAAATGAATACAGTATTTTCAAATCGCTATCTGGTGCTCGGAGAGTCTAATGGGAATTAATGGCAACCTTTGAGGTTAGGATGAAAGAGAATCATGTTAGAAGCAGTTAAGAAAGTTGAAATTCACAGTATTCATATGGTACTGACTGTGTGTCGGGAACTTTGAAAATCCCAGGGTGTCAGGGATAAACACAGTGTGATCAGTGCCCCAAGGAAGTGGCGGTCTGGTTAGACCAGGGCGATGATGTCAGAGGATGTCTCCTAAATCGTTTAATGGGGATGTCGTCAGCGTGATGCCAGACGGGAGTTAGCTCCATGCCAGCCCCCCAGTTCAGCTCCAAGCCTGGACCTAGGAGTGGGAGAAGGGCTGGGTGGCCGTGCAGAATGTCCCGGGCTGTGTCACTTATATCGCAAGCACTTTGTGTGTGGTCCTGAGTCACATGCAATTGCCTCATGTAAACCCGTATTTTCTCACAGGTTTCCTTCTCCTTCTGTGACTTATCATTTAAAACACCTGTTACATGAGTCAGCTCGGGCTGCCGTAACAAAAAGACTGGGCAGCTTAAACGACAGACATTTATTCTCACAGTCTGGAGGCTGGACGTCCAGGGTCAAAGTACCTGGTAAGGGCTCCCCTCCTGGCTTGCAGATGGCCGTCTTCTCCGCGTGTCCTCACATGACCTCTTCTTTGTATGGAGAGAGAGAGAGACTCTCTGGTGTCTCCTCCTATGAGGACACTAACACTCTTGGATCAGGGACCCACTCGTATGACCTCATTTAACCCCCACTACTTCCTTAGAAACCCCATCTCCAAAGACAGCCACAGTGGGTATTAGGGCTTCAACATATGAGTACGAATTTCGGAAGCATACAAATCTTAAGTCCCTAACACTTGTGCAAAATAAGTAGATGGAGTAAAGGACGTATTTTCCTTTTGCAGAGTGAGTCATTCCTTTAAAGTTTTGAGTTAAAGAACCCCTCCTAAGATGCTATACCAGGGGGACCCTCCCAACCGTTAACTTAGATGCCCACAGTATGGCTTCTCCTCACAAAATTGTCTTAACAACACTTATTTTAATCTGGGTATGTTATATTACAGTAAAAGTTATACTTGTACACTGTTTTACAGTTTTACAAAGGATAAGCTCATATATCTTGACAGGTTTAAAGCTTAAAGCAAGCTTATGTAGTTTGCTTCTCCGTTTTCTCCGGGGGAAGCTGAGATTGGAAGTGCGTCTCCAAGGAAGTTGGGCTCTTCAGCACCAGAGCAGGTACCCGAGTCTAGGGTCTGAACCCCATGCTGTTCTGTTCTGTGGTTCCAGCACATTTGTCGGGAATAGTCACACATCAGCAGAGGTGGAGGCTGCGATTCCATGTAATGATGTGACGACTGTTGCTCAGAGGAAACGTTCCAAATAGGTGTCGGTCTCCGGACATGAAGGACCTTGTGCTTTGGGAGACGTCTGTGTGGCTCTGATCTGATGGAAATGAGCGGGGATCCCACAGGGGTCCGGAAGGCGGCTAGGTGTCCCTTGGGTGGCCTGTGGTCCCAGGGACTGGTTGGACGTCTGGTGGTTTCACGATAAACAAAGAGCTCTTTCAAAAACGGTGCTTGTAGACCCAAACGTCTACCACATCCCCAAAGGCAGAGGCCACAGAGCCCTGAGACAGGGCAGGGCGGCTGAGACCGAGGTCTATTTGGCCACTTTCAGAGCCCATGCCGCCCTCTGCACGCTGCAAGCGACAACAGCCGTGGATGCCCATCCATCTCAGACGGCCGACTGCTCGGCATCCCCACCGCTGCTGCTCTCGAGTGGGATCCGTCTTCCACTCGCGGACACCCCTCCGTCACGTGCATGAAGGGGCACATCTCCGAGAGACTGGGCATTTCCCGATGGCAGGAACCCTGTCCTCGGTTCTTCTTGTATTCTTGTCTCTTCCTTGGACATGGGGGCTCTGGACTGACTCTCCGACCCTGGACGCCCAGTAAAGGGCTTTCTTAGACAGGCCTGTTGACTGGACGTGGGCCTTGGGCCCCCACTCTCTTGGCTCTTCCTCATGGGCCAGCAACCTGAGCCCCGGCTCCACACGCTGCTAGTTCCTGTGGATCCACCACGCTGAAAGCACACGGCGGAAGGGAGCATCACCTCGTTCAATGACACCTCTGCTGATAAAAGCACAGGCAATGCAGGGCTCGAGGGTCCCTGTGAGAGTGGAGCTCGGGGCGGGACCAGGAGGCTCAGGTGTGATTCTGGATTCTTCTGGGGCCTGTTGACTGGCAACGGCCAAACTGGCTGATTTCTATGAGTCTCACCTGCTCATGGATCAGTTTCTCCAGGAGTTACATGAAGAAAGAAAGGACCCTAATCTTACTGATCAACTTCTTTTTTTCCAGGCGTGGAGCTCAACATTCCACCAAAAAGATTCCCCTTTCAAAGCCTTGAAGGAAGTGTCAGTGACTGTTCTTAGAGATGAAACAACATCCAGGAAAGTCCCATTCAAAGCCTTGAAGGAAGTGCCAGTGACTGTTCTTAGAGATGAAAAAACACCCAGGAAAGTCCCATCTGTTCTTCCCAAGAAAGACTGAAAATCCCTGGTTCAGTAGATGCATTTTTATTACCCGACACCATCACTGTGTGCCGGCCCATTTCCATTCTGTGCTGGTTCTTGGAGGGTTAGACCCAACACCGGCGGTGTCTGGCCTGTGGACGGAGCATGCTGTGCGCTTTCTTCTCAGCCGGAGGCTGGGTGGTCCTTGCCACTGTTTCTTCTGTCCTTTTACTTCCTTGTTAAGTTTTATGAAAAAGCAGGCTCTTCTCTCTGGAGATGGGACATAATAATAATAATAATAGCAAGTAGAAGCAAAGCACAGTCAGGGACTCAGAGCTCGCCCCGGTGTGGAGCCAGGACTCAGGTCCAGGCAGGCTCACGTTCAAGTCCCGAGGGTCCAGCCTCCTCCTGTCCAGCTGGAGCCCAGCAAGAAGACCCTCCTGCAGGCTCGGCCTCACTCCAGGACTGTGCACCGTGGTTCACTTCTTCCAAGGTCTGGTGCCTCTCCTGGTGCAAAGGTTCAACTGCACGCAAATCCTGGCGATTAACCTTGCAGTGTGAGGGGCCCCAGACGCTCCACCACGCTGAGCTCTTAAAGGACGCATCACCGCCTGGTCGCTCGCACTCCGTGGTGGTGGTGGTGGGGCACCGGCTCACTGCACACAGCCCGGGAGGGGCCCTCACGCTCACCCCTGTTCGATCCATGACAGCAGCTCCACGGAGCAGCTGTTGCCTGGACGTGCCCGACAGTGCCCTCCCTTCTGGGGCCGGGCCACCCGTTGTGTCTGCGTCAGAACCTACGGCCCCTCCAGAGCTGGCAGGTGCGAGGCCGGCAGGGGGATCGTGCTCTTCAGAGCCGCCGAGGGTCTCTGGGAGCGGGTTCCCAGTGGGTCTGGACCGCAGGAGGCCAGGTAACGCCGCGAGATCCCTCCCGGGGCCGTGCCCTCATCCGCAGGGCTTGCTGATCACCAAGGAAGAGGGGTCGGCGACAAGCCAACCCTTCTCCACCTCTGGGTCCCCTCCCACCCTGTCTAGAGGAAGTGATTAGGGTTTCAGCCGGCACTGCGGCTGGGGCCTGGACTCCCCGCTCCCCAGGGACCCTGCCTGCCCTCCAAGGAGCCTAAAGCCGGCGCCCCCAGCCGCCTCGGCCTTGCGTCTCGTTACCTCCTTCCAGCGTCGGGAGAGGACAGGGGTCATCCACACCCCTGGACGCACGAGCCGCTCCAACCATCAAGCTGCAGAGAAGGGCACCTCTGGGATCCACGCCCGCCTCCCAAATAGGGGCGATGCGGCCACAGAACCGGCTGGGTGTTGCTGTTGCTACTCCGCTAGCCCCCTGCACTTCATCAGGCTCCACGGGGCACTGTCACAGGGTGCAGGGGAGGAGCCATGCCCCGAGGGAGGATGTGCACGGGAGGCCTCACCGGGACCTTGTGCGCACGCGGGGCTGCGGGGTGCCAGCCGCCCACGGCCACGTCCTGCTGCCCGGTCCAGGCCAGTCAGTGGCCGCGGTCTGAGCCTTGCGGTCGGAGTCCGGCTCCCGTTGGCCTGGCCTCTCACTAGGACGAGGGTTTGCGCATTCGGTCTTCCGCTCCCCCTCTGCGTCTGGGGGCCTTTCCCTCTCAGGACCCCTGTGAGAACCAAGTCAGGTTATGTGCACAGAAGGGCCTTGGAGGCGATAAGTTCTCCAAAGCATAGAAATATCAGGCTCTTGTCAGGGGAAACCCACCCTAAGGAACGAGCGGCCTGTCATCCCTCCTCAAGGTGGCCCTGCCTTCCCCGCACCCCGTTCTCTTCCTTCCAGCCTGGAGGGCCAGGCTGGGGAAGGGACGCGGGGCTCCGGTTTCAGCTCCGCCAGACCCCACGCGCCTCCCGTGAGGCCCTGAGGCGTTCACGGGGTGAAGTGGCCAGTGGGCTTTGCGGCCGGAGGATATGAACCTCCCACTGGTGGGGTCATCACTGCTCCCCTGACTCTTCCACTGGTGTTCTCGAGCAAACGGAGCACGTGCGCCACAGGACAAAGCAGCAGTTGCACGGGCACCTCACATTCTAGAACGTTCTCTATTCCTAAACATGCTCACATGCTGGGTGAGCACCTGCTCGCAGTCTGACCCTGTCCAGTCCAGCCCTGCCCTTGCTGTCCGGCCACCAGGGACCCTGCGGCAGGACCCCACTCTCCACTCCTGGGCCACGTGGGCATCAGAGCTGAGCCTTGGTGATGGGCTGGCATTTCGGCGGGAACTCCACCATCTCCTTCACAAAGCAGCACTTCCCTCCTCTGTTTGTCCCGAATGGAACTCTCCAGCGCCCTCCAGTCCTGCACGTGACCAGGGAGCACGTGCGTTCACGCCCCTGTTTCCATGGCACCGTGTCTGCGATGTTCCCGTGTAGATCAAGCTCAAAGACGAAGGAGACCCAGGGGCCACCGGTGCCCCCCGTTCTTGCCGCCCCTTCCACGGGCCTCCTTGGACTCACAGGGAGCCCGCGGGGGCTGAGTTTCTGCTCAGAGACCTGACTGACTCGCAAACCCACGTGCCCGTGGAAGCAGCAGCTGCCTGTGGTGGTGTTTAGTGGAGGAGGCCTCCCCGGCTTCTGCTTGTTTATTCTGCGAACAGTCGTTTATCTCCTCCATGGAGGGGATGGTTGTTTGCCAAAGACCAGTGCACTCTTGCCCTCCTTGCTGAAACACAGCATCCAGTAGCCCCAGGTGACATTTTCTTTCACTGCATTTTGGGCCGAGCTGTGTACGTGAACGAGACGGCAGAATGACACAGCTTTTGGGGGGAAATGGCTGTCCGTGAATAAGCCTCGTTTGTCATTTTTGTCTGTACTTGGCTTTCCTTGCTGTTCAGAGAGCCAGCTTTCCCCAGAACATTGTATTTCCATTACTGCTTCTTATGTGGCCTCTTTCCCACCTCTTACTACCCTGCGGAACTCTAAAGGCTGGAACGGGAGAAAAACATCCACACATATGAATTCCTTACTTTTCCAGTTTGCTTGCCTTTGTGTCAGCGTTTGCAGCCTGCACAGCACCTTGGGGGACGCAGGTTTGCAGGAGACAGAGTCCTGGCCTCGGAGAGACCCCCGGGCAGAGGGGCCAGCGGGAGCGCCGAGGGGACATGTGAGCAACTGCAGGTCACGGACACAAGGCCCTGGCGAGGGCCGGCCCCAGGAGCGCAGATGCTCAGCCTTCACACAGAAGCCAACTACGCATCGCGCTGAATTTCCAAACACAAGCCGACGACTGCCTGGCTGGCCTGGAGCCATGACAGGCTGGTGCAGACAGATGTCCCCTGCCGTCCCCTGGGCCACAGCTCCCCCTCCCTGTCCCCGGGCTGGCGGAGATGGAAGGGTCGGAAGCTCAGACAGGAAGCAGTTGATCTCCTGAGCACATTTTTCAAAAGTGGCACGTTTTCCAGAAGCTGCCTTCAGAGGTAACGCGTTGGCATGGCAACTGTGAAGGTTAGGATGACAAGATGTTAGCAGAGGCAGAGGAGCGGGAGGCTGGTGAGCGGGGGGTGGGGTGGACGAGGTGGAGCGTCCCACCCCCTGCGGCCCATCTGCGTGGTGGCCCTGCGGGGCCCCTGGGGAAGGTCGGCTTCCTCCTCTCCTCCCAGCCGTGGCTGGGCTTGGACTCCTGTGTTCACAGGAAAGAGGGGGCGGAGGCCTGCAGAAGTGCTGGTCGTGAGACTGGGGGCTCAGCCTCACCAGGCACAGGCCTGATGGGGATCCCGGACCCCTGCAAGGAGCCCAGGCCAGGCGGAGCTAATTGCCCTGAAGGCACATGAGCCGTTTGCAGCTGCCAGCCGGGGAGTCCAATACCTTCCCCATCGCGGGGTCCAGTGTGTGTCTGGTCCCCTCGACCTGGGACTTGTCACAACAGAGACTGGCCTGAGAGGGCTGCCTGCACTGGGGACCCTGGATTCGCTCATCTCAGCCTCGTCTCACACCAACCCACCAGCGAGCATGGTCCCTTCTCGTGAGCAGGGATGCGTGGAGCGTGCAGTGACCAGGGGCCCAAAAGGTGGAGGAGGCTGACCTCGGCGCCCTCCCTCCAGTCCTGGGGGTCCCTCGGGTTCCTGGACTGGCCAAACCCCAGCCCCAGCGATGCCAGACACACAGACACGCTCCCAGGGCTGTGACCACACACCTCTCATCCTGCGGCCCAGGAGGAACAGTGAGCACCGGCCCCTCCATCTGGCACGCACGGGCTCTTCTGAATCACACAGTTACCAGCCGGCCAGCGGGGGTCCTGGGAGAAGCCAGCCTGCCCTGTCTCTGGCCTTGCCCTTGCCCTGCGCTCCCTGCCCTGCACACCCCAAGCGAAGGCAGAAGGATACACGGAGCCCCCTTCCCTGCCCTGTGGCCTCGTGTGAAATCTAACAGCTCCCTGTGGCTTTTTCTGGGGCAATTGTGTCTCAGGCTTCCCCCAGACCTCGGCTGGGTAGGGCTGGTAAGGGGTCATAGCCATCGCCCCGCTGAAAACCCGGCTTCCCCCGAAGGCTCGGATCCCCTGCTCCGGGGCCTCCATCCCTGAGGACTGTCAGCTCCACGTCCCCGTGGCAGAAACGTTGCTCCCATCAGCACAGGCGGCATGGAACCATGGCCTTTCCTCTCCACCCTGGACTCCTGCAGCAGGAAAGGGGACCTGAGTGCCGAAGAGGCCACGAAGGCTCCCCAGGAGGAATTTGGGGTGAACCATTCTCAATCAAAAGGAGACGGACAGACACTGCAGGCCCAAGAGGCATTCCACACACAAGGGGCAGTCTGCAGGGCTGAACCCGAACCCCTGACTTTCAGCATCCTCCTCCTCACAGCACAAGTTCAGCCGGAACACTTCACGGGGTGAGTCCAGGTTCTCACCGCAGGGAGCAGAGATGGGTCTTATCCCAAGAAAGACTCCTTGGGGGAGACCCCACCCCCTTGTCCTGGAGGCGCTCGTGCTCATGACTTCAGGCAGGTGGGAGCTCTGCACTGCTCTACTTGCCCAGACTAGCGAAATCTGAAGGACCTCCCTTTTCATCAGGACATTTTCTAAAAGCACACGAATCTTCCAAGTTTCCCAAGGAGGTCTGAAAGGACTGAAAACACAAGTTTAATACAATGAGAGCATTAGGCAGAGTTACTACTAAACATCTAAGGAGCCCTAAGCGTGCACAGACATCCTTCATAGGCACTGCATACGACAAGGGGGTCTGTGATCTGGGTCCCAGTGACATCAACACGCTGAACGTTCACAGTCAGTGGCAAAGACCCAGGGCCATGTGGGTGGCATCACAGATGGACACAGGCTGCTCAGAATGTAGGACACCAATTTGATCAACTCGAGTTAATTGCTGTTCTTTGGAATTAAATAAATGACAAAATTCAAGTTGCTGTTCAAACTGGTTTTGAAAAACCCTGACGTTGAGGCTTATGGCAATTGTGGGCCTGCTCAGAAGTCCCAGGTCATGTCAAAATAACCTCATATATATGGGCAAGCTGACCAGATCTTATTAAGCTTTCCATTTTAATTCAGTTATGCAGTATAATATAGAGTTTATCTGTTCTCTATTTAGTGTGTAAATGTACACACTAGCCTATTCAAATTCCAGGCACTGCAATCTCCTTACTATCATCATCAGTACCACCATCATCAGCATCATCACCACCATCAACATCAGCGTCACCACCACCATCACCGTCATCACCATCATCATCACCGTCATCATCACCATCATCACCACCGTCATCACCGTCATCACCATCATCATCATCAGCATCCTCACCATCACCACTATCATCAACATCGTCACCACCATCATCATATCATTACTTGAGAAGGGACTGCAAGACCTCCCAAATGCCCTCTCACTCACCCTATCTCACGTTTCCCTCTTTGCCATGCCACCATCTTGCATGAATAAGGTTCTCACACTGTGTCTCTATTTCAAAACACAGAAGAAAAGCAAGCCTTACCGGACTCTCCCTCCTTAGTGACACAAAGCACACAGAATCTTAACAGAAGACCGTTCAAAAGTAGATATCCAACACTGACATTTTCTCTGACTCTATCCAGCCTCGGGGGGCGGGTGGGGAGTCAGCATCCAATGTAACACAGAGAAGCTAACTGAAAACTAGTCAGTAGGTGAATAACTCATTATTGGAAATTAACTATGATGTTCAGACCAGAGTCTGATTGTACTGTTCCCTGAGGGTTCCTGGTGATATGGCACCTTCTGGTATCGCAGACCTAGATCCCTGGGGTGGAGTTAGGTTACAGCGAATGTTCCATCTAGACTACAACACAGGGGAGGAGAATAAAATGAACAATAAAACTAAATGAATCTGAGCTGTCTCAGATTTTTCAGGGAGGAAAAAAATCAAAGAATCCCAGACATTGAGATTTCAACAGAGTTAGAAAAGAACTTGGAAAATAGTGAGGTGCTCTCTCTTCTTTTCATCCATCCATCCATCGATCCATCGATCCATCCATCCCTTTATTCATGTACGTACTTGATAAACCCTTTTTAAACACCTTACGTGCATCAGGACTGTGGAAACGAGAGGTAAGGCAAGAGACCTGCTCTCTCTAAGGGTCTGAGACCTGAAGAGAGATGGACAAACAGCAACATTTGCAGAACTAAACAAAAACAGTATCGAATGTTCATTGCGAATTAAATTTTGCTCCCAGTTCTGTCCTAAGGACTTTACCTAGACTATCTCTTTTAATCCTAACAATTTGGGCAGTATTATTAGTACTACCCTTTATACAGTGAAGAACAAGGCACAGCAAGATACAAAACTGAAGCTAGGCTGCCTTTCTAGGAGTGTCAATGGGGCTGAATTCAATGCAAGGTTGCCTGGATTCAACACCTGTGCTCTTACCCTACATGTCTGTCTACATGATGGGGACTTCAGTTCATTTGTCCATTATGAGTGATTTGTTGAGCTCTGGGTGTATAGAAATACACGAAATAGCCATGGTCCCTGTCCTTGGTTTGCTTGCAGTTATGGTCTACAGAAAGCTCTCAGAGACAAGAACATCACAGAAGAAGGCCTAGCCCCACTCCCTTCACTGGAATCCCCTGTAACCCTTCCAGTCTCTCTCCAAGGCTTTGCTTGACTTGGTTCAGGTTTAGGTGATTTAGGGTTTAGGAGAGATTTCTGTCACTCATGATTAGAATTGTCCATTGGAGGCAACTGTAATTGGGGAAACGTCATCCTTTTTGTGAAGGTGAAATTTCCCTATAATTTCTACCTCTCGGTCTTTGCTGGCTCGGCCCTCTGGTCCCCCACAGACTGTATCGGCAACTTCTTTCATATGATAACTTGGGAAATTTTTGGAAACCGTTCTGAGATTTCTTACATACCCTTTCTCTTTCTTCTCCAAGATAAACATCGAAAACGCCCTCTCTCTTTCATCTAAGAAGTGGTGTCAGAATGTTTATCAGCCTGGCCAGGCCCTGAGGATGGATGGAGGTCAGTGATGTTCCTGTAAAACAAGGTTATGAACTTGGTCCAGGACTGACTTCGGGACGCAGTGAACCTTAGGACACATAGCGTGAGCATTTGCTTCTGGACGTTTTCCGGGGAGCCTGACTTAATGGGGTCCATGGCCTTTGCGGCTCATGACTCAGGAAGAAGATGACTGACAGGACTCGTGTAATACTACAGATGGTGCCTGATCACTGCAGGAGGTCTGCCCTTAAACTTACCAGAAAGAAAACGAAGTTTTACATTAGTGTGAAGCAGTATTTTCTCAGGACTCCAGGGCAGGCTGTGGAGTCAGGTTGTCTGAGTCCAAAGCACACCATGTGATCTTTAGGGAATGACTCAGTTTCTCCAAGTCTGATTTTTCTCCTTCAGGAGAAGTCAGTACGTTCTGTGGTGTGTGTGTGTATGTGTGAGTGTGTGACATATATTTTTAGTACACATACACACATATATAACACTTGTGTGTTTGGTTGACACAATATTAGCTATTATATTTCAGCACAAAATCACTCAGAATTTCAGTCAGTTGGGACTCTGAGATCTTGCTGCTTCACTCTATTGTGTTTTGTGCACTTGTCTGCTCATTTCCCCCTTTCATTTCCTCAGGTTGGTATCCGCTCCCGGTTCCAGTCATTCAGCTTCTGTGGAATCTTGGTTTGTCATTCAAGTATTAACTCTGCCTTGAAGATATACCTAAATTTGGAAAGCTTATATTATTAATTTTTATCCAAATATCCTATTTCCTTGATGCTTACATGTACATTTTCATATTGTAATGTTTCTGAGGTGCATCTCACATACAACATGGTAATGTTTTTTCCCTGAAAAATGAGTATTAGGCCAGGGCTGTGTTTTCCATCTCACGACATCGCATAGCACAGATGAGAAATGCAGTGAGTTATGTATGAACAGGATGGTAGAGGGTCCTATCCAATGACATGTCTCCAGAGCAACGGCTCCCAAACCGGGCTACACGGTGGAACCACCCAGTGATCATCAACAAAACATACTGTTGCTCAGGGCCCACTCCCAGGAGATCCAGATTAACTAGGAATGGGGATGTTCACAGACCTCCCGGGGGATCCTGACACCTCAGCTGCAGGCTGAGCCGGTGTCCCCTGCACATCACCCTACTTGCGTCGTCAGAGCACATATAACCGTTGTAGATCGTTGTTGCCAGGACACACTGTGGCCTGTGTCCCGACCCTGACGGGAGGAACGCATCTGCAGCACCTGCTTTGTCCATAGAAAGCACTCACTGTACACTGGACAGGCCGCGTTGATTTCAACCTACTAATCAGCAGTCTTGGGCTATCATTTGCCCACATGAGTCCCTGATGCTTCAGCTTCAGTGATGATTATAAGCTTTGCCTCGTTTTCACCACTTGATCTCACTAGAAACGCGCAGAAGGAACAGCTGCGGGTCTGGGAGGGAACCTGGAGTCTAATCCTGCCGCTGCTGTTACTGAGGACTTGATGGCCCCTAAGTTGGGGACCTTGTGTGTGAATGGGGGGTTTAGATGAACAAGGCTCCATTTAAGGGCCTCCGTCCCACATCTTCTCATTGCACACACTGTACCGTGGAGCCATCACCCCGTTACAGCTTTACGATCACTCAACTTCTGACTGCTCTGTCCACAGAAAGGACGCTACCTAAAGCATGGTGGTGTGGCCCTAGACAAAGCCAGACCCGTCTCCCCAAGCCCAGGCCGGTCCTGGGAAACCCCGGTCAGCTTATCCCTTCAGGAGAAGCGAGGCTGGTGTGGAACAAAATCCAGGAACCCTAGCGGCCAAGTGACACTCTTATCGACTGAAAGAAAATGCACAATGTGAGAGTCATGAGTTAAGTTTTATTTGGGGCAAAACACAGACTATGGCCCGGGAGACAGAATCTCAGATAGCTCGGAGGAACTGCTCCAAAGAGGCCGGGGGAAGGTCAGTGTTATGTACAGTTTTAGAGAAGGGGGCACGTGCACCAGGCACACGTGGTGGCAGAGGCCGCCTGCTGGTCACGAGGAGCAGACGTCACTGCTCATGATTTTACTGCTTTTCTAGATACCAGGAGATGCAAGAATAGGGCTCCTAAAATCTTCTGAAAATATCTAACTATCCAAAGCCCTGTTCTTCCAGCTCTTCCCAGAGCACAGAGCGTCTCGTCCCTGCTCTCCACCCTGAGCTCCTTTTGGGGGGTGTTGCAGGTCAGCAGGTGCTGCGGCTCATGATTTAATCCTCGTAGAGGCAGATGGCGAGGCCGACTTGTAGTCCCACAGTTGATTTGTGTTCCCCTCCCCATGGGCCGGCTTATTCACAGCTGACCCTCCTCCTTCAGAGCAAACAAGAGCTGCCCCTGCACCAAGGGAGACGCAAAGCTTCCCCCGTATCAGGGGCTGTGGATTCAGAAGCTGCCTCTTTGCCCAGAACAGGATGCAGACGAGCCCCAGGCAGCCCTGCAGCTGGAGTCCCGCTGACCGCATCCCCTCCCCAGCACTGCAGCCCGGAGGCAGTCACACACCTGCCTACCTGCTTCAGGCACACACATCCAGACATATTTGCTATAGTTCCCTGCTGACTCTGTGTACCGGGCCTGTTTTAGTTCAGCCCCGATTTTTGCATGTAAATGAACATCCTGCAGGCGAGATTCTGTGACGAGCGGTGTAAGAGGGACAGCGGGGCTGGCCGTGGTGGAGTCCGCCTGACCAAAAGCAATAGGAGAATGAAGTCACGTACCTACCACATCCCCCCTCTGATGGAAATGGTACCATCACATAGCATTTGGATGTCATCGGTCACCTTGATAGGAATGTGGCTCAATTCACTTAGAGAATTTTTCCAAGTATTTAAGCTGGGTAAATGCGGCAACAGACGGCTACAGCAAGGCCCCAAGCCGTGCCCGCAGGGGGAGAGCTTCCCACTTGCACAGGCCCCCTGAGCTCCCCCGCTCACTGAGGCTTCAGGGTGTGGAGGGAGCCCAGCACACAAGCCACACCTTTGCGCTCCCCACCAGCGCCCGGCGGCTCTGCTGCCGTCTCCCTGGGGAGAGCCTCGGCACAGTGGCGGCAGGGACCACACGCCAAGTCCGCACCAGGGCCCTTACACGCATGCTCACTCCCACCTGTCCAACAGCAGTGTTTTCATCCCCGTTACACGGAGGAGAACACGGAGGCTCTCGGGGATCAGGAGGCCGCCAGGGCCAGCCCACCCCTGCCTTTCCGGGTGGAACACCGAGCCCTGCACGCCGCAGCTTCCCGGCCCTGGCCCCACCTGGCTTTCCTGGGACTGAGGCCCAGCCAGGCTGCAGTTTCCCTGCAGGATTATTTTTAAACAGCTATTCAGGCTGAGGCGCCCAAGGCAGCCGCACCACTTTCTCTCACACTAATTAAAGCCAACTCGATGCTCCTCAGCATATGAATCAAAGCGCCCTCGGAATAGGTGGTGCTGGTTCCGCCCTCCTGGGCTCCCCTCAGCCGCCCCCGGTGCTCGTAGAGGCTGCACAGGTATCATCTTCCCGTGGGTTGCAGCCCACAAAGCGTTGCAAATCGCACAGGGTCCAAAAGTGGCTTGAAATCCACACCAACTGGGAGACAGATACTTCTGCTGGAGCATCAACAAAACAGAAAAAGCGGGGGTGTGCCCCTCCCTGGCTCCTTGGGATTCAAAACCAAAGAGGATGCTGGAGATTCATCTGGCTCACAAGACTGGAGGAATTTCCCCCCAGAATGAGGCACCCTGGGTTTCCTGTTTCCTGCAAAAGGCCTGTGGCTGGTGCTTCTTTGTATCATTATTTTGGGAGATTAAGACCAACTCATGTTCTGAGGCTGCTGTGAACTCATATGCTGTGGATTATGTTGAATACAATGACTGAATATGCTTTGAAGTGAAGCAGGGAGGTGCCTGAGGACGATAATGCCATCACACCCCTTGGTGAGAAGCCTGGACCTTTCTAATAGCCAGTCAGTGAAAAAGGATGTGTATTAACATTAGCCATTGGAAAAGCACAGGTAGCTGAGTGCACTATGTGAGGGTTTTCCTACAAACGAACCCTCCACATCCGTCTTTAATTATCTCCCTTTTAAGAATCACAGAGAAGAGACCGTTCAAAAGGTCTGAGGGTTTTGTGGTCTGGGGTCTGTAGAGAAACAGAGAGTGTTCAGGAATGAATGCCCCCCCCCATGGCATGACACACATCCCTCAGACCTAAACAGTCCCCTCCTGCCAGGACCCAGGGAAGCGAGCCTCAACTTCTGCTGCAAACCCTTTATTCTTCCGTCAAGCCGGGATTGGAAAGCCCCTGGGGAGGATTTCGGGGCACCCGGGGTCTCAGGGGGCCCTTCTGCCAGCTCAGACCCTTCATTTTGCCGCCCACCGTTTGCTTATGGGGGACCCAGGCGTTCAGTCTTTCCTGTGAGCGGCCCCTCAGTTATATCAGCACCAGGGACGCTGACTGAATAACCCAGAAATCATTCTTGGTGACCTAAATACCTCCTGTCTGTCCAGGGAGAGCAGACTCCATACCAGGGATCCTTCTGCTGTGTCTGGCGCCTTCTGCAGGAGGGCGGTGGAGCCCCCAACGCTGCCGGCAGTTGGGGCCCCTCCTCATCTCTCTCCTAGGGGCACATCCTCCAAATGGGGGAGACGCGCCCCCAGCCAGGGGTGCACGGGCAGCCCAGCTCCCCTGCCTTGTCTGACACTGGGTCTCAGCACATGTAGACCCCAGAGCCACGTTTCCAAAGGTGTTGCCAGATCCGGTAGGAGCCCAGGGAGGTCAACAAGGCCTCAGCGTGAGCCCTGCAGGCTTCTGTCCGGAGACGGTGTCAGTTACAGAAGCAGGTGGTCCCCAGGCAGAAGCAGGAACCACGGTCTCCAGAAATCAGAATTCGCGGACTGGGACCCGATCTGAGTGATATGGGCCAAACTCGTGGAATGAGAAGCTCCACCAGGACAATCTGGGATCTGGGGGGCCATTTAAGAGTGCCCCGTGTTGCTCAGAAGAGGAACGAGCCAGTCTACGCTGGGTCCCGAGAGCCTGGGTGGCCTGGGTTAGTCTCCTTCCGGCCCCAGAGCATCTGCACCAATGGCAATTGCCCAGCCGTGAGGTCCTACTGTGATTAACCAGGTCAGGACCCTGACCGCTGAAGGACTTGCCGTCCCTGCCAGGCTGGCCCCAGGTGAGGCCACATCAGAGGGCGACTGGCAGTGCCCACGTGGCCTGGACACTGCTGCCCACTGGGCGTCACGGCCACTGAGCTTGCGTCACGGAGACGGCAGGAAAAGGAACTCATGACTCCGGGGCTTGTTCCAGAGCTCAGAGCCAGGGAGAGAGCCTGAGGGTGAGGGGACCGTCGGAAGGAAACATGACAGGGGCATTCAGCTGGTCTCAGGCTCCTGGTGGCACAGCTGGGGAACGTGGCCCCTTTACTGGGTAGCAGTTCTGGGTCATGAGAAAATAAGGTCAGGCCCATCCAGGAAGGGCTCCGAGAGACGCAAACCAACCTGCTCTGGGGGAGACACAGGCTGAGCCCCTGACGACTTCAGGGGAGATGGAGCCACAGCCCAGAATGAGGACCGCGAGGTGGCACAGGTGTGGAGAGGGGTGGACTCCAGGGAGAAAGGCAGAGCAACTCCTGCGGCAGAAATGGGTGGGGGTCGGGGGGGGGGCGTGAAGTGATGCTAAGTCGGCAGTTTGAAGCTGTTCCCTGCCCTGTGCCGGAGGCTTCACACTCCACCTCGGAGCGGTTCTGTGGACCCAGCTCCGTGTTAGGGACGCTTTGTGGGGAGAGCACACAGAGCAATGTCACCCGTGACAGAGGAATCTGGCAGCCTGCTGGCTGGTCCAGGAAGCATCTGGATGAGCTTGAGCCCCATTAGCCCCTCCCCACCCCCCAAACACAGAAATCTCAGAAATACTTGGAAGAGGACTAGGTTTCCCACAACACAAAAGTTGAGGCTCAGGTCCCATGACTGGGTTTCCAAGGGAAAGAGTTGACCAGAGGCTGGAAGACACAGGGAGGTCTCAGTATGGAACCAGTTCAGCAAGAAACAGAGCAAGTCACCACGCCAGGGGCACCTGGCAGCGTTCTGCTTCAGCCGGCAGCCATAGAGCAGCGCCACCTGCGCCCTCACTGAGGTCTCCAAGGTCCAGGTGGGCTCTCCCTGGAGGCTTCAGGGGAGCCTGCATGGGGAGGCCCCATCCAGCCCTAGGGGGACTCCTGGGGACTCGGGGAGCGGCCGAGGCACCCGTGAACTGCTCAGATAAAGGGGAAGTAAGTCAGCCTCCCTGTGTGCTGTGCGGTCAGCTCCTGGGTTAAAGATAAAACACTTTAATTTCCCAGCCTCATCGGTTACTAGATGACCAAGTGATGCACAAACGTAAGATGCATGACGACCTTTCTCATTCAAAACAAATTTGGTCAAAATCTGCCAAGTCCTTCAAAAGTTGGGATGAGGGCTTCCCTGGTGGCGCAGTGGTTGAGAGTCCGCCTGCCAATGCAGGGGACATGGGTTCGTGCCCCGGTCCGGGAAGATCCCACATGCCGCAGAGTGGCTGGGCCCATGAGCCATGGCCGCTGAGCCTGCGCGTCTGGAGCCTGTGCTCCGCAATGGGAGAGGCCACAACAGTGAGAGGCCCGCGTACTGAAAAAAAAAAAAAAAGTTGGGCTGAAGTTCTTAGTATTTTCATTTTATTATAAATACATGTTCAATTAACAAAATACTGATCATCCAAAAAGTACTTTGTTGACAAGGTCGCTGTCCCAGGGAGCATTTGTCGGGGTGGGGAGTTGCCCCAGGTCGGCATGGACTTAGGGGTACGGCTCGCTGGCTGGCCGTAGGTTCCACCAACGATGACCAGACCCTAGGGGTCCTGTCTTTCCGCTGCAATAAAACCAGCAAGGATTTGTCTTTCTCGGCACCAAACTCACAATCGGAACGTGTTCTCCCAGCCACTTCTCAGGACTGGAGGACAAGAGAGCCTTGTTTCTTGTTTGGCCGGGAGGTCAAGGTCCACCACAGTGGGCGTGTGGGTTTTCCCATCTCAGAAGACTCTCCTGTGAATGTTTCTTCAGTGCCCGGTGCTGCGTCCTCCCTCCGGGCAGAAGCCTGTCACCATTGTGGGCAGACGCCTGTCCCTGCGGTTCCCATGGCCTCTGGCCCTCAGCCCTCACTCCGTCTCCGTCTCCGAGCAAACTTCCTGTGACAGCTCCTCCTGGCTATACCGAAGCGACACCACGAAAGGGTTTTGCCCCAAATGAAACACACACGAGTCCACACTTGTCCTTTCATGTTGGTGGCGTCCGCCCGCACTAGCAGACTGAGTGGGAAATGGAAATTTGGTCCCAGGCTCTGATGCAGTTTAAGAATTCATGGTTGACAACGAAGAATTCGTGGTGGCACCTACTGGAGGGAGAAGAGGGACAGTGACCGCTGTGCTGACCATGTGGGAAAACAGGAGACAGAGTAGGCAGGAGCCGAGGCCAGAGGCCGGGGCCCTGAGGAGCCGGCCGGCTCAGCATCCTGTTCTGTTGGGTTTTTCCACCAACGTAAGTCCTACCACCACCCAGCACATCCCTTCCTGAGAAAAGATCCATTTTTTAAAAAATTAATTATTATATATATATATTTTTACAAATTTATTGATTGATTGATTTTTGGCTGTGTTGGTCTTCGTTGCTGCACGCAGGCTTTCTCTAGTTGTGGTGAGCGGGGGCTACTCTTTGTTGCGGTGCTCGGGCTTCTCATTGTGGTGGCTTCTCTTGTTGTGGAGCACGGAGTCTAGGCGTGCGGGCTTTAGTAGTTGTGGCTCACAGGCTCCAGAGCACAGGCTCAGTAGTTGTGGAGCACAGGCTTAGCTGCTCTGCGGCATGTGGGATCTTCCTGGACCAGGGATCGAACCCATGTCCCCTGCATTGGCAGGCGGATTCTTAACCACTGTGCCACCAGGGAAGCCCAAAGATCCATTTTTAGGGCAGATAAGACAGTCCTATGCTCAAGACGTGTGCATTGAAGCAAACCCCTGGCTCCAGATCCAAACCCGAATAGCTGCCCCTTCTGTGGCCACTGCACGCTGTTACTGTAATACAACCGTCAGCAAGATGCACGCTCGTGTCTGTGAATGCATGCCTTGTTCTGGGTTCTCAAGAATGTGTCTAGGAAGTTCAGCAGTTTCTGATGGAAATTAACTCCACACCCAGAAGGAGTGGAAACACCTGAAAAACTGTATTTGAAAGTCTTAGAAAGAAGAAATGAACCCTTTCCCTCACGCTGGGTGGTGTGAGCAGTGGACCCGCCGCAGCCTCTGATTTCAGTGAACGGGACCTGCTCTCCGAGACGCTTGCCAGAGAGAAGGGGGAACAGTGTGAGTGACCAGGACTGCGGGGCGAGTCCTCAGTCACCTCAAGGAGACCACGCGGGCCACCACGGTGTGGTCCCACTGGTCTGCACGCATCCAGGCCCCTCGCCTCTCCCAGCCCTTCTGCACCTGCCCCTGCAGCTCAGCCCCAGTGCTGCCTGCAGGGGCGGCAGGGCCACCGCGTGGGCTTTACCTGCCCGGCTCCCGTGGCCGCTACCGTCCCTGCGTGTCGGTCAGTTGCCCGTCACCCCGGAGGGCCTGTGTGGGCCGCGCCCCCGTTGTGGTTCTGAGAGCTGTCTCTCTTCTTTGACTTTTCGACGTTTTATTTCTTATCTCCTAAACTGGAGTTCAAGCTTCCTGAGGAGACGATGTCTCCGGCTTCTATCTCCCTAAACTTTACGCCTTAGTTTCGGGGCTTTTTCAGTCACCCTAATGCAGTCCCACAGGGCTCACTGCCCGGACTCGGTTCCTTCCTCACTCCCTCCTCGCAGGGACCGAGGTAGGAGAGAAGTGGGTGCCCAGGAGCCCCTGGAAACAAGGGGACCTCCTCCGCTTCATCTGACGCGTTAATGCATCAGACGTGGAGCCTCCCTCCAGACTGGGGTCGGGAGGCAGCTCCCACGACCACCACAGGTTCCTTAAGTCCTGTCTCCCGGGAAGCGTCTGACCCGCTGACGGCAGAAACCGTGTCCTACAGGCAGCGGCCAGCACCGGGTAAATAAGCAAACGTGTGATTGACCAGTGCCGCTGCCCACGGGGTCAGCTCGAAGCCAGGCGGGCAGGGGAGGCACACGGGAGGTGGGCGAGGCCCCGCCACCTCCGACCCCAGCGGGGACCAGGAAGGACACAGGGGCCTGGCCGCCCCACCCCTCCGTCCCTGCACCCCTGCGCCCCGTGGCCCGAGCGGCACACAGTTAGGTGTGATGCAGAGAAGGACGGCCCCTCCACACAGCTTCCCCTCATTCATGGTCAAGAACAGGAAACGTTTCACTTACCGAGCTGGGAAGTGACTGATGTGACGGTGCGTGAGTGTGGGCATGTGTGCATTCAAGTATGTGTACCTATGAATGTGTTCTTATGTGTATGTGGGTATAGGTGTGTGTGAGTGCATGTATGTGTGAGTGTATGTGAAAACGTGAGCGTTTGTATTCAAGTGTGCAAGTATGAATGTGCATTTGTGTGTATGTATACGTGGATGTGTGTGCATGAGTGTGGGCATGTGTGTATTCAAGTGTGTGCATGTACATGACTGTGTGTACACCTGTGTGTATGTGTGTGTGAGCGTGCACGTGGGACCTGGAGGAGGGGCCGCCCTTCTTCCCCAGAACGAGGGCAGAGAACAGCCAGGAACCTGCGTTCTAAGCCTTTTGCCTCCTGCCCCCAAAGGAAGAGGAACCAAAGATGCCTCAGACGTCCTTCCGTGTTGCAGGCGTGTGGCTCCAGGTTGCTGGGCTTTCATTGAAATCACCTCCTTTTCGGTGGCCCGAGCTGTGGGTTTCATGATTACGTGGGAAGCAGGTTTCTGTCCTGGTGAGTGGGACAGACGCCAGGACACGGCAGAACCAACGGGGGTTGGTGCCCACAGCAGGGAGGGTCGCATTACTCAGGGTCTAGCTTGGCATCTGCAAAACCCGCCAGCACTGTGGGGGATTCACTGGGAAGGGAAGGCAGGGGTCTCGGGTGGCCTGTGATCCAGGGCACGGAAACTTCAGACGAGAGTGAGGTTCCATGACGAGAGAGGATCCAGGAAAAAGCACAGAAGGAGGCAGGACCGGCTCTCGAGGAATCCAGACGGTTTTCAGAAATCGGGTCAGCGACGTGGAAAGGGATCTTGGAATGCAACGGTGTCACGGGGGTGCCGAAGGGTCTAGGGCAGCACCTCCAGGAGTTCCTGCCATCAGTCTTCAGGAGCGCGGGCTCTCGCCTGGACTCCCCTCCCCGTGGCGTCACGGGGGTGGTCTGTTCTGCGCTGAATCTCACACGCACACACGGCGGGAGGTGGGCGCATGGAGAGACCCCGAGGGCAGCTCCGCTCAGGACTCGGGCTTCCCGGGAGAAAGAGCCACGGAGCCCCGCGCTGCCGGGGTCCACGCCCGCCCTCCCTCTTCTGCCATGGGTGGAACCCATCCCCTCACCTGCGCACCCTGGTGTCCCTGGAAAGACACATGTGTTCCCATCTGAGAGTCCATGGCATGTCTGAGCTGTGAACTCACTTAGGTACGTGGTGGTGGAGCTGGTCCCCTCGTGGTGACGTTCGCAGACCAGACCCTGCTATCAGGTGAGGACGGGTGTCCTCCCCTGGGGCCCTGACCGGAGGGCGGCTGCTGTGAGAGACTCCTCTCCTACTGGGAAGATGGGGCCTCACTTTGGCCAGGGCGCCACGCTGCCCGTCCAGCTGCACGGGCTCCAGATGCTCTGCAGATGACGCTCGGCCCCTCTCCAGGCACCGTGCACGGTGGTGGCTCAGCTTGGAAACTGGGGCTCCGTCCCAGCCATGCCCGCATTCTGCCTCTCCTGCAGCCTTTGCTGAGAGATCTTTGTCGCGCAGCTCCCCCGGAGGAATAGCACACAGACAATGTGATTTATGGAAAAGTCAGACTGCTTCCACTGTCCCATCCACAAGGCTTTCAGTCAATGGGTCAATGGGCACCAGGCTGCTCAGGCAGGCTTTTTCCCGTTAAGTCATCCCAGCGTTTGGTTGAGCTTCTTTAGAAGCTTCCTCTTCCCCTCCATTCAGGCTCTGATTCTGAGACCTCCCTTAATCAGAGTTGGGAATCACAGTGCAGATCGCCCGTTTCGAAGTTCCTCTCCTCCCCGGTTCGGCAGCCCCTCTGAACCCCTCTGTCCCCCGAGGAAGGCCGCAGCCCTGCCAGCCCTGAAGGTCTCTGGGTCAGAGATGATGAGGTCCGCCCCAGACTGGGTGCGGCTGTGGTGCTGATGTGGACGCCTGTGCATCTCTGTGCAAAGGACAGCGACCTGCTCTGCACACCCACACCTGTGACGGTTTACAGGCGAGGCGGCCACATCTCCACATCCTGCTGCCGCGCGACTACCCCCAGGCCCACAGCTCCATCTGTACTTAACAGGAGAGTGTCTGCGGTCACGGCAGGAGGGGCATTGCCTTCTGAGCGGCCCAGTGATGTGCTCAGAAATGAAGTCCAGGCTCTCCTGACCACGTGGCCTCTGGGGGACCCCCAAGACCCAGCACTGTCCAACAAGGCCCGAGGGGGAGGCCGAACCTTCACCTGAGAGCCCCACCCCGGCTCCATGTGCACTCATGGGGCCCCAGCTGCTGACCACACGGGTCAGAAAACAGGAAAAGTCAGTACCGGGCACTGGGAGTTTCAGGAACCAGATGAGGACATTTGTGCAAACCTAGTTTTCAGTGATCACTGAACCACCTACCAGATTTCCTGGGTCAATGGCGAATACCAGGCTTTAAGTACAAAATCACTTCCTGTGCTTCTGAAGGTGATATTTTGTTCAGAGTTTAAATGGACTCTTTGAACATTTTGCTCAGCGGACAGAAAGTGAGATGAGCCTCGGAGCCCTCACCTCGTCACTACCCGCGCTTCTGGATTCACCTTGTTGGTGGTAAATGGCCCGTCTGCTCGGAGGCAGGATGCGCTTCCCACTCTCTCTGATGCCTGCTCTTCCTTCAGGCTCATGCTCCGGGACCTCCCGCTGCAACAGAGTACACGTCTGCACACCTAGGAATAGATTTAAAGACCCGAAACAGACTTTCTGGTTTGCAGCGTCATGATATGCTGTGGAAACTGCTGTGTGCACCAAGCTGCCCCAGCTGCTGGGGGGACATTTCGGAAAACCATTTCCATAAGGGGTAAAAAACTAAATCTAAATGGGTTCTCATTTAAATAAAGCATCAGATCAGAGCATCTTCATTTTCTTACATCAAGCTTGCTGTCAACATCACCAAGGCCACAGGTCAAATTTAAAATACCACACTGTACACTCGGTCTGGAATCAGCTTGATAAGATTAATTCATATTCTTATTCTCATTAAGAAACTAATGCTGAACTATTCTAAATACGAGGCTTTGACACAAGAGCGGGGACTTTTTCCGGGTCTACTTACTGTCCCTCTTACTGGCTGAGTTTGCATGTGTGTCTTCTCAGCTGCATTATATCCTTGGGACAAACGGCCTTCCAACATCAGGTCACCAAATGGTCTACCTTAAATCAATAAGGTCTTTCTGGAAATACTGCTGCCCTGATCCTCGAAAGGCAGTGAAGCAACGATCTGCTCGTGCATTCTCAGGGGCTCACAGTGAACTAAGCAGAAACACTAAATACGACGAACTCAACAAAGAGCTGTGAGCAGTGGGGCCTCAGACAACCTAGACCTCCTCCAACGAGGGCACCCCAGGAGAGCTCTCAGTGTACACCTCCCGTGATGCACACCCCCTAATACACCCCCCATGCACACCCCTGAATACACACCCTCTAATGCACACCCCCCACGCACACCCACCTCCCCCCTCCCTCCGTGACAGAGGACCCAGGAGATCTGACAGAAGCCTCCTGATCACCAGAACTCAGATCCCCATAGCAACAAATCCCCAAAGAGCTGACTTCAAACACAGCTTACAAATTCCTAATATACAGCCCTTGGGCCATGATTTAAGGGAACAATTCAAAAATGGTCCAGGTAGACAGAAGCCAGTGACAGAGAATCAGCAACAATATTCTTGGGAAGAAAGTAGGCCAGAATAGAACTTCCCTGTTCAAAGACGGATGACAAGGGGGAGCCATCCAGCAAGGAACCTATAAAAGGTCCTTATCAGAAAGGGGGGAGGGGAGGCGGAGAGGGAGAGGGGGGACCGAGGACAAACTGGATATTAACAAGACAGGTGGATGAAGAACGTGAGGCAAGAAAAGATGGTCTGAAATACAACGGACATCTGGGCATCAGAGACAGAGGATCTACAAAGACAAACATCCACCAGCCTCAGACTGATCCTCAGTAACGACAGATGCGTGAAGGCGGAGGGGCGGCGTGCGCAGAGAAAGGAGGAGAAGAAGACCTGCCCTCACTACACACCCTGCCCAGGTGTGTCACCTGTATGCACAGCAGATGCAGCAGAGCGGCTGCATCTCATATACAACCTCGGGGATTAAAGCCCGGGGAAAACTTCCTTAAACATCTGCTTAACTTCAGAGTGTAATCCAGTGAACCCTGGATGAGAACAAAAAACGTACACTTTTCTCTCCCTCTTCCCTTCCTCTCCTTCTTATTTTCTTGAAAAATATTTGTTAGTTCTCTTCCCTCCCTTCCCTTGGTCTTTCTCGAAACAGTGGGACCAGTGGGGTCTGCAGAGCCGGAGACAGGAAGAAGATCACAGCTGACTAGAGGCTCCAGACTCACCAGAATTTTCTGAAACACAGAGAACATAAAATAATTCTGTTTTAGGAGGAGTGACAGAAGTTGCTACAGCATAATGTAAATATAACTCTCATAGGCACTGGGAAACCAAAAAATTCATGTCACTCACTTTTTCCTGGTATTCACTTTATTATGGTGGTCTGGAACTGAACCCACAGGATCTCCGAGGTGTGCCTGTACATTTTTTTGTTGTTATATCACAGCATATCAAGGCAAAACTGAATAATATCAAAGACAAAGAGAAAAATTTTAAAGCAACCAGAGAGAAAAAGACATACTACCACCAAAAAAACATAATTCAACTGCAATTGGACTGATAAACGCTGAGCTAAACTATTGTTCAACAGGGAGAGAGAAGCTATTTCCAGACAAAGACCAAAAGAGATCCCCCTGCAGACCCCCATGAAATGACTGTGGAAGAACTTCATTCAGTAAGAAGAAAATTAGAGCCCGAGAAAAAATGGGATTTGGTAGGAGCAGGGCCAAGAAGCATATAAAAACCAGGGTAAATGTAAATAAACACTGACAGTAAAACCCATCATCAGAATAACACGAACCATAATGACTATTAGGCGGTTAATAACAATATGAAACTAGACCAATACCAGGGAGATGGCAGCCCAGGTATCCCTACTTCCTTGAGGTCTTCAGACCAGGGTACCAGTTATTTCAGGTCTTGTTAAGCGGAGTAGGCTTGCTGAGACATTTACAGTCAGCACAGGAAGGGTAGACGGAGAACATACAACTTCTAGCCTCCGAAGGAAAAGGGGGGACATTTCGGAAAACCTGATCATTTCTATAAGGGCTAAAAAACTAAATCTAAAGAAAGGCAAGGCAGATCATGGCAAATAGAAGCACCAACAAAAGCTGGCTGCACGAAGTCCAAATCCACGAGGAGCGCAGCAAACATACAAAGTAAACTCACCTGTTAGATGGGCAGCGGAGCCCAGATCCGTGTTCTCCTGGGAACCATCTGGATCCACGGCGGCAGAGCCGACTTGCAACCTGGGGAATCGTGTCCCAGACGGTCCCAGTACCGGGCTTTGAGAAATGGCTAAAGCCACGAGAGCAGACAGGCGATCTGCGTCTAGAATATGCAGGGTCTTCTTGCACCGTGAACTCGTGTGTCGTGTGCTTATGCAGGACAGAGTTAATCCCCCCCCTCTCCTCTTTGGTACGAGCTCCTCCAGCCTCTTGGGCCCCGGGGAACAGAACCCTACAGGCTGCTACCCAGACTGAGCCCTTTGTTTCCTGTGTAGCCCCACGGAGCCCTGCCCGCTCCTGCATTCTCCGAGGGGGCTTGGAGAGGACACATGGACTCCTAGGATTGTGCCCCCCAAAACATTCACCTAAATTCACAAAGATTTGTGTACACGGATAAAATAGCAAAAGTTGAGGGAAACCCAAATGCGGATCAACCAAGGCTTGGTTCATAAATCCTGGTAGAGCCGTACAGCGCAGCTGTTCAAAAGAATAAAGTAGATCTGTAGTCATTGATGTGGAAAGACGTCCAAGACATATTATTAAGTAAAAGAAGGTAACAGAGTCACATGTATAACAGGATCCAGTTTCAGGAGAATTAATTCCTATGCTGTCTTTGCTTAGGTTCAGGCCCAGAAAAACAAAACAGGAAGGGTATCTGCAGGCTCAGATTGTGGCTCTTTGAATGGAATGTGGGCAGGACAGTGGTTATGGAAATTTTTATTTTCTAATCTTTTCTCACTTCTCTATTGTTTTTTTCACTAGATTGTATTTATTGTACAGACAGGGGAAAAAAGTTATAAAGACAGGGTTTTTTACTGTAAAGTTATCTTTATATGAGTTTTTAAATTGCTCTTGTCCTTTGTAATAAGAAAGGATTTACCCTGACACCCCGGGCTTTATCTGATCTGTTTATCTACCAGGAATTTTCAGGATTATTACTCTTACACATCTAAGCAGTGCCAAGGGTTTTTTTTTAATGGCCTTTTTGAAGGGAGGAGGGGTGTGGGCTGTGAAAAACGTACTTGGCAAAGGATTCCTTTTGTGTTGGGAAAGAATTTGTTTTGATTGTACGCCACAGGGTAATTTTATTCCTATACTAGCACTCATAACTTCAAAGCTAATTTCAATTATCATAGTATTTATGAACAAAGCGACTTTTACCTTGATAAATAAAACCAACGAGATAATTTAAATAACATCTTCACAACCATCACCACCCTCACACCACATCCATCGAGTCCTCTAAAAAGGCTGGTGTAGTGAACGAACAGCAGGAGAGTGTTCACGTGATTAGACCACATCAGTATCCAAGGCAAGGCCATCGGGCTGTCATCCCCAGACTGCTGGCTACTGTTCTTGCAGTCACAGCTGCCCACGGGCCTCTGTTCTGAGCTGTGGCCCAGAGTGTGAATGGTCCTGTTCCTGCTCCAGGGATGCTTCCTCTTGTTCCTTTTCCAGCTTTCTTCCTTCCTTCCTTTCCTTCTTTCTTTCCTTTTCTTTCATTCTCTTTCCTTTTTCTTTCTGTCTCTTTCTCTCCTTTTCTCTTTCTCTTTCCTTCTTCTTTCTTCTTTCTCTTTCTTTTTCTCTTTCTCTTTCTTTCCCTTCCTTCCTTCCTTTCCCTTTCTCTTTCTCTTTCTTTCTTTCTTCTTTTTCTTCTAAGGATGTTAAAGACAGCACTAATTTCCAGCAGGTCAGGGCGATGGGCACCCAGGAGCTGCAGTGCTCACAGCCATTGCTAGGGGATTCCTGATGTGGGTCCCCAGTGACTCTGCCCCGCCTCAGGGACTGAAGGAGGGACAGTGATTACAATGTACGTGGGACATTTACAGCCTCTCGAGCTTTGGAGCCCTCTTTAATTTAATGCCTATGGTACTACATTACACAAGGTAATGCCCACGTCCCCTTTTCCAGGTGATGAAACTGAGACATAGGGCAGGGACGAGGCTTCCCAAGGTCATGGGACCAGTCTGTCCACATGGGAGGAAGACTGCAATCTGAACCCAGGCCGTCCATTTCCAGAGACGGGGTGCTCAACTGGAAACTCTGCTGTGTCCAGCAGAGGGTCACAGACTTGCTAAATATACCTGCCCTGCTGGACAAGGATGTGCGCGGGGGACGGTCACCACCTACTGCATCAGAGCTCTGCTGGAGTTTGATGTCAGAAGTGGCTGGACACGCCAGGCAGCAGCTGAGAGACACGGAAAGGGAGTGAGTGGGCCAGAGCCCCACATGGGAGGAAAGAGGGCGGAAGACAGAGCAGGTCAGGAGAGTGGGAACTGGGCGTCGGAAAGGGAGGACACGGGGGTCTCCTCGGAGGCGGGAGGAGCCGGGCACTGGCACCGACCATCCCCAGGCAAGGCCACGTGGCTGGGTCCAGGGGGTGGAGGTGGGTTGGGCGCTGTCCCGTCCCCACCTACAGAGGTGCTCGCTGGCCAGAATGTTCTGCACCTGCCTGATGGTCAGGAGCCAGCGACACAGACGCCAGGTCTGGCATTGGACGTCTCCTGGCCATGTGTCTCTACCCCTCAAGGGCTCCCCACTTCCTGCTCGGGGCCCAGACCTGCCTCCCACTCCTCGGGCCATGGGTGCCCTGGTCTGTGGTCCAGGCACAGGGTGGGTGGCCAGGTGGGTCCACCTGTGCCCAGCTCTGCAGAGCTCATGCTTTTACATCAGCCCCCAGGTCTAGAGGTGGGGAGACCATAGGAGGTCCCCAACTTGCGTACCAGCTAGATTCCCCAATGCAGCTTGACCAAAGCGCCCCATTCTCTGGGGCTATGAGGCACTCGCCCTGTTCATGGAGCTGATTCTCCACCCTCCACTGGGTTTTTTCTCGTCTGCACCGATTGGAACACAGGAGGAGGGTGAGCAATCTGTCCCCCCAACTCCATCCACAGGGGACACTTTCTCCCACTGAAAGAACCACAGCTTTTTAAATTTTATTGACATCGAGTTGATTTACTATGTTGTGTTAATTTCTGCTTACAGCAAAGTGACTCAGTTACACATATATGCACATTCTTTTTCATATCCTTTTCCATTATGGTTTATCACAGGATATTGAATGTAGTTCCCTGTGCTGTACAGCAGGACCTTGTGGTTTATCCATCCTGTACACGATAGTTTGCATCTGCTGACCCCAAACTCCCAGTCCATCCCTCCCCCAACCCCCTCCCCCTTGGCAAACACAAGTCTGATCTCTGTGTCTGTGAGTCTGTTTTTCTTTTGTAGATACAGAATCACGATTCTGTTCCCATTTCTATCTCCTCCCCGTGTAATCTCATCTTCCTGTGGCAGGGGGTGCAGTGGGCCAGCCCAGCCGGGGGTCTGCAGCCCTGGGGTCTAGGGCTCAGGACCAGAGATGAGCCTCTGGGCACACAGCCGGTACCCCATCTGGTCACAGTTTAGGTCCTGCAGGGAGAACAGTGCGTCAGAGTGCAGAGAAGGATTCTCAGTCCCGCGCCGGGGCTGGGCACTCTCCCTGGGGCCGGCGTGGAAGACGCAGCCCAGCGCCTGGGGCTCTCAGCGTCTGACGACAGGGGAAAACCGGGCTTCGGATGGAGAGCCGCGGATGACCGATGGCCGGGCTGAACCACTGATTCACAGCATCCACACCCCACGCCCGCCCAGGGCTTCCCGTTTCCTGATGTGTGAGGTAATACATTTCCTTTTTTCTTTTAAAGCCAGTTTGAGTCAGAGTTTCTGTTTCTTGTAGCTGAAGACACCACCTATTTCCTTTCATGGCTAAAACCCATTTACCCACAGTCCTAGAACCATAAAAACAAGAGTGCTGCAGCCTAATGGGGCTTCAGGGACCAACTGCCAAGCTTCCCCAGCCTTCCCGGTGGAGGGAACCCTAACAATGGGGCTCTTACTCCAGGCTCTGTGTCCCCCATGGATAGAAAATCGATGGACAGCTACTTTAGCCCTGGTGTTTTTTACTTAAAATGTCTTTCTTAAGAGTTCTTGGTACATTGAAATGTTATTTCTTAGGCCTGTTAAAATATTAAGTGTATGATTTTGTCTCCTTGGATATTGAGTTTAGGAGCTGTAAATAAGGATTTGTGAAGAGCAATACAAGTACCTCTTACTTAACCTTATAAATATCCCCAAATTGGGGTAAGGTAATAGTCAAAACACTGTGAGCACTCAGAAGAAGAAAAAAATCATATGCAAAGAAATACAAATTAAGATTATCTTAGATTTCTACGACGCAGCCCTCTGTGCCAGCATGGAAGGAAGCCAAATATAAAGAGTTGTAAGGAGGAGAAAATGTGATCCTTACTCCTCGAAGCCAGTCAAGCTTGGATTCCTGTGTAAAGACAGGCTTGCATGTTTAAATCATATTCTTGTGCTCTCATCAAAAAAGATTATTTAGTTAAAAACAACAGGAATCATATCAAATCCACAAGAACTTACAAAGAATACACCTTCCTGGAAAAATTTACTTGAAAATATGTTTCAGCCACTGAGATAACAAGCAAAAGTTAGCTCAAGAAAAGGAAAGTCATCCACGGAAACACTGGCCAAGACCACTGAGACCAGTTTAAAAAAAGCAAAACTTCTAAATCTACCAAGTTCCAAAAAAAAAAAAAAAAATCTGCAAAATAGAAAAGGAGGGCTTCCCTGGTGACGCAGTGGTTGAGAGCCCACCTGCCGATGCAGGGGACACGGGTTCATGCCCCGGTCCAGGAAGATTCCACATGCCGCAGAGCGGCTGGGCCCATGAGCCATGGCTGCTGAGCCTGCACGTCCAGAGCCTGTGCTCCACAACGGGAGAGGCCACAATAGTGAGCGGCCCACGTACTGCCAAAAAAAATAAAATAAAATAATAGAAAAAGAACAAAAAAAAAACCTATCAGGAACAGAACCCCCAGATTAAATGAACAAAAGTCAAGAAGTTGAGGGCAGAGGTGTGCGGGGGCAGGGAGGAGAAAAAAGGGTCCTTCATGGCCTCTCTCCTTGCATGGACATACACACATGCACACGCATGCACACACAAAACCCACTTTGTACACTGTTCCAAAAGTGTAAGTTAAAGAATTACTTTGAAATCTTAAATATACTCACTAGTATAATTTAAAATAGGATATGTGATTTTCCAAACACCAAAAACATCAATAGCAAAGAAAATACAGTCCATTTACATGGGTTATGTTGACATGACAGGAAAAAGGAATGAAAAACAGAACCATAAAAAAAAAAGAAGTGTACTGTGAGAAATCCGCTCTTCAGTTAGAGAACATGTTTTGTTCATGCTGTACAATTCTCCAACTTTCGTATTTTCTCCCATAACTTCAGCCGTATTTTCTTACCACTTGCATCATCATTGTCTTTTATTTTTCCTTAAATTGATTCACTTTTTAACTTAAAAACATAGTATAACCTTTTCCTTAAGCAGAAATAACCGCCAGGTCATGGGTCTGCAGTATTTTCTTTTCCTAATACACATTGAAACAAATAACCATTAAGATAAAAGCATTCAGTATAAAGAAGGTGTGGTACATATATACAATGGAATACTACTCAGCCATAAAAAAGAATGAAATCATGCCATTTGCAGCAACATGGATGCACCCAGAGATTATCATACTAAGTGAAGTAAGTCAGACAAAGACAAATATCTTACGATATCACTTATATGTGGAATCTAAAATATGACACAAATGAACTTATCAACAAAACAGAAACAGACTCAGAGACATAGAGAACAGACTTGTGGTTGCCTAGGTGGGGGTAAGGGTCAGGGGGAGGGGGGAGGGGTGGTTTGGGAGTATGGGGTCAGCAGATGCAAACTATTATCTATAGGATGGATAAACAACAAGGACCTACTGTAGAGCACAGGGAACTATATTCAGTATCCTGGGATAAACCATAATGGAAAAGAGTATGAAAAAGAATGTATATACGTATGACTGAGTCACTTGCTGCACAGGCAGAAATTAACACAGCACTGTAAATCAACTACACTTTAATGAAAGAAATTTTAGAAAAAGATAAAAGCATTCATACACGGACTACCTAAAGTTATTTTCTAAATTACCAGTCATATATTCCACACTTGGGAAACACTTATCTTGGAAAATATTAATAAATAATATTTGATAAGTTCAATTCATTTTCTCTTTACTCATTATAACGAGTATCCAGAAGAACATAGATGGTTTTAGTAGCAGGTGGCTTTTGAAATGTGAGGTTATTTTTTATTTATTTTTTTTTTTTTTTGGCAGTATGCGGGCCTCTCACTGTTGTGGCCTCTCCCATTGCGGAACACAGGCTCCAGACGTGCAGGCTCAGCAGCCATGGCTCACGGGTCCAGCCGCTCCATGGCATATGGAATCTTCACGGACCGGGGCACGAACCCGTGTCCCCTGCATCGGCAGGCAGGCTCTCAACCACTGCTCCACCAGGGAAGCCCGAAATATGAGGTTTTAAAAGCAGAGCCCATGATGCTCCTTAAGGATTACATGCTAAAAATCACAAAAAAATCAGAGAACGCAAACTCATACTGAAACATAAAGAGCTGGAATCCCACTAAGATTCTTTCTGTTGCTGCTAGAGCCCACGGTGTGTTCGTGGTGTGTCTGTGCTCAGGGGACCCCCCATGTGTGTCTGTGCTCATTGGGACCTCACCCCATGGTGAGGGCCTGAGCCCAGCTACTGTGAGACCAGGATGGGCCATGCTGGGCATGTGGAGGCTCACCCTGAGCTCCGGCCCTCACACTGCCCGGGGTCCCATTATTGGCACCTTGGAGACAACTTGCAAGAGCCTGTGACCTTGTGAGAACCCACCCCCTGCCAGAAAGAGCTCAGGCTCAGGGGGAAGGAGGGTGTGTGTGTGTGTGTGTGTGTGTTTGTGTGTGTAAGTGTGAGGGTGTGTGCGCATGGGCGTGGCAGCGACAGAGCCCAGGGAGGGTGGTGTCACCAAGAGGGCAGAGGCACAGGGCAGGGTGCTGCCCTCTGGCAGGACAGCGGCCTCCTCTCGGCCTCTGACGGGCCAGGCCTCTCTGGCCACAGCGAGTCTGTGACACAGTTGGTGGCTGCCCATCCCTGCCCGGCCTCCGCCCCAGGTGACTGTTTGGGTTCCTTCCTCCCAGGCGTCCAGGCTGAAGGGAGAGTGTGTGAAAGTCCCTCCCAGCCCCTCACCCAGCAGGCGGCTCCCATGGCACTGGGCTCCTTCGGGCTGCTTTCTGGGTTCTGCGGGGAGGCTCCCCGGGTCTCTGGGAAGCGTCTGAAGGTGGCCCACCTCCATCCTCAGGACACGGCCGTCACCGGGCTGAGGCCTGGAGCTGCTGTGGTCCCCTCCGGCTGCCTGTGCTTGAGGTAACTGGGTGGCCTCCTCTCTGCCCACCTCCCTGGGGGCACAGGACCACTACCATCAGAACTCCTGGTGTGGCCCTGACAGCTTCAGACACTCTCCGAGCTCCTGAGGGCGACCTCGGGAAGCTTCCAGAAGCTTCTTGAAGAGCAAGAAATTTCCTTCTCACAGTTCATCTTGTGGATCAGATGTCACTTCCTCGGACGGGCCTTTTCTCCACCATCACATCTGTCCCCTCCAGGCCTCCTTCCTGATTTCTAGGACAAGCTATACTCTCCCCCTTCTCCCCCCGTCTGGCCGCGTCCCCCAACCCCTCCTGCAAAGATCAGCCTACACCTCTTCCGGGGCTCCCACGGCAGCTGCCTCCTCACTGTGTGGACCCAAGTGTCCTGGGTCTGCCATAAATACTCACGACATGAAGAGAGGAATGGTAAATAACAATGAATTTCAAGGTGTTAAACAGTCTCGGGGTGGTTTCTTCCCTTCACTGCTCCCTGGTTCACTCGAATTTGTTTGAGCAAAACTTTGTTTTATTTTATTGTATGATGTTTACAGAAAATGCACATTATAAGATTAAAGTTAAAACACAAATAAAGAACTCAGAGGGAAGGAAAAGAAAAAAGTAACCCAGTAAAATAAGACCAGGGAGAAGAATAACAAACAAAAGAAATCTAAGTAAGCTTCTTCCCCATTTCTGAAGTTAGGCTGAAAATTTAATCAACAGCTTCCTAGTTGCCAAAGCAAAAAGGAACACAAAGTTGGTCAGGAAAATACTGATTAGTTTTAAGATTTTTGCTCAAGTTTGCTCTAAATACACTTCTAGAAAACTATCCAGAGCATGGAGGTGTGGATCATAGTTTTCTCCACCTGGTGGGCTTTAGGGTGACTTTTTCCACTTTGTACATTTTTATACCTTCTACAATGAATGCTCTACAGCAAGCATGTCTGGGAGGCGCTACCGTTTTCTCATCAGTTATCCGTTGCCATAGTGACAACCACAGAAGAAACCACACGACCTCGAGAACAGTCGATGCCACGTTCTTTGCTCACAAGTCTGGGTGCTGCCATATGGGCAGTTCTGGGGTGACGGCTCAGGGACACGCATGATTTGGGGTCTGCTGGGTGGCCTTGCTGTGCTCTGCTGAGCCCAGCACCATCTGGAACGAGTGGCCGGCATGGCTCAGCTCAGCCGGGTTCTCCGATAATCATCTCTGAGGAGGCGGCACTGGCAGCCAGGACCCGACAGCCCGGCAACCATGGGGATGTGGTTCTATTTTAAGGACCGTGAAGCCAGGCTCAGAAACTGTGGTTGGAGTGTCGCGCTCAGAGACCCGTGGCATTTTGCTAACTTATCCTGTCAAGGTGCCTGCACGGCGGTGACAAGGAAAACGCTACAGCATTGGAGGGCTGAGCGATGATACCCCGGCTGCGCGCTAGGGCGGCGGCTGCTCCAGACAAGGTCAGTGTCACCCTGGCTGTTTGCCTCTGGGAGGAAGGGGTGGGGAGGACTCCCGGGCTGGCCTCTGCCAGAGCAGCCTGTTTTCTCAGACATTGTGGATGGACAGAGCTGTGTCACTGGCCTCGGGCGGGTGCCAGGGCCACTGGACATCACCCGTGAGCCCCTCAGCAAACCAGCAAGAACACGGCAATCAGAAGGCCTCAATTCAAAAGTGACCAAAAGCTTAAAGCATCCGGACAGTCACTGAGGATGCATGTGTGGCCAGGGATCCCCTGAAAACCTTTCTACACCCCAGAAGATGTCACCTGAGTGGCTGTAGGAATATCCCAGAGGCAACCCAGGCTCCCTAACCCACTGCCCCCCACCCCACCCACCAGGGCCACCTCCTTCTCTCAGGAGCCCCGCACAGCCAGCAGATGCCCCAAAGCACCAGTATTTTATCCAGGCTGCGCCTTCCCAGGCCGGCACCCTTGGGAGCACGTACTGAACTTCACTTGGATGTTTCTTTCCTTCTGGGATAATCCCGTCTGCACCTTCTCCTGGGCCTGTTTTGTGGCCCAGCTCCAAGAATAGATTATGCCAGCACATTCGGCACCTGCCCTGTGGCCTGGGAAGAGCCCCACTTTTCCTACTATCCCATGGGGACAGAGAGAGCAGGGGTGCAGGCATGGGCAGGCTGTTTATCTGACATGTTTAGGGAGCTTTTCCAAACCGTCCTGGGTCAGTCTTGACTTTGGTGTTAAAACTCAGGAAGGGAGAGAGACAGAAGAAAGAAGGGGGGTGGGAGGAAAGCAGCTTCCGGAGAAGTCAAGCAATTGACCTGATGACACAGCTCACAAGTCTCAGAGCTGGGATTTAGACCCAGGCCAGTCGGACCCTAAAGCCAGTGTTCTCTACATTAGTGAAAGAAAAATAAGCAAGAGAAGGGAGCCATTCGCATCAATAACTCTGATTTCCTAAACTCTCATCCAGAGAAAATTGTGCAGATACCCTGGGGTCTAGGAATTCCCTCGCAAGCCCATTCATTCATTCCTTCATGATCAGCGTGGGAGGGATAAAATGAGGAGTGTGATGTCGTGCAGCCCCAATTTTAAAAGCTTAGAGCTAATTGAGAACATAAGACACCCGTCTATAAAACTCCAGCAACTTAAATGGGAAGCAGGACAGCAAGTCCCAACCACATGCAGCAGATGTGGTGACAATATTGGCTCATTAAAAAGCTGGGACCTGGGGCCACACCAAGAACTTTCTTTTCCTGATGTGAGAGTTTATTAACCTGAAAAGTCTTTCAAAGATACACAAACGGTGCATCTGCTTTATGCCCTTGAGGACTTGCCCTCATGGACAGCAGTGAGGTGTAGGGCTGACCGCTCTGGTGGGGCTGGTGCTGGGGAGGGTACAGGAACTCGAGGAGCACAGCTGAGAGTCCCGGGGGCTGGGGGCGGGTCTGATGGGCTTTGGGAGGGAGGGGCCCTGAAGACGGGACCACATCCCATTCCTCTTCATATTCCGGGTGGCCAGCGAGGCTTTGGGCACCTGGAAACTGCCTGATTGTCTTTTAGGCAAATGCATTACATGTGCACGGGTTGGAATTCACCTGGCACATTCCTGCAAGAATGAAACGCAATCACATCCACGGTATATCGGGTGTGAACATCAGAACCCTCCCTTGATACGTTTGTTCCAAATAAGGCATTCTCTCCCACAAGTCCTTGAAGTCTCCTAATAGGTTAGCTTAGGACTAGTTAATGACTACTTTTTTATGCAAAAGGAGCTTTGTTTTCTAAAAGAGTGTGTCCTTAGGATTAAAGGGGAAAGAAACTCTGGACCACCCCTAGGTTACCCAACAACGTGGCCGGGAGGCCATCAACTCAGGAACTGGACAGCCAGCGTTTCCCAGAGTTTCTGGAAGGTTCTCCTGAGGGAACAGGTGGGGTCGTGCCCTCGAGGGCTTGTCCCGGTGCCACTGTGTGCCAGACACGAGGCCAAGTCAGTGCTCTCTGTCCACGTCCCGATCCAGATCACTCCACCTCCCATAACCTCTCAGTGCAGGCCTGGCCAAAGGAAGAGCAATTCTTGTTAAAAAGACAAGGAAGGCGTCAGTGGTCCCTGGGGTCTCCAGGACCAGCCCTCCACTGGGCCGCTGGGACCAGGAAGCCCCTTCCTCCGGCCTCAAAGTTGTTTCGCTGCATCCAGGAGCCCAGCCCGCCCTTTGAGGGTCAGTATGGCCCCCACAGCCCAGGGACTTTTCCAGTGCAGCCAGCCTGGCCCAAAGTCGGCCTAGTCGGCCCAGGTCAGCACCCAGCTCCTCCCATGTTGTGGGCCCCTGACCACCCCCGCAGGAGGACCAACGGTGGGGACATGTCCGTGGATCCAGCCTCCACCTGGGTGATGGATGCCTGGTCTGAGAGGACTGGGAAAAAAAGAGAGAAAGAGAGAGAAGAGAAAGGAAGGGAAGGGAAGGGAAGAGAGGAGAAGGAGAAAAGAAGACATCATCCAGGGTCTTGGTGCTCTGGCCAGGTGTCAGGCCTGAGCCTCTGAGGTGGGAGAGCTGAGTTCAGGACATTGGTGCACCAGAGACCTCCCAGCCCCACGTAACATCAGATGGCAAAAGCTCTCTCAGAGATCTCCATGTAAACGCTAAGACCCAGCTCCAATGAACGACCAGCAAGCTACAGTGCTGGACACCCCATGCCAAACAACTAGCAAGACAGAAACACAACCCAAACCGTTAGCAGAGAGGCTGCCTAAAATCATAATAAGGTCACAGACACCCCAAAACACACCACCGGACATGGTCCTGCCCACCAGAAAGACAAGATCCAGCCTCATTCACCAGAACACAGGCACCAGTCTCCTCCACTAGGAAGCCTACACAACCCACTGAACCAACCTTACCCACGGGGAGCAGATACCAAAAACAACAGGAACTATGAAACTGCAGCCTGTGAAATGGAGACCCCCAAACACAGTAAGTTAAGCAAAATGAGAAGACAGAGAGATACACAGCAGACGAAGGAGCAAGGTAAAAACCCACCAGACCAAACAAATGAAGAGGAAATAGGCAGTCTTCCTGAAAAAGAATTCAAAATAATGATAGTAAAGATAATCCAAAATCTTGGAAATAGAATGGAGAAAATACAAGAAACGTTTAACAAGGACCTAGAAGAACTAAAGAGCAAACAATGATGAACAACAAAATAAGTGAAATTAAAAATTCTCTAGAAGGAATCAATGGCAGAATAACTGAGGCAGAAGAACGGATAAATGACCTGGAAGATAAAATAGTAGAAATAACTACCCCAGAGCAGGATAAAGAAAAAAGAATGAAAAGAATTGAGGCCAATCTCAGAGGCCTCTGGGACAACATTAAATGTACCAATAGTCGAATTATAGGGGTCCCAGAAGAAGAAGAGAAAAAGAAAGGGACTGAGAAAATATTTGAAGAGATTATAGTTGAAAACTTTCCTAATATGGGTAAGGAAATAGTCTATCAAGTCCAGGAAGAACAGACAGTCCCATACAGGATAAATCCAAGGAGAAACATGCCAAAACACATATTAATCAAACTATCAAAAATTAAATACAAAGAAAAAATATTAAAAGCAGCAAGGGAAAAGCAACAATTAACATACAAGGGAATCCCCACAAGGTTAACAGCTGATCTTTCAGCAGAAACTCTGCAAGACAGAAGGGAGTGGAAGGACATATTTAAAGTGATGAAAGGGAAAAACCTACAACCAAGATTACTCCGGCAAGGAGCTCATTCAGATTTGACAGAGATTAAAACCTTTACAGACTAGCAAAAGCTAAGAGAATTCAGCACCACCAAAGCAGCTCTACAACAAATGCTAAAGGAACTTCTCTAGGCAGGAAACACAAGGAAGGAAAAGACCTACAAAACCAAACGCAAAACAATTAAGAAAATGGTAATAGAAACATACATATTGATAACTACCTTAAATGTAAATGTATTAAGTGTTCCAACCAGAAGACATAGAGTGGCTGAATGGATACAAAAACAAGACCCATACATATGCTGTCTACAAGAGACCACTTCAGACCTAGGGACACATAGAGACTGAAAGTGAGGAGATGGAAAAAGATATTCCATGCAAATGGAAATCAAAAGAAAGCTGGAGTAGCAATACTCATATCAGAAAAAATAGACTTTAAAATAAAGACTGTTACAAGAGACAAAGAAGAACACTGCATAATGATCAAGGGATCAATGAAGAAGATATAACAATTGTAAATATGCACCCAACATAGGAGCACCTCAATACATAAGGCAAATGCTAACAGCCATAAAAGGGGAAATCGACAGGAACACAATAATAGTAGGGGACTTTAACACTCCATTTTTACCAATGGACAGATCATCCAAAATGAAAATAAATAAGGAAACACAAGCTTTAAGTGATACATTAAACAAGATGGACTTAATTGATATTTATAGGACATTCCAACCAAAAACAGCAGATTACACTTTCTTCTCAAGTGCTCATAGAACATTCTCCAGGATAGATCACATCTTGGGTCACAAATCAAGCCTTGGTAAATTAAGAAAATTGAAATCATATCAAGTGTCTTTCCTGACCACAACACTATGAGACTAGATGTCAATTACAGGAAAAAAAAATCTGTAAAAAATACAAACACATGGATGATAAACAATACACTACTAAATAACCAAGAGATCACTGAAGAAATCAAAGAAGAAATAAAAAAAATATGTAGAAACAAATGACAATGAAAACACAACAACCCAAAACCTATGGGATGCAGCAAAAGCAGTTCTAAGAGGGAAGTTTATAGCAATACAATCCTACTTCACAAAACAAGAAACATCTCAAATAAACAACCTAACCTTATACCTAAAGCAATTAGAGGAAGAAAAACAAAAAAACCCCAAAGTTAGCAGGAGGAAAGAAATCATAAAGATCAGATCGGAAATAAGTGAAAAAGAAATGAAAGAAATGATAGCAAAGATCAATAAAACTAAAAGCTCGTTCTTTGAGAAGATAAACAAAATTCATAAAGTATTAGCCAGACTCATCAAGAAAAAAAGGGAGAAGACTCAAATCAATAGAATTGGAAATGAAAAAGGAGGAGTAACAACTGACACTGCAGAAATACAAAGGATCATGAGAGATTACTACAAGCAACTATATGCCAACAAAATGGACAAATTCTTAGAAAAGCACAACCTTCTGAGACTGAACCAGGAAGAAATAGAAAATATAAACAGACCAATCACAAGCACTGAAATTGAAAATGGTGATTAAAAATCTTCCAACAAACAAAAGCCCAGGACCAGATGGCTTCACAGGCGAATTCTATCAAACATTTAGAGAAGAGCTAACACCTATCCTTCTCAAACTCTTCCAAAATATAGCAGAGGGAGGAACACTCCCAAACTCATTCTACGAGACCACCATCACCTTGATACCAAAACCAGAAAAGGATGTCACAAAGAAAGAAAACTACAGGCCAATATCACTGATGAACATAGATGCAAAAATCCTCAACAAAATACTAGCAAACAGAATTCAACAGCACATTAAAAGGATCATACACCATGATCAAGTGGGGTTTATCCCAGGAGTGCAAGCATTCTTCAATATACACAAATCAATCAATATGATACACCATATTAACAAACTGAAGAATAAAAACCATATGATCATCTCAATAGATGCAGAGAAAGCTTTCAACACCCATTTATGATAAAAACCCTCCGGAAGGTAGGCATAGAGGGAAGCTACCTCAACATAGTAAAGGCCATATATGACAAACCCACAGCAACATCATTCTCAATGCTGAAACAGTGAAGTCATTTTCGCTAAGATCAGGAACAAGAGAATGTTGCCCACTCTCAACACTATTATTCAACATAGTTTTGGAAGTTTTAGCCACAGCAATCAGAGAAGAAAAAGAAATAAAAGGAATCCAAATCGGAAAAGAAGTAAAACTGTCACTCTTTGCAAATGACATGATACTATACATAGAGAATCCTAAAGATGCTACTAGAAAATTACTAGAGCTAATCAATGAATTTGGTAAAGCAGCAGGATACAAAATTAATGCACAGAAATCTCTTGCATTCCTATACACTAATGATGAAAAATCTGAAAGAGAAATTAGGGAAGCACTCCTATTTACCATTGCAACAAAAAGAATAAAATACCTAGGAATAAACCTACTTAAGGACACAAAAGACCTATATGCAGAAAACTATAAGACACTGATGAAAGAAATTAAAGATGATATAAACAGATGGAGAAATATACCATATTCTTGGATGGGAAGAATCAACACTGTGAAAATGGCTATACTACCCAAAGCAATCTACAGATTCAGTGCAACCCCTATCAAACTACCAATCGCATTTTTCACAGAACAAAAAATTTCACAATTTCTATGGAAACACAAAAGACCCTGAATAGCCAAAACAATCTTGAGAAAGAAAAACGGAGCTGGAGGAATCAGGCTCCAGGACTTCAGACTATACTCCAAAGCTACAGTAATCAAGAAAGTATGGTACTGGCACAAAAACAGAAATATAGATCAATGGAACAGGAGAGAAAGCCCAGTGATAAACCCACGCACATATGGTCACCTTATTTTTGATAAAGGAGGCAAGAATATATAATGGAGAAAAGACAACCTGTTTAATAAGTGGTGCTGGGAAAACTGGACAGCTACATGTAAAAGAATGAAATCAGAACACTCCCTAACACCATACACAAAAAAACCTCAAAATGGATTAAAGACCTAAATGTAAGGCCAGACACTATAAAACTCTTAGAGGAAAACATAGGCAGAACACTCTATGACATAAATCACAGCAAGATCCTTTTGGACCCACCTCCTAGAGAAATGGAAATAAAAACAAAAATAAACAAATGGGACCTAATGAAACTTCAAAGCTTTTGCACAGCAAAGGAAACCATAAAGAAGACCAAAAGACAACCTTCAGAATGGGAGAAAATATTTGCAAATGAAACAACTGACAAAGGATTAATCTCCAAAACATACAATCAACTCAGGCAGCTCAATATCAAAAAGCAAACAACCCAATCCAAAAATGGGCAGAAGACCTAAATAGACATTTCTCCAAAGAAGATATAAAGATTGCCAACAAACACATGAAAAGATGCTCAACATCACCAATCATTAGAGAAATGCTAATCAAAACTACAATGAGATATCACCTTACATCGGTCAGAAATGGCCATCATCGAAAAGTCTACAAATAGTAAATGCTGGAGAGGGTGTGGAGAAAAGGGAACCCTCCTGCACTGTTGGTGGGAATGTAAATTGATACAGCCACTATGGAGAACAGTATGGAGGTTCCTCAAAAAACTAAAAATAGAACTACCATACGACCCAGCAATCCCACTACTGAGCATATACCCTGAGAAAACCATAATTCAAAAAGTCGTGTACCACAATGTTCATTGCAGCTCTATTTACAATAGCCAGGACACGGAAGCAACCTAAGTGTCCATCAGCAGATGAATGGATAAAGAAGATGTGGCACATATATACAGTGGAATATTACTCAGCCATAAAAAGAAACGAAATTGAGTTATTTGTAATGAGGTGGATGGACCTAGGGACTGTCATACAGAGTGAAGTAGGTCAGAAAGAGAAAAACAAATATCATATGCTAACACATATATATGGAATCTAAAAAGAAAATAAAATGGTTCTGAAGAACCTAGGGGCAGGACAGGAATAAAGATGCAGACATAGAGAATGCACTTGAGGACATGGAGAGGGGGAAGGGTAAGCTGGGACAAAGTGAGAGAGTGGCACGGACATATATACACTACTGAATGTAAAATAGAGAGCTAGGGGGAAGCAGCTGCATAGCACAGGGAGATCAGCTCCGTGGTTTGTGACCACCTAGAGGGGTGGGATAGGGAGGGTGGGAGGGAGATGCAAGAGGGAGTGGATATGGGGATGTATGTATATGTAGAGCTGATTCAGTTTGTTATACAGCAGAAGTTAACACACCATTGTAAAGCAATTATGCTCCAATAAAGATGTTAGATAAACAATTAATTAATTAATTTAAAAGAAAAAAAAGACAAGGAAGAAGAGAACCAGAAACACTGAGGACAGCATCACAATCCGGAGGGATTCTCTGGGCCTGCAGCAAACCAGCTCTGCCTGTCGGCCCGGTGTCGTCATGTGATGAGTTAGGGCTTTGTAGCATCCTCGCCTGTCTACTCACTTATGAAAGCTCATCAGAGAAAGAGAGAGCATGCAATTATCTCACTCCAGTTCCAGTCCTGTCTCCGTGCGTTCCGTCCAGCTGGAATAATACACATGTGCCCTGAGATTCTTCCTGATGCAAGCACTTCATGAATAATGATTTAGATTTGGGGGGGGTATGGGATCTGTGCTCATAGATGACACACAGGACACATTCTTCTGCTTCCTTACTTGGGGGACACAATCACCCTGGGTCCCTTGCGCCTAAGTGCCTCTCAAGCTCGGACTTTCCCCACGGGCCAAGGTCACTGTCACCGTTTAGCATCACATATCAGGCACCCACCAGCTGGGATTCAGCGACACCGGAGGAAGGTATAAGAGCCTCTTTCTCTGCATTTCAAGGAAAAGCTATTAAAGAAACACATAAATAAATCCTCAGCATCTGGAATTTGCATAAAACCAAGGAAGCAAAGTGGAATTCTAGAAGGTTGGTTGGAAATTTAAGTGTCACGTCAGATTTCAGGGGCTTGGGGTGTTGTTCTGAACTTCCATAGTTGTCACTTTGATGGCATTATTATATACTAGAAAAAAACCAGCATAACACAACCAAAATTAAGCAGAAAGTTTGGGTTTCCATGTACAAATTGAATAATAGGCACCACGTCTAGATAATGCAAATTTCTCAGTGAAAGATGGAATACGAAATCTAATCAATTTCATCAATCATTTTCAAAATTAGACGTTTTAAATTTGAGCCTATTGCAAGGGGTGTGCCCCTCTGGGTCCCCAAATGCAGTCTATTAATAGAAGCTCGGAACGACGGGAGAGGTGAAAAGTAACCGCACAAGAAAATTAGCTTAATATTTCGGTTTTCCTTTTGGCAGTTGAAGGTTGCTGGGGAATCGGGGACAGAAGGGGCGTCCGGGGTGGGGGGGATCGGGTTCGGCTCCACGCTGCCCTCTGAAGCAGGTCTAATTGCTCTGAACCATTTTGCTCCTTGCTGCTGTGAGCCTGAGCTGATTAAATGTGGGGAGGGCATCTTTCCCCTCCCCAGGGATGGGGTTACTGAATGTGCTTTCTCTTTATTTCTACTGTAACCTTCTATTTATAAACCTCCCTACTTCTAGTTATTTTCCCAGCCCGAATAGCTCCTTGCTGTATGCAGTCGATAGAGCCAGATGGTATGTTTTCATTTCTGCTAATGAGCGAGGTCCCAGCGTGATGGCAGGCCCATCGCCACGATCATCCGAGGCCGTATTCTCCCCTTTCAAATGTGAAAGGCCCAGATCACACAGCTACCACATAAACAGCAAACTTAGGTTTGGAATCCATGTCTTTCTTCGCTTTCCATGGCTTATATCCATTAGAACTCACTAACTGAGTTTGTATTAATGCGTTCATTCAGTGCATGTTTATTGCCTCCTATGTGTCAGACACTGCCGTGAGCAAAACAGAATAAACCCCTCGCCTCATGGATTTTACGCTCTAGCAAGAGAGACAGATAAAGACCGTGAAATGGGCACACGGACAGGATGTGGATGGTGGCACAGTCCGTCAGGCTGGGTGAGGACAAGGGGAGCTGTGGACGGTTGCAATTTTCAATAAGGCGGCCAGGGTAGGCCTCACTGCAGAGTGACAGCTGAGCAAGGACTTGAAAGTGGGGGGGATTAGCACAGGGCTATGGGGGGGGCCTTCCAGGTGGAGGGAGGGACATCGCCAGGCCCCAGGTGGGAGCCCCCAGGTGCAGCAGGTCAGTGTGCAGGGGGGAGGGGGGAGGGGCAGCAGAGGAAGTCCAGGTTAGAGAGCGGAGACCCGGAGGGGCTGGACAGCTGTCAGGCCATTGGCTTTCATTCTAATTCACTGCAAGTTCCCCGGCTGCTTTGTGGGGAATCAATTCTAGGGGCCAAGTCACTCAGTGGAAAGACTGATACAGAAGCCCCTTCCAGCCATGCTGGCAGAAAACGATGGTGGTGGTAAACATGGAAGGAGTGTGAAGTCCGGATCTGAATGTTGAAGGGGGAGCCACTTTCCCAAAGACAGGATGTGGGTGAGGGTGAGAGAGAGAGAGAGAGAGAGGGAGAGAGAGAGGGAGAGAGAGAAGGGGTGAGCTGGGGGAGAGGAGGGAGGGAGGCACAGGGACCACTCAACACATCATAGCTATAAAGGAAAAAGAAAAAGGAGAGAGGGGGAAATAGCATGCAGAACATACAGGTTACGCCTACTCTTCAAACATACTCCAGGAAATAGGAAAAACGTTTCAATAATAAATTATATGAAATTGAGCTAAAAATAAAGAGAATCAGAAATGACTGAGAAATGAATTCAAAGATGAAATGAGACAACAGAATAAAATGAAAAGTTGCCAAGATACAGAAATGGATTGAGGCCAGTAATTCACTGTTAGACAGGTAAGGCCTATATCCAAAACCACAAGGAAGCGGGCAACACAGCTCACACGTAATTAGTTCCACTGAGGACAAGCTAATCGTCTTTCACAGAGATATTCACACAATGAGAACAAAGACAAGAGCAACAGTGAGAAAAGGATGATCAGTTGAACCAGGAGAAAATGCCATGTTTGTAGGTTTAAAAATGGCCCAAAATGGCAATTCCATGTGGCTCGACCTAATTAGACATAGAGGTGAGCCAGACACGAGGTCAATTGGTCTATCAGAAATGAAAACAAGTACACAGGAAAAATAGATTACTGGGAAGATTTTCCTGAAACAAAGGAAAAACACGTCTGCAGATTTAAAGGGCACTTTTTCCTGTTCCAGGAAAAATTGCTTCACAACCATTGATCCCTGAGACTTATCTGAATTTACCAACTTTCAAGGATAAATCGCATTGTCCGAGTGTCCAGGCAGAAAGGTAGATGTCTGCATCATCTAAGATGGAAAAATGTAGGCCAACCTCAGACTCCACCTCAGGGGCACTCGGGTCAGAGACACTGTGGTGTCAGAGGCCCTGGGAAAGGCACTCAGGGGTCAGAACGCCCCTAGAAGTTCTCTTTCTCCACCAAGGAAGAGTTCAGTCAATAGTGTCACCCACCAGCCCTTCTCGAAAAGAAAAAACTTAACCCCCCAAATTTAACCAACACCAGTTGAATCAAGACTTTAAAAAAACTTCAGTATGAAAAAGCCTGGAGAAAAGAGACACTGGCTCTATATTTGAATACAGAAAGGACTGTGGCCAAATACTGTGCAACCATGGACACAGAGCAAACACTGGCGATGCAAAATGCAAGTCTGTAAAAGTGGGAAAACCTGCAGCAGTCGTGGAGAAGGAAAACGGGCAGGGGACATGCACATGCACGTAGGAAATCAATGGGTTTTTAAGTTATAATATTAATTTTTAAAAAATTTAAAAAAGAAAGTTGACCCTAATCTCAGCTTTTTAGTTTCACTCTTTTGAGCCTTAAAGTTTTTTAGGAACTGACGTCACTTACGAAACTTACACATTTCCTTCCTTTTCATCTTATTTTGTTAAATACAAGTTATATGAAATCTAATAAATGATACATATTTTTAAATAATTGAGCTCATTTTTGTAAAACTTTGTAAAAATGTCTATCTACTTTCTTCTGAGGATATATGCACTGGAAATCTCTGAAATGATGTTGAACAAACATGAACAGTAACGATTTCTGGGTGACGAGATTTGGAGTGAATTTTTGCTTTTTGTACATAGAGCATTCTCATCAATACTATAGTTATATTTGAAAGAAAAGAAGAGAAAGTCTATCAATGCCGTAGTCCCCGCCCGGCTGTCATGGTGCTCACCCAGGATTTCTTCTTCTTCAGGTGTCAATGCCTTGTCACCATGTGGACCTGTGAGGGCCCTGCTGCACCTTCTTATAAACATAGAACCTTGTCATCTCCATCCAATTAAAATCATCTGAGAAGGTACCACACAGTCAAAAACGTCCTCTGTTATGCAAAAGATGGTCATTACCCCAGTGAGTTAGTGATCCGTGAAGGGGCGGCCCGACTGAATTAGAGTGTTAAGAACAAAACAAGCACAACCAAAAAGGCTTTTGGTAAAATATGATGATTCACCCACAGCTGCCTGGCCCAGGAGCCCCTGAGCCCTCCTCTCCCCTCTGCCTTCACAGAGCGGCTCAGAGCAGGTGACGCCTGCTCCTGGCACAGGACACAGTCCTGCAGGGCCTGAAGACCCCTGACTCATGCATGCTCTGCGGTGGCTCTGGGGGCACCGGGCAAAGGAGACGGCTTGCTGGGCCAACAGCCAGGATGTCCAGGTAGCAGGCCACCATGTGGAAGCCTATGACACACCCTGGCCTGCAGCTTCTCTACAGGAGCAGCCCAAGGTGAACCCAGAGGGACGGGGGTAAAGGGCACAGGTGGAGAGAAAGGGGACCCGGCAGAGGGAACATGGAGTAGAGAGGCTTTGTATCTCGCAGGGTCAGGAGCTGGCTCCAGGCACCCACGACCATGAATCCAAGAGCAATTCTTCTTCTCCTTTGGGTCACAAAACTCCTACAAATTGGAAACAGAAACATGTCTTCTGTGAAACATACCTCCCAGCTCTTGCTATAAGGATGGCCATGTAAGAAGCTGTTGGATGGGGCTTCCAGGAAAGCTATCTAAAGGTGGCTGATTCAGCTAGGTGGAATGTAGACGTGATGGCCACAGCCACAATAGATACTTTGCAACCATGAGGAAATTTGGAGCAGAAAGAAAAGGCCTATATCCCTGATAATGGAAGAATGGAGGTGTGAGAAACCAACTCTAAGCAGCCTACCTCCAGATTCATTTTATGGAAAAGAAAAATAAATCATTATCTGGTTCAAGTCTCTCTTATACATGTTTTCTGCTACGTGCATCTGAAACTAATCCTAAATGATACAGCTAAAAAAGTTTTATTAAAAAGTCAGCTATTGGGCTTCCCTGGTGGCGCAGTGGTTGAGAGTCCGCTGGCCGATGCAGGGGACACGGGTTTGTGCCCCAGTCCGGGAAGATCCCACATGCCATGGAGCGGCTGGGCCCGTGAGCCATGGCCGCCGAGCCTGCGCGTCCGGAGCCCGTGCTCCACAACGGGAGAGGCCACAACAGTGAGAGGCCCGTGTACCGCAAAAAAAAAAAAAAAAAGTCAGCTATTTATTTCCCTAAACTCCTACAGTATTTATACTTTGCACTAAATGATTTAGCCCTGAATTATACGTATATGTATTATTTATTAACCAACTGCATGATAGATGATTCTCATCTTACCACAGGATCATAAGCTCTGTGCGTGGAAATGAACCATTTACACGGCCTGCTGGGGGCTCAGAACCCCCCGGGCCGCCGGCCAGGCTCACAGTGGCCCCTCCTCTCTACCCTCTCATTCGCAACGAGCACGCCAAGGACAGGGGAAAGCGAGCCTCTCCGTCTACTCTTCAACCGGTGATGAAGGTGTTATTTGCACGGGCAATGGATGAAGAAATGAAGGTTCAGAACCATGAGTCACCTGCCTGGGCGGCTCAGCAGGAAGATGGCAGAAGCCAGGTGCACACGCTGGTCCCTCCGCTGGGCGGCCTGGCCCCCGGGACTCTGGCCGCCGCACCCCTCAGCCCCACGGCTTTGCTCTGAGAAGAACCTTGCTGGATGGGATCTTCATCAGCGGGCACAAGAGTTAAAATCGTTTCTATTTTACTCTTTCACTTTTGGTCTGAAATGGACAGCAGCCTGGTCCCACAGCGCTGCCGCGGGGACCGTGAGGGCGGTGGTTGTCCCAGGAGGGGCAGGAAGGTGGTGCGTGTCCCTCAGCGCTCAGGAAGCACCCCAGCAGGGACAGGCGTTTGCACGTCGTCCTGTCCCCGCCAACTCCCCCTGCAGAGAGCGGGGAGTTTATCTCACCTCTCAGCCCACTCCCCTCGCACAGGGGGCTGAGGGCCCTGGTCTGGAACGTTCTGGGGTTTCTGCCTCCCAGCAGGTCCCAAGGAGAGGCAACTGGGAGAGACTGAGCTGAGCCCCTCCTCGCCTACCGTGGCTCCTGTCACGACCTGCCCACCGGCACCCCGCTGTGCTGCAGACTCGCGACAAGGCCGCCACCGCGTTATCCCTAGATTTGCCCACAGAGCAGCTCGCCATAAGACGCGCGTCCTCGTGAATGAAGCTCTGCCGCGTCCTAAGGAGGGCGCTGCCAGGCGCAGGCAGCTCGGGACTCCGCTGTTCCCAGGTGGTTTGGCTCTGACCCCAGAACATGCCTTCATTATAATTATTATTCTTCTTCTCGTCGTTGGCTGTCTGAATTTCCAGGGTGGCTGCTTTTCTGCCAAGTTTAAATGTAATAACAGCTTCTGGAGCAGAAGTTCACGTTCCTTTTCTGCATCCTCTGTGATCACTGGCACCGACTTTCCATCTTCGTGGGGCTCCGCCTCCCAGCCTCCGTCCCCCCAGGACCGAACACACCGCAGGCCTGCGCAGATTTACAAAATGGAGAAGCAGCGCGTTACTGCTGACCCAGAAGGATTCTTTTAGACCACCAGGGAAAAGAACTAAAATGAGAGAAAATCATTTAGAAACGAGAGCAACGCTTGTCGTCATGACTTCAGTGGATTGAACCTTGCCCGGTTTCTAGGCAGGCCGTGACCCCGTAGGAGATCGGGGGTCCAGCTGGCACCGTGTTCCCTACACTGTTTTCTGGCAACCGACCCCCTCTCTCCCAAGGGGAACCGACTGGGTGGAGCCTGAACGAGGCCAAGACCACTCCCCACAGCTGCCTACTGGGGTCAGAGCTCCTGACCTCCCCCGTGGGTTTGGGGGTGGGCACCTACCGCGCCCCCTGAGGTCTTCCTGCAGCCAGAGGAAGACAAAGGCCTCTCTTCCTCTGGGAGGGTAAGAAGCAGATGTTTACAGAATGAGACGTAAACAGGGGGCAGCCCTCGAGATAAGAAGAGAGAGGTGGAGCACGGCTGTTTGAGCCCCTGGGGTGAAGTGGCCGGGGAAATACAGATTGCCCAGATAAAGTTGAATCTCAGTTGAAGAATAGATATGGGACATACTTTCACTAAAAAGTTATTTATTCTTCATCTGAAATTCAAATTTAACTGGGTGTCCTGGTGTCGCTTGGTTTTGCTTTTGTTTTTTTGCGAGGTCTGCAATCTTACCAGACTTGGATCCATCTGTGCCTGAAGGCCAGCACGCCCTCACCTTCCCGGCGAGCGGCTGGGTTTCTCTACTCACAAATGAAGGGGCGATGGCTAGTCTGTCCTTCTGTGGCGAGCGCTCTCCTCCTCCAGGGGAGAAGAGAAAGTTATCCGGGGTCCACGAGCGCCAACCCTAAAGGAGAAGGAGCGATGCTCTCGCTACGCTGCCGTTCCGTAAACGGAGAAGCGTCGGCTCTCCCGAAAGCCTGTGGTGTTGGTAGGAATACAGCTTCGTGCACCAGTGGGATAGAATAGAGTCCTGAGAGATCCACGGGCCACGGCTCTGCACAGCGGTGGGGAAGGAGTGTTTCTGTGGTCTGCTGATGAATGACAAAGCACCCCAAACCATAATGGCTTAAAACAATCAAGTATTAGTCTTACTTTCTGGCTGCAGTCCTGAGCTGGGAAGTTCACGATGGCACGCGCACGCACGCACACATGCACACACGTGGCTGTCAGCTGCTCATTCTTCACTTCTCCTGCACGTGACCTGGGGTTTCTCAAGTTTGCTTCCGAGAGGGAGCCTTCCGAGCCTGGGGCAGCAGAAGCCTCAGACTTCTCACGGCACAGCCTCGAGGTCACGTGGTACCCGCTGATTGAAGTAAGTTCCAGACTTGCGAGCATTTCTCCATGTATGTGACACTTCATTAAAAGTCTATTGAAAAAAATTAAACAACACAAATTTTTTGTGGAATCAAATTTATCAGTCTTTCATCTCTTTATCTCTTCTGGGTCTTGCTTAAGAAGGCCTTTCCTATCCCTGAAAACTGAAATACTCTCTCATTTATTTGCATTCATTAGTTTTAGAATCTTTTATAACATTCAGTTTTCTAACTGAAAATTATTTTTGTGAATATTATGAATTAGAATGAAACTTTTTCCCAAAAATAGATGAGTGATTGTCCCAGTACCATTTATTAAATAATCTACAATTTCCCTTACTAATTTGACATAAGTCTAGACTCTCCATTCTGTATCATTATAGTGTTTTTTTCACTTCTGCACTGCACTAATTCAAATGCCTTCATACTACATTTTGATATCTGGAAGGGCAAATTTTCCCTCTTTGTTCTTTTTTCTGGTTATTCTTGCAATGTAAGTGCACCTTGTCACAGTCTTTGGTTTTACCAATCTTAAACTCTTTTCCAGCCATAACACAATACAGTGCTCTTTTATCATAGTACTTTACCTGTAATTTGCATAGGCTGTACACTGAGCAGTTTCTGGAAAGTGTTTTCAAGCCCATCATCATATTTGACTTTTCACAAGCAATGCATTACTACCATCCTCATTTTTACAGACGGGAAGACACACAGAGAGGCTGCCTTAATCGCCTGTGGTCCTACACCCCAGACTATTAAATGGCAGAGGAAATAGGGACTCAGGCCTTTGGGCGTTCGGTCTGCTGGGCCCAGGGCCACCCTTCCCCACCGTCCTACGTGCTGGTCAACATCTCTGAGCTCTGCTTCACAGTCCGCTAAAATGAGATGCTCACCTGCATCACTTCGGCTCTATTTGGTAAGTTGTACTTCACCGTGGGTTCAGCTGTTCTCTAGGTAGGAGTCCCCTGGCACAGAATGAAGGCCCTAAGCCCACATTCTCTGTCACCTGCTTTCCTCCACGGGGACTGGTGGGGTTCTGTGTACAGAAAGTGAGTCGAGCCCGCTCAGAGCCCTGTGTGGGAGAGGTGCGGGTGGGCATCTCTTTTCCCCGCGCGTGGCTCAGGGTTACATGGCCGGTTACTAAGCCGATGCTGAGAGCTGCTCAAGCGTTTAAAATCTGTCTGTCTCGATAGGAAATGCAGAGAGGAAACCCTGGGTGACTGGCGAGCAAACTGGAGTCCTGTGTGCCAATTCTCTTCCCATTTGCAAATTAATTAGTAAGACGCCCAAAGCAGTCGGGCCAGTGTCACTAATCCAGCCTCACAGAGAGACCCTCATCTTAAAACAGAAATGGGACATCCAGATTTCACAGCTGTTTATTTGGCTAGAATTCACCCTGAATTCAAAAGAAGAAAGGAAGTTCTGGCTCAGGAATGAGGCTTTTACAGGACAACACCTTTCCAATTGTGACAAGACAGGTCATTACTGAGCTGATGATATCAAAAGCCCAGATGTTATTTAAGGTTGACACAAAGCGTTTGGCTGAGGGCAGCTCCTTGTTAGGGCGGCTGAGAGAGGAAAACGCTCTCCGTCCTTTTATAATTTCAGTGTTTAGATAATTAAAAACAAAAACAAAAACCTTTCAGACCATATTTATTAAGTGGTGATTGACTATAAATCAACGTTGAAATAGGGTTGCGATGAGACATTCAGAAGCGCCTGCATCGGTGGCGGCTCTGGGGCTGTCAGGCAGGATGCAGGGGAGGCTGGGAGAGGAATATTCGACGCAGAAACGGGCCCTTTCTCTCCTTCCCTGTCTCTTCCTCACGGGCCTCTTTCAAGGAAGAAATGAAACAGGAAACATTCGAAATGTGTCTCATACGTTAGGCCATAAAGCTCATTCATTTGGTAAATAATTATCCAGCACCCCTGTGCATGGGCATGGCCGGGGGCTCTGGGGACACAGCGCTTCCCCGGAGCTGGTGGATAGTCAGGAACACCAGCCGGGCGGGCACATGGGCCCTCAGACCCCGCGGCTCTACTTGCCCTGGGTCCTCCCTCACTCAGGCCTTCCTTCCTCTGGGCCCCGCTCTTCCGTCCTGACTGGAAGGTTTGGACCACCACGCCTCTGGGTCCATCCACCCCAGACCCCGAGTCAGCTCGGAGGCTGCTACCCCCGCCACATCTTCATCTAGAGCCGGAGCTCCCACGGTGAGCCGTCCTGGACGGTTCCACAGGGTGTGCACTGCACAAACGCCGGTGCCCCTTAACACCCAGCACCGTGAGCTCCCCAGCTCCCTTCATCCCGCTGTGACACTGCCAGCCCCCACTGGGTGAGGGTCCAGGCCTTGGACCCAGAGCTTCACGTGTGTGATCTCACTCAGCACTCACTTCCCCCACAGGTGCCCTCTACTGAGGTCGGGACATGACACAACGTACCTCACTGGAAAAGGTGCATGCATGTGTGCTCACCTGTGACTTTTTGTCTGTCCAGGGTCACCCTTTCCTAAAGCCCCTCCCTCTCCATGTTGACCTGTCATCCACGTGGCTCTGCATCTCCACTCCCCCCACTGGAGAAGGGCAGGTGAGACCCAGTAGGACCCATGGGGAGAAAGTTCTCCCCTCTGGCACCCCTGCCCGGGGTGGCCCTGTCCCCCACGAGCAGTGAACAAAGCCAATGCAGAGGCCGGGGCAGGGGGAGGATGGACAAAGCTCCCACCTCGTGCTGGCTAGAGCTGACCTCTGTGTCCGGCAGCTGAAGCCTTGTGACCAGTGCAGCACCATGTGCTACCAGCGAGAAGCGGGACGGGGATCTGAGTTCTGGCTCCAAGGTGGACGCCATGTCCTCACACCCCACCATCCTAGGTCCTCCCCGTGCCAGGACACTGGTTATCACCCCTCCTCACCCTGGAATCCATCACCCAACAAACTACATCTAATCAGTGGTCAGTCTGTGTTCCTACTTCTTCTCTATCAGACGTACTAAAATAGCTCACCCAGCCCCTAATGGACACTTAGACACGCCAAGCGAGTCATTTCAGCCGGAGGAGCCCGGGGCGTCCCAGCTTCAGCAGCCTGTCCTGAGCGCGGGCCTGCTCTGTGGCACCGGTGGTCTCCCTGGCTGTCCCTTCTCAGCCCCCCAGCTGGGCCCTGGCCTGCAGTGCCTCTCAGAGCCGCCCCCGGCTGCCCTCTCTCTACGCCCATCCCCTGTCACTGCTCCACTGTCCATCTCTTTCCAGAACCATCATCTAAATGCTGATGAATCTTAAATCAGTGACTCCAGCCCCGATCTCTTCGTTGAGCTTCAAACCACGCACACAGTCCCCACCCACCACTCCTGTCACATGTCCCAAGCGGCTGCAAGTCCAACATGGTCAAAACTGTGCTCATCCTTTCCCTGACTCCAGCCCGCCCCCCTCCCCCTGCTCCCCCAGGCTAGCTTTGCTGCATAGAGCATCCAGCTGCTGGAGCAAAAGACTCCTGGGCCCACACCCGGCCCCGGCCCCATCAGTGGCCGCGTCCTAACACAGTCTGCTTCCACATCCACTGGCCTGGAAAGCAGTGTCCACCGCCTGTCACCTTGGCTGCCCATGTCACCTGTCCTAACAGCCCCCTTCGGGGTCACCTGAGTGAGTAACCCCAGGGGGTAAACAGTCCTGCAGGGGTGCTGGTGACTCGAGGACACTTTCCCGGGAGGGGCCCCAGCTGCACGGGGAACTGAGCCGGAAAGGAACGCGTGTGCCCGGAAGACCTCCCAGACCTCTGACCCAGATCCCAGCGGCATTTGGTCCTCTGCCTGCAGGGCAGGACATCTTCCAAGGACGGCGTGAGGACGCGGGCCTCTCCCGGCCTGAGCTGCCCTCGCTGACTCACTGTGGGTCCCTGCCCTCCTCTCAAGTGTTTAGACAAGTGTGGGCTTTCTGACCAAACATTTGAGTTTAAACAATGGCCTAAATTCATCCCTCAGAGACTGACACTCAACCTACTGTTTTCTGTCTTTGAACTCCGTGCGTACTTGGACCCGGGTTGGACGTTGTGCAACTTCCTGCAGGAACGTGCCATTAGCCTGGGGGAGGGGCCGCTTCAACTCCAGCTCAGCCGGACACTCAGCCACAACAAACCCGACCTCCCAGTGCCCCGGCCCCTGAACTCCCAGTGCCCCTCAGCAATCTGGGTTTAATTACAGCGTTTTCAAAGGCGGCTTCCCAGTCAGCCTCAGACAGCGGGGTCTGAGCCTAAACCCTGCGGTGCCACCGGCGTGACAGGCGCCGGCTGTGGCCTGGGTGGGACCCGAGCTCAGCACACAGCCTGGGGGGATGGAGCGTCCCTTTGGGGGATGTGCCCATGGACGCCCCGGCTTCTGGGCAGGGGATGAGGAGGCAGTGCACAGAATCCCACTGGACACGGATGCTGCGGGTCTGGTGGGCGGATGCTCCCCCGAACTGGCCTGCACCTCAGGTTGGTGCAGGATCAAGACCCCTCCCGGCTGGGCTGCAGGCATCGATGACCCTGACCATCCTAGAGCTGGGCTTCGTGGTCAGTAATCAAAGATGCACAGCTTTGTCGGGTCATCATTCCTGCGCCTGCTTTAATCAGCGCCTGCTCTGTGCGGGTCACTAGACACCCACCCACCCACGAGGGAGGGCAAGCTCCCGCTGGGCGGTGACATAGTTGGAGCTAAGGCTGAGTTTCAAGCCAGTGCCGGGCAACGGGCTCTCCCCGGGGCTGAGGAGGCCCTGTTCCCAGGGTCCCCAGGGCCACAGAGTCCTCACGGCAGTGCTTCTGCTGCAAAAGGCCGTTTTGCAGATGGATAGACTGAGGCTTTGATAAGTTAAGTAACTAGGCCTGGGTTTCGCAGCAAGAAAGGGCAGAACAGGGATTCATATCCAGGCCGTGTGACCCTGGAGTCACGCCCTTAACTGGATACTACACTGGGGCCTGGTCAGCTGGCAAGCTGGGAGCCCCTGGGGTCACTGGGGGTGGGCAGCCCAGTCAGCTGGTCCCTGTAGAGGAGAAGTTTCCCCACATCCTCTGCCCGCTGAGCTCTCTCGACCTGTTCGTGGAGGTGTCCGTGCGCCTGGCACCGCCAGCGGCTGCCTAGCTCCTGGGGCCTGGTCCCCTGTTGCTCGGCTCACGGGCCCCAGCCTGCAGCCCCCAACCTGGCCCCGCCAGCCCAGCCAGTACGGACTGCTCAGCCCTGCCGGCACCAGGGCCAGAGGACGTGCGTGTCATCAGGCCTTTGGTGTGAAGTGCTGTTTCATGATTTCTATTCAGAGAGAACAAAAGGACTAAGCAGCCTGCTTCCCGTCATGGGCAGGGGCCCCATGGTCCAGCCGCAATGAACACGGGGTGAGGGCCCCCTGGGCCTCCCGGGGGAGGTGCGGAGCGGCCGGAACGAGCAGGGTGGCTCTGCAGAAGCAGAGGCCGGCGTGCATGAGCGTGGACCAGTCCCCGCCCTTTCACCTCTGCCAGCTGAGTCCCCCTTCCATTCCTTCAGTGCCCAGAATGGGCCACCTGTGCTCACCTGTCTGTGCAGCACGCCCCTCGTGGAAGGCAGTGCCAGACCCCAACCTGCAGCTTCAGAGCAGGATGACAGGCCAGGAGGCCTACCTCTGCATCGCCAGCTCCCCAGCAGAGCTTGCCACGGGGCGCAGGGTCAACCCAACATCCTCAGCGCGAGCAGTTACCCCGCTCCCTGGTCATAGTCACCGATATCCTGCTCCTCCAGCCCTGCCCTCTCCCGCGTAACTGGCCCCATGGGAGCCACAGGTCACTCTCCTGGTCCACGGAGGCCCCTCCAGTCTGTTCCCCCTAATCAGTCATCCCAGTTACCTCTAGGATCAGCCCCAAAACACACCCCGCCATTTAAGGAGCTAAAAGTTGCTCTGGGTCCCCAAGCCCATGCATGGCCTCTCCTGGTCCTCGTCCCCACCCATGCTGAGCCCCCAGTGTCTCACACACTCCTCCACACGCAACTCCACGCCCTTCATCTCTCTCCCCCTGCTCTCCTGGCTGGCTTCCTTGCATTCTTCACCTGTCCGTACACCTGCATCTCCTCCAGGACACCACCCAAAATGTCCCTCTTCTGAGCTCTAGAGCATTCCATGCCCCCAACCTATGGCAGAACTCACCACATCCTTTATCAGTGCAGGTCTATGTGTGTCTCTCCTATTGGACCAGGTAGTGTCCACCTTTGTCCATCCAGAACCTAGACCCCCACCTAGAGCATGTATTCAATACATGTTCAGTAAAGACTTGTGGGAGGAACCCATGAGAATGCCCCTCCTGATGGAGACATGAGCCCCATGAGGCTACCTCCTTCTGTGACAAAGTGAATAAGCCCCGAGGAAGGCTGCCCTGGCCAGCGATGTCACCTGTCAGCCAGGCCTTTCCCTCCCCATTGAGACACCCCTTCTGGTGGGGTTGAGGGAGTGTCGGGGCACGAGGCACACCCCGCTTTAGTTAAGAACCTTCCTCTTCTCCTATGATTACCAGCATAGATGACTTTGTTGGGATTTACATGCATAATCTGTATTATTAAAACAATAGTGATTCTCATTTTTATATAGAAAAGTATAATAGTGACTAGATTTTTCAGAGTAAATTTCCCTCCACAGGAGAATCACTGGCCTAGGGGTGGGTTGCCCATTAACTGAGGCCTATTGGCTACTCAGGCTGGGCTGCCGTGCTCAGTGTGGTGACCAGGCCCAGCCCTTCTCCTAACGGGGCTTCCCCGCCCAGGGCATGTGTGGTGACGTTCCCAGGAGCCAGCCTGCCCCAATCCTCCCAGACGCCCTGACAAGCGTCCTTGCTCTGCACACACTAGCGCCGAGAGAGACAAAAATTGGAGGAGATTGGGACAGGAGAACTGCTGGAAGTTGAGAACCAGGGAAGAGGGGGTACACTGAGTTCCACTTCACAGCTGAGAAATAGCTCAGGGGACCCAAGAGCAGAAAGGGCAACAAGGTTCCCAAATAGCAGAATAACTTTAGCATAATTTTTTCTTTTTTTTTCTTGCGGTACACGGGCCTCTCACTGTTGTGGCCTCTCCCGTTGCGGAGCACAGGCTCCGGACGTGCAGGCTCAGCAGCCATGGCTCACGGGCCCAGCCACTCCGCGGCATGTGGGATCTTCCCGGACCGGGGCACGAACCTGCATCCCCTGCATCGGCAGGCGGACTCTCAACCACTGCGCCACCAGGGAAGCCCTTTAGCATAATTTTTAACATTGCTTTTATTAAAGAGTGTGGTGGGCAGTAGCTTTGGCGTCTGATGGACCTGAACTTGAACCCCAGGCTCTGAGGACAGAGGGCACTCCGTTGATGATGCTTGTCCTGATTTTGGGTGTTACTCTTATGCATACGTGTCCCGCACATGGGAACCTCCCTAGACCAGGATCCACGAACCTCTAGGAGGCCACGGACAATGGCAGGAGCTCACCCTCAGTCCCCTAAATCATCCACAGCAAAACTCACATCTTCAGGAGAGAGAGAGAGTTTGCTGAGTGTAAACCCCTCACCGACTGCCCAGGCAGCTGTAAGTGACCGACTGTTCCTGAGGAAATTCCAAAGCCACCAACATCCAGGGTGGGATGCAGAATTTAGTGTGTGTATGCATATGTGCCTTTTTCTGGGGACAGGTTATGCATCTTTTCCCAAACCCTCCAACGGGCCCATGAAGTTGTCCCAGGCCCTGGAGGGGAAAAGTTAAGATTCTTGTTTGTTCTTGGCGGGAACGGGATTCACGGGATTCCCTGCCCTCCAGACTAGACACCAGTGTTCAGCAGGTGTAGGGTTTCGTGGTCATTGTGAAACCCCACATTCTATGCATCCCGTTATGTTACATCATAGACTGGTATTCTGCAATCCGTTTTTATTTGGGGCGAACGCTGTGTTAGAGCAGATTACTTCTGATGGTGGGTGGGGACCCCGTGGCAGGCACGGGCCCGTATCCAAACAGACGTATCTCACAGATAAACTGAAGCACAGAAAAGTTACACCAGCTGCCCGAGGCCACGTGGCAGGCCGTGTGCCCAGGACTGGAGATCTGGTCTCCCAGATCCCAGAGATGAGAGGCTTTGGAATGGAAAGACAGCAGCTCAGCCTTCTCCTTTCAGAGATGAGGAGAGTTGAGGGCCAGAAATGAGTCCCCACAGAAAGTCACACAGAACGAAGGGGCCGGTGCCAAGATCGGGGCACCCCCCCGCCCCGGGGGCCAGTCTCCCCAGGCCCAGCTGGGTCTCAGCGCCGCCAGCCTGCGTCAGGATGCGGATGCACTAAAAGTGAATGCCAGGCATTCCGAGGGATTCCACTGGCCCTGCTTATCAGAGGGTTTGTTGAGGTTACTGTTATCTCTTTAAGTATCAGTGATAGAAGTCTTCCATCATCCCTGTCTATCATCTGCAAAGAATCCCATGGGCGTGTGGTAACATCTCAGATAAGAGAGGACCAGGGGGCTGGAATCTTTGGGGCATTATTTATTGACATTTCCCTTCAAACATGGTCAGCTGTAACATAAATGTACATATTCAAATCTTATATGATAATAATACTATATAGTAAAATCGTGTAATATATGAGTATACTATTTAACGTAACATATATTTTAAAGCTTTTTTATATTTGAATCTTAAAGAGAACAATGGTCTAGGCTTGGCATTGACTGTGTAACTCCCCTCCCCCTCCCGTGAAGAAGTGATTGTTTCAAAGAATAATTGTCAACCAGCCTGGCAGGAAGAATTTGATGTTAATCAACGAGAAATCAGAGTTCTAGCCCCAGGCTCCCCCTTCCATGCCTGCGGGACCTGGGACAGGTCGTCCTCCGGCTCATGGCCTCAGGGTCACGTCTGCTAAAGGAAGGCTGGGCTCAGGGCCTGAGCAAGGACTTCTCTCCCACAGGCCTATTTGTTTGCCAATATTTTTTAATCATGAAACTTCACTTAAAACTTAAATATTCAGCTTCTCTTTAAAAGAAAGAAGGCGCTCTGGCACACAGGCCCTTCCTTCCTGCTCTATCGGCCTTTGCATCCAGCCCCCAAACCCTCGGCCGGGGACCCTCCCCCTACCCGGGTCCCACAGGCAGCGCCAGCCTGGACCCCTAGCGCCGGCCCGTGTCTGCGATCCCAGCCAGCACTGCCATTCCACGGCTCTCTGGTTCCAAACCAGATGGTCGTTGACCGTGCACAATGTCAACCGCCCACTGGAGACCATGTGCCCTTGGCCCTGGGGAAGCAGAGCCGCTGAAGCCCAGCTAAAAGGAGAAACTCCACTTACGAGAAAATATGTGCCCTGTCTTTTCCACAAAGAATCCAACCATAAAAATGTCTGGATGTGCTAGAGTCTGCTGCCCAACCATGGAAACGAAACCAGGAAGTTCTTGAATGACACAGCCCAGGAGGGCCAGGAATTACGGCTCAGCATTCCTCCATGCCTTTTCTCGGCCAAACCCTAATAATGGCATCCCGCCCGGGACTGGGACGGAGGCAGCCATGTCAGAATGGTACCCAGAGCCACGTTCTCTGCTGCAGAAGGTAGCTCCACATCTGTGTCCACCTGGCCGCATCCCCTCCTGCCTTCTCGGCTCTGGTGTCCTTCTGGATGGTTTTAAGGGAACGTCAGCCGGGCGGTTTGGGGACAGCCGAGTGTGCCCAGGGCCAGCCCCTCTTTCACAGTCAGCCCAGCTTAGTGGGGTTGGGAAGATGTTTATCAAGTGACTCCTAGCTGTTTGGAATATTTTAATGATTGGATTTTACATGACCTGTGCTCTAGGGCATTTTCAGTAAAGAACAGTTTTAAGACGAGCCTTCCGAACTTCTATATGGAAAAAAAAGAGAAGCTATTCGTGTACGTTTCTTTTCCTGGCCCGTCCTCCTGAAGTCCAGCTCCTGAGAGCACGTGATCATATATCCCCCAGGAAAGATCTTAATCCCTTTTGAGATTGCTTTGCAGACTGACTTCAGGTCTTTAAGAGCTAAGCCTTCGGTGCTTAATGTTTAGCACACTGAGATGTGATGCGCACAGAAACCTCCGGTAACCGCGAGGGTTCTCAGGTAGGTGGGGTGGGCGCAGGGAGACGCGCGTTTGCTCCGTCCTGGGGGTGAGCTGCCCTCTCTTCTCTGGATGGATTCTGGAGTGTGTTGACCGCAGAGGGTGGAGTAGTGAGAGACGTGAGCTTAATTTGGTTTTTTGGTGCATGGCCTGAAGCAAATTAACGTGCTCCAGTTGGATGCATTATTGATGGGCATGTTGTAAATTTTTAAACAAAATAAATAATGTATTTAGAACAGTGTCAGTTTATGTCTGCTTACCGACCGGGTAGTTTAAATGTTGTATCCAAACTACGTAAAAATACTCTTTCGGAATTAACAGTGTTTCAGTAAAAAGACAACAAATTCTTACTTTGAAGCGCTTCTTTTTGTGTCTCGTGTTATTGTGTCGACTAGCGTCTGTGCTATGGAAGAAAGAAGCGGCGGGGAGGAAGGAGGGAGGGAGGGAGGGAAATAGAAGAGCGATTAGAAGGAGGGAGGAAACAAAGACTAGAGAGAGAGGCGCAGGGAGATGTGGTCACGTGTACTGAATTCCTCCGGCCAGGCTTGGTGGTGGTGTGCACGCGCGTGAGCACTGGGAGGCAAGGGGAGTGGGGTGTGAAGGGGGTGTGACTCTGTCCCGGGAAACGCTCCCGTCTCAGTAGGGTCCTTAACCCCAAGCGCAGACACCTTCTCCACTCTTCGCTTTTCTCCTCTCTCCCGGGAGCCCCACGAATCAACGGAACTCACAGCACACGGGGGGCAAGTGCTCGATAATCGTTTTCCCTGTTTGACGATATCATTTAACCTAATTCAATCGGTTGACCGTCGACACAGACGGAAGCAAAACAGGAGGCTCTGCACCGCGGAGCACCCAGCCCCGCTCCCGGGACTTTCCGTGGACTTATTCCCCGAACCGCGACGGCTCTGGGGTCCGGCCCTGAGAGTCCCCAGCCTGGGACTGAGACGGGGTTTCAACGGGAAGGGGGTGCCCAGGGATCCCTGACTCCAAGCCCCCCTGGAAGCGCGGAGCCCTCGCACCTGCCAGGCTCCCTCTGCAGCGAAGGCACATCTAGTCCCTGAGTTGCCGCTGCGGCCGGGCTATGAGTCAGGCCCCTGAGCAGCTGCGTCGCCCTTTGTCTGTGTCCCCGCAGGCGACGGTCTTTGGTCCCGGAGCAAAGGCCACTCCATCTGTCCCCACTGCAGAGTGCTGGCCGCCCACACAGAACAGGTGCGGAGCCACCGCCCTGGGCGGGCGTAGGGGGGGCAGGGTCAGCCCCAGGGCCCCGTGGGAGCCACGGCGAGCTGGGCACCCAAACACCACCCACCAGCCCACCGACCGCCTTTGCACTTGGAGACACGAGTCGTCTCTAGGGCCACAGAAGAGATCACTCCCGTAGCTTCTCTGATGACCTGGAAATGCCGGGCCAGGCTTGGCTGGGTGTAGAGTGTCCAGGGGCCAGGGAGTTGTGCAGACGGCGGCTTCGGTGGGTCCGAAAGTCACCCTCACGGGACAGCTGTTAAAGGTGAGATGCAGGCCACACCCAGAGGGAGGGGACCGCGGGGTCCCGGACAGCAGCACCTGAAAACCTCCTGACATTTTCTGCAAAGTTCTGTTTGCGTGTTTGTGTGTGTGTTTCTGGGGAAGGGGTTTGTAGCTTTTCAGATGTTCAAAGGCCATCCCAGGAGGTTAGGAGCCATAGTTATGGAGCATTCCTACACTTTAGGCAACGGGAACACCTGAAAGATGTACAGGACTTATAATCTTCATTCCGACACCACTTCAGCGCACGCTTCCATTTTTTAAAAAAATTTCTTTCTTTTTTGGCTGAACCCCACAGCATGTGGGATCTTAGCTCCCCGACCAGGGATCAAACCCGCGCCCCCTGCATTGGAAGCGCGAAGTCTTAACCACTGGACCGCCAGGGAGGTCCCCTCAGTGGGCACTTTTAACAACTCTGTCAGGGGAAAGGGGGTGGCTGCCGACAGCCTCGCATGAGCAGAGGGTCATTTCTAAAAATCAGTCTCATCTAAGGCCTTTGAAGGAAAAAGCTCACAGTTTATTTATTTTTTAAAGCACTGGTGGCATAAATGGCAGGTAGCATAATTTTATTCTCACCTTGGGATTCCAGGTTTATTAGAAGTTTCTGTTTGCAGCCTCTCTCCTCCTGGGTTACCAACCGCATGCAGGCCTCCGCGCACCCTTGTGAATAAATCATTCGTACTTTTCACTACATTTAACGAACTGCCATTTTGATGACCTGTAAAATCTTAGTACCTTTTTTATTAGAAATGCAAAATAATCCACAATGTCCAAGTCACACAGCCTTGGGGAAATGCCTTAACCTCATGGGCGTGTTTCCTGACCTACATGGAGAGCCCGCCCTTCTGGTGGGTGTCGATTTAGGGCTGGACGAGCCCAGGACAAGTTCCTGAGACAGGACACAACGGGAAATCAGGACAAGGAGTTTGTCTGGTTTCCTTCATGATCTGAAAGGTTCCAGCTTTTCTCCAGACTCGAGAGGGTCCAAACTTCCAGGACCACCTAGTTTTCCATCTCGGGTTGGGTTTGGATCACAGACTCCCTGCGTTTGAGAGGCCCCGTGTTAGGGTCCAGGCCCCGTGGACTTTTGCTCTGGGTTTCAACTGAGACTCTGGGCGGGGAGCCAGCCAGTGGCCCAAGGACGGAGGGTGGGTCCTGCCTGGCCAGCAGGGAGGAGTGGGGCTGGTTTGCTCCACAACTGGCTTTTCTGGAAGTGCTGTGACACGGAGTCGACGGTCCGCTGACTCTGAATCCCACAGGGAGCCGGGGGGGACCTGCACGTCCGCCCCACGGGGTGCTGGGGAGGTGGACGTTTGTTATTTCAAGAGTAAGTTACGTAAGTGACCAAGTCGGGGCCTGACTCTGCTGCTTCTCAGACCCACCCAGCTGGATCCATTCAGGGATCTTAGCCCGGGTGTGAGAAGAGATTTATGAGTCCTCCGAGTGAGGCCCTCCGTTCAGGCAGGACTCTGGACGGCTCCCCTGAGGCCTCAGTGGAGATGCCAGGGCCGCAAGGAGCAAAGGGCGTGGCGTTGGGTTCTCCCCTTTCCCCCTCCTCCCCCCCAGACTCCTTCTCCTGCATCCGGACCCTCCAGTGGCCCCCTTTTCCCCCTCCCCGTTCTTCTCCATGAGGAACCTCAGAGCCAGGTTTGAGCCCCAGTGATCGCGATGGGTTAGCCCTTGAATGACGTGTGTAAAGCTCTGGTCTCTCTCACCAAAGCCCCAGTTTCAGGTCTGAACTCACCGCTCCGCCCATTCACGCCCACTGTGGTGAGTATGGCTCCTTTCCGGGGCGGGAAGCTTAGAAATTACATTCAGAAAGTGAGAGCTGGAAGGGGTGTTCAAAATCATCTATTTCAGTGTTTTCTAATCATTTGCAGCTTCCCAGAGTCCTCCTCTGCAAGTCTGAGAAAAGCTGGAGGTTTGCTCACCGGAGGAGAGTTGCAGAAAGTCGCACACGTGTGGCTCATCCTCTCTGGGGATTCTCCACACCACCGGCCCCCCGTGCGCACCCACCTCCCAGCAGACCCTCGGCTGGCAAAGGCTGGGCGGTGGCACTACTCAGGAGCCGCGCCAGCTGAGCAGGGCTGGGCCTCTCTGTGGGCCTGTGCTTCACCTGGAAACAAGGGACGTGCCCTCACCGGGCTTCAAGGCCTCTTCGGCTCCAGGCTGTCGAGAAGGGGCAGGGATGGCACTGACGCCCACGAGTGGAAGCAGGGCTGGGGCGAGGGCACCAGGCCCCCACTGCACCCAGGCTGCCAGGGGCTCTACATGGTGGGGGCAGAGGTGTCCCCTCGCCTCCCACGGGTGCTCCCCAGCCTCCCCTGACTTCAGCCAGGGTGCCCTCTGTACACAGACAAAGTAGATTTCTGTGCGCCAGGAGGTCATTACAGAACTTCTCAGGTGAGATTCAGGCCGTCGCGGATGAACCCAAAGAATGCAGTCATCAGAGAGCAAGGTGTGAAGGGGTCAATTATTTCTGAAGTAAAAGATAAAAAAAACAACACAGATTCAAACACCTGACAGTCCCTTCCAGGAATCCCACACCGGACTCACACGTGTGACACCAAGACAGCTCTGGACCCTCCGCGGCCAGTGTGGACCGTTTCCTGTCTAGAGCAGAGCTTTCCAGGCTCTGTGACTATTTAAGGAAAAGCCTGGAAAACCTTAAAACAGAGACCACTTTCCACCTCCTCTTTCAGAGAGAGGAAGAGCAGGGCGAGCCCTGGGGGTGACGGATCCACACCTCACCCCCTGTGACAGACTTCCTGCTTCTCACCGAGACCAGTCAGCGCGACTTATCTGCTCCAAGCAGATAAGCTGGCGCCCAGGCTGTGAGGGGGGACTTTCTCCCTGGGCTGCATCAGGCCCCACGGGCTGACGCCGGGCTGGCCCCTCCCGCTCACCTTCCTTCTCATCCTCGTCTTGGGCATCTCCAGACGCCGAGGTCCCTCTAAGCACAGCTAAAGCAGGAAGAGGGAACAACCTCTCTGTGCAGCCAGATTCATACTAGGAGTAAGTGCCCTCGCTCTGGAGTTGAATTCCCTGGGGTTTTAAGTGGTTTTCCGAGGTGCTCACACATGGCCGTCCTGCGGACACATCCTCTGAGCAGGGTCTGCCGGTGCAGGATCGGACCCCAAAGAAGGTTGAGGTTATGGACCCAACAGGGCACGTGGGGAGTATCTGTGCTGTTCTCAGAGACCCTGCGCGACGGGCCTGTTATTTCAGCTTCTCTGAGCAGAGATGCCAACAGGGCCAGGCGGGTCCAGGACAGTGCGGCGGGGAAGGGACAAGGACACCGGGACCCTGAGCCTCTGCTACCTCAGGACCGAGCCCGTGTCGTCTGTCTGTCTGTCTGTCTGTCATGTAGATTGGCTCTGGGAGGCCTGGGCGCTCTTGTCACATGACGTCACTGGGCTGAGACGCCTAGAGTCGGACACAAGGCCACGTTCCCTTCGTCTCGACATTATCGCTCACCAAGTGGGCCTTCTCCTGGATGCCATGTCCACTCGCTATACGGGGAGCACTTTGGGGCGTGAGGGTCTACCAGCCACATCGAGAGGGACACGATCAGAAAGATGTGTGGCCACCAAACAGACAGTGTCCCAGACAGTGTCCTGTCCCAAAGGGGGCAAAACCAGGAAGCTGTCCCCGCCTGCCCTGCTCCCCGGCCCATCACCTGCACCACGGGGTCAGGAACCAGAGGCGACGGGGGTCACAGCTTGCCCCATGCATCTCGCCCACCCCTGCCTGGAGCCAAAGCTAACTGGACGGAGAGGAAGTGCTGTATTTTCACTGACTCTCTTTGTCTGGCTCTGCTGACCAGCTGGATGGAGCTCGCCTTCTCTCCCAGACCATCGGCTGCCTCACTGCCGGCCCCGCTAAGCCTCATGCTCACCCACAGCCCTAAAGCAGGCCGTGCATCCAGTCTCGAGGTGCTTGGCCCATGCAGAGGCCCAGGCCCCAGGAGTCACCTTCGGTAGTGCAGCCCTCCCCCCATCCTCTCACCCCCCGTGACCCAGAGGCCACACTTGACCTTCTCACCCATCCTTAACCTTGACCCATCCAGGCACTTTGGGGCAAGCCCACGAGTTTTATTGCTGAATAAACAGTTGAGAGCCCTTTTAAATAGTGATTTTAAAAAGTACAAACAAGACCCAAAGCCATCTCAAGCCTTAATCCACAAAAGGAGAAAATGGAGCAGCCGTGGCTCACGCCCAGGGCTGGGCACAGACAGCAGTCGGTGGGGGAGCCACCTGCCAGCAGTTACGCTGCCGACGAGACCCCCAGTCTGGCTTCACCACCCCCAGATTCCAGAGAGAAGCTGAACCGTGAAACGTAAGGCTCAAAAGACCTCAGAAATTCAGACCGCTCTTCAGAGCACTGTCTCTCGAGGGTCATTTGCCCAGGACCTCGTGGGTCAGACTCTGAGCCCGTGGGTCGGGGCGCCGGACACTCTGCATTTTTACCAGCTCCGCGAGGCCGGTGCCGAGGCTGTGGGGCCCATGCTGAATGCAGGCTCAGGGGCCCTGCCGCCGTCGGGGAAGGTGGAGGCGCTCCCTGTTCTGTGTTTCCTGCGGAGGACCAGGGCGGACTGTGCTCAGCGAATCTCGTCCCAGACAAGCTCCCAGGTACCTGCAGCCCCGAGCCACCGCAGCACGGGGCGTGACCTCTGCAAACTTCCAGATTCGTGGTCAGAAACGTTGAGCTTTTAAAACTGACTTACAGGTTTTTATTTATTATGTATTTTTGTTACGAGTTTACAGCAACACTCAGGCCTGGGCCCAGAAGAGGTCTTGTCCCTTTGAAGAGTGTTAACAAAATGCTTCAGGCAATAAAACGCGTCCTTGGGGTCAGCCTAGGAAGGCGGGCATGGGAGGGGTGTTGTGTGGTGTGTGCCACTTAGGAGCTGGGTGGCCTTGGGCCAAGCGACAGCATTTCTGTGCTTCAATAATCTTACCTGCAAAATGCGGGGAGTCGTGGGCCTCGGGCGTGGCAGGGAAAACGCGAGGGTTTACACAGGCTGTACCGCAGCTGCCGGCGTGCGACGTGCAGGAAGCCCTCATCGAACGTGAGTTGCTCGGTTGTTATTGTTACTCTCTCCTTCATTGGTGCCGGGGAGGGGAGACTTACACAAAAGTGCAGGAATTCCCCAGCGTGGATTGCAGACCCGCGTGTGGGAAACGGGCTGCGCGTTCATTCAGTAACGGGGGCAATTTCCAGGCACGAAGCAGACAGAAGATATGGGGCTTGGGTGACAGGTGAGATTTACATGGAAGATGTTGATCCAGTAGAGCCAGCCCCCAGGGCCCAGCTCCACTGCAGAGCCGGGGGCAACCGCGGGCCCCCAAGGACTAGGGGCTCCATACTATGAGCTGGAAAAGCCCCACCCGCCTTGGAAGGTCAGAATTCCATAAATCACTGAGAGTAAAAGAGTGCCTCCAAAGCGGGCTTCATCTTCACCCAGACCTGCCCTTGGTGTGCTGGGGTCACACACCGCATTCTTTAAGGGGCCAAGGAGACAGGCAGGCGAAATGCAGACCAGGAAGGCTGTCGGCCCATCCCCTGCTGCGTAGGGTCTCGGGATGGGAAGTGCTGTCAAGAAGATAAGCAGGGTACTGGAAGGTCACTCGTCTTCTAGAAATAGCGCTTAGCACAAACGGCCCCTCAGGTTAACCCTCCCAAGCCTTTCACTTCTCATTAGGCCCAGGGCCACTCAGCCGTCTCCATCTCTCACATGAGAAGGCCTCAGTGTTTCTGAGCACAAGAGATGGATCAAGTTATTCAAGTACTGATCGACTCAAATGAGTCATTAACTATTATTATTGCTATTTCCATTAGCTGAAGTTACATTTGTTTAACTGATGAAATTCTCACATTATTTGGCTTGTGTAGACACATCTGTGTAGAGAGGAAAGTCCTTTGCCCTCGTATTGGAAACAGGACGGCCATTCCCCGGGACAGGGCTCAGTGGATCAAAGGGAGCCTGCCGGCCCACGGCCTCAGGTCAGACGGAGCATGGCCTGGGGAGAGCCGGGTGTCCGTGGCATTCCACAGTCAAGCCAGAGACTGGCACTGAGAGATCCCAGCATCCCAGTTCATCCAAGAGAGAATCCGAGTCACTGACACAGCTTTAGAACCGCACAAGGTGGGTGTGAGCCCCCCTGGAGCTCCCCTACATTATTCACTCACCAGCAAATACGTGTTCTGCCAGCCACTCCATGCACAGCGCTGTGATGAGTAACACACGGTTCTCTCCCTCAAGAACTCTACCATTTGGGGGAGACAGGCAGCTTAATCACTAACTCTTACGCAGGGCGGGATGAGATAAATGCTTAAATAAACATACAGGCAGCGCGTGACGGGGCTGCCGGGAGGGAGCCATGAACCCAGGCTTGGCGGGTGAGCCAGCATTTAAGTCAGGCCTCGAGGGCCGCCACAGGCAGAGAAGAGAGAGGGAAGCATGGGCCAGGTCGTGAGCTGTGACTTAATCCGTAACCGTGTTTACTGGATGGTGCTCCACACTGTCCAAATACGCAAACGACATTTAAGGATGTATCTGTCCAACCCCCTCGCCTCCCCGTATAACTAACCGTCTGTGCCAGGTTTGTGCCTATCTTCTGTGCTTCTTTAAGTAAATGAAAGTCATGCTAATATATCTTCTTATCCCCCCCCGCCCCCCATACACAGTCTGTCGTCTGCTTTTCGCCTAGCGGCGCGTCCCGGACGCCTCTCCCCGCGGGGCACAGAGACCTTCCTCGCTCCTTCTCGCCTCTGCGTGTCATCCGGGCTGCAGAGACCTTTCCCGCTTTTGCTGAGCACAGCAAAAAGCGCATTCTCATCAGTTCCTTATTCGACGTCCACCTGAACATCCAACGTCGGTTTTAGGAAGTCAGCAGTTCCACGTCCCGAGCTCTAGCGCTCGGTCATCGTCTCTCCAATACAAGTGAAGCTTGTGAGTCCGGGAAGGCCCTCCTGAGAGCACAGCAACCGTCTGCTACGTGTCTGCCATCCCCACAGCTTAGGGTGGTGCAGAGGCCTTGCTGGGGCTCGGTACCCGAGGGCAGGCTGTCGGGGAAAGGGCGCCGGCCACGGGTCACCCCTCCTGTCACAGCCTGGACCCCTTTCCCCTGAGGCTGGAGTCCTTCTGTCATCCAGGCCTCCAGGAAGTGAGTGGCTACCAGTGACTCTGGACGAGGCCGTGGGAGGCTCATTTGTCCGTCTGCGGAACCGGAACCCCAGGCCTGCGTGGTCACCCCCCCAGCCATAGCACAGCCCGAGATTCAGGCCTCAGGCCTCCTCAGACCTGGCCCCCGACAGAGGGAAGGAGGAGACGGAGGCCACCGCTGAGGGCAGGAGTCGTTGTGGAGAGTTAGAAACACACGAATATTTCTAATGAAATCCAAGTGACACAGAGTCACAGGGCAGTAGGGTGCTGACCTGAGGTCGGGCGGGTCCAGGGTGAGCCGCACGTCTCATGGTCGCTGTGCTCAGCCCGACACTGTGTGTAGTGGTCATAGGGGGTCGGTGGAGCCGTGATGAGCCGGGGGCCCAGTTTGCTCCCTGGGCAGCCACTGGCCTGGCTGGTTCCGTGCCCACCACCTGCACCTGGGAACCGAGGCCTGATGGCCCAAATCCAGGTGACACCCAAGAGGGCATAGCAACGACGGCCCAGAAACACCTCTCCCACCGACCACTTACTGACGTGCCCCCCAAGTGAGCCCCGAGGATCCCCGGCCAGAGCTGCAGCCTCTGTCTCACTCCCCCTGTGGTGCCCCCTGGGACTAACCCTCCCAGCCTGAAAGGGATGCACAAAGTCCTCCCCAGGAAAAATCACCCTTCACCTGAGTGACTGGGGCTGCTGGGGGAGGCCCCATGGCCTGCGGGGGGAGGGGACACAGAGGGACTCCAGGTGGGAGTCTTTGCAGCTTCCCCACCCCGAGTCTCACACGCCCACGCAGAGCCCCAGCTCGGGACTCTTCACCTTGAGGAAGTCCTCCTCTCCTGTCCCCATCTGAGCCAGGTAAGGATGCAGACAGAGCAGGAACAGTGCGGACGCAGATGGTCTCCGCCCACCACCCTTGGGATGTGGGCCACCATGCGCCTCCTTGGCCTCTTTCTTCAGCTGAAAAATTAGGAAGAGGCCTAAAGGATTTTTCAAAGATTAAATACAGTCATCCGTACAAAGAGCCTGCAAGTGGTTCGGTTCTGGGTGTACTTTGAAGCTGGAGCGAACACGCTTGCTGACGGTTGGGCGTGAGGGATGGGAGGTCAGGTTGCGGGCTAGCACCCGGGGTGGCCTGTGCAACAGGAACAGGGGCTCACCCCAGCCGATACGGGCAGGGCGCGGGCGGCAGGCTGGGGAGGAACAGGACATGCGTCCTGAGACGCCCACCAGGCATCTAAGCGGAAGGACCCAGGACCCAGCTGCCCAGGTGAGTCTGTAGTTCGACGAAGGGGCTGCCCTGGAGCTTGGAGTGAGGGTCACTGGCACAGAATGATGCTCAGACTGGGGAGAGGAGACCCCCTGTGCCCCCCGCGCAGAGAGGGACGAGGATGAAGAGCGGGGCCAAGCGCACCAGGGTCAGATGTCGGGGCCCAGCCAGAAGGGGAGGCCGAGGAGGAGCCTGATGAGGTGGGAAGGAGCCCGGAGGCCCCGGAAGAGGGGAGGAGGGGAGATCTGGCAGGCAGATGCTGACGGGATTCAAGTTCAAAAGACGGAGATTACGCCTTGGGTCAAGCAACGTGGAGAAGACCGCGACAGAGCAGTGGGGCGGACCAAGTCTGCAGGACAACACGAGGGGGTTTCTGACGTCAGACGGAGATAAACGTCAGACAGAGACAGCGCGTTAAGAAGTTTGCCGACGGGAGATGCAGGGAACTGGGGCCGAGAGGAATTTGGGGCTTTTTTCCTGAGAGGAGAGAAATAACAGCACATTCCTGTGCAAGTTGAAAAGACCAGGAAAGAGGGAAATCGGGCCGATGCAGGCCAGGGAGGGTGGAATTGCTGCTCCCAGCCCAGGGCAGCAGGAGGGTGGGCCTGGTGCTCAGGGAAGGGTCTGGCCTTCAGTGGAGCGTGGCCGCTCATCCGATCCCAGAAGCGTGATCCACAGCGATTCCCAAATGAAAGTGGAGGCGGGGCTCCCGCAGGGTCAGCTGGCTGATTTGTTCAAAATAGAGACATTTGCAATGCAGGTAGGCTTGTGCGTTTTGAAAAGCTCTCTGGAGACATTTAACGGCCCCATTACATGGAGTCCCCACCTACCCAGCCCGGCTCCATTACAAGGAGACCCTGGCATGCGGGATGCAGTGATACAGCCAAGAGGCGGCTGGGCCTCTGGGTCCCTGGGGATGACAGTGGAGTGTGTGACAGAGGCCGTCTGGGCACAGGTGGCAAAGGAGCAGGACGTGGGGCAGTTGGGCCTGCAGTCGGTGGAGAAACCGTGTCCCCATTCATTCTATGTATGGCTCTGCTCTGATCCACTCATTGCGATTTTCATTTTAATGTGCCATTTACTTTTCCTCTTTCCAAGCCGGCAGGGGTATTTCCCTGCGGCCCCCCTGGGTCCCTCTCCACGTTCAGCTGCCCCCTGCTTCAGATCCAGACAGGGTCATCCTCATCCTGGGGACCCGAGTGGTCCAAACAACCCTGTTCTATTCACTATTCTATCCCTCAGCTCAGTCCTACACAACCGCTTACACACACACACACACACACACAGAGAAAATAACCGGAGAACCACACTCCCAAAGGTAACCATCCTCTGACTTGAGGTGTCAGTAGGACGTCCAAGTTTCTCTCCTGGGGCTGTAATGCCCCGTCTCACGCCCTACACCCCTGGGGAAGGTTCTCCCAGCTCTGCAGTGAAGGGCTCGCATGAAGGGAAGAAAGTGCGATTGGGGTTAAGGAGGAGAGACAAGGAAGGGGACTGAGCCCCCGGTGATTACCTACCGGTTCCTGCCCCCATGGTTCTGGGGGGAGAGGGTCCCCGACTCATGCCTGCCAAACCCAACCTGAATGCCTGGCGAGCGTCAGGACCACACAGAGCGGAGCGGGGAGGAGATGGTTTTATGGAAAAGACCTGACGGGGGGTGAGGGTGGAGGTGACGGCGCCTGGAACCGCACCTTGTATACAGTAGGCGCTTAGCAAGGATCTGTGAGAGGGTGAATGGATGAATGAAGGGCGAAGCGACAGCCGGTGAGCAGAGCCTGTCATGTGCCGACCCGGAGCCTTAGGACGCAGGGTGGGAGCAAGTCGCCCAGGTGGGAACAGCAGCTGGAGGGTTTCCTGAAGCCCCATTCAGCCTCCGCCAGAGACCACAGGCTCCGCGGGCTTCCTGACAGGCTTCAAGTGCCAAGATCAAAGGTGAGGAATGTTTTGAAACTAGGAGAAGTTTGGGCTCCATCCCTGGTTTCCCAACCCCTCTGTCCAGAGTCCCTGTGATCTGTTCCCTGAGTGGAGTTTACACAACTTTTCTCCAGCCCAGCTGACACAAAGAAGCCGAGGGGCTGGGAGGCTCTGCCACTTAGTTAATCATCGTAAATGGACAGCAGACCATTCCACATGCTTTCGTGTATTACCTCACTTAATCCTCACAACAGCCCTGTTTTTATTCACATTCCACAGTTGAGAAGACTGGGCAGTTACAAAGCCCCCCAAGGCCATGGTGAGTATATTGGTCCCTGGGAATTAGACACAGGCAGTGTGGCTCCACAGGGCTTGCTCTTAACCTCCAGGCTATACTGCCTCCCTTAAGCCAAAACACTAGGTTACGGGTATCTACTCTGTGTCCAGCTGTCCATCCATCCACCCGACCATCCATCTGCCCACCCATCCAGTCAGCTGTCCACCTGTCCACACATTCATCCACCCATCCATCCATCCATCTGTATATCCATCCTTCCTACCATCCATCCATCCCACGATCCATCCCTCCATTCAAACATCCATCCCCCTGTCCATTTATCCATCCGTTAATCCATCTTTCTGTTTGCCTGTCCATCCATCCACCCATCCAACCACCCATTCATCCATTCATCCATCCATCTGTCCGTCTCTCCGTCCATCCAACCATCTATATATGTATCTATCACTAACAAGTCTTATAGGATACTGGTTAGGCAGGAGTCCAAACAAGATGACAAAGGGAGGAAAAGGAGATGACATGCCTATTGTCTGTATTATCACATGTATTAGTCTACACACATGGAGAAAACACGAAACAGAGGCTGAGGTCTGGTGAGCATTCCTCTGCGGCGCAGGAGGAAAGCTTCCCCAGGTGTCTTCCCTATTGACCCCCCTCTAGGCCCATCCTCACCCTCTCTCTACCTGTTGTCTCTGCACTTCACACCATCCTTACACTCCCCCAGGAAAGCCTTTCTTCTCATCCCCCAAGCTTCACCTTAGTTCTGGACAATACTGCATTTTTGCCAAAGCATAAACTTCATTTATGGAAGGAAACTAATTAGACATTTGGCCCTCAATTACCAGGACCAGAGTGACCTAAGGGGCCGACTACATTGATTGGTGAAATTATAACAAAACACATCTAATTTTCCACAATCTTGGCATCGTATTCTATGACAAGTGAAACTCACATTCTCGGGACAAGCTCTGTTGTAAATATAACGATGAACTATGAGCTATTTCTCAGTCTTGTTACCACCAGCGTAAATTCAAATGTCAGCACACAAGCGATTGCCAGGAGACAGCGTGAGTGCCAACTCATAATGGAGTCTTTGTGTTTCCATCTGGTGCAAAAGAGAGGAAACAGCTTTGATCAATAGATAATATGCACAGTTGTTGGGGGCTTTCAATACAGCCAATAAACACAATCTTAAAATTGAGTTCAGTAAAGCTACGCTCACCTTTCATTTCTTTGTACTGGCCTTGATCGACCTTAAGCTTCTGTAATGTTGCTACCTATGGGACAAAGTTGAAGGACAAAAATTAGAATGAAAGAAATGAAAAGTAATCTTGCTTTTCCTTCTGATTTTAAAACAAGGTCACTATTTATCACATCCATATTATATGTTACACATCTCAAGATCCTCATTCTCTGTTAGGTGAATGCTTGATTAGCTATGCTTTTCTGAACAACAACCGCTCATGTTGATTAAGTGCAGAGATGGCAGCTAATGCTGCTCACTGGTACCCATGAGACCCCCCAGCACTCAAATCCCTTTCCTCTGGCCACTGGTTCTGGCATCCTGGGCCCAGAACGAGGATAATGCAAACCCAGAGGACTCACAGCTGATGCCCAGTGGACGTGTAGAAGGAGCAGAAACTGACACCTTGGGGTTGCTGGATTCTGTGGCTTCTTGCAGCCTCCCTAATAAAAGTGCCCACTGGGCACCGGACTCTGTTCTAAAACCTTTAGCTGTAGCCACTCATTTTGTGCTCAGAGCAGCCCTCTGAGATGGACTCTGCTCATGCCTAGTACAGAGCCTGAGGCACAGAGTAGAAAGGTTTATGGCACCCTTACACCCCAGTGCTTTAATAAATCAAGTCATTTTATAAAACTCAGATTCTGTTCTTAAGGCCTTAAATATTCAGTTTTATGTGCACAACAGTGGATGACAACAGCAAGATGATTTCTACTGCTTCTTGAGAGTGAGGGACATCAAGACTGAATAAAGGATGCAGACCACCCCCCTGGCCAATCGGGAGTGCTCCATGACACTCGCCCCAGAGCAGTCGAGAATGGGACTAGAAACCAGCTTCCAAGCGGGTAGAGCTGCGTCAACCTCATTGGGCTGGTTTCAGCCATGAGCTGCTGAGCCCCGAGCCACACCTCCCCTGCCACCCAGGACCTTCAGCTCGGTGCTGTCGAAAGGGGTTCAAACCCTGGGGTTTCCACAAGGAACTGCAACGGAAGAGAGTGAGGGCTTGCTTCCGGAGCTCCACCCACCCCCAGCTCACCAGAGCTGCCCTGCTCCCGGATTTATACATTGGATTTCCATTCTAACCTTATTTGAAGAGAGAGTTCCATGCCTTGAAAAAACGTTGAAACCCACTAGTGTAAAATAAGCCTGCACTCAGCACTATTTACAACAGCCAAGACATGGAAACAACCTAAATGCCCACCGACAGATGAGTGGATAAAGAAGATGTAGTACGTACATGCAGTAGAGTATGACTCAGCCATAAAAAGAATGAAATTACGCCATTTGCAGCAACATGGAGGGACCTAGAGATTATCATACTAAGCGAAGTAAGTCAGAAAGAGAAAGCCAAATACCATGTGATATCACTTGTATGTGGAATCTAAAATACTACACAAATAAACATATCTAAGAAACAAAAACAGACTCACAGACAGAGAAGAGACTTGTGGTTGCCAAGGGGGAGGGGATGAGGGAGGGCTGGATTGGGAGTTTGGGGTTAGCAGATGCAAACTATTACATATAGGATGGATAAACAACAAGGTCCTACTGTATAGCATAGGGAGCTCTATTCAATATCCAGTGATAAACCACAATGGAAAAGAATACAGAAAAGAATACATATACGTATAGCTGAGTCACTTTGCTGTACAGCAGAAATTAAACACAACATGTAAATCAACTAGACTTCAAAAAATTTTTTTAAAAATAAGCCTGCACTCAGGAGGCACACAGAACAAGTCTGCGAGCCACCTTTGCACTTCCGAGTCCTGCAGCCTTGCTAGAGTTACCTTCCCCGTTACTTTAGTGCCTCGGGCATAAAATGGAAATAACAGGATATGGGATGTCCCTGGCAGTCCAGTGGTTAGGAGTCCGCGCTTCCACGGCAGGGGGCATGGGTTCAATCCCTGGTCGGGGAACTAAGATCCGCAAGCCTCGCGGAGTGGCCAAAAAAAGAGAAAATATTAGGAAAATTGTGCCTACCTGGCAGGGCTGTGGAGCAGCTCCAACTGCACGTGGACTGTAAGGCTTGTGATGGACGCCAGGGTGTCCGCAGGGCTGGGAAGGACGGCCTTCCTGGAAGAGGCGGCATCTGAACTCAACCTGAAGGACGGAGAGGAAGTAGCTGACCTGGCCTCTCCACGTGGAGGGGAAGCACAGGGTGAGACCGCTCCTGTGTCACACTATCAGCTGCTTGACATGGAAAGAATCTGCCTGCTGAGGCTCTTGCATTTTTTGTTACTCAGCTGCAGCCAGGGAGTAGAGAGGAGTGTATTGTTGCCAAAACAGATTTCTAAGATGATACGCTTTGAATCCTGGCAGAACTCCGGGTTGGATTTACACTCCATCCCAGTGGATCTCTAATTCTACGTTAGTTACCTCCAATGTAGCCATCTTCAAAGAAATTCACCGGCCCGTGACATTTGACTTAATCATAAAATCAGTCTCCGGGAGGAAAATCTCATCCTCCAGGCTCTGCCCTCCAGGCTCCAAATCACGCGGTAGCAGCCGGGACAGAAAACAAGACTGAAAAGTACTCCTTGGCCTCAATTAAGAGGCATAGTTTGTGCATGAAAACCCAGTCAAATTGAATGGAACCTTTCTATGGGAATTTTCACTGGGGTAGGACGGGGCTCTTCAAGGTAAGCGCGGATTCCAGGAGGGAAATGACGCTCAGGTGGGCAGGGGCTTCCTGACTGTCCTACCTCGGCCAGGTTTCTGCGCTTCCGGTGGGGGAGGGGGGCTGGAGGGGGGCTGGAGGGGGGGCTCCCGTCCTCCTCCTTTGTTCCTCCAGCCAGAGACTGAGGGCCCGAGGGTTGTGAGGACACAGGGAACATGCTTCTGAGTCCCCACCCGACGCAGGCCGGTGAGAAACGGGACACGTCCCTCGGTGGGGGTCAAGCACCTGGACAAGCGCCTCGTGAAGCCACCGGGACGTCCTCCTCCAATCCGACTCTGCCATTCATTCATGAACCACGTGTTCATCCCCCGCTCTCCCACTCCAACCCCCCATCCCCACCCACCCAGGGATGCCCAGGAACCGCCTGCTCTTCAGTGGATGGATTTGATCTCCATCTCACTGATTTAACTACCATTTTTGGTGACCTGGGTCCATGAATCTGATGTCCACAATCTCCGATTGTAACTCATTTTAAGCAAGCTTTCCCTAGTGACCCGGCTGTGACCTGACCGTCGCTGGCACCTATGGCACGTGTGTAGACCCCTGTGAACACACCCTTGCTTTCCCACCCGGGCCGGCGGAGTTGATGAGGTTCCCAGCAGGCCCATTAGAGGCGGGCAGGTTGGTACTTCCAGCCTGCTGGGTTCACGTTCTTCAAAGTCAGCCTAAGCGGCTTGAACCAGCTGCTTTACAGCCCAGGAGCTCAGGTCTTGACCTGTGCACTGGGGAGGACAACACCTTCCCCACAGCAGTGTGGTGTTTACGCACCCAGTGCCCGTGGATCCAGCAGGCATCTTGTTTATTTTCTTTAGTGGTAGCCGCCGGCTGAGTGACCAACGTGCTCCCCACGGGCACTTCTGAGGACCTTGCCTCCGTCGGCTCATCAGCCTGCAGGGCCGCTGCATCCCCAGACGCTCCCGGATGCTGGCGGTTATCGCCAGGGTAGCCGGGAGCCAGAGATGGCTCAGGGCCCTCCCGCCGGTGGGGTCTCCCTTCTGAGACAGGGCTGTGCTCGGCCCCGTGGAGAGGCCGACACATAGGGGCCGGCCTGGAGGGAAGGTGTGACTTCCCAGAACAGGTCTGACGGGGTTGCTTAGTCACCAGCCACCTGACCTTCACAGCAAGTCACCCTGTGGTCTCCCTCCTGAGCAGACCCCACCTGGGCGCGCATCCTTGGTCCAGTCAAGGGGCAGGGGTGACATCATTCACGCAGGAAGGACCACGGAGGGCCTGGCCAGCACACGTCAGCCGCTCAGAGCTCCCTGGACTTTTCCGCAAAGTGGTCCCTGATGGTGCTGTGAAAGGCTCTCCAGTATTCAACTAACCATGTGGGGTTGCGCGGAGCGTTCGAGGGAATAGTCCTGGGGAAACATCCCCACAGGCCCGGGAGTGATGCAGGCGCGAGAGATGCTGGCTTCATCTTGGCGGCTTCGTCCTTGACCCCGGCACCTTCGGTGGCCAGTTATTTCCTCTCTAGTTTGTCAGAATCGTCTAAAAATGCACATGGGAGTTTTCCAGATTCCTTTCTCTTCTTCCTCAGGTTATGACTCGGTAATTATTACTTGGATGTATTTGAAAGGCTCCTCGGGGAGATGGCGCTGCTATCATTTTCTGTAAAATAGCCTTCGTTTTCAGGAGAGAACATCTCTCAGTACTCAGTCCCTCTCTGTGATCATCAGAATAGTACACCAAGGTTCTACTTAGTTTTATACGGGGACCAAGTTTTAGCTGAAGAAACAGAATGAATGACCAAATGTAGACTCCAGAAATACAGAATTAGGCCCATTTTAACACGTGGATTGTAACATAAGAAATATGTCTGGCGTGGCTCCCCCGCACGACATTATTCCTAAATATGCACGAGACACGTTTTCCTCCATTTCAGTGAAACATGTTGCCCTAAAACAGTTAGTCCCTGTTTTTGCGCCTGATAACCACCCACGGGCTCATGTCACCTGTCCCCAGGCTCACGGGGAGTGCCTGGTGGCCGAGCCGAGCCGTGCACAGGAAGAGGCGAGCTGCCAGGACCCCAGAAGCAGGTCTTCTAACCAAAGTCCACAGGCGGGCCGGGCTCCAACGACGACCCCACTTGAGAGGAAGGACGCGATGCCCTCCCAGGAAGGACACCCCGACTGTCCTGCCCCCACTTGTTGATGCTCAGCCCCCCTTCCTCGCCCTCCATCTGACTCCAGCAAAGCCCCCGATGGTCCTGCCAGGACAGCACTTCCCAGTGGGAGGTGGAATCGTCCAAATGTGGTCCCTAGAGAGGATGAGGGCGCCGACGCCTGGAACTGTGGCTTTGCATCCTGTTACCCGAGAATACGACTCTCTCAGAAGACAGGGATTGTCCCCCGGGGTCGGGACCGAGGTGTGCAGGACGCCCATCACGGAGGTGAGAATGGAGCCTCCGTGGTGGGACAGCCAGGAAGGCCACGGTCCCACATCTGTTAGCCAGTCCTCACACGGACCACATAGGTCTGGGGCACTGGCGCATCCTCCGGCAGAGGACTTGGCGGGTGACCTGTCCCAGACCTGCGCCCTCCGAGATTTCCGAGACTTTGGCAACAGAACTTTGTTCTCTGTGGCCATTCATCCCCCCAGGGTCCCTCTCACCGTCGCCTATCCCCTCTAGGTGGCTGAATCTCCCCCGTCTCCCGATGGCCCACAGAGCGAGGGCACCTGCACGAGACGTGTGGTCCAGGCTCTCCTGTAGCCGCGTGGACGGTGCTGGCTATGCCGCTTTGTCCCCCGCTTCCTCCTCCACCCAACCTCTCTTCCTGCGGCTTCTGAAAATCTGTCCTCCTCGGCACGAGCGCCCCTGCCCCTTTCCTCGTTTCCGCAGAGCCTCTCCACCCGGACCCCACGTTCCCAGCACCTCTTTTACACATCGCCCCTCCTCCCCCAGTCTCTCTGCCTACGAGACCAGATCCAAGCCCCCGAGCGTGGTCTTCGTTCTTCTCTGCCCACCCAGCCTCGTGATATACACCACTCCTTCAAGCCAGGACCCCAGTCCCAAGAGTGCCGTCGGCACACCCTCTGGGCCAATGCTCCAGCAGCCCCAGCTTCCCTGCCCCCGGCCCCATTCACAGGACCAGCCTCTGCTCTCCTCTCCGGGTGCTCAAATCCTGACCACCGTGAATGCAGATACCACCCTCACCTCAAGCCTGAACATCCCAGACCAAACGACTTCGGCCTCCTCATCGTTCTGGTACCCTCTGTGGGCTCTGTCATTCATCCGGCCCCCCTCACAGGCACGTAGGTGGTCCCTGAGGATGGGCGCATCTTCAGAAAGGATGAAGGCCTGCCCATCAATTGTTATAAACCATTCCTCCTGGTCCCGTCCATTTAGACACTCTGCAGTGGGGAAGCATCAAAACAGTTAACTGAACGGTAAACCAATTTAATATGTAAACCAATATATACTTTAAAATGATACAATATCTTCCCCTTCATTCTCTAAACTACATAATTATCACGTGAACACCTTTATATACGAAACCATTTAACAAGATGTAGAAATTGTAGCGCAAATTGTTTATCCAACCTAATAAATTCCAAATCATCAACAGACACCTAGGACTTCCCTGGTGGCACAGTGGTTAAGAATCCGCCTGCCAGTGCAGGGGACACGGGTTCAAGCCCTGGTCCAGGAAGATCCCACATGCCACAGAGCAGCAAAGCCCGCGAGCCACAGCTACTGAGCCTGCGTGCGACAACTACCGAAGCCCGTGTGCCTAGAGCCCGTGCTCTGCAACAAAGAGAAGCCACCACAATGAGAAGCCTGTGCACTGCAGCGAAGAGTAGCCCCCCCTCTCTGCAGCTAGAGAAAGCCTGTGTGCAGCAACGAAGACCCAACGCAGCCATAAATAAATAAATTTATTTTTTTTAAAAAGAGAAAAAACAGACATCTAAAAACTTGGGCGTGACTTTTATTTGACAGAACTGTGCCTATAAGATGCCTCTGAATGAGCCACAATTGACATGGGAACCCCCAAATCCTTCTGGCTTCCCTCTTAATTACACCATCGTTAGGCGACTTTAGTTCTTTTAACATTTTTGACATGGTTCATAGGACAGAAGCCCGTGTGAGCATTTGCAACACTAACATCCATTACGTGTAAATATTCCAGCTCTAAGAACACTGTCTGACATTTTCGTGTGTTCAATATCTCTGCTATTAAACTAAATCTTGAAAATTGGTTCTTGGATTGTCATATTCACTAGCTGGCTGAATTTTCTTTCTCCACGGAACTTCACACATGTCATCTGACCTAGTTTCAGAATTCCAAAATTTGAAAACCTTAACACTTCATTTTATTTTTTCACTTTTTTTTATTAAACCACAAGTGCATTTTCACATAATTTATTAGGCAAGCTGGTAGTTTTTCCTCTTGGAGTAGCTACTGTATGTTTTCATTTCAAATTTAATATCTTATTTCTTCCCTTGAATATAATCTTCTACTTTTCCTTCATAGTTTCATTTATTTGTTTTCTGTGTTCGTTCACTGAATAAATATTTGTGGAGCACCCACCAGGGGCGAGTGACATTTTAGGCACATGGGATACATCAGTGATCAAAATCAACAGTAAAATTAACAAAAATCTCTGCCCTGAAGGGGCTTACAGAGTAGAGGAAAGAAAATAAATAATAAACATAGCAAAAAAAATGATACCTGTTTAAAGATGATAAGAGCTATGGGGGGAAGATAGAGCAGGGAAGAGGGTTCAGGAGTTCTGGGGACAGTGGGGACTGCTTTGAAATTTTAAATAGAATTCTCAGGGAAGTTCCCACCTTCAAGAATATATGTCTGAAAGCTTTCTTCATCCTTGCCTTAATAACTGAAATGTCTTTCTTAATGCTAAAGAAAATACTGACACCCTTGTTGGAGAGTAGTGTGCATTAAAGCCAATATTTAAATGCTTATCCTCTCCCAGTTCACTAATTTTATTAGAGAGGCTGAACTTACCTTGATACTCTTTTTAAATGCTGTAATACCTCTAGCTGTACAGGGTATCCATTCAGATCCAAATATTCTTCTAATTTCCTTCATTTCTATTCCTAGCTCTTCAGATAGAGTATTTATAATTCTCTCTGCTGTTTCCTTGGTATATGAAACAAATATAAAGCTTTTCGAGAAAAGCTATAAGGTGATCAATTTACATATTTTATTATATCATCCAGATATAATTGAACGTGGTCATTTTAGACGACCTAAATTAAAACATTTGGAAATTTTGGCTAAATAAAAATTTAACGAAAGTGACACACTTTCTCTCTCCAATTAATTACAATTAAACTACAATTACAGTGTAATTGTAATACATGGCTGATTATACGTACCCGATATATTCTCTGTAGGAAGATTTTCCAGCAAAATTATTTTTTCAAGCACTAATAATAATAATGATGTGTAGCCACATCCACCCCTTCCAGAACCACAAAATCAACCAAACCATTAAACTATCTTCAAAGCCCTGATTTTGCACTTCAAATAAATGTTTACAACATTCTTAAGTGAAAGAGATGAAGCATGACCAACAGTGATGGAAATTTTGCTGGCTTGGTTTGTAAGTTTTTCTAAAAGTTGTTTTCACATTTCAATAGATGCACATTTTCAGTTAGCAGTGTCGAAAATCTAGGTTACAATGACCCACTTACATCAATGTTATTTTTTTTTGAAGTTCTAGTAAATATTTCATGTCTGAAATGCCTGATTAATTTTAGCCACAGAGTAGGTGGTGTGAAAGATTATGATAGCACTTTCTCAGTGTTTTTTATTTGATTTATTGATACCTTTTAATAAAAATTTTATGCTTTTATTATTTTAAATATTTATTACATGAAACTGAATTATGATATTCTTTAAAATTTTTCCACATTAATTATCACAAATATTCTTTACATAAACTATGCCTTCAGCAGAACAAGTTTATCATTGTGCTAAAATATGTCAGTGATTAGCATTTTCACTTCTAATAAACGTTGGCACCGTTTGTATTGGTATTTATATCAGTATCAATAGGCCACTCAAGTTTCGTTGAAATAATCAGCCTGTTTTTAATTCCAGGAACAGAGCTTTTCTAGTGCATTCTTGCATAATATCAAATCCTGCTCCAAACTAGCCTAGTGCTTACATGGTGTCAGAAGATATTCCAGGCAGCAGATCTCATTAACATCATTTCTTCTTTGTTCTGAAGACTCAGAAGATGCATGCTTATGAGATTTAAAGGGAGCATTAACACACCTAAATAGAGTGGTGTGTATAATATTTTATTATAAATCTGCAGTTACTACTTACATAAGAAGTTCAATGCACCATTGCAGTAAAACCAAAAGTTTCTCAGAAAACAGTGAAATAGGAAGCCCATTTATCTTTAGAAGTCGTAATGGCTATAACAAGTTTACATGGCCATAATGAGTTTACATCAGAATGTATATCATTATGAAATATTATGACTATCACAGATACTGTTAAGCTATTTACCAGCCACTGGGGAGATATTTCAGTATTTTCACCAACAGTTCCTTCTTGAGAACAGGTTACTGCATGGCCACATCTGGGCATGCTAGCTGGGTCTAAGCCAGACGATTATTAAATTATGGTCAAGGGCTGTCCTTGAGGATGTGCAGATGGCGTTTTCATCCAGCTAGAAGAGCAGAGTTGGCTACAGTCATTTGTCCTCACACCACCCCCAGATTCCAGCACAGAGCCCTGCATGCACCGCATGCTCTGTGGTCATCAGGGCGTTAACGTGTGATGGACCTGGCCTCCGTCATGCCTCTCTGGGTGCGTGGCCAGACTGCAAGTCCTGTTCTAGGGAAGGGTCTGCATCATTCACCACATAGTTTGGGCTGTTTTAGCCACCCCAGCACACTAGGTCAACAGTTTTAGGAAACGGACCAACGAAAATTCTCAAGTCCCTTTATCCAGTTTCCTCCTTTGAATGTTTTGAGGATGAAATGGGAAAACGTATACAAAGTGCCTGGTTCGTCTTCAGCACTAAGTAACCATCAGCTGCTCCTGCCATGCAGTGCCTGCCCAGCGCTCCAGACGCTGCTTGGACTTTTCTCCCAGACGCTCGTTCTCAGTGGCACTCACTTGGCATTTGGTGTCCATTTGTCCAGACATGAGACTTCCTGTCATATTGCATCCTCCCGAGACTTCCTATCTGCATGCTTTAGGGTCGATTGCAAACTTGGCGATTCATTCCTTTGCTTTCTCCTTTAAAGGCCTGACTTCAGTCAATTTTCTTCTAACTGGGGGTCTGACAATCCAATTCAAGTATTTTTTTTAATAAATGTTCTGTTTCTTCTGTTGCTTCCACGTGGACATTTTCCCAACATCCAAACAGGAGAAGGCACACGGGAGAATAAATAGTGAAGCCATTATCAGTTAACTCTGTAATTTGCTGACTAATCTTGCCATAGGATTGAAGAACACTACATTTATTACACAGATTTGGAATTTCTTGCTGTCTCTTTTGACTGCCTAAATATTTAGACACATGGTATCTAAGCCATACATATTTCTGTTCCCAATTACTTAGTTCTCAGCTTGGCCCACAAGTAGAGAATGAGATTGTTTTGGTTACACTGGAGTGAGAAAGTCTGTTTTGAGAAATCCAGAGAATAGGATTTTCTAAACTGGGAAGGATTCTTGATAGAAGTGGGAGAGTTGCTGTAACTATTCTTTGAAGGCGAGTGGGGAGCAGGGGGTTTCTCAGGCTTAGAGGAGGTTTCAGGCATTGAGACTGGGGCTCCGGGGTCAGTGTCAGACCTGCAGTCACCGCGACCTCCAGGACAGCATCATCCACCCACGCATCAGCCGACCGCACGGACCACGGGCCCGGGAGTGCGGATGCTCTCCTGCAGTGGCCGCCACCTTCAGCTCGTGCCCACACACTCCCTGGTCTCTAGAGGTTCCACAGGCTCCGGGGTTCCACCGAGTCTGCTACTGAGGACCCCGGCAGAGGAGGAGGGGGCGCTGCTGGACATCGCTGTCTCCAGGGACGTGTTGGGATGTCATTTTAATATATTATCATGCTCTTGCTATGGATAATAGTAAAGGGACCCATGCTGATGGGTGGGAAATAGAAAAAAAAAAACAAAACTGGGGAGGGCGTTTACAGGTAAATGGAAATGAGCCAAATTCAGCTCCAGGTCAAGATGTAAAAGTATCCACCTTAAATAAATGCAGGTGAACTAGGTCACCAGCTGTGAACCCAGCAAAGAAATACTGGCTTGTTTGGCCTGTCCATCTAAAATACACAGCTCAAACAAAGCACAAGCCGCCTGGTGGGCTGACACATGTTTTAACTGGTGCGCCACGTACGCACATCAGTTTGGCCAGGTAGGAGTGGTGTGACTGTCCCCAGTTCTATTGGAAACGGCATCATTCACTTCCCTGGCCCAATGGCAGCTGCTTCTGAATAGGAAGCAGTGCTTGTAATGTGCTCAGGACCATGTTCGCTTCCCAGTGGCCTTTCACCTCTGTTCCTGAGCATTGGATGAGGAGGAATTATGTTCACAGCCTGCCGTGCGGCCCCATCACCCATGGGCAGCAGACCGACAGGTCCTCACAGCATCAGCACCAACCCGGCCCCCAGGGCTGTGCTCAGCTGCACAGAATCACGCCATCCTCCCTTGTGGAAACACCCCCATCCCCTCTCTATCACCACCACCCTAGCTCCGCGACTGCAGGGAACCGACAGCCCCACATGGGTCTCCAGCGGCAGTGGGGGCTCCAGCAGCCTGGACCCTGTCCCCGCTCCTCCTCGAACTCCTCTCCCTGCTCTGCCCGGCCCTCCACCGGTCCAGGCAGCCTACAGCCCGAGCCCCAGCACCTCCCGCCCCTCCAGGATCTCCCCCTCCAAAGCCACAGCCAGACTCATCCCCCAGATGCCCGGCCCTCCGTCCAGCCTCTCCCACGCTCAGGAATGTACACGCCTCGCAATTACCGGCCTCGCGGCTCACCAACTCGCTCGTCTGGTTCTGGGGCCTTTCCGTGCCATCTGCATCTAGCATGCAGGTGACGCCCGATTCGTCCTGTCTGCCCCCGGCCCCTGGCCCCGCCAGGCTTTGGTGCGGCCACTTCCCCGGCCTCTCCGGGCTTCCCGCCCCAACTCTTCCCAGCAGTGCCCACTGTGCTGTGTGCGGAGCACTGCATGCCTGTCACGTCCCCACACGGCAGGCCAGGTGTGCGCTGGAGTCCCCACGGTATGGCCTGGGCAACAGCTCAGGACAGCCGAGCAGCCTGCTCAGCACCGCGCTCCAAAGCAAGGCCAAGGCCATGCCCCGGGGCCGGCCTGTCTACTCCGAAGCCCACCAGTCCTCACCCCAGTCGCACAGCCTCCCTTTCCTCCAACTCCTGGACCAGTTATTAGAGGCCCCTGAAGTGCAGCAAACATTCTAGATAATGAGGCGGGTGCTTGGCTGAAAAGAGCCCGTAGTGAATCAAAAGTAGAAAGATATGAACAATAAAAAGAGTGACTATTAGTATAAGGCAGTGAGTGATTAATACCACACGAGCGGCAGAGATCACATTACTACAGAAGGAAGAAAAGTTGCATCTGAGGCTAAAACAGCCTGGAGACGGTGCTGTGGAGAAGATGCATCTGAGCTGGGCCTAGAGTGACAGGCGTGTCCCTATGGTGTCGATAAACAGGTTGGGGGAACCAGCTTCTGGAAGGAAGGATCGTCACGTGACTCCTCCAGTTCCCGAGGCCCCTCACGTTCTGAGTTTCTACTTCTCTTCCAGGTTGCCGTTTGTTGCTGCCTAACTGTCCCCTAAGATTCAGTCGAGGCTCCCCAACGATGCGTAAGGCATCGTCTTACAAACACAAATATATCCAAGGGTTGAAATACACACCTTCTCCTCCTCGGCCAGGGCACGGTGCCCGGGCTTCAGCTGTCCATGGCTTGTACGCGTCACGTTTCCCTGGGGGCTGGTGAGTCACCGGTGCTTCCACTTGCAGGCCTGCTCCCTCTGTCTGCCCTCCTTTATGTCTTGAGAGGCAAAGTGCCCACGTTAGCTGTCCCAGTAGCCCCCTGCTCGCGGAGGCACGTATTCAAAAGAGAGAGGCTGGGTCTCCGAGTCTGAACAGCTGCGGTGCCAGCAATTACGCTATTTCAAGAGACTCGCTTTCTTTTATGCCCACGGATGACACTTGGAGGCTCCACTGAAAGCCAGGTGGCCGTGCATGGATTCTGAATCTCTACCCGAGCATCCCTGTGCCTGCTCGGCACCAGCACTGCACTCGGGTTTCAAGATCAGGGATCTCGGCCATCGCTTTTCACAGAGAATGCGAAGGGGCTTCCCTGTTGGTCCAGTGGTTGAGACTCCGTGCTCCCGGTGCAGGGGTTGCGGGTTCAATCCCTTGTCGGGGAGCTAAGATCCCACATGCCATGCGACGCAGCCAAATATATACACATATAAACAAAGAGAATGGGGAGGATCAAAGATCATGAGATTTAAACCCCTTCTGGTGTCCCCTCCCTCCACACACATCAACAGGCCCATCAAAACAAAGTACGTGGCCCTGGCTCTTTGGCCACATGTGTAGAGGAGATGTGTAATGCGCTCCAGAAAATAACTCTGCAGCTTCATGAACCAGGCCCTCGTCAAATGCTTGGTGGGTGAATAAGTGGGGGAAGGACTGAATCACTGAGCAGGTGGCCTCAGCACTGCACGGGCTCAATGGACCAGAGCTGGCGGACGCCAGTGTAGGCGGGCAGGCAGATCCCTGCTCCCCACCCCCGATACCAGAAGGTCATACAAACAAAAAATTGCTGCACGGGCTACAGAAGCAGCTCTAGATCCACAAGTCATCCAACGTGATTTCACCCTCCCAACAAGGTGTGTCCTTTTCTCCGTTCCTTAGGTGATAAGACTGAGCATCACCAAGGTAGTAACTCAGCTGAGGTTAGACAGCCAGCCGGTGAAGAGCTGAGTTTCCAAGTCCGACTCCAAAATCTAGACTCTGAATATCCGTGCTGTGGTCGTGCTTCTCAAACCTTAATAAGAAAAGGAAAGGCCTGGGCTGGGCTTGACAACCTGCGTTTTGAACAACCATCCAGCCAAGCCCTGCTGGAAGCTGACAGACGTCAGATCGCTCTCCCCGGTCAGGGCCGCGGTGACCTGTCCCTTAAGGCATCGCCCACAGCTTGCTTAACTATATGAATGATTCCAAAGTTTTATTTTTGTAATTCAGTTTTGTGTTAGTCAAGATTCCCCAGGGGGACTTCCCTGGCGGTCCAGTGGTTAAGACTCTGCGTTTCCACCACAGGGGGCAGGGGTTCAATCCCTGGTTGGGGAACTAAGATCCTACATGCTGTGCAACACGGCAAAAAAAAAAAAAAAAAGTTCCCCAGAGAAGAAAAACCAAGAGGAAATACATACATATATATAGAGGGAGAGATTTTAGGAATTGGCTCCCAGGCTTGGAGGGCTGGCAGGTCTGGAATCCTACAGGGCAGGTCAACAGCCTGGAGATTCAGGTCAGAGATGATGTTACAGTCTTGAGCCTGAAGACAGTCTGGAGGCAGAATTCCTCCCTTTTCAGGAAATCAGTCTTTGCGCTTAAGGCTGATTGGATGAGGCCCAACACATTCCGAGAGTCACCTGGTTTACTCAAAGCTGGCTGATTTAAAGGTTCATCACATCTACGCAACGCGTCCACAGCAGCATCTGGAGGGTGTTTGAACAAACAACTGGTCATCACAGCCTCGCCGAGTCGACCCACAAAATTAACCATTACAAGTTTCAACTTCCAGAGGCATATCCCTCCTTCCCCTTCTCGGGGCAACTACTCTTCAAGTTTTGTCATCTCTGCCTTGGAAGTAGGTCTCACCTAGGGTCCTCTTTCTCTGTTGCCCTTTTCTCGTTTCTCATTTTCACCCAAAGCCTCAAATTCTGTCCTTGACAAGAAACACTGTCAGGGATTTCCCTTGAAGAGACAGGCTCACTTCATTCATTTTCTGGCAAATGTCTGCTAAGCATCCAAGTGATTCTGACATTTGTTCTTTCAAGTAATAAAAGATGGTCTATGGAAAAGTGGAGAGTTCAGCTTGCAGCTCAAACAGCCCTCAAGTCACCCGTCCATGATGCGTCGGCTTCTGGCTGTGCACGCCTGTCCCATTGCATTACATAGAACATTTTAAAGATATGTAAGGTCTCGATGGTTGAGACGTAATGAGGTTCATTTTTACTGCTTCACATTCTTAAGTGAAACTGGCAATTTTCTCACCGAAGTGCTTAGTACGGAGACTCCAGTGACCACCCACACAGGGAGCGGCGGTCCTGGCTGGCCCTGAGACACCAGGAGTTCTGCATCAGGACACCTGTCAACACGGGGACAAAGGCAAATGACATTTATATTCTTACTACAAATATAGTTTTATTTTCAGCTTTATACTTACATGGAGTACTATTATGAAACAGTTTTGATCTTGCAGACCTGAGAGGACGTTAGGGTTCCCCAGGGCCCCACAGACCACACTTTGAGAACCAGTGGCCTGGACTATTACATTCTACTCCTTATCTCACTCCCAATGCCCTTCACAACCTGACCCCTCTCACTATTACCTGATAATTCCATTTCTCACATCACCTTCAAAAAAAACAAAAATGTTTATGTCGGTCAGACCTGTATCATAACACCAGCTCTGTGACTAGCTGTGTAACCTGGTGAAAATTAGCAAAACTTTATCAACTTCGGTTTTTCTCGTCAGTAAAATAGGGGTCTAAATACTTACCCATCAGACAGCTGTGAAAATTAAAGGAGTGAATACATGTAAAGCACCTATCATTCATAACTATTAGCTCCCCTCCTTTGTCCCCCACTGTGGCTAGAAGGACAGCAATTCCCTAAAAGCCCTGTCATGCCGCAACTCAAGCTTTAATCAGATTTCCTTGTGTCTGCAGGGAATTCCCAGGACTCCAAAATCATGCTCCGAAATCCTTCCCCAAAGATTGGCTGACTTCCATCTCCCGCCTTTGAGCACGAAAGGCTAGTGTTTTCTGAATTATTCATTTTAAGTTAGTCATACGCCTGTTCATTAACTATTTCACAAGTGTATCTTCTACCTACACCTAAAATCTAAGCTTTCAGAAGGTGAACTATTTAAAAACTGTTAGAACTCTTTTGTATTCGTGATCTGTTGCCCCATGACAGATTACCCCAAAACGCGGTGGTTTAAAGACAACAATGATCATGATGCCGTCTCCTGTTTCTCCGGGTCAGGTCACAGTGAGATGCCTTGTCCCTGCTCCGTGACAGTTGGGGCTGGAATTGGCTGGAGGCTCTTTCACTCCCACCAGTCAGCGGATGCTGGTGTCAGCTGGGGGCCTGGTGGCTGGACCACCCACACGTGGCCTCTTCAGGTGGCCCGGGCTCCCTCACAACATGGCAGCTGGGTTCCCAGGGTGGGGTCCAACAGAGACAGAGCTGGGCAGAAGCTTGCTGCTTTCGAGGACCGAGCCTCCAAAGTCACACAGTCTTACCTCCACCAAAATCACGGGATGGGACACTAACCAGATCCCACAGGGACTCAGAGGGAGGAAGCATTGGCTCTCACCTCCCCAGGAAGGAAGGTCAATTCCATGACAAGTCTCAGGAAGAGTGTGTGGGGTGAGCTAAATAGATAGGTGTGGCCACCTTTTGAAAAATCCTCCTACACCCTCTAGAAATTGCCTCTGAACGAGTGCAAGTGAGCACGTGTAAATGAATAAATGAAGGGAGAGATGACTGTCATTTGGAACAGATCGTTTTTCTCAACTGAAACGAATCAGGGTGTAGCCTAGACTGTCACACTGAATTCTATTCTCTGTTTATTCATCTGGTTCTCCTCCACCGAATGGTAAATTCTTTGAAGGCAGAAACTGTGTCTGGGATCCTCAGAGATTAACCCAGAGACTGGTAGGCAATAGGTGCTCAGTAAGTACTGATGGGAAAGAGCAAAGGAAGGAGGGAAGGAAGGCGGAGGGGAGGGGAGGGAAGGGGAGGGAAGGGGGGGGAGGAAAGAAGGTTCTTTCAGACGCTGTGAACTCTAACATTCAGTGATGTGGGCTGCTCTGGTTTCAGGAACCCACAGTTCTCATCTGTGCAGGAACCACAGCAACATTGGGATAGAAATGAAACATAAATTAATTCACTGCATGATTCTCTCTCCAAGGCCAGGAGCCATTTTTGCCTGAAGTGGAAAAAAGAGCCATTTTTTTCAAAAAAGCTCATCTTTGGACACATTTTATAAATTCAAAAGGATGCACCAGAATGTTCTATTTCAAGTCAAATAAAAGCTACCAGGGGCTTCCCTGGTGACGCAGTGGTTGGGAGTCTGCCTGCTGATTCAGGGGACACGGGTTCGTGCCCCGGTCCGGGAAGATCCCACATGCCACGGAGCGGCTGGGCCCGTGAGCCATGGCCGCTGAGCCTGCGCGTCTGGAGCCTGTGCTCCGCAACGGGAGAGGCCACAACAGTGAGAGGCCCGTGTACCGCAAAAAAAAAAAAAAAAAAAAAAAGCTACCATACCTAATAGTGATTTCACCTATTTTTTTTCTTCTGCACACCAGGGAATGTTTTGCCCTTTTAAAAGAAATAATTCACTTACACCTCTATTGTACATTTCCTTTGAAAGCATAAGGAAGAGAACACTTCAGAGATTAATGTATTTGCTAATGTTAATGCTGGGTCAGAAAGGAGAGCTTTCTGTTTTTGAAAACTAAACTTACTTTTAAAAATAGTTGATGGAAAAATGAGTTAAATCCAGTAAGAAGCCTAGAGGTTTACATAAAATCTGATAATGAAAATCAACTTCCTTAACTACTCCAACTTTATGAAAAGAGAGAATATTTTCAAATTGGTCCTGAGTTAAGAATTCTACCAAATTACTCTCTTGATATTTCTGTATGACATCATAATTATTGTAAGATAAATAGGCTTTTCTCCCCAATACATTTTCCTTGCCTTCCATTTTCAGGCCGAATTTCATGAAATCAGGTGTTTGTGTGATAACGTGGGTTTGCCTTCCTTCTGAGCCCAGCCCATGGCCAAGACACCAGCATGAACATCCACCTCCCGAACTGGACCTTCCACCGACCACTGACCTGAGAGCTTTCAAAATTATTCTAATCAATGCTTTTAGTGTTGCACCTGTGAATGTTTAAAAATATTCATCTACATTTAATTTTTGAGTGGGTCCTGTATCCATAAGATCAGACACACCAGCTAACTTCCCAGATCCCAACAGGTAACCACGGTTCCTGGTAAACAGAGGTGGCTTCATGCAGTGTCCCCAGCAAAGTCCACTTGTTGGCGCCAGAAGGACAAACAAGCCAGATAATTTAGGCTTTCAAAAGAAGGAGAGAAAGAAAAAGCCCTGCCTGCCCTAATAACAAAGGATAACTTGGGGTGAGTTTTTCAGATAACACCCCGCCTGTGTCACCATGCTGCTGCACTCAGGGTCATCTCCAGCAGGAATTTCAGCCGCCGAGTCTGACCCGCACCTGTCCCAGCAGCAGGAGTGTCTGTCAATACCTCAGCAGGTTCTGATCTTCTGCGGAATGTCAGTTTATAACTGCAGAGACTGATCACAATTACTTCTTACTTGGAAGAGTTCCTTCCAGTCCACAGCCAAAATGACCCTCTGAAATAATCTACACTACTTTGAATCTAATACTCAAAATATACACCCCCACCCCAATTTTGCTCAGAACTGAAACCTTTAAAAAATTTTATTTGCAAAATATTTGCATGCACTTAACTTTCAGCATGCCTGTACCAGGCATATGAAAACGTCATTGGGTATTTATGTGATCTTCTGATGGAGAAAGGCTGTTTTTGTCTTTGTTCTGGCTGCCCCTCACGGCTTGCAGGATCCTAGCTCCCCAACCAGAGACTGAACCCAGGCCACGGCAGTGGAAGCGCCGAGTCCTAACCACTGGACTGCCAGGGAACTCCCAGAAAGGCTGTTTCTTTTTAACACACAAAAGTAAAGAAAGAACCCATGAACAAAACTGTGACAGATTTTTTTACCTAAAAACGTAATATCTTTATCTGTCAAAATCTCAATTAACAAAATTAAAAGCAAATGAAAATTGGAAGAAAATATTTGTATTATACATTAAGAAAAAGCATTAATATTTCTAACATATTTGATTATTTTAAAAATCAATAAGTAAAAGATAATCCCCATGACAAAAATGGGGACAGGGAATTAATTGGAAATTCATTAAAAATATATAACAAATACATCAAATAGTATTCAACTTCTCTAAAATTCAAAGAAGAGTCTATCAAAACAATGAGAAATCTGTTTGTCATTGAAAATATTGTTTTATTTGGTTTTTATTATGTTTTGACAAGGGTCTTTTTTGAAGATCTGATACACCAGACACTCTCAAACACAGGTAGAGGGAATGTAAATTTACCAAGAGACAAGAATTTCAGATGCTGTAACCTGTTTATTCCAGTTCTGTGAATCCAAGGAAGAATTGGAAATTTGCAAAGTTGTGGATAAAAGAATGTTTGTGCAGCATCATTAACAATAATGCACGGGACTTCCCTGGTGGCGCAGTGGTTAAGAATCCGCCTGCCAATACAGGGGACACGTGTTCAATTCCTGGTCTGGGAAGATCCCAGATGCCACAGAGCAACTAAGCCCGTGTGCCACAACTACTGAGCCTGCACTCTAGAGCCCAAGAGCCACAACTACTGAAGCCGGCATGCCTAGAGCCCGTGCTCCGCAACAGGAGAAGCCCCCGCTTGCCACAACTAGAGAAAGCCTGCGTGCAGCAACGAAGACCCAATGCAACCAAAAATAAATAAGTAAATTTATTTAAAAAACCAGAACAAAAAAAGAAAAAAAACAATAATGGGTCCTAAATGTTCAAAGACAGGAGACAGGAGGAATTAACTATGTTTTTTCCTGTTTGGTAGAAAACTATACAGCCATTTAAATAAACATGATTTTAGAAAGTATCTATAGACCCTGGAAAACGCTCATGACAAAGTTAAGAGAAAAAAGCAGGCTCAAATCACAATGATTTCCCCAGCAACGTGTGTCAAAGTTACCTGTGTCTCTGTATTTATTAAAAGTTTGGTCATTGATTCTAATGTATACCTCTCCACCAAGAATCACCAGTATGCTGTCTTATCCCAGTTCTATCGAATAGAAAAAAAATTGAAACAAAATCCACAAAGTATAGTGTTTTTTTCCCTAGATAGTGGAATTAACAGGCAATTTTATTTTAGCTTAAAACATTATTTTTCCCAAATTCTCAATAATGAGTATTCATTACATTTGTAATTTGAAAAGGGGGCTATTTTTTAAATGTAAAATAAAATCTCTAATCTGGGATGAGATATTATTTGAAATGTTGACAGAGCTTGCTTCCCAGAGTGGTGAAAATACCAGACATCCTTGGTAACAATATAAAGAGCATACTTACTGAGTGACTAATAACTTATAATCAATCAAGCTCTAATTGTTTAAAAATTATTTCAAATTAATTTGTGTTCTCTTTCTATCAAAATCCAACCCATCACTTAAAACCTGAGAATCAAAGCTTCCCTGAGCGCAGTCTGCTCTCATTTCTTTGTCCTCTGCATTCCGGCTGTGGATCCTCTTTTCCACGTTGATGCCTACCTCAACTGTCCTCATCCAGCACCCGGTTAAGCTCGAAATCTCAGGTGCAAAGCCGTAGATCCTTACCAAGCACATCATGTACCTGGTGCTCAGAAGGCACAAGGTTCAAATTCCTGACGGTAACTTGCACTGCAGACTAGAATCTTACAAACCCCAAAGTCACGGAGGTGCTAATGTCCTCAGCTCCCAGCAGGTGTGTTTAGGGCCCAAAGGAACACACGCTGGGAGGTTGTTCTAAGCCAGAATCCACCAGCAGGTGAAGGGCTTACCTGGGCTGCACACGCTCAAGTGCTGTGGGCACCAGTGGGTCCTTGGAACTTGGGTAAAAACCTGTGTTTTCACAGACCAAGTCCCAGCCGGCACTGCCCAGCGGTGGCCTCTGCCCCTCAGAGTTTTCTCCTGTGCAGGCCGCACCCTGCTTGGCCGGCCTTTCCCCACAGGCCCTCTCGTGTCAGTCACAGGCCACCTCGGCCCCAAAACATTCCCTGATCCAGTGGCTCGGCCCTGTTCTCTGCTGGGTTCTAGTGGTAACAGAGTCTTCCTGAGGTTAAAGTAAACTCATGTCTTCAAAACAAATAAAAAAACAAGGCAGAATTCGTAACTTGGTACATAACTGACCTATGCTATGGACTCTTAGGGTAAGCATACTTCTCTGCAAACACGTATACTTCTCTACCCGTTATTACAACTTGTATATGAGATCCCCTCCTTCCAGACCCTGACCTCCTCGGGGGCAGAGCTGTCCCCATCACGGGGCATCCCCATCAGAGCAGATGGTGATTGTGGCCATCGTTGGGGGGGGAGGTCACTCAGCCTTTCATGAAGGGGTCACTGCGTGATTATGTGGCATTTAACATAATCTGATCAACAAAATTTTCTCTTTGCGTGAAACTTAATTTTATCTTTTTTCCCTCTTTACATGGAAATTTTAACGTTTCATTTTTAAACCTACTAAAATAATGTGCTTCATAGGAGAAAATGTATATAACTAAGAGCACACACTGCTGGAATCTCTGGCCAATGTCGTGTCAGTTAATCTCCCTCCCAAGGAAACGGGCTCCAAGCAGGTCCCCCGGCTGCTGGGTCAGAGGCACGCGGGGGCAGCGTTCTCAGACTCCAGGCTCGAGGCCGCCTCATCCGCGTCAGAGGGGTCGCCCCTTGCATGTATTTCACCTCGTGTTTTTACCTTGGACTGTCTGATTTCTCATAAATTATAACTGGGAAGGATGTACGTGCTTTGTGCTGGAGGGGCATGCGATGGAAGCGTGGAGGCCAATGTCCCAGGGCCCTTGTGTCTGAGGCAATTTTATTCTCTGGCAGGAAATCGAACACTCAACAGTGATGAGGGCCCGCAGGGGAGGATCGACGTGTGTTCTTGTCCAGCCCTGGGGACCCAGTGTGCCGGCTGCTCCCACAGATGCAAGGCTGATCATCCTGAATGTTTCTAGGAGATCCTGCTAATGGCCAAGGTCAATGGCGAGACCAGTTGAGTGCAGCCAGCCGTCAGGGCAGGGTCTCCTCTGGCTGGGGTTGCGGGAGGGCTGGCCTGCAGGGAGGTTAGAAGAGCCTGTGGGAAGCACGAGCAGCAGCCCTGGGCTCAGAGTGTGAAGACACAGGCCAGGCTCCCTGCTCATCCGCCCCCGCACCGTGCCTGGAACACGCTGGGAGACACTTAATACTAAACACTTGGCCAGGAATGAGGGACGCTCAGCAAAATTCTCGCCAAATCCTCTTTCGGTTTCCACGTCTGCAAGATAGGAAGCCTCAACTAGACGATTTGCATGATTGTAAAGTGGCTTGGTTTAGAGAATTCCTGCTTTTTCCCTGATTATCTACTTCCATACACTATTGAAGCAAATTGTAATCAAACCTCATTATTTTATAATTATAGGAGTAAGGCCCATCTAGTTCATTAAGAATCTGAATTATAACATATCTGAAGAGAAATGCAACTTTATTATTGGTAAACTCAATAAATTGTACAAAGATGTAAGTGAATAAATGTAAAATGTTATATAAAAGGACTTGTATGCTGGGGGTCTAGACTGTGAACTGCAAATTATAGAACATCCTAACAATAAAGTATAGTTCTGAACCTGGACCCTGAAGACATTCAGGGAAGCTCCTTTGTGCTATTTTGTTGAGCTTGTTATTTATTTTAGATGGTTTAGTCTTGTCTCTCCAACAAGATATCAAGTCTCTAAAGCAAGGCAGTGTGTACTACAGGACTTATGAGAAGCCTCTTGAAATTTTTCAGGAGTAATTCAGAGATCCCTACTCAATAGTTGCTGTGGGCTGAATTTTGTGCCCCCCAAATTTATATGTTTAAGCCCTAAATCCCGGTATGCCTGTATTTGGGAATAGGGCCCAGAAGGGAGCAATTAGGGTTGAGTGAGGTCATAAAGACGGCAGCCTGACACGACGGGAGCCATGTCCCCATAAGAAGAGACACCGGACCTCTCTCCCTCTCTCCCTGCTTATTAGCACAAAGAAGAGGTCACATGTGCGGGGAGGTGGTGTGGGGTGGCGGCCCCCTGCCAACCAAGGGACCCCCGGACCGCAGCAGGATGCCTACCCTGCTGGCACCTGGATCTTGGACTCCCGCCTCCAGAGCTGTGAGGGGCGAATTTCTGCGGTTTAAGGCCCGCAGTCTTTGGTACTTTGTCACAGCAGCCTGAGCAGACTAACCAGGGGTGACTTCAAATGCCACGTGGATTTGTCTGGCATCCTGTGGACAAAGCAGCTCCTGAGGTCAAGGCTCCTGTCTCCGCCCCTGGCCCGGGGGGTGCAGCCTCACCCTCCATCCTCTGTCCCCAGTCGGAGACTCGGGACACCCCCCCCGGCCCCGCTGGCACCAGGACCCCCCTCACACCCTGTTGTCTTCAGGAAGATGCCATCTCCCATCCCTGCCCTGACCTGTCACCTCTGCAGTAGGCCTGCTTCACCCAAGGGAATGAAGGCTTTTCTTGACCATGACCTTCACAAAAGGTCAAGGAATCAGACAAGGAAGAGCGGCCCTTCCCTCCCGTCCTCAGGGACCCGCCGTCAGCCCCGCCCAGCCTGGGCTGTGGATGGAGCAGGGTCCACGCGGGGCCGTGGATAAATGACAGGCTCCTCTGTCACCTCGGATTTCAGAGAAACCACGGGTAATTTCTTAAATCCAGCTGGATTTAGCCTGTGCTGTGTTCTACCTTACTGCACTAGTGTGCTGGTATATACTAGATGATACTGAAGTTCTTCGTGGTGTGTCTGATGGTCAGATTGCCCAGCCCACTGTGTTTCCTTCGCTCTGTCTGGTAACCCTTTCCTCGCCGGAGGTCTGAGCTGAGCATCGCGGCAGGGACAGAGGTGACACAAATGAACTTATTTACAGAACAGAAACAGACTCACAGACATAGAGAACAAACTTACGATTACCAAAGGGGAAAGGGGGTGAGGAGGGATAAAGTAGGAGTTTGGGATTAGCAGATACAAACTACGGTACATAAAGTAGATAAACAGCAAGGTATAGCACAGGGAACTATAGTCAATGTAGTCAATGTCTTGTAATTACCTATAATGGAAAAGAATCTGAAAAATAATATATATATTACTAATGAATATATATTTATATATACATAAACGAATCACTTTGCTGTACACCAGAAACTAACACAACGTTGTAAATTAACTAAAAAAAAACGAGCTGGGACGGAGGGAAGGTGCTGTTTCCTGGCCACGTCCACCACCGGTCGACAAGGCTGCCAGGAGGGTTTCACGGGAAGGAGTGGGAGTGCGCCAGAGTTTTCACTCGTTCCCAGGAGCTGTCAGTCCCTGAGGCCCTGCAGGAACCCGCGGGCACCTAGACACGAGGACGCGGCCTTCATCCTCAGGGCTCGTGAGTGACCGCTTCCCCATGACACAGCCTTACCACGTGGGTCGGGCCAGATCCCTTCTTGAACTAACCAGGGCTGGGAACTGTGCAGGGCTGAGTTCTTGAGATGCCTGTTTTGAAAGGTGCTGACTTTGTTTTGCTTAAATTAAGATGTCAGGACGCTGTATCACCCTGACTCTGGGGGCTGTGTCTTGGTTACGACAGAGTCGCTTCAACCGGGTCCTTCCTGCCCTTCTCGGGCGCGCAGGCCTTAGGGCTGAGTCTTCACAATATGATTCCTCTGGGGTTTGCAGTAAGAATATGCATTTAGCTGACACTGTATCCTGCCTTTATCTCCACTTCTAAGCAAAAGTAAAATATCCTCTCTAGTGTGTTTTACAGTATAATTAAAGAACAGAAAAATATACAGTTAAACAGTAATGAAAAGCTGTTTATGGAAAGCACAAAAAATAACAAAACAAACAAAAACCTCTCAGAAGTCAGCACAGTGTTTGTGGGGATAGGGTGAGTGACAGGGCCTGGAAGTGGCCAAGGAGGCCCTGGGGTCCAAGGGTGCGGGGTGGATCTGCCCTGATGATGAAGCGGTGCTGGGTTTGTGAAATTCACCATGCTGAGGATTTAAGTACACTTTTCTATATGTCATATTTCCATAAGGAGTGAAAGAATTTTAAAAAAGCAATGGGAGAGAGGGCATGGGTCACACAGATCAGGAGACCCCGAAGGCATCTGCTGACGGGGTGCCCACGGTTCTCAGAAGGGCTGCTTTCCACAGAGCGGTCAGACGCAAATGCATATTTAACGGCAGAATTTACATGCCTAAAATGCAAAAACCTGTTGAAATGAACTGTCTCTCCATCTGCCTCTTTTCCCATCGGTCCAATTTAATAAGGCGCCAGGTAGTCCAGGGCCACGGACCACGTCCCTCCTGGGCCTGCCCAGGTGTGCGGCCCAGCCAGCAAACGTGTGTGTTTCATATATTTTCCTTTAATCCTTTGAAAACAATCGCACGTGAGTGCTGTACATACGTGTTTTATGGCCTCACCCGACGCCACAACTTTCTTTCCTTTTCTGACGATACTCAAAGTAATTTTTGATAAGAATGTGACCAAAGTCCTCACTTTTGACGTCTCAGAATTTCAAAGCAGCCTTGTTGTTGGGTTTTCGGTGCAAAGTCTAAAAGTTCCGATTAGATGCCAAGTATGACCACCGTGATCCTAGTAGACTTGCTCCAGCACCCGAGGCAGCCTGGGGCTCAGAAACCTTCCACCCTTCTTGGTCCCTCCCCCTAAATTAGCTCATTCTCCTTAAAAAACATCCGTATCTGACAACTGCCAAAGCATATGCTACCCCGAGATCCTTGATGCCCATCAAAACACACTCCCTGCGTTCTCGGTCACGGAACTCTTTGTATTTTCACTGCACATCTCATTCTACTTTTCCATGTGATTTTGGGGGTCCCTGGGGGGCAGATGGTTCCCTCCACTGTTTTGTGACCATCACGTGCCCTGCCTGACACAGAGTCTCTGCCCAACAAACATCAGTTGATAAGTAAATTGTAGTTACACAGAAGCCTAGGGGAAGCAAACACCCTCCGTGTGGCTCTATAATTCAGCACCTGGAGCACGTTGCTTCCCGTGTACGCAGCAAAACTGTCCCTCTGAACCCGCGGTCACCGCAGCCTCTGCAGGTGTCCCCGCTCACAGCTCCCTGAGAAACCTGTCTCGCCCATCGTGACCTAGAAAACACTCGGGCATGTGTGGACCGGCCCCCAGCCCTGGCACCCTAGGTGGCAGCCCAGGGGGACAGCAGCCCTGTGACCGGAAGGTCCCGGGGATATGGAAGGCTCATTGTCCCAGGACCTTCAGGGCAGGGTCCCCTCATACAGCTTTAGTATTTCCTACCGCACTCAGCAAAGAGGGTTTATTCCTGTTCCTCCAAACATTTACGGCCCTACACAGATTCACTGTCATAGCAGAGCTAAGCAGGCAGACAGCGGCTCATTACTGGATAAAAGAGTATAAAGATTCCCAGAGCTAAAGTCAGATAGCTGATAGATGGATGGAGAGAGAGAGAGATAAACACATAGATAGATAGATCCATAGATACAGAGCTAGATACATAGATACATAGCTAGATACATAGCTAGATACGTAGATAAGTGAGAGAGAGATTGAGTGAGAGAGAGGTGATCCCTGGTTGAAGAAAGTTTGGTCACTACCATCTAGACAAGTGACAGACTCTGGCATGTGGAAGTTTCTGGTGTGCATATGTTATGCATAAAAGCATTTTTGAAGGGGAAAGAGTGGGAGGAAGGAGGGGGATAGTGAAGAGAAACAGGGGATAGAGAAGCCAGAGCAGACCTCCGTTTTTCCAACAGGTGGTTAACTGGGCAGCTGCAGCTGGACCCCTCTGCGGTTTCCCCATGCCCAGAACAATGCATACAGTTCCAGATTCTGGAACCATTATATCAGAGACTCTTCTCCATATTCAGACAGTTCATGAAGCAAACAACTGGAGCAAACTACTTGCAGATCGCTCCTCTGGGGCCAAGGTCACTCCTACTGGCCGTTTCTCATTGCCAGCCACAGCGCTGGGGCAGCCCGCATCTCCCCACTTTTCTGTGCCAGGGCCGCTCGGAAGCTAGTGGGCTCCCTGCCTGCAGAGATGGCCTCAGACGAGGGAGCAGAGGGCGGGGGGTCTCGCTTTGGACATGTCCCATGGGTGTGTCCCACGCAGGGCTGTGCCTGCAGCGGTGACATCTCTGCTGCCGGTCCTTGCCCCTGTTCCCCTTGCCGTGCCCCACCTCTCAGATAAACCGCCTGCTTTCAGAGGCACCCAGCCGAGACCCTTCTTAGCTCCTGGTCCCCCAAACCACCAAGCTTACACTCCATATTGACAGGATTTGGTGATCTCGACAGTGCTGCTCAGTGGAGACCACAGCTCCAATGAGTTGGAAATCATCAGTACTGACCCCTTTCCTGACAACATCATGAACCTTGGCCTGTTTGAGGACAAAAAGGAGAAATCGGGACAAAGACAGCCCAAGCTTCTGTAGTAGGTGCTCAGAAACCTCACAGCTGCTCTGGACGGGCGGGGACAGCAGACAGGCATCCTGCAGGGGGCCTGCCTGGAACAGGGGGTCCCATCTCTCAGCACCCCCGGGCCCTGTCTGAGAAGAGGGGTCCTTGTGGTCTTGCCAGGGCAAAGGCAGGAGCTAAGCGAGCCCAGCCCTGCGCCTCACGGCCTGCGGGCACCTCCTACACATGCCATCAGTGGCCAGGCAGGCAGGGTGCCGGCCGATTCTCGTGGACGGGCCCAATGTGGTAGGATATTCAGAACAAAGCCCTTGTCCAGCATCCTTGTCCAGCAGCCCTGCCCACCATCCTCACCAAGCAGCCCTGCCCAGCAGCCTGGAGCCGGTCCAGGTGTGAGCCTGCCTCTTTCACAAGCCCAGACGAGGCCCGTGGACGGCTGGCAGGCGGAGAGGTCATCCGGCCCCCCTTGCAGCAGAGAGAAAGGATGCATTCGCAGCCGGGCACAGAGGCCCTGGCAGGGAGCCCCATGCCACGCGAGCAGGAGATGACTGAGCAATTCCAAACTGGGGCAAGAATGAACCCGGACAGCAGGCAGGAGGACGCCCAGCACCTCAGCTGTGCCACCACCCAGGACTGCATCTACCCTCACAGAGGTAAGGCTGCACATGGGTGGGCGCCGGCTGAGACAGCCGGCCAGGTGCCCCCAGGAAGTGTCCCAGAGGATTGTTTCTGATCAGCACGCACGGTTGCCAAGTGTCAGCCATCATTGTTATAAATGGGGCAGCGATCGACTACAAAAAGGACGAGAAGGCCCCCATTCTCCCCGCCACCCCCTCCTCCTGGAACACCGTCCCATCCCCAGCATCCGTCCCCTGGCCCTGCGGGACCCTGCCTCCCGGTCACGGGGAAGGGAGGCCGTGGGAGTGCAGCTCCTGCCCAGCTCTGCTCGGGCCCCATCTCATCGCGCGCTTCCATTCCAAATGCTCCTTCCAGGGACTGACAAACTAAATCACATGCATTTCTTTAGTTTCTTTCGTTAAGAAAATGAAGTTTCACAGGAGTTGTTACCATCCAGGCAGAGGGAGAAGGGGAAGATGAGAAATCAAGTGGGAAAGTTCTGCTCCGAGAAGTGAGGAGGGCAGACACTTATTAAGCGTCTACTGTTTACCCTCCATAGGTGTCCATTCACTCGGCCCCGACAGCAGAGCTGTTGCGTCCCTTTTACAAGGAGGTTAGGACGCTTGAGGACCAGGCAGTCATCACCTGTGAGGTGCAGCGTCTGCAGGCCGCTGGCGGGAACAGAGCAACGATCCTGAGCATCTGAACAAAGGTGGTGGAGGTCAGAGCAGGTGGAAAAACGCTCAGGAGGGGGTGTCCCAAGGTCGTGAATCCAGAAAGGGGCAATTCCACTGTGAAGTTAATGCATGCTTCCCCATTATGAAGGGAGAAATGAAATGTGTTCGGTAATAGTGGTCCCTGTGCTGTGTTGCATGAGAAACGGTGTTATTCTTGTTTCGTGACAACGACAGAAGAGAAGACTTTTAATTCATCCATTCTGGAAAATTCCTGAAATGACTGAAGAACACAGCCTCTGCCAAAAATTCTAGAGGCCGCTCTCCGTTTTTCAAGAGACTGCAATGTGGTGGTGATACAGTCACATAAACAGTCGTAAGGGTTGCTGGAAGTGTGAAGAGATGACCGGGACCCCAGGAGGAACGCCCTGTCATGCAGAGGGGCTCAAGACAGCCCCTGCCTGGGAAGAAGTTGCTGGGAAACAACTACTGTTGCTTTTTTTTTTTTTTTTCGGTACACGGGCCTCTCACTGTTGTGGCCTCTCCCGTTGCGGAGCACAGGCTCCGGACGCGCAGGCTCAGCGGCCATGGCTCACGGGCCCAGCCGCTCCGCGGCGTGTGGGATCTTCCCGGACCGGGGCACGAACCCGTGTCCCCTGCATCGGCAGGCGGACTCTCAACCTCTGCGCCACCAGGGAAGCCCCTACTGTTGCTTTTCTAATGGCATTTCATCCACTGTTACTGCTGATTTGGCAGTAGAAGAAGCGGTGAGCGGAAATTGTCTCGGAGCTCTTCTCAGCTGTGCTGTTCTGTGATGTTAACCTTGGTGGGAAGATTCGAGGCTGTTCCCAAAGGACTCGCAGTCTTACAAAGCAGTAACAACCTCGCCTCTGCGGTTAAGAGATAACCTTCACCATCGCCGTGTCCTGACCCCCCTCAGGCCAGGCCTCAGTTTGGGGTCGCATCACTGGGTCCAGGTCCACGGGCAGCTCCAGCGCTGGGCGCCTGAGCTTCCGTCTCTGAAATGGAAATAGGAACAGTGCCTGACAGGTGGCACCAAGCGTCCTGATGAGACAGGGGAAAGGTACAGTGCCTTGATGTTCAGTACCGAATGTGGGGCTTTCTCTCTCAAGAAAAGGTTATAGAAGAATGTAGGATTGACCAATAAATAAAACCATCCCATTAATTGATAAAGAGGGAAAACTTTCGGAGGTTAAATGAAATTTCCGGAGCTTAAGTGATTTTTACCATCCAAGTGAAATAGAAATCAAATTTTATCTGTGGTTCTGAAAAGTCCCCTTTTGTGATAGGATTTATTCAGTCCGGTTCTGAGTGGGTGTGCTGTTGGGATACATTATTTAATCTTCACCCTTCATTTGTCCAAATTGTTCAACATGTTAATTTGTTCTTGAGGAGAATGACTCAAATTAATAACTAGATTTTTTTCCCCATCTTTGGAATGTGCTACATCAAGTTCTGCCCCATTTCCTGGTAATTCAAATTCTAATGGTAACCTTCACTCTTTTGAAACTTCCTTTTGTGACAGGGATGAGGCTGTCTTAGCCGCAAAGAGGAAACAAGAGAGGCCTGTGTCGGGCACAGAAGGACAGTGGGACACTGACTGTTTCCTGGCACCTCCTTCTAAGTGGGCCAACCCTTTCTGGTGCCCTAGCACCCGAGAGAATTGGGGTACAGTTTTTGTGACTCTCAGTGACACCGTGGGTCTCCAGTGAGGGCAGGGCAGCCCCATATCAGCTCTCAGAGCCTTGCTGACTGCCACCACACCGCTGCCACCATAACATCTTCTCATTACATCTCTGGGTGCCTTCTTCTGGTTCAGTGAAGCATTCTCAGTCAGCTATTAGTGAAATGGAGACAATAAGCAGCGTGCCGTAGGTCATGGAAATGGTACGTCGTAGCTCAAAATAGACAAGCTTTCCTCATTTTCAGGCCAGCGTTCTATAAGTCAATCAGATCGTGGTTTTGAGTATTAATTAGACACCCATAGCACGCTTAGTGTCATGTAAAGGGCCCTGAGGATGGAGGAGAGGAGCTGTGCATCTGGGGCTTGAAACATGTATATTCCAGACCAGAGCATACGTCCACCAGAAACAAAAGTGAGAAAAAGCAGAGCAGAAGAAAACAATTACGGAATGGGGTTAGAGAGGACTCCTTGAAGAAGGGAGGATCTCACGTCACAACATCCTCACGGAAAGCTCCTTGCATTTGGTGTCAGGGCAGGGTTCCAAGCTGCAAACATTTTTCTTTATACCTACTAGTCTACAGAGGAAAATTGAAAGGCAAAACTACTAAGAATGAATACATTTGCCAAAAACAGCTAAATTTAATTTAGTAACAAAATGAACCAAGTTTAAAGTTGTTCAAGTTGGCAAGTAGTCATCCATTTAAAAAATGTTTTTTCTTTAAAAAGGGGCACTGGCTAGTTCAGGGAACCCTGGGGATCCAGCTCATGAAGGCTGGACGGTGGCTTCCGGGCACCGGCACTGCAGCCCCAGGGCTCCGATGCCACAGGCTCCTCCACCCAAACAGCCAGCTGCTTCCTTCCTGCCCCTTTTGTGAACATTTTGTTATGTTTTGTGAACAGTTATTACTGACTCTTTATTTGGTCGGCGTTTTCGCGAGTGAACTGTTTCATACAATCTGTTTTTCGAAATAATGGAAACTCACTCCCTTAAGGGCTAATACTTTTTAAAACTATTTTAGATGGTTTGTAATATGTGAAACTTCTTTTGGCATTCTTAAACACATAACAGTTTAAACTTTTTGCACGTGTGTGATTCAGTGCCTTTGTTAGGAGAGTCAAATTTTGGACCATTATGTCATTTAGAGCCACTGAATTAGAGAGGGGTCTTCGTACCCACGTTCAATGGTTCCAGACTTCAATTACCTTAATCTTTTGTATTTGCTTTTCATAGTTTTTCTTCTTCCTCCCGTGTCTTGCTGTATTTTTCTTTAATAGATTTCAGATCTCATCTTGTGGGCTAAGACACATCATGGCTACGTAGTTAGAGAGAGTGAAGAAAAGCTCAGGACAGAGAGAGGAGTCAGGATAAAGAGACTAGAGAAAATATCAAAACTGAGATTTGCTGTTGTTGTTAGAAACCCCCTGCTACCCGCCCACCCCGGCTGGGAGCGAACGCAGAAGGGTCTCCGCCAGAGCAGCAACTACGGAGGGCAGGTGCTCTTCTCATATTCTCTCTGTCTCCTCGTCCCGGTCCTCCTGGTCCGGAACATTTTCCTCTCCTCTGATGCCGCCCCGTCGCGATCACCAACGTACTGTGCTGTGTCTCATCCAAAATCCGTGGGCTCTGGTCTCCCGGTTCTGCTGCCTTTACCGCCAGCCTTCTTGATACATTGCACTTCCTGTTTCGACTTCCTCACTTCCCCTCACGCTCCAAAAAGCTGAAATTGGATTACCTGCCCCCCATCTAGTAAGGAAATAAAATTCACCAAACCTGACTCCCTAGAGAAGCTGCCCTTGCTGGCCACCCACGACTTCCTAAACTGGTAAACCTGCGAGCAGGCTGCCACCTCCACCCCCCCCCAAGAGCCATGCCCCCCTAAGGGCCCTGCCTTGATCCTTCCCGAACTGCTTCCTGTATCTTCCTGACTCTTCCTCATCCTCCTGTGCGCACTTCCCTTCTTCCATGTGCCCGTCCAGGCCGGATCCACCCAGGGATTCAGCCGGTCTGTTCTCCTCACTCCACACTCAGCAGAAAAGCTGTCAACCCACAGATGCCCCAGCCTGTCAAGAGGTCGTGGCTCCGCCCACTGGGTTCTATCTTTGCTCCTCTTCCGACAAACTTGGATTTGTTTGCTGTGTGACCAGAGCCGGGCTTTTGCTGTGCAGAACGCGGTGGGGACGTGGGGAGAGTTAAAGGGCGTCAGAAGATGCAGCTAAAAGGCGCCTGGGAGAGTGACAGGGACCAGGAGCTGGGCAGGTGCTGGGCGTCTTCACACTTTTCAAGGAGCAAAGGAAACCTGGGGAGCTTCCAGGCTTTCCAGGGTCCTGAGCTTGGCCTCTGCGGGTGGGGGCTCTGGGATGGAGCCATGTGGCTACACCACTTTCCTGAGCAGCAGCGTCATTAGCTCCCTGCCTGGCGGGCATCTTGTGGCAGATCAAAGCGACTCTAACCCAGACGGCTTCTGCTTCTGCTTCTTTACTAAGGGCATCACCCACTTCTGATGGCCAGAGCTGGGAACTCAATTTCTCCAAGTTGGCAAGCAGGCCCGAACCAGTGGGGTCCTGGCCCAAAAGATGGCACACTGCAAAGGATTTAACAGAAGAGAGTTTTATGGAGGGACTGTTTATACAGATGTGGGCAGGGTTATGGGAACACAGAGGAAGGGGGAAAAGGTGGAGGAGTCCTTTTCTGTGAAATGTCCGGCATGGGCATCTACAGAGGCAGAGAGTGCATCAGTGCTTACCTAAGGCCAAAAGCCCGGGGGCCGGGGCCGGGGCAGTGACTGCTGGCGGGCGCAGGGTTTCTTCTGGGCTGATGAAAATGTTCTAAAATTGATGGTGGTGACAGCTTCACGACCCTGTGAATGTAGCTCAAACCACTGAATGGTGTACTTTAAACGGGTGAATCGTGTGGCATGTGAATTATATCTCAGTAAAGCATATGTGTGTATATATATTTGGGTGTAGTGAAGCTTCTAGACATCTCAGAACTGAGCAACAGGGGAACTGTTGCCCCCAGACAGGAGGGGAGGGACCAGTGATGCTGGACCCTGAGAGGGTGGCTATCCTGAGGACCACCTGGTAAGAGTGGAGGCTGGAGAACAAAGCTCCTGCCAGAGGGCAGAAAGCTGGGTAGCAGGGGCAAGAGAGACCCCACGTTCTCTTTTCCCCCACAGCCTCCAGCCTGTGTTCCCTAGTGTTCACACTCAGTCAGGGGAGAGGTCAGCCTCCCGGGGCCCAGAGCAGGTGCCAGGGAAGGCAGATGGAGGATAGCCAGAAAGTATGAATTCACAGAATATTATGAATTGCTTCATCCCGTCCTCCACCGGTGATACGTTTGCAAGGACCCTCATTAGGTCAGGCCTTGAGCTTAATAGAATCCTACTTCTAAAGCATCCATAAGACAGCCAGTCCTCACATGGATGCCACGGGGCCTAATGCCAGGATGGGGAGCACGGACCAGGATGGGAGCAGCGAGACCACGGGGATGTGGCCGTGGCAGGACCGTCTGTGTGGAGGAGGGTACACACATGGAAACGGCGTGAGGGGAAAACAGCGATGTTTGCACAGCGTCTGGACTCAGGTCAGGGGTCTGGCTGACCCCACGCTGCCTCTTTCAGGCGCTTCTGGCCTATTCTCGCACAGACAGCATATTAAACCACTGCTTTCAGATAACAAAGAAGGTAATCTTCACGTTCTGTGTTAGCATTGCGTATTCCCCAGCTATAGCCATAAACATCATAAATGTAAACAAGGCATTTGGATGTGGAAATGTGTCACAGACTAAAAAGGAAACTCAAATCTTCTCCAGCAAACTGCAAATCACATCCAAGGGCACATGTTCCGGGAGCGGGTCTTGAAAGAAAACTCCAGAAACACTTTATAAAGACATCGTTCAATGCAACTAAACACAAGCAGAATTTGGTGGTTTGGATGCTTTCCTTAAACAGAAGTTACAATAAAGCGTTTTGACAAAGAAATGCTAACTCACATGGTTTAATATTTCATGATTTCCTTGTGAAAGTTTTACGAGAAGCTCTGGTAAGAATTTCTAAACGTTGTAACTCTTGTGGGTGTAGTAGGGTGGCATATGATCAATATCCAATACGGGCAGAGGCCCAGCAGACACGGATGAGGCCACAGAAGCTAAAGGAGTCTGTCCGATCTTCAGTTAGGAACTAGAAACAGAAGAGGTCACCACAGCGTTTGCAAGGCTGTCAGCAGAATTTACCACCGAGAACGCTCCGCAGTTAGTCCCATGTCACACTGCGGCAAGCCTGAGCAAGCAGCTGGGACCTCTCAGTGAGAATGCTTTCTCATCTTCCTTTTTATAATCTACTCATAGCCTACTCTTCTATTTCCTGTAAACTACAATCAGAAAACACAACAAGACAGAATGAATGTGCGGTGGACATTTTTTGGTTGCATTTTTTCTTACAAACATGCTGTACTGTATAAGGTGTACATTCGATGGTTAACACTTAAAATAGGCATCCCATGCCAGATACTCGGGTACCACCTGAACATGAAAGCTTTAGTCTATCCTTGGAGACATCTGAACAGATGACTTAAGTTGAGAGAAAAACGCCAGAAAATGCTTTTACTTTTCATCTGGCTGTTTGTTCATAGGTATAATTAGGATGTGGAACTTGAATCTAATTACAGGTACCAACTGAAACCTGAAAGAAAGTGATGATGAGTTGACAACTATTTACAGTCAAAAGACCCAAATCTTGGTGTCAGAGAGGAAGGAAGCATATTTTTGAGAGACTAGGCATTTGCCAAGGTGATCTGGTGCCTCTTGCCATCCTCACAATTACCCGAAGGTGGGTGTCAGCCACAGGCAGTGTGCGAGACTTCACCCTCTGTGCAAGCTGACAGGTTAGCCCGGCACAGTGCCAAGGATGCTGGCAGAAGACACAGCCTCCCGGCTCAGAGAGGCCTCTACTGCTCCCAGCACAGCAGGCAGCATGAGTCCCATGCCTACCTCTGGCCCCCTTGACCCACACGGGTGATGCAGCACATCCCGGGTTTGTGTCCCAGTGGATCAATTCCACGCTTAGGAACCCCCAGTCTTTTATGATGGGTTGCAAACGACCTGCTCCCTGCCCCAGAGGGAGACCTTATCCCTATTACAAACAACAGCGAATGAACCTGCCCCTTGCAGATTAGAGGGAGGAAGACACTCCATCTCCCCAGACTGTTTGCCTTACTCCCATCCTGGGAAAGATCGTTGTAACAAAAGCTGTCAGTGCGTCTGCTCACAAGAGACCCGTGGACAGTCATCTCCTGACTGTGGGCAATCTTCTCCCAGTTATTACAGATTCGTAAATTAAACACTGGCGGAGGCATCCAACCTGCTCAGGGTCACAAAGCTTAAGTTGAAGCATCAGGATTCCAGTGCAAGTGGGCCTGATCCCTGAGGTCAGCTCTATCAGACAGCTGGACAGCATCCTTCCACATGAGAGAGCAATTCGTTAATACGAAAAGGCATTATTACCACAAACTCCTGAATTTCCCACCTAGCTCCTTGAGTATGTAGAGGTTTCAATGACAGACCTATTACCATCAATCCTTTTAAACAGGCCTCACAGCCTAGCACTACCATTCTGCATTTTGCACATGTAGAACATGAATTACAGAAAGTAAACCAGCAGGAGAATCAGAATTGTAGCAGGGGCAGGGCACATCCTTACTGGGTTTGGTCCCAGCTTTGGAAAGCAAGGCAAAGCAGGGACCCCTGTGTCCCCTTAAATCTTTGACTCTTCAGATCAGGCCTTTTTTAATGCTACGTGGTGTGGCACCTGAATTTGGGCACACCGTGCAATTTTTTTTCCTGTAAAGCCAATAATATTATATTCCTAGATAGTTTGGTAACCCAACTGAAAAAATTATTCTGGTCTATAAACAAATTTTCTAAATATTATGTGTGGGGCTTCCCTGGTGGCGCAGTGGTTGAGAGTCCGCCTGCCGATGCAGGGGACACGGGTTCGTGCCCCGGTCTGGGAAGATCCCACATGCTGCAGAGCGGCTAGGCCCGTGAGCCATGGCCGCTGAGCCTGCGCGTCCGGAGCCTGTGCTCCGCAACGGGAGAGGCCACAACAGTGAGAGGCCCGCGTACCGCAAAAAAAAATAAATAAAAATAAAAATAAATAAATATTATGTGTGCATTTCTGCAAGGATTTCTTACCAGAAAACACTTTTTAAAAAAAATTGTATTTAAATTTAAAGATTATAATTCTTTTCTAGACACAGAGAAAGACTTTATACAATTGAAATGTATGGTTTATTCCCAATATTGTCTACTGATTTACTTCTAAAACGTTTGTGCTATATGTGCCCATTAAAAAAAGAGAAGCAGCGAAATTGCCAAAATTAAATGGCCTTAAAAAGGATCAGAAAGAAAAAAGTGGCCAGATTTTTGCCTAAGTCTAACTACTTCAAGAAGTGAAAACCACACAGGAAACCACTTTGACCAAGTGCTTGACATTTACTAGATATATAACATGATTTGGGTTTCAGATAGGGCAGAATCTTTTTTTGCCAGCTTTATTGAGGTATAATTAACATACAATAAGATGCACATATTTAAAGAGTATAATTTTTTTAGTTTTCACATATGTACACACCCATGAAAATATCACCACAGTCAAGATACTGCCTTGTGATCCACTGTAATCCTCATTTTCTCCCCTCCCCAGATGAATGTGTTGTAAATATTTTCTTTCAGACTTGAGTAGAATCTTGACATCTCATGAAATCTCAGACATAAATGTTTCCAAATTAGAGCTTCTCAGATTAGCTGTGAAGTTTTACCTTTTTAATTTGTATAGAAAAGCACGATATGTTATACTCTATTTTTAACTAAAGCTTTCAATTTAATAATTATATCATAGAAAATACATTAGCCGATTTTTAAGTTATACTTAATAATTTAGGAAGATTTTTTTCGTTGACTAAGAATGCATTTTAGAAATATTAATTGTACAAACTTATCCTGCAACTTGATTTTTTTTCCCTTTCAGCAAAATGAACTAAGGCGAGAATGTTTTAATCTATAAAATTAATTATAAATATTAGCACCTTATGAAGCACACTGGGCAGGGATAACTAAGTCTAATACTGTAATAGTAATGGTTACATTCTGATCATATTATAGGATTTGTATGGCAATTTTTTTCATTTTAAAACAAAGTTGTTCTACAACAGGATGACCCTTGAAAACATGCTAGGTGAAGTGAAAGAAGCCCGTCACAAAAGACCGCATATTGTATGATACCTTTTAAACGAAATGTCGAAAATAGGCATGAAAGTAGAAACAGAAAGATTAGTGGTTTACTAGGGTTGTGGGGTTAGGCAAAGTGAAGACTGACTGCCAATAGGTTTGGGGTGGAAGGATGTTCTGATATTAGCGGTGATGGTCGCACAGCTCTGTGAATATATACAAAAACCCACTGAACTACACACTTGTAAAGGTGAATTTTATGGTATGTGAATTATATTTCAATAAAGTGAGTATTTTTTAAATTTGCTGAACTTCCTGAAAAACATCAATAAAGCCCATCTTCCACTCCAATAATTTGAGTTTCTTTGTATTCTCAACCAGATACTCAATGTTTCCCAGAATTTGTGTCCCCCTTAGATGACGGATGCTAATAAATAAAGCTGAGACTCAGATCTTTGAAAGGATTAGTGAAACAGATAAACCTCAGCACATAAACCTGAACTTAAAACATCCCCACCTCCACTCTCCACCTCCACCCTCCATCCCAAAACAGAACTCCAGGCCTAAGTCAAATCCAAATGTTGAAAAAGGGGTAGGGAAGATCAAAGAAGAGAAAAAGGGGGACACTTCCAAGTAATTTTTATGAGACTAACATAAGTTTGACCTCAAAATCTAAAAGGACATTATAAGAAACTAAAGTGATAGGCTAAACTTCCTCATGCATATGGATCTAAAATTTATAAATAAAGTATTAGCAAATCAAATATAGCAAAGTATAAAAAGGATAACACGTCACAAAATTTGGGGTTCATTCCTGGGAGTAGCATATTAACATTATTTTTTCTAAAAAGAAAAATTATGTAATCATAGACTTGATAAAGAAAAACCATGTGAAATCATTTAATCCATTTATGATTTGAAAAGAAAATCTCTTAGTACCTAGGAATAAACTTATATTTCATTATTACAATAATAGATATTTTTTGAAGGTAGGAATAAAGTGAAATGTCACCATCATGGTAAAGAGAATTTAAAAACATATTTAATAGTGAAATTTTGAAACTTTTCCACCTGAGATTAGGAAGTAAACAAGAATGTTTGGTGTCACCAACACTATTCATCATTAAACAATCGGTTCTAGCCAGTGGAATAAAAATATAAATGTTGGAAAAGCAGTAACAAAGCTGCCATTGTTTACAGATATATGATTGTACATGTAGAAAACAAAAATTATTAGAATGAATAACTGAACTTAGCAAAGTTGTTAAAAACAAGTCACTATTTTAAAAATCAAATATATTTCTATGTACAAGCAATAGAACAGCTGGAAACATATCATTTACAATACCATAAAAATATCAAATATTTAGGACTAAATTTAAAAAAAGATGAACAAGAACCACACAGAGAAAACTACACAACATTATTGCAAAAAAGTAAAGATGATCTAATTAAATGGGGGGTATACCATGTACATGGATTAGAAATGTTTTTATTATATCAGTTTTACTCAAATTAATCTATAAATTCAATGCCACCCCAAAATCAGCTGGATTTTTTTTGTGGTAATTGACAGCTGATTCTAAAATTTACTTGGGAACACAAAGATTCAAGAAGAGCCAAGATGGCTTCTAATAAAAAGAACACAGTGGAAGGACTTAGTCTACCAGATGTCAAAATTTATTATAAAGTTTCAGTAACTAAGGCAGTTTTTTAAATTGAAGTATAGTTGATTTACAATGTCATGCTAGTTTCAGGTGGACAGCACAGTGATTCAGTTATAGATATGTGTGTGTGTGTGTGTGTGTATGTATATATATATATATATATATATATATATATATATATATATATATATAGTCTTTTTCAGATTTAAGGCAGTTTTTTTGTGTAACGATAGACACAAAGACCAAAGAAACAGAATAACTAGTTCAGAAACACACTCACACATATGGACACCTGATTTATGGCAAGGGTGGCAGCATGCACAGCAGTAGAAGGATTTTTTTTTCAATAAATGGTGTAGTCAGCAGTTGCTGGATCTTTCAGAATGCATTATAATTATATATATCCCCAAATATTGGACACCTGGTTTGCCAGTAGAAAACCCTGAGAAACTCATTTTGGACTAGAACACTTTCTCTGGGCTAATTATCTCTGCCCTCCAAGAACAGCCGTGAATCTGATGTCTTCTTGGTTTCAGCAAGGCAAGTATAGTGAAATCAAGTCCCATCTGATGAGAAGTGGACACTTTCCTCCTCTTCTACTTCTGTAACTTAATATCTCTTTATTAGCTAATACCATATATCTAGGTTTTTGAATTAATATTTTGTTTCACGTCACCTCTCATTTTTATTTTCTCTTAATGATTTAAAAATGTGAAAGCAGGCTTCCCTGGTGGCGCAGTGGTTGAGAGTCCGCCTGCCGATGCAGGGGACACGGGTTCGTGCCCCGGTCCGGGAAGATCCCACATGCCACGGAGCGGCTGGGCTCGTGAGCCATGGCCGCTGAGCCTGCGCATCCGGAGCCTGTGCTCCGCAACGGGAGAAGCCACAATAGTGAGAGGCCCGTGTACCGCAAAAAAAAAAAAAAAAAAAAAAGTGAAAGCATTCTTAGTTCGTGGGTCATACAAAAACGGAAAGCAGGCTGAATATGCCCCACAGGTTTGTAGTTTGCCAACTCCTGGCTTAAAATATTAACATTCATTCACATTAATCTGCAGTCTATGTGACCTCAGAATAGGGGCTGCTTGAGAGGCTGTAGATTTGTGTAGAAAATTGTACAAGACAAAGTACTTAGAATGTACCTTTTTAAAGCGGGAATTCACCCTGCCTTGGCACTCCTTATAATTGCCTTGCAACAAGTAAACCAAATTATTAAACTAAAGAAAATAATTTTTGGCATTGGTCTTTGAATGGGCATCTCTTCATGAATTTACTATATTTTAACAAATAATTTCTAGGTAGAACATAACTCTTACTTGTAATTGGGTATATATCTGCTGGATATTTTGTTATATATATACTCTTGGCTACAGAGCCCTCTAGAAGTTTGTTTTACTCTATTGCCAGTTTACTATATTTATAAATTGAAACTCAAACTGTAATCCTGTCTTCTTTATTTAATAACTGTGTGGGAAATTAATAAACTGTGTGCTTGTTGAAAAAACTCTTGCTATTAAACCAAAAGAGTCTTGTTTCTGGAATCCCAGTGCAAATGAAAGGGCAGAATCATAGAAAATTCTCTCATAACTAGCTGCTGAGATTAATGTTTTAAAAGATGCTAATGATACTTAAGCTTCTCATGAGAATTACAACCATGAAATACTCAAACTACATAGTACCTAATCCTAATACTGTTTAGTTAGTAATATATTCCCGACCGCGCTGTGGCTTCCTGCTAGCCTAGTGAAAAAGTCATGGTCTTGGGACGTATTAATATATAATTACTTTAAAGAATTTAGTATCTAAACAACAAATTGCTTCAATCTAATCTAAAATGTGAGTTACTCTATATTTACTCATTTTGACCTTGATATTTAAGTAAGTCTGCATTAAACAAACAAACAAAAAACCCTTGAAACCAAAAATTGTCATACTTTTCAAAATAGATACTCAGGTCAAAGGAAACTGGCCACATTATATGAACAACTAAACTTTTTCAGTCTATGATTTTCATCTTTTCTGATAATTGGGTTTTTTAAATAAATTAATTTTATTTATTTTTGGCTGCATTGGGTCTTCATTGCTGTGCGTGAGTTTTCTCTAGTTGCGGCGAGCGGGGGCTACTCTTTGTTGCGATGTACGGGTTTCTCGGCGGTGGCTTCTCTTGCTGCAGAGCATGGGCTCTAGGTGCATGGGCTTCAGGAGTTGTGGCACGCCAGCTCAGTAGTTGTGGCTCGCGGGCTCTAGAGCACAGGCTCAGTAGTTGTGGCATACGGGCTTAGTTGCTCCATGGCATGTGGGATCTTCCTGGACCAGGGCTTGAACCTGTGTCCCCCGCATTGGCAGGTGATTCTTAACCACTGAGCAACCAGGGAAGCCCTGATAATTGGTTTTTTAAGTTTATTTTTCTTGTGAAAACTCAATCTAAAATTTATTTTTAAAAGATAATATTATTGTGTAATAATATAATCAAATTATTTACATAGTTATGTTTTGTCTTGGTAACTACCTTAAAAAACAAATATATAGGGCCTCCCTGGTGGCGCAGTGGTTGAGAGTCCGCCTGCCGATGCAGGGGATACGGGTTCGTGCCCCGGTCTGGGAGGATCCCATATGCCGCGGAGCGGCTGGGCCCGTGAGCCGTGGCCGCTGGGCCTGCGCGTCCGGAGCCTGTGCTCCGCAACGGGAGAGGCCACAACAGTGAGAGGCCCGCATACCGCAAAAAGAAAAAAAAAAAAAAAAAAAAAAAACAAATATATAACAATATCTGTGCCTTATTTAAAAAAAATCAAACTGGTAAAAAATAATCAAACTGGTGAAAATATTGGGCAGAAAAATTTATCTGTGCAGTCTTGTAATTATTCTATACATCACAGAGAGATAAAAATAACATCTTATTCTCTGAAATTACTTTAAGGTTAGTGCGTTTTCTATACCAAGAAGAGAAAACGATGTCAATGTAAAGGTTTCCCATTTAGGGAACACTGCATCTATATGATTGCAGGATTGTAGTTCATTCATTTTTCACAATTCTGAGGCACCATGCCAATTACTTAGACAAGAAAACTGGGTTTCAGAAAGGGAATTGGGCATTAGTGGCCAAGAGCAGTTTGACATTCAAAGAGGGGTCTGTGCGACTCTGAGCCCGTGGTCTCCATCACACCGGGTTACGATTGCTAACAGAGGTACAGACCACCTGCACGGGTCCAGAGGGAGGAGGGGCCTGCAGTTGTGGTCAGCGGGGAGCACGTCTGTGAGGGCGTGGGCCTGGGTCTGGAAGTCGGAGGTACTGAAGACAGGTCACATTGTGCCCTAGTGATAACTGGCCCCAAATTTCAGTGCTTAACGCCCACTGCGGGGCCCAGTGACTCTGCAGGGTCAGCCTGGGCTGAGACCAGCTGATCGATTTTATGGCACCTTCACTCCTATGTGGACTCAGTCACTGCAGCCAGGGAAGACGGGGCTGGGTGGTCACTCACTGGGTCTTCCACCCAGAAGAGACATTACTTTGCGTCTACACCATTTCATTGACCAAAACAAGTCAAGTGGCCATAGCTGACATCACACGTGCAAGGTGACATTCTGTGTGCTTAGGAGAGGGAAATCGAAACTAGTCCACAGAGCTAACGTCTAAGGGAGATGGTTAGGATTTCAGCCGGTGGGTCTGAATGGGGCGTTCCCAGCGGAGGCAGGAGGATGAACAAGGCTGGCAGGCAGCGGGCAGAGGCGTGTTAGTCAGATGGGAGGGGGGCAATCTGCTTGGAACTCACACGTGGAACAGTAGGAAACTGAGCTAAGAAAGTGAACTGGGGGCTTCCCTGGTGGCGCAGTGGTTGAGAGTCCACCTGCCGATGTAGGGGACCGGGGTTCGTGCCCCGGTCCGGGAGGATCCCACATGCTGCAGAGCGGCTGGGCCCGTGAGCCATGGCCGCTGAGCCTGCGCGTCCGGAGCCTGTGCTCCGCAACGGGAGAGGCCACAACAGTGAGAGGCCCGCATAACGCAAAAAAAAAAAAAAAAAAAAGTGAACTGGGCTGAGTCACCTTGGATGCTAGGGTTTTTTTAGGGTGAACAGAGACATGATCAGAGGAGTATGTTGGGAAGATGGGGACAGTTTGAACTGAGGAGAGGATGCAGCAAAGAACCCAATAGGAGGGTATAGTCATAGAAAGAACTGCCAGGATGGGGAGCCCAGGAGGATATGGAAAATGAAAGAGGAGGAAGAGTCAGGGACAACACTAAGATCAGAGTGACACGCCCCTAAGCCAGGCCTTCAGAGGAGCCATGGGATGGGGCGGGGGGAGGGGGGAGGGACTGGCAGCAAGACACCGTGAATCCTGCAGATGGAAAACAGCTGGAAAGGTGGCTTAGTAACTTAGGAGAGGAGAGAGGAGCGCTTGTTTCCCCTACACCTAGAAGTTTAAAATTTTACAGTATGTAACGTACCAAATTCAGTGTTGCAATGAAACAATTGTAGCTCATGGCCCAAACAAGAACAGTCAGATAATTTTAATTCTTTAATTCTATGGCGTGAAACCCGCCCAAGGGCTTACTGCGACATTCTGAGCAAATAGAAGTTCTAATGCAGTGTCTTTTTTTTTTTTTTTTTTTTTTTCTTCTTTTTGCGGTATGCGGGCCTCTCACTGTTGTGGCCTCTCCCGTTGCGGAGCACAGGCTCCGGACGCGCAGGCCCAGCGGCCACGGCTCACGGGCCCAGCCGCTCCGCGGCATATGGGATCCCCCCAGACCGGGGCACAAACCCGTATCCCCTGCATCGGCAGGCGGACTCTCAACCACTGCGCCACCAGGGAGGCCCTGCAGTGTCTTTTAATAATTAAAATATGCATAAAAGTTAATATTTAATGATTTTTCTTTTTTTCCACATACATAAGCATGAATACTTCTGTACTGATTTACTCCCATCCAAGTCTATTAAAAAAAAAAAAAAAAAAAAGCTCTTCTGGACTTTCCTTTTTCTCATGTACCTTTTTATCCCCTGCAGTGCCAACATTCAAATCTAAACTGAAGACATTTCTATACCCATGGACACTTGGAGAATACATTCACGTGCTTACTTTAACTTAAACCTTGTTAAAGGCTCCGTTAGGTGGGTTGTTCAGGTCATTGCCATCAAGAAGTTTATTTTTTGCTTGAGGAAACTGAGCCTCCGAGAGCTACAAGGACCCCGTTCACTGTCCTACGATTCGTGTAAGGGATGGATCTCACACTGGGGAATCTGACTCCTTCCCCAAAGCTGCTTTCTCATTCTAACACCTCTGATCACATGCGTAAAATTGACTTCCGTGCTAGTTCAGCGATATGATGGAACCAGCCTCACCCAGGAGAAAGGAGAGGTGTGACCGCAGATGTGTGACATTGGAAAAGTCATAGTCTCAAGGTCAGAAAGGACCTAAAGAGTCATCTGAGCCAGTGATTATCAGCCCTCTCAGAATCTCTTAGGGAGACTTCAGACAGACTCCTGGACTCGCTCCGCATGCTGGTTCTGTGTCTGGGATTTTGGGCTGAGGAAACACATAGGTTTAAAAAGTCCTCTGAAATGTGAACAGAGTCGAGAGTTGATGACTCTTATTGTTTGTTTTCAAGGTATAATAATAGTAGGGGAATATATATTTTAATAGTCCTCGTCTTCTGAAGATACATCTGAAACACTAATGAAACAACACAATGTCTGTTTTTTGTTTTAAAGTAATCCGGCGACGAGGGGAGAGGGCAGCAGGTACGCGCAGCAGGCTTGCGCTAGGGCGATGAGCGGGGACGGAGGAGGGGTTTCTCAGTTTGCCTGCATGTATCACCGAGATGCTTCTACAATAAGAAATTTGCAAAAGAAACTCCCCAGGAAATTCTGATCCGACCACACAGCTCTAATGACAGAGGTTGCCCGTGTCTTGTACCGTGTGCGCTCACCTACATCTTTGTGGTATTGCTGGAGATCACTCACCTGCGCACACCAAAGTGTGGACATGGTTCGACTGAAATAGGGCACTTAGAATATAGAGAAGTGAGCAAGGGGCTAGAAGTAAGTGTTCTCAGATACCATTTGCTCCCCCAAAACCAGGGACTATTTTCTGGGTCCACTCTTTGATACTACTCTTTTACCTCCGTTTTCAGTCCATTCCCACTTTGACCTTTTACCCTATAGTTTCCCTACTTTGTGTCCAGGTGTGGATTTAGTCTCATTCATCCTGATCCACGTTTGAAAGCACTTTTAATCTGAAGACTCTTGTTTCTCACATTCTGGAAAATTCCCGGCTTTTATTGCTTTAATTATGCTTCTCTGCCATTCCCCCTGTTCCCCTGGAATTCCGATAAGACTGACCTCTCCCAGACTATTGTTCTTGTCTCTTACAGACTCTTATTTTTTTATTATTATTATTATTTTTTGCTGTACGCGGGCCTCTCAGTGTTGTGGCCTCTCCCGTTGCAGAGCACAGGCTCTGGACGCGCAGGCTCAGCGGCCATGGCTCACGGGCCCAGCCGCTCCGCGACATGTGGGATCTTCCCGGACCGGGGCACGAACCCGTGTCCCCTGCATCGGCAGGCGGACTCTCAACCACTGCGCCGCCAGGGAAGCCCCAATATTTAATTTTTTAAACAAGTAAGATTAATTTCCTATTTTAAGGGCTTTTTTATATCTCTTCTTTCTCTGAAATCTTGTTTCCTGAGAATTCTATTAGGTAACCTAAAATTTAACTAAATATCAGGAACATTGGAATATAATGAAGAAGAGTTTAAAGATACATTTCTCCATTTATCCAATAAAGTAGCACATACCCTACTTATTTCTTGAGACTTTATCCTCTGGAATTTCTTTTTTTTTTTTTTTTAAACTAAATTAGCCCTCACTGACCTTTTTAGTCATGGGTTAGGCAAAGGAAGTGTTTGGTTATTTAACTTTCTAGATTAGCTAACTAAATTAACTTTCACTTGCTTAGGCTACTGAGGAAGGTAGTCTACCTTAGAAATTCTTCAATTTGAAACTTTATTATATCCCTTTACTTTAATTTTTGTTTACAGACCATCCTCTGAATTGATATAGCTAATAAAAAGCTTATAAGATGCTTTGTACAATTACCGGATGAAATATTTTAAAATTTGGTTAATTTACTGAAATATGAAATATATTGGTGGCTAGAAAATGACCTATAGGTCATTAAATATAGCTAATATAGTTAAATATTATTAATATATTTGTACCATTTTTTTCTTCTGAGATGGATTAAGCTCCTGATCTTTTCCCTGACATTTTCTATTTTCCAGAGCCTATGAAAACTGCAGCAGGAATAAGTTTATTCCATTTGGTTGGTCTCAGAAGCTGGTTTTCATAATGTTTCCAAAAATATTTTTAAATGTTCAAAGCTTAACCAGAATTTAAAATTTTTCATTATTTATTTGTTCTTATATATTTTTCCCCATTACATGATACTGCAAGGTTTTAAGTAGGTTTAAGTTTTAGAGATATTTAGAACTATTTGTAGATCAGTGCTGATTTAAATAGCTCTTAATAGTGTAGCTAAAAATAAAATAATACTTAAAAAAAGAAAACCAAAAGGTAAATATATACACTGCAAAATAAATTTTTTTAAATGGGTACTCAGATTAAAAAATCTGATTTAAACCTCACCCAATGAAGCTTTGTTTATCTTCGGTCTGGTCTCTCACCCCACACCTTAGTTCCTCTGTCTACACGGCAGGTTTAATAAAAAAAATCCCATGTGACTTAATTTTTATACAGCATCTCTTGAATAGCACTTAAATATGATTTCTGAAATGTATCAGAACTCAGCAGTGCCATGAGAACAGAAGATGGATAGCACACGTACTTACAAAATTAACATATGGCTCAGTATATTTCTTACAATTAGTAGAAGAATTTGTTAGCTTGAAGGTTTTCATGGCCTAAATATACCAGTTCTAAGAGTCTTCATGATTTAATAATCATACGTATTCTATGAGTCTCACCTTGCTTTTAAACCTTTGTCAAGAAACTAATGTTGGTTGGGACCTACTATGAATTGTATATTTATCCGCCAATCACACAAAATGCCGATGGGGATTTTTAATGAGTCAGAAAAACAATAATATCTAACATTGATTTAGAGCCTTCTACATGTCCTGCATCAAACTGTAGGCATTTCATGTATGCTACACATGTTTATTACAAAAACAACACTGCAGGGAGCCCATATTTATTTTCTAGCAATACTAAATTTTCTACATGTACTTATTTCAGACACCAGCAAACTAATTGCCGGCTTTGCAAACTAATTCTTTGCTCTAAGAACCAAGTCATTCTTGCTAATAGCATAGTCAGGAATAAAGTTCTTACTGTTACAATTCAGCTGACACTATAGCTGATGACCCACGTGGCATGTGTGGAACTTAGCTGGACAGTTCTGAGCTGTATGGACACCGTGGTGTTCACCACAACAAACAAACAAACAAAATCCCAAAACAAAAAACAACTTGAGTCTATAAAGAAGCGCAGGAACTAAAAAGCATAAAGGAACAGAATGTCAGAACACAGATGTGTCGTTTATACACATATGCTTTTCCTCAAGTCGCCACATTTTAATTTTGAGAAAGGAGGCTAGAGATCTATTGAAGAATTCATTCCCCCATGGCACTGGTTCAACCCCGCAGGCTTCTCTGCTGAAAAGCCTCCTTATGAAGCTGAACTGTACTAGTGCCGCAGAAAGGAGAGCTGAAGACCGAACCCAGCAGGGATGGTAGAATTCTCGTCTTTCCCAGAAGAGAAATCCATCTGGTGGAGGGAAGAATCATCTCACACTGGAAAAGACAATGACAAAAATAAAGAGGCTCTGTCAAATGCAGCTCACTGTTTTCATCACTTAGCTGTGGTGTTTCAGAGATGAAGGTTTTTGTTGCAACACATCACAGATAACACAGGAGATTGACTTCACCTGGCCCAGCACTGCACGGGGAAATGTCTGCTTGCAGGTGTTCTGCAGCCAAAAAAAAATTTTTTTTTTGGCGGGGGGCGGGGGGGAGGAGAATTAAAGAGAAAACACCCAATGAAATAAATACTCCCTAAATGGACGAAACTTACTGCTGAAATGAATGTTAGGTCTGCAGAGGCACCGGGACACTCGGAGGCTCTAGCGCTGTGGAAAGGCGTCTCCCCGCGCCCGGGGGCACCTCGAGGGACCCCGTCACCTAAGGCTGCAACCTGGTGCTGCGAGAAGACGTGTTTTCTGATCCACACACAGCCAGGAGGCCGCTCCGACCGGACACCGTGGGACCAACACCGACGTGGGGGCCCAGCCCCGGGGCGGGGGGACCCGCAGCGCCACGACAGACGCGCCCCCCTCGGGAGGAAGGCCCAGCAGACGGGAGTCACCGCGGAGCCCGCACGGCAATGGGGCGCTGCGGGGCCCCGTGCGATCAGCGCCCAGAGGGGCTCTGCGAGTCCCAGCCCTGCGGCCTCCACGGCCCAGCGCGCCCAGCCGAACTAGGCCCGCTCGTCTGACCCGGCAGCGCCCATCCGAACTCCACCCACTAGCTGGATCCGATACCGCCCGTCCCCACACGGTATCACACGAGCCCAGCCCGCCCGTCTGAACCCACCGTCCGAACCTGGCCCACCAGTCGGGCCGGTACCGCCCATCCGAGCCCCGCCCACCGGTCGGACCTGGTACCGCCCGTCTGAACCCGGTACCGTCCGAACCCGGCCGCCCGCCCGTCTGACCCGGTACCGCCCGCTCGAACCGATACGGTCCGAACCTGGCTGACCAGTCGGACCCGGTACCGACCGTCGGGAGCCAGCCCAGCCCGGCGGGCGGCGCGCAGGCGGGCGCAGCATCACCTAGCGGAGGCCGGAGGTGCGGGCGCGGGCGCGCGGGCGCGGGGGCGCGCACGGCGGGCGGGGCGGCGGCGCGTGCGGGCGGGCGCTCGGGGCACACACCGGCCGGCGGGCTGACGCGGGGCGGGCAGGCGGCTGCAGCGGGGAGCGGGGCCGGTGGAGGCGGCTGAGGAGCCCGCGGAGCCCAAGAGCTCGAGAGCTGAGGCGGCCGGCCGCGGCCGCGGAGCCGGGATCGCGGAACCGGGCGCGAGGAGCCGGGAGCCGGGAGCGCGGGGCGCCGGCCGGCGGGGCCGAGCCCCGAGCCGGGCCCGCAGACCTAGGCGCGTGGCCCCCCGCCCGACCCCGACCCGGCCCCGACCCCGCGGCGGCCCGGGCGGGCGGGCGATCGCGGCCGGAGGATGTCGGCGGGCGGCCGCGACGAGGAGCGGCGGAAGCTGGCCGACATCATCCAGCACTGGAACGCCAACCGGCTGGACCTGTTCGAGATCAGCCAGCCCACCGAGGTACGCAGCCGGCCGGGGTCCCCCCCTCCCCGGCGACGCCCTTCCGCCCCCCGGGACCCCCTCCCGCGCCGGCCGCGCCCCCGGACCCGGGGTGGCCGCGCCGGGCGCGGGCGGAGCGCGGTCACCTGTGCCCCGGCGGGGGGCGGGGGAGGCGGGCGTGGCGGGGACGTCGTTCGCGGGTCTCCCCGCCCTCAGCCGGGGTCGCGGCGCTCGGCCCGGGCTCGCGGACCTTTGTCACCGGGACGCGCGAGCATGTGACCGCGGCGGCCGCGGTGGGTTTGTAACTTGGGGGTTGGCGGCCGGGAGCGTAAAGTAAATATCGGGCTAGTTGTTCCAATTGTGCGGCTCTGCTGATAACGCGGCCCGGAATTGAACTCCCGTGGAAAGAAGGTTTCCTCCCATTCGCTGCCTGCGCTCAGGTGGACGGGAGGGCGCCCCTCCCCGCGCCGGCCGTGCGCGCGTCCGCGGTGACCCAGGCTGGAGAGGGGGAGGGGGAGGGGACCTGGGCTGGGGGAGGGGGCCCGGACCGGGAGGGGGGAAGATCGAGGGAGGGGGAGGGGCAGAGGACCTGGGCTGGGGGAGGGGGCCCGGACGGGGTGAGGAGATGATCGAGGGAGGGGAGGGGGCGGGGCGGGGCTGGGGGAGGGGGTCCGGACGGGGGGGGGAAGATCGAGGGAGGGGGAGGGGGCTGGGGGAGGGGCTGGGCGGGGGTGGTGGTGGTGGCTGGTCCTGGGCGTGCTCCTGGAAAAGGAGGAAATCTCTCTTGCTCTCGGCCTGGGACAATGGTAGTTGTTTATAGCAAAGCTGCTGAAAGAGTTCCCAACAGTTAAAAAAACAAACAGAAAAATAGGTTTGGTCCCCATCCGCCGGTCTGGGGGAGGTGGGGGATGGGAGTGGAGGTGAGGGTCAGGGAGGGACCCTGAAAACCGATTCATCCCAGCGAGCGCTCAGAGCTGTGCTTGCTTCTCAGGCTGTAGTTGCACAGACTTTAGCCACACGAAATACACCTTACAGAGGATTTACGTCCTCTTAGGAAATTATTTTAATAGCATCTGTTTCTGATTTGTTGTAGTAGGTAGTTCAAAGTTAGTATTATTTACTAAAATGCCAGCTTTTGGGCAGCAATCCTGTTTGGCAAATTTGAACATTCTCATGAAATTTAATCCCTATCATTAAACCCCAGTTTATATTTCTGAGTAAACTTGACCTTCACCTTTTCAGCGTCTTGATTTTGCCTGTGGTGGGAAAGATCCATTTCTTATGTCTTCCTGGGCAGAGCCATTTATCTTACTCCTTAGTTGAATACTAATATAAATTATTAGGTTCAGGTTGCCAGTTTGAACACCGATACTGAGTTACTCCTGATTCACAGCTCTTCTTCTCTAATGGTTTTATGAGTTAGGTGCTAGTAAGCAAATTGATAATATGTAGTTAAGTGTTCATTCATAGGCTTGTTAGCACATCTTTTGAAAGGTGACTGCAGTAATTTGGCCTTCAGGATTATGTTGTCTTTCAGAATAATGAGTTCATCTTTCTTTTCTGGCTTTAAAAATTCGGATGTAAAATATTATTTTGGTAGATAGTTGTTTTTTTTCTGTTTGAATGGACCTATTTATAATTTTTTTTTTCAGAGATTTCCCAAGTCTGGTCGTGAAAAGGAATAGTTTTTCAGTTTAGTAATAGGTAATTCAGTTTACTCTTTGGGATTTTAAATTGCATTGGCATTTTAAAAAATCCTGAATCAAAAACAGATTAGAGTTAATTGATTTTATTAATTCTATTTTTAAGCACTCGATTGAAACTTTTTCTCTATGTTTTTAGATATACGAGTAGTTATTAAAGTAAAACTGGCCTCTCATTTGGAGAGCTACTCTTTTCCTAGTTATTCTGTGGGTGAAAAGTTGCTGTGCACACGTGTTGAAGCAAAGCAAAAGTTAAAGGACATTTCCTTTAACTTTTATATGATTATATATTTCATTTAGTAGTTTTTCCTCCCCACTTATATCTGAACATTTCAATTTTTAGAAATGATTCTCCAGGATTATGTTAGAAAGCTCTTCATAATGAAATAAGTTGGTTTTTAAAAATATCTGTATGTTATTTTCTTAGCTCTTACGTTATCTAATACCTAGTTCACACTTTACTTTTTGTTTTCTGGAGAACCTTTGCATACTATTAAGTTATTGTGGTCTTGGAAATTTAAGCTTCACATTTAGCATGTATTTTTCATTATGATGTAGGTAAAAACTAAAGTTAATAATTCTCTAAATCACTGTTTCAAGGCCAGCAGTTTCGGTTTGCTTTATCTAAACTTTGTTGTCTGCAGTTTTTTACTATCTGAGAAATAATGAATTTTTACTCTATTTGTCCATCACAAGTCATTGTTCTTAGTTTTCTACAAGAATGTAACCATTATATTGGCCTTTATTATGGTCAGTAAATGTTGAGCAAATTTACTGCAGAATTTGATTTGTAGGAATATGATTTAAGCCTTATATTTATATATTTGGATCATCTTTTTTTAATGTACATATATGAGAGTTTAGTTGTGCTTTGTTTTCTTTTGATTGCTTTTTTAGGGGTTACAGTGATCAATATCTGTTATCAAATTATATAACTATAGATCATCTGTGATTGGTTTCAGGCAGCCTTGGATAACCACTGATCTGGGGTGTCTGTGTTTAGGAAGATGATAAACTTGGCTTTTTGCGTTACATTCACTTTTAAAGAGCATTAGAGTGTGTTTTAAAATCAACTTGGTTAAGTTTGCTTCATATTCACCTTTGTGTGTAAAAGGGCTTCCAAAGAAAAAGCAAGTTATAGTTTATCACTGTGTATTTTTCAACCCCTTCCTCACTCTGGATCCCAGGTCCTTTTGGAATTTAAAATGAGAGTTGATGATCTAAACTTAAAGTTGATGTTTTCTCACCAGGAGATTGATGTTAAGCTGAATTAATATCTTGATTACTATGGGAAACTATAGCTCATAATAAATGCTTCTGAGAGCCTTTTAGTTCTGCCTGTCCTTTTCTTATTTTTGATGTTAAGTCTTTATTTCCTTTAGGGATTTCTGATTATTTATTATGGCAGAGTTCTTGTTCCTCATCTCATTACCTCCTCAGAAGAGGGCTTCTCTAGTTACCCAAAGGTCTCCGTGTTGTTTTTTGGTGTTCTGTTGTTTAACTTATCCCAATTTTGTTATTATAGCCGTTGGTTTGTCTGAATCCCTCTCTGATTGCATGAAGGCAGGAGCTTAGAGTTTTATTGTTTTAAACAGTTTTATGGCTGTCACATGGTAGGTGCTCAGTAAATATTTTGTGGGAAGAATACTGAATATGGCTTCCTTCGTGTGTACCTTTATTCTTGACAAAACAAGATACATGCTTTTTTAAAACTTAGTGAAATTGTCTGTTAGGATCTTAAAGATTTATCTTTTCAAGTCTTATTCTTTTGCATAAAGTTTACACCTAAATGCAAAAACCATGCTAGGTAGTTGACCGCTTCACTTCATGAGACATTTCTTAAAGTCATTTGTTTTATCACTTACTGAATTCATTGCCTTCTTTTTGCATTGATGGGAAAAAAGTAACCTAGAATTTGTGTGGATACCCATATATTCTTTATTAAAGGTAAATATGTTATATTTTAATATTCTGATTAATTTTGAGAAGTAATGTGGTGATTCATATTACCCAGAGGTGTGTGTAAAAAATAACTTCCAGTTTGTCAGCAGAGGTGGAGTAGGCAGTCTTCAGATGAAGTAGTAATTGCATAACTTAGAGCTAAATCTGTATTTCAGACTAATGCTTAGGTTGTAACTATGCTTTATCATACAACTTAACTATATTGGAAACTATTTTGAAAACAACAGTTGTATTATTAAACGTTTGTACATTAGAAGGTCTGTATTTCTGGTGACTAATGTATAATGAGATAGGCAGTTGCCAGTGATGTGTTTTTACTATTTATAGGCATCTCTGCTCCTTTTAAAAAAATCTTTACTTTTTTTCCCTGTAATAATTGGTTACAATTTATGTTTGTGGGTGTGTGCTTGTGGGTATGAGGTCAAGGCTGTGTCTCACATTGTTTCCTTACCTTGTAACTGAAGGGGCATCTTGACTAGCTTCACTTTGCTGTGCTCCTGCCAATGAAAAATAATTTTACTTTATGCAATTTATAGACTTAATGGAATGTAAGTGTTGTAAGTGTAGGCTTTTCTAGAACTATCAATTTTTGATTGTGGTTAATAGTAGAATAGCAAAAGTGGTTCTTTCATATTCATGAAAAAATTTGATTTGCAGAAGATCAGGATATGGTACCAAGGTGGTGGGGTGTTTAAGAGAACAAGGTTTAGGGTTATGTCATTAAGGATTTCATTGAGCAGTTGTAGTGTATAAGGCATTATTATTAGTGGTTGGTTATTATTCTGGTGGCATAGATTAATTTGTTTATAAACAGTTTTACCAGACTTGAACTTGGGTGTAATATCAGAAAATGCTAATAAATAATATAGCAGTTATTTTGATATTAGCTTGCTTTCCATTATTATACATAAAATGTATATGTGAGTAATATTTATGGAACATTAAACTGACCTCTTAATTGAAAATTATTTTCAGGTTAGGTAGAGTCTGTTGATTTTTGTTCAGAATTTTGCTGTTGCTATTAGTTTCCTGGCTAATTGTATTTCGGATACGCTCCTTCACCTTGACGATGCCTAGGATGGTGATAAATTTTGTTTGACCTATACTTACATTTGTAAGTTAGATACTAAGCAGTGAGCCAGATCCCACAGACCCCACTTACCAGGTCTGGGCGTGTCCCAGTCCTTGGCTGACACTGACAGGCTGGCAGGCCCTGGAAATCCATTGGTGGCTTCCAGTCAGTGTCCCACAGGTATGACGTGACGGTAGGTGTGAGCGTGTTGTCAAGGTGGACCATCTCTATGCTGGAGCTGTGCACGAGCTGGAGCTTTTCCTTATATTTGGGGTCTAAATAAAGCAGGCTGAGGGCTGGTGGGGCGGTATTGGCTTGTCTGTCTCAAGTCATCTGGTTGAGATTTTGTTCTACAACAATAAAAATATAAAAGCTCACTTATCATTTTGGCATAGGTGATTGACCAGAACGATAATACATTTAATTCAGAAAGTGAATGTACTTCATAAAGTTAAAGTAAGTACATAGAGAAGTATCAGTCGTTCACATGGAAGCCAGGAAAGTATTTTCCCAGTATCAGCTGATCCCAAAAGATAAGGATAATTTGAATTTTATACTTGCAGTTTTACAGTTGTGTGTCATGAATGAAATTACTTACAGGAACCGAGATTGAATAGTTTACTGTGACTGGAAAATAGCCAAAATTTCTGTGCTTTCACTCAAAAGAAGTTTAATGTAAGTTGTGTAGCTTACAGAAAATAAGTTGTGGGGCTTCCCTGGTGGCGCAGTGGTTGAGAGTCCGCCTGCCGATGCAGGGGACACGGGTTCGTGCCCCGGTCTGGGAGGATCCCACATGCCGCGGAGCGGCTGGGCCCGTGAGCCATGGCCGCTGAGCCTGCGCGTCCGGAGCCTGTGCTCCGCAACGGGAGAGGCCCGCGTACCGGAAAAAAAAAAAAAAAAAAGTTGTGAACCTTTGTCGCTGTTGTTTGCGTTGTCGTGTTTTTAGGTTGGATACACACAGCATGCTTTGCTTTCTCAGGGCGGTCACTGCATCGTCGTTGGGTTGACCTGTGGAGCACTGTTGTGAGGACTGATCACACCAGGATGACAGGCGTGCGGGGGTTCACTCTTCGGCGTGAACGAGATGCACTTGCTTTAATTGTTTGCTTTTTCCATTCCTGAGGGTTTGGACTTGCCTGACTTTACGAGTGCTGTTCGTGCCCATGTGATCTCGGCACGCTGGCCAGGATCACTCGCTTCTTCGTGTTTTTAAAGAAAGCCATTTTCCATTTCGGTTGGACGGAGTAAACTGGAAGAGGACACGTCACTGTTGAATCTGGTTCTGCTACCGTCGGGCAGTACAAACAGTGGGACAGGTGCTTCCAAAGGAGAAGTCTCGCCCAGCTTCCTAAAACTCCCCCTGAGAGTTTCACTGTTATTCAGAGTAGAAGAGAGTTTGACCCTCAAAATTAGGACCCAAGAAAAAAATGCTCATTCGTTACTATCGTTTGGGTATTTTATTGGTTAAGAGCAGTCTAGCTGGTGTGTTTTATTCCGAATCATAGCTTACAGTTTTCTGTTGCTTGATTTCACACATGTTCTGTTAAAGGAAAATCAGACTTTGGTTTTGGCAAATTTAAACCATTTTTTTGCTTTAAAGAATGTACCTTCTCTCTCTTTTTTTTTTCGGTACGCGGGCCTCTCACTGTTGTGGCCTCTCCCGTTGCGGAGCACAGGCTCCGGACGTGCAGGCTCAGCGAGCGGCCATGGCTCATGGCCCAGCCGCTCCGCGGCATGTGGGATCTTCCCGGACCAGGGCACGAACCCATGTCCCCTGCATCGACAGGGGGGCTCTCAACCACTGCGCCACCAGGGAAGCCCCAAGAATGTACCTTCTCTTCACCCTTGTTTGCTAATAGTGGTACTTTCCATGGTGACTTATTATACTTTCTATTTCCTGATGTTTGCAGGAGAACTAACAAAATTTCTATCTTATAATTTCTTTTTGTGCTGCTGTTATCAGCTTTTGGTACGGAGGCTGGAGGTTGCCAGTTTTCCCCCCTTTTGCTTTGAATCTGGTCTAGTTCCATATGTTGAGTAGAGAAAATGAAATGCGAGCAGCAATACAGTCACCGTTGGACACGATCAAATGTTTAAAAACCACTGTATTCTTAAAATGCGTGACTCTTCCTGTATACATACTTGGTATAAAATGTATACCTTGGGAAGGTGTCTTTCAAATACATTATTTTTAGGTAGGTATTGATATTATTATCTGAATAAATTTCTGAGTGTTCCAGACTTGTAGAGAAATGCTTGTAAAATCTACCGTGGTTTTACATAAGTTTACAGTATACCATGATTTTACATGAGCTCCTTAATGAGTGCTTAGGTTACGTTACATTAGATTTTTCACTTTAATTAATTTTTGTGTTGGCAAGTGCTTGGGGGGGATTATTGGGGTGATTATTTTTAAGAGACATTGGTAGTAAAAGTAAGAATCAGTTATATGAAGATTTCTAGTTTGAACCTAAGTATTTTCATTTCTGGTACACAATTCTCCTTTGGAAGATTGTTTTAAATATTTTTCATATTCTGTTACATTAAGATTCATTTGTCTGTTTTGCACTTTGAATGGATCTTGTACCCATGCGTGGTTTTGTGCCATCATGCATTGACCATTTGGAAAATATTGGTTCACTGAGCTATGTGGATTTTCCACATGTTGATACATTTCTTTAAACAATATAAAACTATCACCTTGTTAATATCATCACTGACTAGAAAACTCTTAAGTATTGGGAAGCTCTCAAGCCCAGAGGTGGAGACACATTTTCAAAAGGCCTAGTTTTCTGTCAAAGCTCAGATTTTATTGCCGGCAGCCCTGCCACAGCAGCACTCGAAGGAAGGGGCTCTCGCTTCAGTTGTTTCTGAGAAAAGGCCCAACATCCACACCCGAATAACTGTAGTTTGTCAGCAGCTCTTCCAGGTGGGAGTGGTGTTCCGTGACAAAAGCGGCTTGCTCAGTTCACAACGTTTATGCGGTCGCGCACGTGCTTTTTCTTGAGAGAGCCGTCGGACTCTGATACATGGAAGTTCTTTGTGTGCACTTCGTACTTTGGCAAATAGGACATGTGTTCAATATACTCAAGAGTCCACGTGAAACTGGCCTTTTTTGAGGTGTGAATGCGTAGCAGTGAAACAGACATGGACCGTTAGCACAGCCTGCCGTTGCTGCCTCGAGTTGTGGTCACGTGCTGTCAGATTCACCTGTCGTTACTGTTTACCGTCAGTGTCAATGCCAACATGGCGAGAGAGGCTGATACTGCCTGAGTATTCGTAGGAAAAGAGTTTTGACCTCACAGTTGACCTGAGAGGGTCTGAGGGGGGACCCCAAGGATTCCTGGATTACAGTTTGTGAGCTGCTACCCTAGAATACTTAGTGATTGGTTTTAAGAGTTTTGATTTGGGCTGATTTTTAAAATATATTCTCAGGTGGATATTAAAGTCTGTATTCATGGTATTTTTCAACTAGGGCTATAAAATTAATATATGTAACATTTAAAGTGTGAACATAAGACATTATGATAGAAAGGTAGATTTTAACATATATTTATTTTACATATATATTTGCTTAATTTTTGTTTGTAAATACCTATTTTAATTCTTAGTTATCAGTAATAAGATGCAAGCATTTACATTTTTGCTGTTGAAGGGTACTGGCCATAACCTAGCTAAAGCAGTGACTGTGAAGCTTTATTACTCTGATTCACTCAGGCTGTGACCTGGGCCACTCCCTCCCGGGCCGGAACAGTGGCACGTAGTGTGGCTGGTGGGTGTGTTGTTGACGTGGGCTCATGTCTTCAGGCGCTTGTCTGTCCTTTCCGGTCTCCTTCCCAAACATCAGCTCTGCATTGTGCCCACCACTGGCTGTGTAAGGACGTTTTTTCTTGTTGTTGTTGTTTTTAAATTTTATTTTATTTATTTATATTTGGCTGCGTCGGGTCTTTGTTGCTGCGCGTGGGCTTTCTCTGGTTGCGGTGAGCGGGGGTACTCTTTGTTGCGGTGCGAGGGATTCTCATTGCGGTGGCTTCGTTTGTTGCAGAGCACGGGCTCTAGGCGTGCAGGCTTCAGTGGTTGTGGCACGTGGGCTCAGTAGTTGGGGCTCGCGGGCACAGTAGTTGTGGCTCGCGGGCTCTAGAGCGCAGGCTCAGTAGTTGTGGCTCACGGACTTAGTTGCTCCATGGCATTTGGGATCTTCCCGGACCAGGGCTCGAACCTGTGTCCCCTGCATTGGCAGGTGGATTCTTAACCACTGCACCACCAGGGAAGCCCATAAAGATGTTTTTTTCCTACTGTTTTTAACCAAAAAACAGTTTGTATTTTCCCTTAGCTTTAATATATCTCCCGAGAGAGAGACAGACAGCACAGGTAGTATTTATATTTTCAAACTCGCCATGCACGATATGGAATTTTTTTTTTTTTTTTTTTTTTTTTTTTTTTTTTTTTTTGCTGTACGCGGGCCTCTCACTGCTGTGGCCTCTCCCGTTGCGGAGCACAGGCTCCGGACACACAGGCTCTGCGGCCATGGCTCGCGGGCCCAGCCGCTCCGCGGCATGTGGGATCTTCCCGGATCGGGGCACGAACCCGTGTCCCCTGCATCGGCAGGCAGACTCTCAACCACTGCGCCACCAGGGAAGCCCGACGATATGGAATTTTAATGCTTATAAATAATAGGTGAACATATTACTTTTTAAAATGCGTATGGTAAAAACAAAATATTAGAATACGGAATTTATGTTAAAGATGAGCGACACTTAAGATTAATTTAGCTACTCAGTGGCAACTTTTTTTGCAGCAGATATATTGTGTTCTTCATTCATAGCTAGGTGTAAGTTCATTTTGAAGCTTTGGTGACCATTTCCTTTCTACTGATAGTATTACTAAAGTATTTTGATGGTGCACTGTTTTCAACCACTTAGTGAGACATGTTTATTAATAGACACCTTGTTCTAATTTACCGGAGTAATAAAATACAGATCAGAAACCTGAATTGCTGACTGAGTGACTTTGTGAATGAGTCCTTTGTAGATCAGCTGAGCTCTGCTTATTCAGAGGAGGGGCCTGCCCAGAGCGCCATGGACAGTGTGTGCACTGCATTTCATAATTAGGACCTCGAATATTTTGAAATGCGTTTTTAATTCTGGTTTGGCCAAGGTGACCTTGTTGAGTTCATAGTACAGTTAAGGTGTTTTTGTGCCAAACGTGTTGATTTGGGTTTTTAAAAATAATTTTTTATTACCTTCATGAAATTGTTATTTGGGAAATATCAAGGACGGTAAAATTGAGACCAGTAAATCTGGAAATGCACTAAAAAACATTTATGATGTTCTTTTATGCTTTACTTTTGAAGTATATTCTTGAAAATGTTGTTAGACATCAAGGAGTTAATGCATTTGCTTTTATTCTATTATGGAAATTATGTGCTTATTTTAGCATATTTGGAAGCACTTGAAGTATACATGTATATTTAGTTGCATTTGGTTATTAATTATTTGCATTTTAACCAGTACTGAATCATGTTATTAATCATGTTATTTAGATTATCTAATCAGCCAGGTCTGTCAGGAATCCAGTTTTCAAAAGCTTCGTAGGTTATTCTGATAACAGTTATAATACTTAACATTTCGTGAATGTGTAGTGTCTATACACATGACATTAGTGTAAATGCTTTGCACGTATTATCTCTTTTAGTTTTTATAGCAATCCTGTGAGGTGGGTACTTTTGCTAGTCCCATTTTGGTTGAAGAAACCAAGGCACAGGGAGATCAAATAACTTGCTCAAGGGTGTAGAACTGGTAAGCTGGGAGCAGTGATCGGAACCCAGGTAGTGTGGCTCTAGAGCCTTCCTGTAACCACGATGAGAATTTGGAGAGTTAAGATCACTGCAATTTAGAAATGGAACAATTTAGAGCTTAATTTTAAGGAAGAACCACAGGCATGATACAGTGAAACCTTATGTGCATATGTGCATACGTATGCATATCTTATATATACATGAGTGTATGGATTTTCATCTTGACTTTTTTTTTTTGTGGTACGCGGGCCTCTCACTGTTGTGGCCTCTCCCACTGCGGAGCGCAGGCTCCGGACGCGCAGGCTCAGCGGCCATGGCTCACGGGCCCAGCCGCTCCACGGCATGTGGGATCCTCCCGGACCGGGGCACGAACCCGCGTCCCCTGCATCAGCAGGCGGACTCTCAACCACTGCGCCACCAGGGAAGCCCTCATCTTGACCTTTTAAAGCCCTATTATATCTTTTATCTTTGAGACAGGTGATTCTGTGTTTTGTAGTCAACGTGGTGCAGCCGTATTTTATTTTCTAACTGTATGCAGACTGTTGGATACCTTGTATCTTGCCCAGTAACCAAGAATTTCGTAGGTTCACTGATAGCGTTCCTGTGCCCGAGGGAAGGAAAGGAAGGCCCTACCTCCCTGAGGTTCTGGGCACTGCTGAGTTCAGACCCTCTTCTGGCAGCAGGGCGGTGATGGGGGTCCAGCCGTCTGCCCACACCAGTTTACTTCGTCCCTCTCCTCTCCATGAGCCTCCTTCACTGCCTTTCGTCTGGACTTTACTCTGGATCCGGCTGTGGCCCCGGCCCTTTCCTGGTCTGTGCCTCAAATGAAATGACAAGCAAAACTTGTTTGTTCTCCTCACTGCCAGGGCTCAGTTAATTTAACTTCATGAAGTGTTGTTTACATATTACCTAGCAATTTCCCCCCAGGTAACATTGGAGTTTCAACAGAGTCTTCTAGAGCTAATTCCTTGTTGGTTACTGACGATTCTAACTAACTTCTACTGAGTAAATATTTGCTGTTCCCAAACTGGAAGGGAGAATCCCAGGCAGAAACGGCCGTTTTGGAGAACAGTATAGTGGACCTTCGAGATCATACACACTTCTCTGTCATGAGCCTACGTTTTCTCTTCTTGAAAGAAATAGTAAAGCATGGAGGAAGTTTCTCGGTGGGAAGTTAAGTGTACTTTTCTTTTATGAGCGAAGGGCTGAGTATTTGATTATGGGAACCACGCGTTAGCATACCCAATTTGTGATGACAGCAAACTAAGTGTACTCACTAAACTAGTGTTACAGGGTGATTACATGCATGTAACTTCAAGTTGTCACCCATCGTATTTTCCTTATTTGTATCAGTTTGATGTTGCATTTGCCTTTAGATTCTTGTGGTTCATATTCTAGCACAAAATATAATTTAACTTTAAAGTTATTAATTTTTTTTTTACTGAGTGGCGCCTAAACTATTAAATATTACTTGTTTGTGGTTTGCACAGCTTCTGAACAAATTTCCAGTGCTTCAGGAATGTTTCCATTTTATTGGTGTAATGACATTTTTAGACATTTTATCTTTAGTATGTAATTACAAATGCATGTGATTGGTATCAACAGCTTGATTCTTGAGAAACATTACAGATTTTACATTAAGTACAATGATAATTCTTGTTTGCTTCTACGAACTTGTGAGCAAAAATTTTGGAAATGGTTATGCACTTACTTCAGGGCCTGAGTGCTGTGAGAAATTGCTTCTGTGGCTTATTTGTTTCTTTTTTTAGTGGCTTAGCCCTGTTAAAACTATGGCATTTTAACACTTCTCTTGGGTTTGTCATAGGCTAATGCAGTATTCATTCATTCAGACTAATATTTATTGAGTGCCTCCATGTTTTAGGCTTTGTTTATAGGGACTGGGCCTACGCAAGAGAAAGCTGCAATGCTCTATCTGAGGGAGGGAAGGGAAACAAGACTCTGAATAATGGCCCCATTGTGCCCTAAGAAGAAAGCTTAAGCTGTAGCCCGCGGTGCCGACGGCGCCTGGGCCTGAGGTGGAACCCTGGCCTCCCCCGCGGTACCTGTGACCCTCTCTGCTGCCACATATCCATGGGCGCTCACTCAGTGGTCACCTGCTGCGTGCCAGTCACTGCTAAGTGCTGAGCATGCAAAGCTTAGTGGACACCTGATCCCCTTCTCAAGTAGCTCCCATTCTAGTGTGGCAGGTAGACTGAAAGGCGTGGCAGGAGTGTGGTGAGTGCTCCGTTGGGATGCTGGGGGGCAGGGGCCTCTTTATAGACTGTGGAGATGGGTCTTGAGATGATGGGGAATTTTCCCTGTGGATCAGGGGAGGGTGTTCCTGGCAAAGAGCATTACTAAGTGCAGCAAATATGTGTTCATCTGATACCTGCGGGGCGGCAGCGATCAAGGGAGGCACCTGTGTGCTGGTTTGGAGGAGCCAGGGGAGCGTCTGGGGGGCCGGGGGAGCACGTGGGTGGGCACAGTAAACAGGTGTGGCAGCCCGGGGAGCACCTGGGGGCCAGGGAGCACCTCGTGGACAGGGGATCACCTGGGGGTCGGGGAGCACGTGGGTGGGCCCAGTAAACAGGTGTGGAGGCCGGGGGAGCACCTGGGGGCCGGGGAGCACGTGGGGGCCAGGGGAGCACGTGGGCACCGCACCTTTCCTAGAGGGCAGGTCAGCAAAGCTTCACTGAGTTCATTTTAGGAAATGTTTACTCTGAGTCCTGAGGAATTTGTAGAAAAGGTGGAAAACTTATTTAAAAGTATTCAATCTGGTTGAATGTGTTTTTGTGCCCGTGAACATGCAGGTGCATTGGTGACCTGCAGGCTGGATTGTTCCTCATTACTTTCTGCTCCTCCCTGAAAGAGGATCGTAGGGCCTTGCCTTCTTGGCACCAGGCTTGACCACGTGGCTTGCTTTGGCCAGTGACACGCCACTCTGAGCAGCAGCTTTAGGTCCCACATCCATGCTTCTGTTACTGCTCTTCCCTCTTCCATGAATTAGTGTGTCCCAGGCTGGGGCTGATGAAGAAGGCTGGAACAGAGTGATCACGAGAGAGAAATGAAACCTTGGAGTTGTGGCCACTGAGCTCTTGGGTTCATTTGTTTTTGCAGCGTGGCCTAGTGTGTGTCCGTGTGTCTCTGGATGGACGAGTGTGCCCGCTGGCTCGTGCGGGCCAGGGTGCCAGCTGCTGGCTGTGGAGATGCAGGTGTTAACAGGGCTGCTCTCTTGCGGGCCTTGTAAGCCAAGGTGAGAACGTCGCAGATGAAAGAAGACGATGACGTTTGCAGTTGAGCGCGCCTGGCCTCTCTGGTGTCAGAGTCTACGGGGCACGGGGAGGGCGGGCCTGCAGGCAGGAGGCCGACAGGGTTTATGGCAGGTGTGTCTGTGGGATCAAGGCTGCAGTTCACGTGGAAGGAGAGGATGAAACTTGAGGAGGTACAGTTGGGATTTGGAGAGTGGCAAGGAGATGGTTTAAGAGAAAAAGTTGTCCAGGATCATTCCAGGTTTGTACTTAGCTACTAGGTAGGTAGTGGTACCCTTAGCCAGAGTTAAAAAAAAAAAAAAAAAACAAGTGGTAGGTTAGATTTGGGTGGAGAAGTAAAAAGTCGTCTTTGAGATGCATTGAATTTGAGGTGCTTATGAATGTCCAGGTAGAAGTTTCCTGCATAAACAGCTGAGAGGAAGGGGATGGCGGAGAAGGGTGTGGCTGGAAGGTAGCCAAGGCCGGGTGAGCCTCAGGAGAGAATGGACCTAGGTCACAAAACTTGAGAACCAAACTCTCCGAGGTCGAGCATACGGAAAGCTGGAGGCCATCCGAGTCCAGTACAGGAGGAGAGCACATTGCTGTCCAGCCCAGGGGGAAGGTTTGGAGCGAAGGTGTCTCGTGCTGAGCTTTCTGTTCTGTGATCTGCCACCTTGTAACTCATCTCATCCCTGCCTTCTTGCTTCCAATCCTCCTAGCCTGCTAAACTGCTTTTCTCGAGGTAGCCTTGGTTTCCTAATTGCCAAAACCAGTTGCCCATTGTAGGACCACAGAAGACTTTATTTGCCCCCCGCTTTTTCTTTGTAATGGTATTTGTGCATTTTCACCTTCCCTGGTTTCCCCTGGGTGACTCCATTTGGCTCTTCTTTCTTGGGGTTGTAAGTATTTTAACGTTGGACTCTGTCCTCTACTTATTTTATTTTTTTAACATGTACAAACATCTCTTTTTAAAATAAATTTTATTTATTTATTTATTTATTTTACTTATTTATTTTTGGCTGTGTTGGGTCTTCGTTGCTGCGCGCGGGCTTTCTCTAGTTGCGGTGAGCGGGGGCTGCTCTTCGTTGCGGTGCATGGGCTTCTCACTGCAGTGGCTTCTCTTGTTGCGGAGCGCAGGCTCTAGGCGTGCGGGCTCAGTAGTTGTGGCTCGCGGGCTCTAGAGCGCAGACTCAGTAGTTGTGGCGCACAGGCTTAGCTGCTCCGCGGCATGTGGGGTCTTCCTGGACCAGGGCTCAAACCCGTGTCCCCTGCATTGGCAGGCGGATTCTCAACCACTGCGCTACCAGGGAAGCCCTCCTTATTTCTTTAATTCAGAAAAGACCTGTAATTAAGTATGGGACCATCATCCTGAGGTCTAGCGGGCAGGTTGGTGTGGGCCGGAGCTGACACAGCGCACTTACTTCAGACACTGACTGTAGCCGGCGCGCTCGCGCAGGTACCGGCACCTGTTGCTGGTGTTGCTGGGTCATGGGAACCGCGGGGTGGTGGTTCGTGGGAGGGCTGGTGTCCTGGTGGCCGCTTCCTCTGTGCCGCCTTCTCTCCTCCTCTCCTGCGCCACGAGTGTTTCAGAGTTGCTGTGGGGTCTCTGCAAGAAGACGGGGGCCTGGCGTGATTGTACTCTAGGAATTAGGGAATTTCTGAAACGTGCGTAGCTCATCGCAGAGACTAACGACTGGACAGCACGTCGTAAGAAGTAATAGATTCTTTCCGGAAAAATGCCGCTGCTTTTCACCTAGAGCTGCGATCTCTGGTTAGAACCTTCTGCGGGTACATTTGTGTTGACGGTTCAGTGTCTGACTGGCCCCAGGAGCAGAACCTCCTTGGGATAGTGGCTGTTGGAGAATTAAAATTAAGTAAGACTTTTTAGGTGAGTAGTAAGTGACTTATTTTTACTCAAAAGGAAGCTATAGACACCTTTATAACACCTATATAAAATTCTGTTAATTTTTGACAGCTATGTAATTAATATTCCACGTACTAGTCATACTATTCACGCTCTGCAATACAATGTTTCAGTAATGTTCCTGTGAACATTTTGCAAACATCTCTTTCTGTAGTTGTATTTCTATAAAATAGATTTCCAAAAGCAGAATTTACATCAAAGGGCTGTACACACAGAACATTTTGATAGACTTTGCCAAATTCTTACCATAAAAGGCTTTGCAGTTCATACCCCCATGGTTGTGGGTATGGTCCTTTACCTAACGCTGTATATTGGGAACCAATCTCTTTTCAGTCTGACAGTTAAAAGGTCATCGGTTTCAAACTTCACATTTCCTTGTTCATTGTTCAGGTGGAGCGTCTTTCACGAATTCACTGGCCATTATACTTTTTAGGTGAAGTATCCCTTTTTCTGTTGGGGTATTTGTTTTAATCTTTTCAATTTGTACAAATGCATATTGACGTTTTACTCTGTATTAAAAATTTTTTTTTCTACTTAGTCATTTTGGTCTTCTAATTTTATATCCGCAAGTGAATGTATTTTACTGGCTCATTTCCTTCTTCGTTTTTTATGTACTTGAAAAGTAGCTAAAAGATCAAGGGAGCACCTGTTTTTGAAATTGTAGCTATCTTAGCTTGAGTTACAACTGAGAGCTTCTATCTCTTTCCTTTTACATTTAGTAATTACCATATTTTGTAAGCGTGTGGACAGTCTTTTCTTCTTAGATCAGGCTCAAATCTATTAAACTCTTCACCACCAGACTTTATAGTATTAGAAGGAGGCTTACACATAGATAGGTTTGTTTCTAAGGTCTTTAAATGTTGAACTAGTTTGGAGTTTTGCTTTATGTCCCTAGTTTTCAATATAACTATAAAAATGCTAAATTAATTTTACTTTAATGATTTTATTTATTTATGCATTGAGAAGATTCTCAGAATGAACTTTAGGGGTATGTTTTTCCTTTTTATCAGTAAATGAACTTAAAACCTTTTCTAAAAACCAGAGTATGAACTTTAGAAGTTCAAAACTAAGTCATGAGCTTTGCAGAAATTAGCTTTATTGTTAGTTGTAAATAGTTAAGGTTATCTGACTACTTAAAACTTGCTTCTAATTGATTTGATTTGTTTTAGTGATATGGTATGTATTTTTTTCAATTTATGTTATTTCTATAAACATCACAGTAAAGAAATTAATATGTTAAAAAATGATGATTAGCATTAAAAAAACCAGGTGGTTTTGTTTCCTGGTGTTATCTTTTAGAATCTTCTATGTGATTTGGGGGAGAGGTAGCGTACTGGATGCCTAGTAAATGGCTTTTTCAGGGGAATCGCTCGTTGTAAAGTCATCGTTAGCACTGCGCGCGCGCGCGTGTGTGTGGACCAAATGTTGTTTAACTCTGCCGACTGATTCTGCCTTGTTAAGACAATCAGTAATGATATGATTATTTTGCCGGTTTGCTTATTTGGTTGATGTGACCAGCCACCTATAAAAGAAGAAAACCGTGAAGTACAGCTGTACTTTGCTATCAATTTAAATTGTCTGATTTTAAAGATGAAAGTTAAATTTTAGAACTATGTCATTGCTTTTCACCCTAAGTTGCTCAACCCTCGACTTCACCCAAACCAGTGACCTTCAAACCGCCGGATCCGTCACCACCTCGCGCCCCTCCGACCTGCCCCCCCCCCCCCCCCCCGCCACTCCATCTGCACTTGGCCTCCGGGTCTGCTCAGCTGCCCTTTGCCGCGGGGAGGAGCGCCCAGGTCTGGCCGTGGCCTCCCCTCTGCCCCACAGGAGCTCTTTCCTTCTCAGGGCTTCAGGTGCCGGCGCGGCCCAGCTTGTATGCAGGTGTGCTCACTGCCCTGAAGGGACGTGTCCGGCCCCAGTGCTGACTCCCCACTCCGCGCACACCTGCATCCCCTGCGGCCTCCCCGCCTGAGCACCAGCTGGCCCTCCGCTTGGCTCGCTCCTCACGCCCCAGCCTTACCCCCGTTCCAGCTCGCAGACCTCCCGTTCCATCAGGCCACGGTAGAACCTGGCAGCTCTGCCTTCCAGGCATCTTCACCGTCTCGCCCGTCCTCAGCATCCCAGCTGCCTGCGGCGGGCCCGGTCCAGGAGGGCCTCCTCTCTCACCTGGGTTGCTCCGGTAACCTCTTGCTTTTTTTTTTTTTCCCTCCCATTGTCTACCTTTGCCCCCCTCACAGTCTGTTTCCCATGCAGAGATAACACTTCTAAACCTTAAGTTAATAATACAGTTTTCTGTTCAGGCTCTCAAATGGCTTTACTGTTACTCAGAGTGTACCTCAGCCTCCAAAGCCCAGCACGATGCTGTTTTCTGAGAAGGTCTAATGCTGTATTTTCCCGTCTCATTCTGCTCTAGCAGCAGTGGTCTCGCTGTTTCTCAGATGTGCCCACCAGGCTTCTGCTTGGGGCCTTGCTCTTGTTCCCTCTGCTGGGAATGTTCCTTCCCTACAGCTCAGCTTCTGTTCAAGTCCCCCTTCCACTTACATCCCCCAGTGACTTTTGGTCCCTCTGCCTTACTTAATTCTTGTATCAGCACCTGTCATTGTTGAGATCTCCTCCTGTTCGATTCTAAGTTCCGTGAGAACAGAGACGGTTCTGTTTGTTATTCTTCCCGCATCGCCTAGAGTTAGGCAGAAGAAGAGGAGGAGGGGGTGATGATGGTGATGATTTACCTGGAGATAAAAATGTTCTATCCCCTAGGCTTAAGGTCTGTGTTCTGAGTCTTTTTTGGTTACTAAATTACAGTTTTCATTCCTTTTTGAAACGTTTATTATAGATTGTTATTCCCGTGTCACTGAATATTTACATTTTTAATACAGCGTAAAAACGTTACCGTGAAGTGAGCTTTACCTTTGAACTGGCTGGTGTCCCAGCTTTGGGAATCTGACCTGTGGTGACGGTTTTCATTTTGTCCTCCGTTCTAGACAGTTCCTTCCCTTTGCTTCCTTTCCATTCCTTGAGAATTATCACTGGAAAATTGTAGGAAACCCTTGTCCTGAAGAGCTCTGGCTAGGAGACTCATGGTTCTACCACAGTTGGCATCCTGGGGGGTCCTCTGTCATGGGGGTAGCGCTGTGGGGGGTCACGCGCTCCTCCTGGCCCATCTTCCGTATGAGTGACGGTCACGGCCACGCCTCTGGCATATTACACGCCAAGCAGTGGTTTAAGATGCACAGCCAACCTTTTCCTCCATTTAATTCCCAAATCAACAAGGGATATATTATTATTACTACCTACGTCTCTTTCAGTTGAGTGAGGCTCAGAAAATTCAAGGATTTAGTAGTTATAGTTCCTTCTCCTTTTCGGCCTCCAGAGATAACTACTGACCTGAAGACAGTAGAGAATAGTTCGTGTGTTTGAACTGTTGTGTAGTATTCCTCTGTCCATTATCTCTGCTCCTGTCTAGGGACGATCAGGTTGTTCATAGCTGTCCCGCGTTACAAAGGAGGATTTACAGAACACCCTTGTCCGTGTTTCCTTCTGTGCTAATGAAAGTGTTTAGGAGGATATCTAGAGGTGTAATTTCTCGATCAGAGGCCATACACAGTTTCTAATTTACCAGGTTCTGCCAAATTGGTCTTTGAGATGGTTACACCAGTTGACATTCCAGACCTCAGAATTCCTCACGTCCTCAGTATATTCAGATGTTTTTGTAAGCTGGAATATATGAAATAATAATTATTACTTACATTAGCCTGATTTCAGTGAGTGAACATGTTTTCTTATGTCTATGGTCATTCTGATTTTCTCTTTGAATTACCTATTTGTATATATTTTGTCCTTATCTTTTTCAGTGAGCTGTTTGTATTTTTCTACTTGATTTGTAGGAAACCTTTATAAATCCTGAATACTAATCTTTTGTACATTATATATTTTGCCAATATATTTTTGTTTGTACTTTTTTATTTTTTACAATGTCTTACCACATAGACTTAAAAAGTTTAAAATGTAGTTGGGTTCATCGGTCTTTTCCTTAAACTTTTGTTAGACCTTTTCCCTCTTGTTTGATGAATACGCCCCATGTTCTATTCTGAACGTTTTACAGTTTAACTTTGTACATTCAGGTATTTAGTCTAACTAGAATTTCTTTGCAATATGGGACTCCCCCGGCCCTCCACCCCCATTATAGCCCAGTGCTTCAGTGCTGGTTTTTCTGGCCTTCCCTTTTGGACTTCTCTTTATAAACTCATTGTGTGTCAGAAAATGCTGACACATTTGTGTTATCTGTCATGTAGTGGGATGCTTACCGATTGTTTAGTCTGCATGTGGCTGTAAGTGGGGAGGGTTACAGCCTTCTTTTATACAAGGTCAGAAATAGCTTCACATGGTGGTTAGAAGTATGACCTCTTGTTTGAGATTTTCCTGAGTAAGAATTCTGACCCATTGGTATTAGCTGTGTGATCATGGTCAAGTGCCTTAGTTTTTCTAAGGCTCACATGAGGATCTGTAAGACAGGGAGATAATGGCACCCACCTCATAGGGTTGCTGTTAGAATTGAAGTAGATGATGTAAAGAAAGCACTTAGTTCAAGGTAGCTACTTTACTTCTGAACCAAGGAGACTCTTTTAGGGTGCATACCTACATGAGTCAGGTGCTCTTCTATTTGTATTGTTCTATCATCGTTATTATTTGGATTTTTCTTCCTTTCTGTGTTTTGCCTTCTTTGCTCCAGCAGACTGTCCTCCTTGTTCATCTCAGGACGGAAACTTAGATCTGTTTGCTTAGCCTTATATCAGTTGAGGTTATTTGTGGGGCCCCATTGTATGTTTTAGGTTGATTCTGTATTCCATATCTTAGATTGAAAAAAATTCTTACTTGTTACTGTTTCTGATTTTGTCTAGAAATGGTAATATCTTCTTCAAAAGATATAGTGTAACTTTATATATAAAAATAGAATCAGTGGTTTTTGAGGCTTTCATTTCACAGAAGCTAACACTTTTTTTTTCATATATCTGTATCTTTGTCTTTGAGTTCATGCCTACAACATAGTCCATTAATTATCTAAAGAATTTATTCCAGAATGTACTTTTTTTTAGTTTATTCATATATGTGTTATAGTTAAATATCCCACATATTTGGAATATTTATTTTCAGTGTGGACAGTTCTGGAATAGAAGTTGAAAGTGTTATATTTTGGTGAGCAGAATGAGAATCTACTTCAGTGATTGCTTCTTTTCATGAAAATTCTCGTTTGCAATTATGTTAAGAAAACTCCTCAGTTGAACAGTGAGCTATTCTCATCAGTGTCACTTTGCCCTTCTAAGTTCCTTTGCTAGATTAGTGCTGTTAAAAGTCCTCCTAGTCTTTGCCTTCAACAGCAGTTCAGAGATTGGTTCAAGATGGCGGAGTAGAAGGACATGCTCTCACTCCCTCTTGAGAGAGCGCTGGAATCACAACTAACTGCTGAACAGTCATCAACAGGAAGACCCTGGAATTCACCAAAAAAGATACCCCACATCCAAAGACAAAGGAGAAGCCACAGTGAGACGGCAGGAGGGGCACAATCACAATAAAATCAAATCCCATAACCGCTGGGTGGGTGACTCACAGACTGGAGAACACTTATACCACAGAAGTCCACCCACTGGAGTGAAGGTTCTGAGCACCACGCCAGGCTTCCCAACCTGGGGGTCTGGCAACAGGAGGAGGAATTCCTAGAGAATCAGATGTTGAAGGCTAGCGGGATTTGATTGCAGGACTTTGACAGGACTGGGGGAAACAAAGACTCCACTCTTGGAGGGCACACACAAAGTAGTGTGCGATTCGGGACGCAGGGGAAGGAGCAGTGACCCCATGGAGACTGAAGCAGACCTACCTGCTAGTGTTGGAGGGTCTCCTGCAGAGGCGGGGGGTGGCTGTGGCTCACCGTGAGGACAGGGACACTGGCAGCAGCAGTTCTGGGAAGTACTTCTTGGCGTGAGCACTCCCAGAGTCCACCATTAGCCCCACCAAAGAACCTGGGTAGGCTCCAGTGTTGGGTCGCCTCAGGCCAAACAACCAACAGGGAGGAAACCCAGCCCCACCCATCAGCAGACAAGAGGATTAAAGTTTTACTGAGCTCTGCCCACCAGGGAAACACCCAGCTCTACCCACCACCAGTCTCTCCCATCAGGAAACTTGCACAAGCCTCTTAGAAAGCCTCATCTACCAGAAGGCAGACAGCAGAAGCAAGAAGAATTACAATCCTGTAGCCTGTGGAACTAAAACCACATTCACAGGAAGATAGACAAGATGAAAAGGCAGAGGGCTATGTACCAGATGTAGGAACAAGATAAAACCCCAGAAAAAACAACTAAATGAACTGGAGATAGGCAACCTTCCAGAAAAAGAATTCAGAATGATGATAGATGATCCAGGACCTGCGAAAAAGAATGGAGGCAAAGATTGAGAAGATGCAAGAAATGTTTAACAAAGACCTAGAAGAATTAAAGAACAAACAGAGATGAACAATACAACAACTGAAATGAAAAATACACTAGAAGAAATCAATAGCAGAATAACAGAGGCAGATGAACGGATAAGTGACCTGGAAGACAGAATGGTGGAATTCACTGCTGCGGAACGGAATAAAGAAAAAAGAATGAAAAGAAATGAAGACAGCCTAAGAGACCTCTGGGACAACATTGAATGCGACAGCGTTCGCATTATAGGGGTCCCAGAAGGAGAAGAGAGAGAAAGGACCTGAGAAAATATTTGAAGAGACTATAGTTGAAAACTTCCCTAACATGGGAAAGGAAATAGCCACCCAAGTCCAGGAAGCGCAGCAAGCCCCATACAGGATAAACCCAAGGAGAAACACGCCGAGACACATAGTAATCAAATTATCAAAAATTAAAGACAAAAATTATTGAAAGCAGCAAGGGAAAAATGACAAATAACATATAAGGGAACTCCCATAAGGTTAACAGCTGATTTCTCAGCAGAAACTACAAGCCAGAAGGGAGTGGCATGACGTATTTAAAGTGATGAATGGGAAGAACCTACAACCAAGATTACTCTACGCAACAAGGATCTCATTCAGATTCAGTGGAGAAATCAGAAGCTTTACAGACAAGCAAAAGCTAAGAGAATTCATCACCACCAAACCAGCTCTACAACAAATGCTAAAGGAACTTCTCTAAGTGGGAAACACAAGAGAAGAAAAGGACCTACAAAAACAAATCCAAAACAATTAAGAAAATGGTAATAGGAACAAACATATTGATAGTTGCCTTAAACATGAATGGATTAAATGCTCCAACCAAAAGACACAGGCTCGCTGAATGGATACAAAAACAAGACCCATATATATGCTGTCTACAAGACACCCACTTCAGGCCTAGGGACACACACAGACTGAAAGTGAGGGGATGGAAGAAGATATTCCATGCAAATGGAAGTCAAAAGAAAGCTGGAGTAGCAATACTCATATCAGATAAAATAGACTTTAAAATAAGAATGTTACAAGAGACAAGGAAGGACACTACATAATGATCAAGGGATCAATCCAAGAAGAAGATATAACGATTATAAATATATATGCACCCAACATAGGAGCACCTCAATACATAAGGCAGCTGCTAACAGCTGTAAAAGAGGAAATCGACAGTAACACAATAATAATGGGGGACTTTAACACCTCACTTACACCAATGGACAGACCATCCAAACAGAAAATTAATAAGGAAACACAAGCTTTAAATGAAACAATAGACCAGATAGATTTAATTGATATTTATAGGACATTCCATTGAAAAACAGCAGACTACATTTTCTTCTCAAGTGCACATGGAACATTCTCCAGGATACATCACATCTTGGGTCACAAATCAAACGTCAGTGAATTTAAGAAAATTGAAATCATATCAAGCATGTTTTCTGACCACAACGCTATGAGATTAGAAATCAATTACAGGGAAAAAACCATGAAACACAAACATATGGAGGCTAAACAATACGTTACTAAATAACCAAGAGATCACTGAAGAAATCAAAGAGGAAATCAGAAAATATCTAGAGACAAATGACAATGAAAACACAACGACCCAAAACCTATGGGATGCAGCAAAAGCAGTTCTAAGAGGGAAGTTTATGGCAATACAATCCTACCTCAAGAAACAACAAACATCTCAAATAAACAATCTAACCTTACACCTAAAGGAACTAGAGAAAGAAGAACAAACCAAACCCAGAGTTAGTAAAGGAAAGAAATAAAGCTCAGAGCAGAAATAAGTGAAATAGAAGCAAAGAAAACAGTAGCAAAGATCAATGACTAAAAGCTGGTTCTTTGAGAAGGTAAACAAAATTGATAAAGCATTAGCCAGACTCATCAAGAAAAACAAGGAGAGTACTCAAGTCAATAAAATTAGAAATGAAAAAGGCGAAGTTACAACAGACACCGCAGAAATAAAAAGCATCCTAAGAGACTGCTACAAGCAAATCTATGCCAATAAAATGGACAACCGGGAAGAAATGGACAAATTCTTAGAAAGGTATAACCTTCCGAGACTGAACCAGGAAGAAATGGAAAAAATGAACAGACCAATCACAAGTAATGAAATTGACACTGTGATTAAAAATCTTCCAACAAACAAAAGTCCAGGGCCAGATGGCTTCACAGGTGAATTCTATCAAGCGTTTAGAGAAGAGCTAACACCCATCCTTCTCAAACTCTTCCAAAAAATTGCAGAGGAAGGAACACTTCCAAACATTCTGTAAGGCCACCATCACCCTGATACCAAATCCAAAGATACTACAAAAGAAGAAAATTACAGACCAATATCACTCATGAATATAGATGCAGAAATCCTCAACAAAATACTAGCAAACAGAATCCAACAACACATTAGAAGGATCATACACCATGATCAAGTGGGATTTATCCCAGGGATGCAAGGATTCTTCAATATACACAAATCAATCAATGTGATAAACCATATTAATAAATTGAAGGAGAAAAACCATATGATCATCTCAGTAGATGCAGAAAAAGCTTTTGACAAAATTCAACACTCCATTTATGATTAAAAACTCTCCAGAGGGGCTTCCCTGGTGGCGCAGTGGTTGGGAGTCTGCCTGCTGGTGCGGGGAACGTGGGTTCGTGCCCCAGTCTGGGAAGATCCCACATGCCGCAGAGCGGCTGGGCCCGTGAGCCACAGCCGCTGGGCCTGAGCGTCCGGAGCCTGTGCTCCGCAGCGGGAGAGGCCACGGCGGTTAGAGGCCCGCGTACCACAAAAAAAAAAAAAAACAACTCTCCAGAAAGTGGGCATAGATGGAACCTACCTCAACATAATAAAGGCCATATATGACAAACCACAGCAAACACCCTTCTCAATGGTGAAAAACTGAATGCATTTCCTCTAAGATCAAGAGCAAGACAAGGATGTCCACCTTCACCACTGTTATCCAACATAGTTTTGGAAGTCCTAGCCACGGCAATCAGAGAAGAAAAAGAAATAAAAGGAATACAAATTGGAAAAGAAGAAGTAAAACTGTCACTGTTTGCAGATGACATGATACCATACATAGAGAATCCTAAAGGTGCCACCAGAAAACTACTAGAGCTAATCAATGAATTTGGTAAAGTAGCAGGATACAAAATTAATGCACAGAAATCTCTTGCATTCCTATACACTAATGATGAAAAATCTGAAAGTGAAATTAAGGAAACACTCCCATTCACCACTGCAACAGAAAGAATAAAATACCTAGGAATAAACCTACCTAGGGAGACAAAAGACCTGTATGCAGAAAGCTGCAAGACACTGATGAAAGAAATGAAACATAATACAAACAGATGGAGAGATATGCCATGTTCTTGGATTGGAAGAATCAATATTGCGAAAATGACTATACTACCCAAATCTACAGATTCAGTGCAATCCCTATCAAATTACCAATGGCATTTTTCACAGAACTAGAACAAGAAATCTTAAAATTTGTATGGAGACACAACAGACCCCGAATAGCCAAAGCAGTCTTGAGGGAAAAAAACGGAGCTGGAGGAATCAGACTCCCTGACTTCAGACTCTACTACAAAGCTACAGTAATCAAGACAATATAGTACTGGCACAAAAACAGAAACATAGATCAGTGGAACAAGATAGAAAGCCCAGAGATAAACCCACGCACCTATGGTCATCTAATCTATGACAAAGGAGGCAAGGATACACAATGGAGAAAAGACAGTCTCTTCAATAAGTGGTGCTGGGAAAACTGGACAGCTACATGTAAAAGAATTAAATTAGAACACTCCCTAACACCATACACAAAAATAAACTCAAAATGGATTCGAGACCTAAATGTAAGACCGGACACTATAAAACTCTTAGAGGAAAACATAGGCAGAACACTCTTTGACATAAATCACAGCAAGATTTTTTTTGATCCACCTCCTAGAAAAATGTAAATAAAACCAAAAATAAACAAATGGGACCTAATGAAACTTAAAAGCTTTTGCACAGCAAAGGAGACTACAAACAAGACGAAAAGACAACCCTCAGAATGGGAGAAAATATTTGCAAACGAATCATCGTTGAAAGGATTGATGTCCAAAATATATAAACAGCTCATGCAGCTCAATATTAAAAAAACAAACAACCCAATCCAAAAATGGGCAGAAGAGCTAAATAGACATTTCTCCAAAGAAGATGTACAGATGGCCAAGAAGCACATGAAAAGCTGCTCAACATCACTAATTATTAGAGAAATGCAAATCAAAACTACAGTAAGGTATCACCTCACACCAGTTAGAATGGGCATCATCAGAAAATCTACAAACAACAGATGTTGGAGAGGGTGTGGAGAAAAGGGAACCCTCTTGCAGTGTTGGTGGGAATGTAAATTGATACAGCCACTATGGAGAACAGTATGGAGGTTCCGTAAAAAACTAAACATAGAATTACCATATAACCCAGCAATCTCACTACTGGGCATATACCCATAGAAAACCATAATTCAAAAAGACACATGCATCCCAGTGTTCATTGCAGCACTGTTTACAATAGCCAGGACATGGAAGCAACCTAAATGCCCATCGACAGACGAATGGATAAAGAAGATGTGGTACATACATACAATGGAATAATGCTCAGCCATAAAGAGGAATGAAATTGGGTCATTTGTAGAGACACGGTTGGATCTAGAGACTGTCATACAGAGTGAAGTAAGTCAGAAAGAGAAAAACAAATATCATATATTAACACATATATGTGGAACCTAGAAAAATGCTACAGGTGAACCGGTTTGCAGGGCAGAAATAGAGACACAGATGTAGAGAACAAACGTATGGACACCAAGGGGGGAAAGTGGTGGTGGTGGGATGAACTGGGAGATTGGGATTGACATATATACACTTATATGTACAAAATGGATAACTAATGAGAGCCTGCTGTATAAAAAAGATAAATAAATTTAAAAAAAAAGTACTCGTAAACAATGTGGTTCCTTTCCAAAGTCTCTGCACTGATTTATGCAGATTACCTTTTTGTTTTTCTCTTGCACGGTACCAAGCGACATTCCAATCTGCTGTGGTCATTTGATAATGGAGAGTGAAACAGGAAGTACAGTCACAGGAGGTACTGGTTGGCACCAAATATGCAGTTCAGGATCCCTCATCATAGCAGGGGAGAGAATGTCAGACACTTGTACCAAAGCAAAGTATTTTGTTTTCTTTATAAAATCCCAACTAGAAGGCAGTCATGTTCGTGTCACTGCTTTTGCACCCTCTGTCCAAAAATTATTTTGTTTCTAATTTGTTCTTTCTACCTTGTTCCAACCCCCTTTCAAGTGTCTTATATAAGATATGAAAGGCCTTATGATATGGAAGGACTCAAAAAACTGCCTGTGTTTCAAAATGTATTTTTTACTAATGCAGTATATAGTACAGTAGAGATTTGAACATATTTTTAATTTAGGTAAGTTGCTTGAGGTTTTTTTTTTTAATCAAAATAGGTTGAGTACTATGAATTCAATTGTTAGTATATTAAAAAGATTCAGGTGGAAGCATTTTGATTATAGGAAGCTTCTTTGAATCAGTTGTCATAGCTTGAGTATTTACTTTGATATGAAAGTTACTGTAAATACAGTAAATGATAGTCTACCAGTTTCTGTATATAATTTGTATGGTGCATTACCCTTGTTCAAAATTAGAAACTTCTTTTTAATATTTCACATACTTAAGACTCAGTGCAGATATAAGAAGCAGGTTTTAAAAGAGAATTTCCTTATTTATCTTTCTGGATTTTCTTTTGGATATTATAATACTGAGGTTGAGTTCAGGGACATGTTATTTTCTTTGAACAAGAAGACATTTCAGCATTTTATATGTGTTGATTCGGTTACAGTCAGAGCATTGGAAATGATTGATAACTTTTGGACAGTGAATTTCAGAAATGGAATTATGAATGTTGTACAGTGTGGTTTTTCTGCAAAGCTTAATATTTTGTATTTTTCATATACATGCATATAGACTTTTAATATATGCTCAGTTGTTTTTTGCCTTTATGTGTATATTTGTGTGTGTGTGTGTATATATATATATTTTTTTTTTTTTTTTGCTAGAGATAGGATTATATACCTTGCAAACTAGTTCTCGTGTAAGTATATGAGCACTTGAGAATTTGTAGATGGGAAGTGACATTTATCATTTAGTGCCTTATTTGTGGCAGGTGTGTTTATATGCCATAAATAACAGTAATCACAAAACCCTGTGAAATAAATAGTAGCTTCTCCATTTTATACGTAGGAAATGAGAGACTCAAACATCTTACCCAGAGCTGCACGCGCCTTAGGTGAAAGTACTGGGATTTTTAACTGCTGTCTGGCCATTCCTGAGGCTCTGACTCACCTTCTTACTTTCCACCAAACACTTGCTGCTTGCTCAGTGTGAGCGAAAGATGTTTGGCCTCTGATGTTAATTCCTTACCTGTGTACGGAACCAAATTTCTTTGGATTTTTTCCCAGAGTCTCTTTTTATGCAAACAGGTTTATATTTAATACCATTTAGTTTGTACTTACAACTTATTTTCATATTTTTAATAGGAAAAATTTCAAACATAGCTACAACTCACTTATATCCACCCCCCAGACTTCAGAGTTTTCAAAATTTCGTCATTCTTAGTTCATTATTTTCTGTTGTTGTTTTTAGCTGAAGTGTTTTAAAGCAAATCCTAAAAACTAATGTTATCTCTCCTCTACTTCAGTGCACATCTCAAAGAAATTTAACCGTAAATACAGTAGTCCCATCGACAAAATGAACCATAATTCCTTATTTTCTAATATCTAGCCGATACTCAGATTCCCCTGTCTCCCTCGAAAATGTGTTTTGACAATTAATTTATTTGAATCAGGATCCAAACAGGGTCCACACGTTATATTTAGTTCTCTTATGTTTCTTTTAATCTAGAGCATTCTAACCCCTCTCCCACCCCCATTTTTATGTCACGTCAGACTTGCTGAGAAAAACAGTGCTTATTTTTCCTGTAGGACGTCCCTGTTCTGGACTGGCCCTTTCTTTTTTCCAAGGGTGGACGGTGGAGTGTGACTTGTTTCTGTAGCTTCAGAGCCGTGACGGGATCCGGGCCTCGTAAGCAGTGCCGTGTGTGTCCTGGGCCCCGTGCTGGTAGCGGAGGAGGAGCTGGGACAGCCTGCACCTCTTCACCCTCAGTGCCAGGTCCCCTCAGCCTTTCCGTCCTTGGCTTGGCCAGTGCCAGTCTTCGCCTGAATCAAGGAAGGGTTAAAAAATCGTGATCTGAATTCTGTCATTTCTTTCACATTTATTGGCGGGAATTCTTTAAAAAACAGAAACACATCTTCCTCCTTTAAGCTACAGGAAAGAAAAAAGACTTATTAATTCTTTGGCTTTAACTGCTTATTTTCTGACGAGGAGTTGGTGCCCTTGTCGCCTCCAGTGGTAACAGTGATTGTGGTTTTGTTTGGGTTTTCTCATTTCTGTTTACTGTCATAAACTTGAGGATTTTCATGGATTCTGTGTCTCTGGGTTTTCTCATTTCTGTTTACTGTCATAAACTTGAGGATTTTCATGGATTCTGTGTCTCTGTCAGTTGCAGCCATTATTCTTGCTGGTATTCAGATTGTCCAGATTTGGCCAGGTGCACCTGTTGTTTGGCTGGAGGGTTTTTTTTTTTTTTTTTTTTGAGAACTTCCTTGTCTTATGGCATAACAAGGTGTCCCAAACTCATCTTGTCCATTTTGTGACCTATACCTGGATTAAACCATTTCTCCAAGGAGCCTGGGTTCCTTTTAGTGGAGAATAGTATTTAGAGACAACAATCTAAGTGCCAGAGGTGCTTATTTTTACAGCTTGTCTTTTGCTTCATGACCATTTCAGTGTCAAGAGCTAGAAGATATTTTTCTGTGGGGAAAAAAAATGCATGAGTTTCTACTGATGTTTCCAGTTCAAATTTGGCCCTACTGGGTTTATATGTAATTACTTTGATTTTTAAAAGTCTCTTTTCTCTTACATTGAAAATTGTGTGTAACTGTATTAACACAGCACTTGTTGGCTTCATTCTGTCATATAGTTATTGTATTAGACATAATGATACTAATATTATTACTAACAATAGGGCTTCTGAATGAAGATTAATTATTTTTTTGCAAAATAATTATCCTTAGAATAGAGTCGACTAGGAATGTAAAGTCAAAACACTTTTTTAAGGTCACTTGAAAATCAGTCTTTTTTCTGTATGGTAATGTGACCAATTTCATATATAGTTAGACATTAATTTCTGTTTGTTTTAAATTTTTAGTGTTTACTTTTCGTTTAAGTTTTAATTTTTAATTATTTAAAATAATTAAATGGGTCCAGAGTTGAAGCTATGTTATAAAGTGGATTTAGAAAGGCTTTGCTTCCATCTTTTATTACATTTTGGTTTATCCACTTTAGGGAGGGTTTCTTTCTGTTTTTTGCCCATTTTAAAATGGGTTATTTATTTTTTTCTTCTCAAATTTTAGAGACTTTTTATATATTACATTATATTTCTTTCTGTCATGTAAGTTCTTTTTCCCCAGTGTGTCACTGGTCTTTGGACTTCACTTATTGTTTGCCTTTTTTTTTTTTTTTTTGCCAAATTCAAGCTGTTGGTTTTTTTTTTTTTAATTTGTTTTTATTTTTGGCTGCATTGGGTCTTCATTGCTGCGCGCGGGCTTTCTCTAGGTGCGGTGAGTGGGGGCTGCTCTTCGTTGTGGTGCACGGGCTTCTCATTGCAGTGGCTTCCCTTGTTGCGGAGCGCGGGCTCTAGGCGCGCGGGCTTCAGTAGTTGTGGCTCGCGGGCTCTAGAGCGCAGGCTCAGTAGTTGTGGCACACGGGCTTAGTTGCTCCCCAGCATGTGGGAATCTTCCTGGACCACGGATCAAACCTGTGTCCCCTGCATTGGCAGGCGATTGTTAACTACTGTGCCACCAGGGAAGTCCAATCAAGTTTATTTTTATGTAGACAGGTTTATTAACATTTCTTAAATTGCTTTATGATGACATCTATAATTTTTAAAGTGTGGGTTTCCATAAAGATGTTTATTTATTACACAGGTTTTTAAAGCAATGTGTAAACTATTTATATTAACACTGTAGAGATGAACTTAAACTATTCATAGAAATGCTCGCTATGATTATGGTAGGACTGAAAAGGAAGCTGAATCTTGGGGTTGGAAAGCTTTGTAATCCCATTCACAGGAACCAGCCTGGCTCAGTGGATACAGTGATGTCATTTTGTGTGTATGCCTGAGTGAGAGAGAGAGAGTCGGGCTGCCAGATTTGTAGATCAAGGAAATGCATTAGTCATGATGTGTCTGGACTTTTATCAAGGAATTCAGCAGTGTCTTTCATCCTGTTCTTCTGTTTAAGGGCTGGATCTAAGTACAGTGAGATGAATTAGGAACCGGGTGATTAGTTTTATCCAAAGGCTGTTGTTTAACAGATTAGTGCCAAGCTGGAGAAAGGTTACTGGGTGGACTAATGGGGCAGTGACTCAAGACTTGTCATTTTACTGGAACCTCATGTGAAACAGCAGTATTAGGTGGTCTCCAACAAGCTAATGTCATCTTAAATTGCATTAATTACAGGTATGGTATTAGAATTAGCAGTATATTTGCAGCTGGTTAGACACACCTGGAGTTCTGTGATTAAGTCTGGAAGCTATTTGAGGCTTGGAGGCTAGAACATGAATGTGTTCAGGAGAGAAGTGAACACAATAGAAAGTGGATCTGGGATTATGTCCCAGGAAGGAGAAGACTTCGTTGAATGGGAATTAGAATGCGATGTTGAAGAGGTTCCAGGCTTATTCTGAGTCATGGGTCCCCACCGGGACAGTTTTATCCCCTGGGGAGTCTGTGCAGGTGTCTGGAGACATTTTTGATTGTCACAGATGGGTGGGTGCTGCTGGCATCCGGGAGATAGAGGCCAGGGATGTTCTAGGCAGCTCGCAGAGCACAGCACAGCTCCCACAGCAAGGAATCAATCCAGCCCAAAATGTCAGAAGCCCTTTTCTCCATCTAAACCCATTTACCGTAACTGGTAGTAAGAAGAACTGCCTTTTTCCTAGGGGCCCAGGGCGTGCACAGGAGCGCTCCTGGAGCTGAAGTCTCCTTTCCCAGAGCGCGTGGTGCCTGGGAAATCTGCTCTGCCCTGCTTCACGTCATCAGTGAATGGAAAAGAATGATCATTCATAAACCACGGTCTGAATACAGGTCTAAATGATACCAACAGGCAAAGCTAAGCAGTTGGCAAAGCGACGTGAGATGAATCTTGCTTTTGTATAAGGCGGTACTTTCTAGCTGTCGAGCCGCACAAAGAAAGCATCATCCATTGCTTGGCTAGATGGTGCGTTTGTTATCACTGGAGATGTTCCAGGGCGTTCTTAACTTGAGGTCTATGAATACATCCCATGGGATCTTTCAACGTGGATGAGAAAATTAAGTACATCTTAATTTTCAGTAAATTTTATTAGTCTCTAACTGAATTTAGCATTTTCTTCATTTATGAGTTCATACTCATACCTACTTCAAAATTGGAGTTCTAAAATTTTAAATGCATTAAATAAGATCTAGGCCTTATTTAATGTTAATAGAGAACACTCATTACTATGTCACAGGTTTTAAAAATATTTTAATAATTGTGTTTTAATGTAATTGTTCACTTTGCAATCCTTTGTATTTTATTTTATGCATTTAACATTTTTATTCTGAGAACAGTTGCATAGGCTTCACCAGACTGCCGAAGGATCCATGGCGAAGTTGGGTAGACCCCCGACTAGAGAGGTGGCTTTGAGGGTTGTTTTGTTTACCTCTGTGCTGCACTTTACATTTGTACAAGTGCAGTACTTAAAGGTTACAGTAGAAATAAAGATGGTCTTTAATCACATTTGTGATTATTGTTCTTTGGTCATGTGGGTTTAATGTGTTCTTTAAGTCATATCTTTCGCTTCCCCAATGTATGTTGTATGGTAGGTGTTCAGATACAGATTAAAAATTCTAAGAGGACCGTGGGGAAGACGTTGACTTTTTAATCCCGTTATAATGCTGACTGAGGGCGGGTAGAGTTCTGGGTCCCACGTAGTCTCCCAGGGAAGCACAGATGGAACTTGCCTGGAAGCTGGCAGACTTCCCTGGCTCGTCGTCCTGGACTGTGAGCAGGCAGGTATTAAGTAGATAATGTTGGCAGTGATTACCATGACCTTTAAAAAAACACGTTGACTGATTGGTTTTCATGGCAGCCTGTGTTTTTTGGCAGAGAATTGTCTTACTTATAATGTTGACATGGTTGGATACTGGATGGATTTTTGTTAGAGTTCATAAAAGGGGCGATCCGCGTGTGTTCTCTCTGTGGGATGTGTGTGTTTTCGATCAGTTTTTTAGTCCAGAAAACTTTTATCCTGAAAGATGACTTTTTCCCATTTTCAGTGAACTTGGTCTTCCTCAGCTTTGGTAAACTAGCCTCAGGATGTTAGGAGAACAGTAGTTGGGTCACATCCACCAGGTGTGCATTGTGATGTGTTAGAGATTCTGCCTTTATTTTCAGACAGAAAGAGGTACTGGAATCATTTTATTATAAAGACCAGTTAGACGTGTGCAGGTATAAACTGTTCCTGGGTGAGGATTGCTGGGTCAGAGCAGCTGCTCTCAGATGACGACTCAGGCTCGCTGCAGACATGGTCGGTTCCGTTCCAGATGCCACAGTAAAGCGAGGCACACGGATTTGTGTTGGTTTCCGGTTGCATGTAAAAGTTATGTTTACATGATCCTGTAGTCTGTTAAGTGCACAGTAGCATTATGTCTGAAAAAACAATGTACATCCCTTCATTAAAAAAGACTCTATTGCTAAAAAATGCTAACCATTCATCATCTGACAACGCAGGGTTGCCACAGACCTTCAATTTGTAAAAACCGCGTACCTGTGAAGTGCAGTACAGTGAGGTGTGCCTGTCGGCCGGTTTATGTCACACAGAGTGACGGAGCCCTGTGGAGGCCGGGTGATGACACAGAAATGATTGCCATGGGCAGAAGTGGGTGAAGGTACTTTCCAGATAGTTCTTTTAAGCTTTCAGTAGTATTTGTCCTGCAAAAGTTTTAGGTAATGAAATGCATATAATTTAAAAAAGTATTCTTGAAGTACTGGTTTAAAAAATAGTTCATACAAGTTTAAAAGATAGTGTTTATACAAGTAAGATTGCAGAAACCCATATTCAAGTATTTCTTCCATTCTCTGCCTAACCTGTTGATATTCAAATGTTATTACTGTTTTTAACAACATGAGTCAGATGGCCGTTGTGCTGTTGATGGTTTATGTACAGTGATGTGTGTGTTTTGAAGGCACGGCTGTATCTTTTCTTAACATTTTGCCCCTGTCCTTGGAGGCACCAGCCCTGGGAATAAAGTGTGTGTGTGATAAAGTGGTGGTCCTGTCGGTGGCTGTGCCTTCCAGGGGGGTTGGGAAGCTGATTACCTGTTTGCAGGTAGCATTGTTGTGCTACAGGCTAAGACATGGATTTCAAGTAACTGCTGAAAGTGAGGAGAAGAAACGTTGAGTGGAGCCTGGTTGCCCTGTTTAAGCTTTAGGGCAAGTCGTTCTGATTAGCTTGAGCCAAAGGAGATTTGGGGTTGCTCTGGTGAGTTTCTGCTTGTTTGGATAAGAAGGCCGATTGATTATCAATTTCATTAACTAATGAGATATTGATAAAATATTTAAAAGCAAGTCTCCATCTTTAACTCTTGGTTCCTTGCTTTGGCTCTTTAGTATGTAATTTCATAATAAGCCTTCTCTCTCTTTTTTTTTTTTTGTCTGTTGTATTCTTTCTGATAAACATGAAAATGCTTTTGTTTCAGAGTGGTTAACACAACCCCAAGCAGTGTTGCATTTCTTTTGTAGTAATCATCAGTGATCGTGTTTCTCAGGGAAGACTTTATGTAAAGGTGAGTATATACCTTTAGGAAAAAAAGAAAGGTGTTTTCCTGTCAGGAAAAGTAACCATCAAGGAAAGGAACCAAGTGATTGTTATATTGTCTTTTCCTTCCCTCTGCACTGACCTGTTGTGATGGGTATGCGGTACGCAGGGGATGAGACGGGGTTGGTTACTGTCCCGCCAGCTCCAGACAGAAGTTTCTCCCTGAGAACTCGCTGCCAGCAGGCAGCACTTCACCCAGATACGGGAGGCCCTGCAGCAGTGCTTTTATTTTAAAGTTTTTTTTTATTAAGGTCAAGTCTTTTATTTATTTATTTATTTATTCTTAGCCGCGTTGTGTCTTCGTTGCTGTGCACGGGCTTTCTCTAGTTGCGGCGAGTGGGGGCTACTCTTTGTTGCAGTGCGCGGGCTTCTCATGGCGGTGGCTTCTCCTGTTGCGGAGCATGGGCTCTAGGTGCGCAGGCTTCAGTAGTTGTGGCATGTAGGCTCAGTAGTTGTGGCTCACGGGCTCTAGAACACAGGCTTCAGTAGTTGTGGCATGTAGGCTCAGTAGTTGTGGCTCACGGGCTCTAGGCGCGTGGGCTTCAGTAGTTGTGGCATGTAGGCTCAGTAGTTGTGGCTCGTGGGCTCTAGAGCGCAGGCTCAGTAGTTGTGGTGCACGGGCTTCGTTGCTCTGCGACATGTGGGATCTTCCCGGACCAGGGCTGAAACCCGTGTCCCCTGCATTGGCAGGCGGATTCTTAACCACTGCGCCACCAGGGACGTCCCAGTGCTTTTATGTTAAATGCTGTTGTATCTTGGGTGATAGGTGTACCCAACACTAAGGAGGGGAGGATCTTTTTTAAGGAAACATTTGCCTTTTTATAATATTACAGCTGTGTTGGCTGCAGCCGCATCGGCATTCCAGCCGGCTGTTGACTGCAAACGTAAAGTTTTGGTTTTCAGAGTTCTGATCAGGTGGGAGCAGACAACCACAGCTGGAGGCGTCAGACATTGTTGCTGGAAGTTTTGACTCAGATGTGTTTTGACTTTTATGTGTGAAGCATTAGAGACCGAGGGAGGACCTGGACTGTGAATGAAAGCTCCTCATCTCAGAAGAGCTGCCGTCTGTGGAGAGGCTGAGAGGAAGGCACCTTAGGAAGGGGCCCAGGCACTGCTGGTCCTTCCACTTTATAGTTGAGGGCATCCGAGCCCACGTGGGTGATGAAGACTCCCTCAGAGGTGCAGCTGTTCTGCCGGGGTGCCTGCTGTCCTGTGCCCTGCTGTGCCTCCCCCGGGTGTCCCCCTGCGCCGGGCTGGGCCCCGTGGGGAGTGGGGGCCATGAGGACACCTGCAGCCGAGTACGTGCTGTCCAGGTCTCCAGCCCCTCTGAACCTTCGCTTTCGGTTACTCAGCTGTCCACTTGTTTCTTCTGGGGCCCCTCTGGTGCCTGCAGCCTGCCACTTGGTGGCTGTGTGATTGTAGCTCATGCGCTTAGCTTCTCTGGACCCCCTGTTTCTTTTCTCCCCTGTGCAGTGGGGATGATGGTGGTACCTAACCCTCAGTTTGGGGAATTAAATGCTGAACCGTCAGTATCTGGCACATGGTAGACCATAACATATATTAGTTACAGCTATTACTGTGTGTTAGTTTGGTCACTACGTGCCCAATTTTTAGGTTCAGGAAACTTGATTTTAGCAGTCTTCTCAGGTTTGATAAAATTCTGTGGACTTATTCACACCAGCCAAAATTAGCTGAATAATCGAACAGAATGCTGATGTGTTAATCTATTAAGGGACTCTCCCAGTAACGACTCTACTCACATGTTCCTGTGTGATGTCCAGGTCACCAGGCAAACTAAATTAATAGTTATTTATTAATACTTATTTAGTGCAAATGAAATCAGATCAAAGGTAGTTTTTATTGGATACTTTATTTAGGCTCGACAGACCTGGAGACTTTTTTCTTTAAAAACATCAGTAGAAATACTATTACTTCTCTGTAGACAGCTGTTGCTTGCTGGAGACCTGTATCTGTAACCTTGGAAGTTTTCTCTATTTAAAAAAAATCTTTTATCTCAACATTTTACATAAGATCAGTAGCTGAACCACATTAATAATGGAGGGTTAATATTTGTAGTTTTCTTTTTACCTATAAAGGGTGGTAATCTGTATGTGAGGGACTTTCATGAGGGTGACCGAGGGTATGGGAGACCGTCTCCAGGCTTGCCTCGACCTCGTCATTCTAGCTGCGTTCCTTTGTGTTCTTGCCCAGGTGGGGTGGGCAGTCCCTCAGCCACAGAGGCTGCCTCCGTTCCTTCAGTATCTGGTCGTTGGGAATCACTTGTTGACAGTTCTCAGAGAAGCTGGTGCTTTGTGTCTTTTGGGACCTGTAGGTGTATCTAGCTGTTTTATTCTCATCACAGATGATGTATTTAGAACGACCCAGTTATCAAAACGATGGAGTGCTACGGAGGGTAATTTAGAGAGGTATAAGGGTGGGCCTTCAGAGGAGCCTGCTAGGTGCAGCGTAAAGATGATTTCAGGGCGGCGGTGGTGAAAGGAGCGGAATTCTGGGATAAAAATGTGACTCCCATAACAAAAACTTAAATGTATGTAACCAAATTTACAGACTAAGTGTTGTTTTCTGAAGTGCTGTCTTAGGGGCCCGTGGAGGAGGTTGGTCGGTAGGAAGAGTGAAACCTGGAATAGGGGTCCCTGAGTGATTTCACGGGGCTGGGCCCCTGGGGGATCCTGGGGCCAAGGGAGCCACGTAGAGAGTGGTGAGCACCGTGCCTGGGGCAGAGTGCGTGCTGAGTGAGCCTTGGCTGTTACCAGTGTTGACCCGAACCTGCGTACAGATTCTGAGTTGAGGGACATCTCTCCCGTGCATCCTTACTTACGGCTTTTAGGGTTGCCCGACTAACATCGAGATGGAGATACTTATTTTTAAAGGATATCAGCCTAATTTTTTTTGCTGCTTGACCCAAGCCAGACAAAGACGACTCCTAATTCATTAAGCTTTCTCAGCCCTCACCCCGTAACCATGGCCCTGCTCCATGCCAGAGTCTGTGGTTCAGTGGTGTTCTTCTGACACACATGCTCACTTACCTGTGTTTCTCCCTGGGGCAGGGGAAACAGGGAGGGCGGGTGGCCCAGTGGGCAGGGTCTGGGCGAGCACAGTAAAAGGTTCGGGGCTAGAAACGTGCCTTATAGTCTCGTTTTTCCCGTTTAACTTTCGAATGGTTACACCATTAACCCCATTCTATCAATAATATTCCATTTGCCTTACTTTTCTTCAAATAAATACTTGACAGTTCATAATTTTCAGTGAAGGTTAGGCTAGTGTACTGGGACGTGGACAAAAGCTTGACTGTGATGGTCTCTGAGCCCTGCAGGAAAACTTGACGTCTGAGAGCGAAGGCCACCGCAAGGAAGAAAGCGAGGACTGATTTATCTGACTGGGTTTTAACAAGATTTTGGATGGATTCTGGATACATTTGAAGGTGGAGAGACTTGATGTGTCAGACGTGGCGGGGAGAGAAAGGCGACCATTGAGGAGCGCCCCGGCCGAGGCTTTTTGGTGCAGGAGACTGAGCACAGAACCTCATGGTTGCAGGTGCTCCTCAGGAGTTTGCAGGGAGCTGTGCTTTGTTCTGTGTTCAAGGGAGTAATGGGGTACACAGGAGCCCTGGACCTCACCCTCTCGCATCCCCAGATAAAGTGTAACCTGCCAAACAAAAACAGGTTCTCTTTGATGCGATGGTTCCCAGTCTGTGGGATGTGAACTGCTGAGTCTTATTTTTACGGTGATAGCAAAGGGCCTAAATAACCATCTTGTAATTGATTGAAAAGAAAAAAAAAAAGGAAGCCATGGGAAGGAGCCTTGCACAGTCGCATGGGCTTCAGCCTGCCCTGAAGTAGTCTTTGGTTGACATTCTGTCGAATTTTTCTCTAGAAGTAAGGTTTTAAGAAAAATCTAAATTGTGTCTGTTGATTTGGGGCAAGTAGTTCGTATTGAAAATTACTTACAGTTACATTCCACTAACGTTGAGTTTCCATTTATTCACATTCATGGTAGGATTGGGGTTAACATTTCCCCTTTGCTTTTAGAACAGTCTCTTCATTTAGGCTTTGTCATCTCAGGATGGGATGGGACCTCAGGGACAGATAGGCATGGACTTCAAAGTTCAGTGGATCTGGGTTTAATTCTGGATTTGCTACATAACTGCTTGAGCAAGATACTCAAACTTCGTGAGTTTTAATGACCAAATCTTGAGAATCGGGTTTGATCATAGTATCTACTTCACTGGGTTGTTATAAAGACATGATAAAACGATGCCTGTCCAGGTGTGCCTGGCATTTGCTGAAGGCTCTGACGTCAGGTGCTTTACAGCCGTTACCTTATACTTGAGACATGTAAGAAGGAGACAGGTTGTAAATAACTTGTCCCAAGTTACATAATTTTTTTTTTTTTTTTAAAGACGATGTTCGGGGTAGGAGTTTAGTAATTTATTTATTTATTTTTGCTGTGTTGGGTCTTCGTTTCTCTGCGAGGGCTTTCTCTAGTTGTGGCAAGCGGGGGCCACTCTTCATCACGGTGCGCGGGCCTCTCACTATCACGGCCTCTCTTGTTGCGGAGCATAGGCTCCAGACGCGCAGGCTCAGTAGTTGTGGCTCACGGGCCTAGTTGCTCCGCGGCATGTGGGATCCTCCCAGACCAGGGCTCGAACCCGTGTCCCCTGCATTAGCAGGCAGATTCTCAACCACTGCGCCACCAGGGAAGCCCCCAAGTCACATAATTAAATTTGAAGACATCATTTTAGGATGTTATTTTTCCAAAAATGTATCATTTTGTTTTCCTTTTAGGATTTGGAGTTCCATGGAGTGATGAGATTTTATTTTCAAGATAAAGCTGCTGGGAACTTTGCAACAAAATGTATCCGGGTCTCTAGTACCGCCACCACTCAGGACGTGCTGGAAACGCTCGCAGAGAAATTCCGCCCTGATATGCGGATGTTGTCATCACCCAAGTACTCCCTGTATGAAGTGCACGTCAGCGGAGGTCAGTGGACACAGACGGGGCTTGTCGGCCATGTGCGCTCATCTTGAGACTATCACAGTCACTTGTCCCGGGGGCCCTGCTTTACTGCTGACTCCCTCTTTGTTTTTCTGGAGGGGCCGGGGAAGCAGTTAACAGGTTGGCAAAACTCGAATATGTCTGCGAAATGTCCTCCTAAGTTCCTAGCAGGTGCGTTTGTTGGGAGTTAGAATGACTACATCGGTTTTACATACGCTCACTTCTCCAGAGATGAGTAGCGTAATGTTTTGTGATTGAAATTCTCCAGCAGATCTGTCACATGCATTGATGGTACAATAAGCTGCTTAATTTTGGAGAAGTATTTCATGTAACTCTCCTGCATAAATTATAATATTACAATTAACGATAACCCAGTGTTTTATGAGTACGGTATTTTATGGGTAAAACCCAGTGTTTTGTCCTGCTCGCTGTACTATTTTTGTGATGTGAAACAGTAATGTTATTCTTTGGGAACAGTTAGGGCATCTTGAGGAAACTCTCTCATGTAGTTAGTAATTTCTCCTTGTTTTAAGATTTGAAATTTCTGAGAGTATCCTATATATCACATGGCAGTTGAAGTTGAACTGATTAGAAATGTAGAAATTTATAAAATTTTTTATGAATGCTTTTGAAGTACTGAGTCACCTGTTTAAAAAAAATAATAAATTCCAGTTAATGCAGTAAACAAAGGATTGTATATAGTACAGGCCCAATTTGAATACCTGTTTAAGTTTCAGCCACAAAACCTGTTTGAACATAATTTATTTTTCTTATCTTCAAAAGTACAGCTTTCTTTGTACATTTGAAATTGGGCTAAAATTTTTGTAGTGTGTGGAATTCAGGTGTCACCAAATGCTACCAGTATTATATTAGGTAGGCTGTACTTGTTTATCACTCTTGTAAGGTTACTAGGGTATCACCTACATAAATAATACCCAAACTAAGTTTGACAATAGCGGATGGTCTCAATTTTGGACGTTTTTTTGAGGTTGAGTTCTCCTTTTACCTCAGAATCTTTTTAAATAGGTTACAAAGAGGAAGAAAGTATTTCTCACTTTCAGCCCTCTTCTCGCTGCACCGTTGGGTCATTTGAATGCTGCCAAGTGAGGTCTTTGGAATGCTATCTAAGACTGGGATTTGAGATCTAAAAATGGAATGGGTTTGATTTTTTTTAAAGAACAGTTTTTCTTTAAACTTTCTTTGCTAGATTTGTTTTTAATTAAAAAGTAAAATATGTTACTTGTAAGGGATGAAAACACAAAGAAGGTGTGTAAAGGAGGAGTGTTCCCCATCTCCCCCCGCCCCTGTAGTGACCACTAGGCTAGCCTGGCCGTGTCCTTCCGCACCTTCATACCCCGCCAGGGTCTCAGAGAGGAGCAGACCCTGGCGTGCACGTTCTCAATCTCTTTCGGGTCACGGAGCCTTGAGTGTGTCAGTAATTTTTTAGTGGCATCCCTAGGCCAAAGGAAAAATACCTAACAGTTCATGTTACTGCATAGATTCAGACAAATTCATCAGGATTTATGCTTTAACAGCTTGGTGGATGTTTGAAAAAATAGTACAGATCAAATGAAAGGAAAACTGAAAATTTCATTCCGTTCTTAATCACAGTTGCTCCCTGACGGGGCACGTGTGCCTACTGGGCCCTGCCCAGCTCCTGGGTGGGGGCAGTGCCCTCTTTTCCTGTTCACATTGGTTTGCGGGCAGTGCTTGTTTCTACAGCGCCGTGGAAAGCCCGACGTGACCCTGGTGGGACAGCGCACAACCTGGTGGGGACCAGCAGCTCCTGCCGCATCTGGCAGGTGCAGCTCATTTCCCTGGAAATGTAACGTGCTCCTCAGTGAGCCGCTGGATGCCGCAGCTGGTGTGTGGACCAGAGTGCTGGCCCAGCACCATGGAAACGCCACTCTCATCCCTTCTCTGCGTTAGGGTTCCTTGTGTGAAATCAACTGGAAAAGTAAAAAGGATTCTGCTCTTCTGACGTAAGGCAGAAGATACCTTAAGTTATAAAGTTGTAGCAGGGCCCTAATTATATTTGCATGCAGTAGTTAGGCACGTATGCTTTAGAACAGCTCACCTTGTTTTTGTTTTATGATTTAGACTTAATTGTTCTTAAGATTGGTTCTCTAAAAAATATGCCATGAGGGATTTTGATCTAGTGAAGATTCTGCAACACGAACAACTTGGTAATTTTGATTTGCAGCAGGAATTTGAAACTTCTTGATCCAATATGTGACTTATTACTCTTTTCTCATATTTTCAGTTGATAAAATAATGAGTTAGAATTTGTTTTTCCTGTATTCTGATCATTAACACTGCTGTTTACCTATAATATTTACTAAAAGCCTCTATAAATCTCTATCTCAATTTGCCCCATTGACTCTTGCTTCTTGTACCATTGTAATCCATCCCCTCTGGTCTCACTGCTTCCTGTCTTTGCTGCCCTCATTGTGGTGCATCCTGTGTGCATTTACCTGGGTAATCTTTGCCAGCTCTTAGCTTCTAGTAGGTGGTCAGGCTGTGTAGGGCCCTCAGTGGGCTGCCATGAGGCTTGTTAGGTTTCTAATAAGGAAGGAAGTAGTCACTTAACATAGCACTTCATCAACAGAGAAAAAGCTGGTGCTTCGTGGTGGGAGGGACTGTGCAGGTCGAGGAGTGTGCGTTTTGGAGACGAGAATCAGAGGTGCAGGGGGAGGAGGGAGAGCGCAGTGCTCACTTCCAAGACTGATGACGGTGGTGCCGTTTCTTGACAGCATCTTAACATTAACATGGGAAGAAAAATCCCGTGACTCAGTGGAACTTCTGTGTGATATTAACATTATTTCCGTATTTTCCAGTTGTATGTGAGGGGATTTGATTTATAGAAACAAACCTATGGCAAGGCCCTGCTTATATTTTTTTCTAGTCCACGTGTATTTCTCTTATTTTCGGGGTTGGATTCTAAATGTTGTCAGGAAGCTGTGCCTGGTCCGTGTCTGGCATTGGACACGTGGTAGTACACATAGAGTAGCACCAAAATACTGAATTAGTCATTGAAACTCTAACTTCACATTGTGACTTACACTTCAGCCTGTCAGTAAGTGAGCAAGGTAATTAGGTATTTTTTGTCTATGTAATTTAATGTGTATCAGAATGTTGCATTGGCTAGTGCCATTAGATAACCATGGCTTACTTGTTTTTCTTTTCATGTTGTGAAGAAGAAAGAAGATTGGATATAGACGAGAAACCCCTTGTTGTGCAGTTGAATTGGAATAAGGATGATCGAGAGGGCAGATTTGTTCTTAAGAATGAGAACGACGCCATTCCTGCTAAGGTGAGGCCTCGGGTCTCGGCCCGTGCTGTGCCTGGCCTGCGTCTGACCGCGTGTCGTGTCGGAGGGGTTCATTCTCTGTTTCGCTTCTCTTGCTAAACTACCCTTTTACCCCCGTCCTGGAACATCATTTAAAAGTAGCCCAGCTTGTCCCTGCTTCATCCTCTGTTTCACTGAATAATCCAAAATATTACTCCTTCCTTTTCAAAGAAGAGTTATGTAAGCTTCTGTTCCTAAGAGACTTAATGTTCAAATCAGCTTCAGGTTTTTTTCCCTAAATTATAAAGTCAAAATAGGTTTTAATAAGAATCAGAAGGGAAAATAAAACTTTCATCTATTTATATGTGAACTTTTAGATACAACTTAAAAAGGCATATTTAAGACCTTTTTCATGTTATATGTGTAAGGCTAGAAATTAGTCAACTTTCTTGAGTTTCTTTGGATGATGAAATAGAGTGAGTCTAAAACTTTCTCAGGTAGTAGGGTGTCTGGAATTCCTGTGCTACTGTTCTTTTTATGTGGAATACTATGAAATATTGATACAATTTTAAAACAATTATAATTCTGTTTTAAGTCAAGTGGCCTCTTACACTAGAGCTCAGTATTGACAAGTGATAGCAAATGCAGAGGTTAAGAATATTTTGAGAAAAATCTTGTATTTAATTTTGTGCCCCAGCACACTGGGGGGAAAGTACCATTATTTACTTTTGGCAGCAGTTTTCACATTGTCTGTGTCATGTCCTGTGTGTTCCTGTTCCTGCGCTCCAGGAACTTTTATTGCCTTTGTGGCGAGTACATATGATACAAGAATGGATACTTTTGTGTGTGTGTGTGTGTCCGTGTTTTATTTTGTTTCTGCACCATGATTTCAGCTGATGTACATTTTCATGGAGCCACAGATCCTGCTTGCTATGTAGTAGAACTCTTCTGGGGTCAGGATGACAGGAGGGTGCTGGAGTAGCTTGCAAGGAAATGGAGATGCTCACTCACAAAGCAGAAGGCATTTTTCTTTCCCAATAAGATAATCTTTTATTTTTCTTGATTCTTTACCAGCCAACCTATTAAGTCATATAAAAAATAATTTGTCTCTGAGTCATCTGCTGGCAGGCCAAGTTATAAATTAAGAATAAGGAAACAGGTAAGATCTGGAAAAGAAATTAGAAGTTTTTGCACAAACAATACTTATAACTTTGCTTCATGAAAGCCAGTTTACTAGGGCTACTCTTAACATTTCTTTTGAAGTTAAAGAAAACATATTTAAAGTAGATGATGATTCAAACACTTAGTTATTTCCATATTTTCATGAGTTTCCTTTTATTTAAGTTACTTCATGTAAATTATTTGGGTTTTTATTTATTAAAAATAATAAATAAACTGGTGTGATTCCAACCCCAGTTTTCTAACTGGGTTTGGATTTTCTTGTGTGTTTGCTTCCTTGGTTATAGTTTTGAATTAAGATAAAATTTACACACGGTGAAATGAGATCTTGAATGTGTAAGTTTTGATCAGTACACTCACGTAACTGTCGGCCCATCAAGACAAAGAACATTTCTCACCCCAGACCTTCCCCTGCTCCAGTGGCTCTGTTTCTGGCTGCAGCATATGAGGTGAAGTTAGCTAAGCCATAGATAGCTTTATGTCATTCTGTGTCATGGCCAGTGTAGTGATAATGTTACTTTTATCAGAAGGCTCAAAGTAACGGACCTGAAAAGCAGGAAAAAGAAGGTGTTATCCAGAACTTCAAGAGAACTCTCTCAAAGAAAGAAAAGAAGGAAAAAAAGAAGAGAGAAAAAGAGGCAATGAGGCAGGCGTCTGATCGAGACGATAGACCTTTCCATGGGGATGACACGTAAGTTAATTTTGGAAATATTCCTGTTTCTTTGTGTTCTAAGCCCAGTGTTTCTCGTGCAGCAGACCTCATTAAATTACCAAGTAAAGGCCGAAGAGGGTGCGCATCAGGTAAGTGCGTGGGTGGGGCTCTGACTGAGCAGCACGTGGCGCTCACAGTGCCGGTCTCGCCGTGCTTGCTCTTCTTAAAGATGCGGACTGATGAACAGTATTGCTGTTACTGGGTAGACGGTTGGTGTCAGGGTGCTCTTCATCTCTGCCTGGCCTTTCCTTTCATTTCTGTTGTTTTGGTCCTTAAGGCAGCAGTGGATTCTTAGACACCTCAGGTACGCTTAACACCTGATCAGAGGTTGGCAAGACCAGTGAGAAAAGCTGGTGTTCGCTTTTCAGGTTCAAATGCACCATCAGGTTCACTCCAGCCCCCGCCCGCCCCCCTTCCTTATTCTCTCACAGCAGCCCCATCACAGGTGTCTTTACCTGTCTGAAGGGATTTGAGCTTCTGACCTTGAAGCTGAGGGAATGAGGGAAACCGCTGTGGTTCGTTATAACAGAAAGGAGACATGAGCAGAAGCTGGCCTTTCCTCCTCACTTGGAGTCTCCTGGCCTCAGTGTAGCCTTGTCAGTTTTCAGTTCAGTTCATTCTGTTATCGTGGTTTCTCTTAGGCCTCTTCTTTGCCTTAGAGTTGATGGCATAGTATTCTGTTTATAGCTTATTTTAGAAAGTCAGAGTAGATGGATTTGCCAGAAAGGGAAAAGGAGTTTCTTGTCACGTATGAACCCAAAGAGAGCCGTAATTTGTTTATGTAACACAAATATATATGCTTCATATATCTATGTAGAGAGTTTTTAAACAAGTATAATCAGTCTTTTGAAACCAGAACTTTTCACATGATATTTTCCCCCTAAAATTATATGTATTGCACATAAATACACAGTCAAAATATATATATTTTCACAAAAAACATAAATATTAAATAATTTAAATGATTGTGCAGTACTCTATCATATAGTTTTCCCATAATTTATGAAACCAGCCCTTTTCATGTACTTGTGGATAGTTTACAGGGTTTTTTTGGTATTATAAATGATACTCCAGTGAATATCCTTGTTTTTACAATTTTGAGGACTCATGTGAATATTTCCTAAGGAAATGCTCTGGAAGAATGGCTCAGAGACCCCTTGGGATGCTTGTGTTGCCAGGCAGCCCCTGGAAAGCTCTCCACAGCCCACGGGCCCTCTCCTTTCCATACCCTTAGTACTGCTGAGTGTAACAGAGCAGAGTACAGTCTCTGCAATATGTGAGACCTTCAATAACTCGAGCTTACTGTATCATTAACAAGGTAGATGTCTCTCTGCACGATTATTAACCGTTTATGTTCTTCTGCAGCTGCGGTGACCTCTTCAAGTCTTTTTTCCATTTTTTGGTTGATTCTCAGTGTTGTGTGTGTCTTGAGGATATTAACCATTTGTCAGTGAAGGAAGTTTACTTTAGAGTGGAATTTGAGCCCATTGTAGAGTGCATCCAAATGGATTTAGATATTAATCTGTTAGGCAGAGACGCCTATGGGATGCAAATGAACTCTTGACTATAGTATTACATAGTAAGGCTCTACTTAGTGTATTTATGCAAGAGAAAGAACTTATATACATAGATTGTTCACATATGAAAAATATCAAGGAAAAGGAGAGTTTTAAAACTTTGGCTACAGTTTGTTCTATTTATTTAGTTTATAGGGGAATTAATTGTGTTAAGGAAATGAGCTACTTAAAATGAGTTAAGTTTAACTTGATTGATTCAAAGCTTGACTGACTTAATGAAATTATTTTATGATTTTAAAAATGGCATCCTTGAAGTATATTTATCAAAATTTAGTCAAGCATATCAATCTTACCTAAATATTTAGTTTTCAACTCATCATTCTATACAGTTGACTCGTTATAGGAACTTATGGAGCAATTTCCTTTTAAAACTTTAGCTTCAAGAGAGTGAATGGTGGTAAATCTCTTAGTTGTTAAAAAATCAGGCTGTTTGAGTTCTTCAAGATTTACTGTAATTTGAAGAAGCTTTTTACTACAGTATGTTCAGTCCTTTATTTCTAGTGGTTGGAATGTTGTATCCCTCATTTAGTCTATTTTAAGATAACCGTGGTAGAAATAACTGAAATGTATAATTTATATATTTTTCTTCTAGCTTTATTAATGAATACTCAGTAATTAAGTTCTATAAACTCACTATAAAATTTTAATTATAAATTTCTGCTCAGTTCAGTATTTTAGTTTGTATTGAGAGGAAGTTTATTCTTTATCCCTAGTAATTAGCACATGGTGAATGATACATGGCAGAACTGTGTAGCCAAATAACATCTGCCATTTTGAGTTTTGTATGATTTCAGTATAATTGTTTCTAATATAAAATTTTAAAAATCTTGTTACTGCCTTTTTTTCCTTACAGTGAAAATTCTCGACTGGCTGCTGAGGTTTACAAAGACATGCCTGAAACTAGCTTTACCCGAACAATTTCTAATCCCGAGGTGGTTATGAAACGACGGAGACAACAAAAACTGGAAAAGAGAATGCAGGAATTTCGGAGCTCAGATGGGCGACCTGATTCAGGTGCAGACTTAGAATTGTTTTTCTGTTATATTTGTTGTAAAGTCTATTAATTTAATAATCCTTTTTATATATGCATGAGGCCTTGAATAAGTAAAGTTAATGGGTGATGTAGCCTGTTCATAGCAAGTGTGTGCCATGTGTGTCTGGTACAAAGTCAGTTTTGCCTTCAATACGTTTAGTTACATATTTATCCCCAGTATGGCTTTTTTTTTTTTTTTTTAATTCTGGAAAATGTCAAGTGTATACAAAAGAATAGAGATATAATGAACTTGCCATGTGTTTATTACCAAGCAAGCTTCCGTAATTAACACGTGTTTCATCTCTGCTTCTACATATACTGCTTTCATTCCCAGACTGTGTTATTTTTGAATCAAATCCCAACTTTCTCATTATTTCATCCATAAATATTTTGATATATTTTCCTGAAAGGTAACAATTCTAAAAAAGCAAAAACAAAAATAAAGCAAACCATAGTACCATTATCACATAGAAAAGAATTGACAGTAATTCCTTAAAAATCATCAGATACCTAGTCATTGTTCAGATTTTCCTGATTGCCTCAGATAATTCCTTTAGTTGAGTCAGGATACAAATAAAACCTAAATATTGCATTTGCAATTGGTTAATTTGTCTTTTATGTCTTTCATTCTAAAATCCCCTCTCCTCTCTTGTATTTTACCTCTCAGTTTGCTTATTTGTTGGTTGGTTTTAAAACCCTAGGTTGAACGTCTTGTAGGTTTTGCTGACGGCAGCCTGTTGTGCGGTTTACCGCTATTTTCCTCTTGTTGTCCTTGATTAGATACAGGTACAGGGTTAGGGTTTTTGGTGGGAGGCGGTGGGACAGAAATACTCACCTTAGTGTCATCCCCAGGTGAGCAGTGGTTTGTAAAATTTTAATAAGCTCATGGATGTAAAGCTTCTCAGTGTTTGTCCATCTGTTGCGGTTATTGTGCTTACTGATTCTTGAATGGTCACTTCGAGCCAGCGGGGCTGTCTTCCAGCTGGCCCCCGAGTCTGTGCATGGCCCAGTGATCTTGAGAGCTTCCCTGTGGGATAGGATGTCTGCTCGCCTCATGCTTTCCTGCCCCAGCCTAGGAGTCAGCTCTTCCTCGGAGGAATCCTGTTCCTTTTGCTGGAATAAGTATCTGGTTGCTAGGAGTGCTCCCTGTTACTGGTTAGTCTTTGCTTCTAAGCCTGTTTAGTGGACAGAGCTTAGGAAATACTTGTTTTTTTACTACTTTGATTTTAGAAAATCTGGGTGTCTTTTCTCTAAAGGTAAAATTCTTCCCTCCTGAGAACAATAGAATAATTATTAACAAGATAATTATATTAATCAGTTATAATACCAAAATCAAAATAGGGCTATTGTTAATACCAATATGATACTGAAAACATTTTATTTAAGCCTTTTGTGAAATCTGTGCTGTGTTTGAAATCGCATTTTCGATTCCTGTGTATGTGATTATATACCCACATTGATTTATACTTAGGTTTATTTGTTTTATTTTACTTTTGACTTTGAAGGTTGCTTCTTTAAAATTTAGTGTTGTTTAACAGCTTCTAAGTCAGATCTGCAAAACAAGGTACATTTAGAGAAGTCCAGCTTTTTTGTCCCTGTGGACCCTTTGAATCAAAGGCAACATCCTGTACACATGTCCCACTGTGATGTTTCCTGGAGATCACCCTGTATTTCTGAGGGAAATAAAGGTTAAAACGAGAAGTTAAAACACATGACTACTCTGTGAGCTATAAATTGGTTTTGTGTATTTTTAGCTATTTGATATAAAACTTTTATTTGTAATTAACCTGTAATTATACTCAGCAAGTAAAATAGTTTTACTTGTTAAAAAATAATAGCATAATCATTTGTTGCAAAAAAAATCATTGTATTAGAAGGCTGTATCGTTGATCCAGCCTTTCCTACAAATGTCTGACCTGGTGAGTCATCGCCTCTGGCTCTTTTGTAGCGCTGCACCCAGGCGCGTAAGGGCGGAGCGTCACTCTGTTGCATGCTGCGCTCCTGCTAGCTTACTCACTAGTTTTAGGGTTTGAGTGTTGGGACTGGCGGCTTTTCTCTGAAGCCGGGTTTATAGCAGTTTTGGTTGGGAGGGTTGCTTAATTGTGGGCCCATTCTCTCCGCTCCAAGGCTGAGTCAAAGGGTGTTAGTCCCTATCCAGACCCTCTTATTATCCGATATGTTTACGTGGCAGCAGGTTGGATCTGTCAGGGGAAGCTGTGCTCACACTCGCGTCATGTTCGTGGGAGCAGCGTTATTCTGTTTTATTAGTGGTCTCTCTTACCTTATCTCCATTCACGAGGTAGTCTGTGGACCATGGTTCTGAAATGCATGGTTGCCTGATTCTGCCCACTTGACAGAAATTGCTGGTGACCCCATTTCTTGTGAGCTTGCTCAGAGCTTTGTGTTAGGGTGGCGTATCACACAGCACCAGCCATGGTGGGGGCCGGCCCTGAAACCTGGTTGTCTCTCCAGCATCACGTGCTTGTTTTGACCCTTAGTGCCTGTATGAACTGAGTCTTAATTATATGTTTCATGGGAATTATAGTATCGGTGATTCAAAAAAACTAGGACACTGAGAGACTTATTAGTTCTATAAATAATTTGATAGATGGCTTTTGAGACCTAAATGATTATCTGTTTGTATATATTCTGTCTTGTTCAATCAGGAATTGAAAAAGACAAGAAAAAGAAAGTAAGAAAGGAGGGAGAAACTACAAAGGTGAGGAAGGAGAAATGTAGTAAAAGTTTTAGGAAGGACGAGAGGAATGCTCAGAGGTACCTGCCACGTGCTGACCACACTTCCAACCACGGAAAGGAGTCTGGCATCGTTATGGAAGTAACTTCCTCAGTGACCCCTTGAGGAATATTCAAGTATAGGCTCAGGGGTATGTGGATCAGACTCAGGAGAGCTGGCTTAGGGCGTCAGTTTTTATAAGTAACTTAACAAAATCTTTTTATAAAAAGTATGTGTTTAATGTGGGTCCAGATGCAACGTTACATATGTTGTTAAGATAAAGCAGGAAACTTTTCGCAGGTAACTTCAGCCTGTGTCCCCAGAGATCCATATTTATTTTCCTGTGCCATTGGGGGTACTTTGATGGAAATATTTGATATGATCTGTTAATAAACTGCTGAAAGAGTTTTAAGCTAGGGATTGAGAACACTTTCAGTTTAGCCCAGGCCTCTAATCTGGAGCGGTTACTCTGAGAGCAGAATCTAGGGTTAATTTGAGGGAATTGTGGTCAGAAGCAGGTGTCCCCCTTCAAAGGCTTGTGTGGCCCCGGAAGGACCGAGTCTCTGAGCTCAGTCGGAGACAGTGGTCCTGAAGAGAGAAAAGCGGGAGCGATGTTGAGAGAATGATTGGGAAGCAGCACCGGCCTGAGCTTTCTGAGGAGAGGAGGCCTTCAGGATGACGCCCTGCTCTGAGCCGGATGGATGTGGGTCTGTGGATGAAGGAGCATCCGGAGGAGAAGCCGGGCTTCGTCTGTGTGCCTTGGGAGGGGCCGGCGTGGCACGGGGGGACGCCTTTAGGCTGCCAGCTCGGTGGCTGGGTACTAGTCAGCGGTGCCCGGTGGAGAGAAGGATTCGGGAGCAGGCTGTTCTTGGGCTGCAGCATCGCGGCCATGGAGGAGGTTTGGTGGAGGAGGAGGTATACAGGTGATACACGGCCACTGTTGAGGAGTGGGCCAAGAAAGCAGGAACAAAACCTCCAGAGAATTAGGAGGAGAAACAGCAAAACACCCACTAGAGTAGAGCTCGTCTGTTACCGGGACGGTTGGGTGGAAGGAACGTGTTTCTGCACGAGCTCCTGGGAAACCCTCAACAGCTGGGTACTGTTGGCATCTGCACGAGCTCCTGGGAAACCCTCAACAGCTGGGTACTGTTGGCGGAGGAGCTGTCTGTGGTTAATATTAAGGCAGTCAAGTATAGTAAGTTCAAGTGTTCTGTTGGCTTTTAATAAACAGCTTAGAAAACTGTATCCTTATAACCTACTGAGGCTGTTAGCTTAGCTCTTAGGTCGGTGAAGAATGTTGTCACGGGTGGGTAGGGTCCCCTGAGAGTAACAGCCGAGTCTGTAATTCTCCTGTCTTGTTAGCCTGAGCATTGGTTCCCCAAGTTCTGATGACGTACTTAAAGAGATCTGTCGGACTCACTTCACAGCGGATCCGAAGTCATAGCTTGTAACAAGCCTTGGCCCCAGAGCTCATAAAGTATTTTTAACGCTCAGATGTATTTACTTTCTTGATGTCTTCCAAGTGTACTTGACCTCCGAATGCCCTTGGGAGTCAGCCCTTGTGCCTCAGTTTTCTTGTGAACAGTCTTGGAGCTGTGGAGTGCTAGGACACGGACTCTGGAGCTGGGTTCCGGTAGGGACCCCTGTGTTCCGTGGGCCACGCTTTCTTCATCTTCTGAATAGGGCAGTAATCCTCCCTTAATGTTAGAACTGAATGTATATTTATACAAACAGATTTTAGTCGATGGTAGAATTTTAAAATGTTAGCTTTTCTTCTATCTCCCCTTAGGAAATTGGGAGGTATGTATTTCTGTTGTGATGATACTATGGTATTATGCTTTTGAACTAAAAACCTCTTAACTTAGACTGTATCCATTTATTTACTTATTAATCTGTCCATGGATGTAAGTGGAGTTGAGGTCCTCTACTACTGTTGTGTGATTGTCAGTTCCTCCCTTTATGTCTGCTAGTATTTGCTTTATATAGTTAGGTGCTCATGTATAGGGTGCATATATATATGAATTGCGTATTCTTCTTGTATTTATCCCTTTATCATTATATAATGCCCGTCTTTGTCTTTTGTTATAGACTTTGCTCCAAAGTCTGTTTTGTCTGATAGGAGTATTGCCACCCCCATTTTCTTGTCATTTCTGCTTGCATGAAATATCTTTTTCTTTCCCCTCGCTTTCAGTCTATATGGATCATTAGCTCTGAAGTAAGTTTCTCGTAAGCAGCACATAGGTGGTTCTGGTTTTTTATCCAATCAGCCATCCTATGTTTTTTGATTGCAGTATTTAGTCCATTGACATTTGAAGTAATTATTGATAGGTATGTACTTACTGCCATTTTATGACTTGTTGTTTTTTGCTAGTTTTTGTACTTCTCTGTTCATGTCTTCTTTCTGTTTCTTCCCTTGTATTTTGATGAATTTCTCTAGTGGTACTCTGTGTTTTTTTGTTTCTAGTTTTTGTGTGTTTATTGTAGGTTTTTGATTTGTGGGTGCCATGGGTTTCATATATGTTGATCTATATCTACTTGTGGTAAACTAGTAGTCATTTAAGTTCAAACACAAAGATCTGCCTTTTTTACTTCTCTCCCCTACATTTTGTGTTTCTGATGTCATATTTTATGTCTTCATGTTGTTTTCTTGTTCGTTTTCTCCCCCTGATTTCGACCCCGCAATCAGGTTACAAGCTGTTTGGAGCCTAGGACAGTGACCGGCTCACGCTGTGTCCTCAGCATTGGGACGGGCGGTGTAGGGGAACCTTAATCCCTGTGAGTTTGTAGATAGCCTGGCCCCTGGCCTGTGTCAGCAGGTCCGCATTCTAATACCAGCCTGGGCTTGCTGGTTCTTCTTCTTCTTCTTTTTTTTTTTTTTTTAACATCTTTATTGGAGTATAATTGCTTTACAATGGTGTGTTAGTTTCTGCGTTATAGCAAAGTGAATCAGCTGTATATATATGTATATCCCCATATCTCCTCCCTCTTGCATCTCCCTCCCACCCTCCCTATCCCACCCCTCTAGGGGGTCACAAAGCTCCGAGCTGATCTCCCTGTGCTATGCGGCTGCTTCCCACTAGCTATCTGTTTTACATTTGGTAGTGTATATATGTCCGTGCCACTCTCTCACTTCATCCCAGCTTACCCTTCCCCCTCCCCATGTCATTGCTGATTATTCTTAAAAGACCAGCATTATTTTATTGTAGTCAAGTTGTCATAATGCAGTGTGTGCCAGACTTGTTGAAAAAGAGGGTGTGAGAAACATTCAGTAGCCAGAATAACTGCATTAGAATTCAGAAGAGGCAAAAAGGAGTCATAGAAATTTAGAATTTGCTTCAAGAAATCCACAGATGTTTAATCTAGCTCTTTAATTTAGAGGTGAGCAAAGGAAGTCGGGAAGCCTCCCCGAGGTCCCACGTAGCATGGGGTTGTGGCATCTTGCCTGAGTTGCCTACCTGCCCCCAGTATTCTTTCAGCTAGACTTAAGATTTTAGGGCTTAAAAATCTTAACTCATAAGTAAAAAGCAAATTATGACACCAAAAATGTCAGTAATATAGCATATGTAGGATTGCATTAAAAAGAAATATACAAACAAAAAGAAAAGCTAAGGATATCCAAATTGCTCTGTTCTAGTTGACTTTTTTTCCTCCCAGATGAGTTCACAGCTAGAAATGACATTCTGGTTTGCAGTACCTGGAAATGTAAATAGAGCGCAGTGCTTTGGTGGCAGGTTCCTTATGAAATGTCTTTGGACTCCAGCACCTGAAGTATCCTGATTTCTGGTTCACTTTTTAAAAAACTGAGTTATTTAGTGGGGTTAATATTGTTTGGGATTTTTAAGTTTCAGATTGTTGGTCAGGAAGTAGTGGAAATGGGGAAAGTAGATGTCTGACACTGTATAGGTAAGGAAATGAGAAAGCAGTCAAAGAAAGAGCAGCACTTTCAAGAAACTCCGGGGTTTCTTCCCTTTCTGTCCTGTACCCACCGTGAAAATCAATTTGTCATTATAAAAACTGCATGGGCTTGAAGGGAGGGCAGAAACAGCCTAGTCACACAAAATTACCCACTCTGTCTAGCACAGGATCACTGGGTCAGCATGTCCCTGCCAGTGTGTGTCACCTACCAGGAAGTGGGGATAGAATTAGTATACAGATCTCTGTTATTGGAATAAAAGTTGTGATCAAAGATGTCACAATGTTTTTTTCAGGTGGAACATTGAGAATTTATGCAGATAGTTTAAAACCAAATATTCCCTACAAGACGATCCTGCTGTCTACCACAGATCCTGCAGACTTCGCTGTGGCTGAAGCTTTAGAGAAGTATGGTCTGGAGAAAGAAAATCCTAAGGATTATTGCATTGCCCGCGTGAGTACCTGCCATGTCGGTACTTACCCATATTACACGTGCTAGAACTTTGCATTTAAATGGAAAGATATTCTTTAAATGAAGTTAAACTTAGGCTGAATTTCTCCACACTGTATCACTTAGAATCTGGTAAACTGAAACCATGTGTAAATATATGTAAGAAATAACATTCTCCTTTCCATTACAAACGTAATATGTGTTCCTGCTGTAAACTAAGAAAAGTATAAAAAGGCAAATTGAAGAAAATCCTCTATAGTTCCAATACCAAAGGGGTAAGCACTATTAACATTTTGATGTATATCCTTCCAGTTTTTATTTTGCATATATATAGGTAACAATTTTATTTTAGTAAAATCTGCTGATTTTTTTCTTAGGGTTTTTACTAAGATGTATCATAACGACCCAACTTGAATTAAATCTTGGTTTGCTATTCATCGTTAACCAACATTTGGCTGATAGGTTTAGTAGTCATCCATAATTTCTTGGAGATAAAGGGTGTGTCTTTGACCCTAGTACTCAAGAAATACAGTGAAATTTTATGCCTCAGAGTTGAATTGGTGACACTAAGTAAAATCAAGCAGATTTTCTCTTCTAAGACAAACTTTTTGGAAAATTATTAACCTTTAAGTCAGTCACAAGTATATAATAACTTCTTTATAACCGTTATTTCTCTGTCAAAGTCTCATTGGAAGTAGTTTTTTTAAGAAGATATCCTTCTTTCTCTCATCTTAGCAATTGATTATTAAACAATGAAAGTGTGGTTACTTGTTTTAGTTCTTGCCCTCACTAAGATTATTGAGAAATAATTAAAGTACAATGTATTACATGTATTTAAAGTTTATAATACCATCAGTTTGGGCATCAGCACAATGAACGTTTCTTTCACCTTCAGAAGTTTCCTTATGCCTCTTTGTACTTTTGTGTTTCATTGTATGGATATGTCACACTTTGTTCATCCGTTTACCTGTTAGAATGTGTGTTGTTTCCAGTTGTCAGTTTTTGGCTCTTACAGTAAAACTGCTGTGAGCATACATGTGCAGGTCTTCTCATAGAAGTACTTGTTTTCTTGAGTAACTACTCAAGTGAATGGCTCCACAGGAGGCATATGTGTAGCTGTTAAAGAACTCCCTTTCCAACCTGCTTATACCATTTGCATCCGCATAGTCACGAGTGAGAGGTCCTGTTGCTCTGCCCTCACCCGGGCTTGGTTTGGTCAGTCATTTTCACTGTTAGGCATTCTCATGGGTGTCGTTGTATCTCATTGTGGAAGAAATTTGAGTTTCCCTGATTCTCTGTATACATGTCAAGTCCTACGTATGATACCTGTACTGTGAATATTTGTTTCCCAGTCTGTGGCTTGGCTTGTCTTTTCGTTTTTAAAATGCTATCTTTCAATAAGTAACAATATATATTAAAATGCTGTCCTTCAATGAGTAACAATGTATTAACTTTACTGATGTCCAACTTGTTAACGTTTTAGTGCTCTGTACTGTCTGTATGAGAATTCGCTTCCTCCAAGGCTGCAGACACTTTTACCTATATTTTATTTTAGAAGTTTTAATAGTTCTAGGTCTTACATTTGGGTCTGTGTGTTCCATTTCAAGGTAACATTTGTGTATGGTGTGAGATTAGGGTCGATGCTCATTTTTTTTCTGTACAGATACAGAAAAAAAGTCTTTATTTTCTCCCACTGAGTGCATTGGCACCTTTGTTGAAAATCAGTTGGCCATATATGTTTGGTTCTATTTCTGGAATCTCTTCTGTTTCATTTATATATCTTATATCTTTTCGCCAACACCAAACTGTTTTGATCACTGTGGATTTATGGTGAGTCTTAAAATCATATAAAGTCCCAATTTTGCTTTCTCCTTTTTCTTTTAAAAATGGCTTTGGTTATTCTAGGTTATTTGCATTTACAAATAAATTTTAGAATCAACTTATCAATTTCTACATAAAACCTGCTGGAGTTGTGACTGGGTTGGCACTGACTCTGTAGATGAATCAGAATCCTAACAGTGTTGAGTTTTCCAGGCTGTGGATAGAGTGAGTGGTCTTCTGTAAGCTCTCAGCAGCGCTTTCTAGTGTTGCTACAGAGAGAATTAAATAAAAGGCCTTGCTCGACTTTTATGGCTTCTTTCTTTTTGCTGAAAAGCTGAGACTTTGTATTCAGTTGGAAAAACCATTTGGTAGATGTGTAATTTTATGAATAAAGCCCAATTTTCATCTGAAAATAGATGAGAAAACATGTTTTTATTCCACTGAGATGACAATAAAGGAATAAAGCCCTGTGGGCGTGCATGAGAACAAAGGGAGTGAGTGAGGGGCCGGCAGAGCAGTTGTAGATGAGGCTCTGAAGAAGCGGGCCGGTTAGTATCTAAGCTGCTGGACCTGCGGAGGGGGCCAGCCGAGGGGGAGCGCGCAGCTGCCTGTATCCCAGCCCCTAGCAGACTCAGGCATGAGGGGCTCTAACATGTTCTGAGGCGGCATTGAAAACTGGGCTGAAAACAAATTGGGTGGAGAGTTTTTATAAGCAGTAGTAGCCTCCAGCAGACTGCCTTCCCATCCAGCTACTGCGTCGTCTCTCCATCCGAAGGCCAGAGTAAAACCGATGGGGGAGGAGGCCTTGGCTTTGGGAGTAACTGGCATAGCAGGGTCTTTACCACAAGCAGGAGGATGGAGGGGAAGTCTGTACCCAGAAGATTGAAGGATTCCTCCCAGAAGGCACTTTCTGGTCAGAGAAGAAAGATCTGTATGGAAACTGACCTTTGGACGTCTGGTCCAGCAGCCGTCCTCACCGTTACCGTCAGCTTTCCTGTGACTCGCTGTCAGTGTGAGTGGACGGCCCAGACTCAGTAGACATTTGCAAATGCCTTTAAAATGAAAGACAGACCAACACAGACAGATCAGAGAACCTGGAGATACAAGAGACAAAGCAGCTGGAAGTATGGGAAAGCTAAGAGACCCGGCGGCGGGCCAGATGGCGCATCCGGAGCACGTTGAGGAGAGGCGTGCGGGGGACTCCTGGGGATTGAAAAGCCCAGGTCAATAAGGGGGGGGGGCAGAATGGAGGGAGGAAAGGGCAAGTGGAGGAAATCTGCCAGAGGACAAAAAGAGAGGGGGTTGGGAATTTAGATGATCGGTGCAGAACATCTCAAAATTTAGCCCAAGGAGGACCAGGTAGAAAAAGCAACAGGAGATGGAGAGATAGAAGTTACCAAAGGAACAATGCTAGGCCATCTCCCAGGACTGAAGGATTTGAGTCTCTGGGTTGAAAAGGCCCACTAACTAATGGGACAGTTGCTTTGAAAAAGGCCCAAACCAGGGTGTAGTGAAAGTGCAGGAAACTAGAGAAAAAGACAGGCTAATGACAGCACAGAAGAAGATTCAGGGCTTGTATAAAGGGTTGGGGGACACAGTTGCACCAGTCACTTCAGCAGTAACCATGGACTCTGGAATTGAGTGAAGCAGTGCTTTCTGATGCAGAGGGAACTGAGTTCTAGTCCATACTCTCAGTCAAGCGTTGGGTGGGTGGAATAAAGACGTTTTAAGACACGCACGGCAAAAATTTACCACCCGCGCAGCCTTTCTCAGTAAGGTGCTGGAGGACATTCTCCAGCAAAATCATGGTGTAGGCCAAGAAAGAGAAAAACAGGGTATCGCAGAGCAGACTCTAGCACAGCAGAAGGTAGTCCCCGGCGACAGGGAAGGAGCGTCTGGGGGATCGCTGTGTGGCCATCCTCCGCAGCACCTGTTTCAGAGTGGAGGTGATGTCTGAGATTGAAAATATTCTTTAGAAGTACGGTGGTAAATATTAGTTATAACGTCAAAATAAACAAATAGCCAGTAAATTCCTGAGTGTATTTCTATAAAGACTTTTTTCCCCAGTGTTGTGTGTTATAGCAATAAACTAAATACTCATCACTTCAGGAATACGTTGAATACCTTGTCGTTATGAAACATTTTGAATTAGACCCAATATCAGTTGACTTAGACATACTTACATTTTATAAAATACCTTATTGTTGGAAAAACAGTCACCATACAATAAAACCAAGCAACAAAATTCTGTGTGTATGTATACGTGAGCACCAAGAAAGGTACATGCATGGGAAGGATACACACCAGCTTAACTACCTACATGAGGGGACGGAGAGGAACAGAAGGCTTTAAAATGTTACATGTGGGGCCTCCCTGGTGGCGCAGTGGTTGAGAGTCCGCCTGCCGATGCAGGGGACACGGGTTCGTGCCCCGGTCTGGGAGGATCCCATATGCCGCGGAGCGGCTGGGCCCGTGAGCCATGGCCGCTGGGCCTGCGCATCCGGAGCCTGTGCTCCGCAACGGGAGAGGCCACAACAGTGAGAGGCCCGCATACCGCAAAAAAAAAAAAAAAAAAAATGTTACATGTGATCAAACCATGCACCTTCTTATGTAAAAAAATGCATAATTATAGAAAGCACGATCAGGAAAATATACTTATAGAAAGCATGATCAGGAAAATACACTTATTATCTCACAGATTTTTCCCCCTCCTCCTTATGCTTTTCTGTATTTGAGTTTTTTACGTTGAGCCTGTGTTATTTAGAATCAGAAAGAAATAAAGCAAAGCTCATTTCATTGTAGGGTGGAGGAAGACAGACAGATGCTCATGAGTATTTGTTTTTTGCTGCGCCTTTTCTTTCTTTTGGTCTTATTAGGAAAGAGACTGAAAACCCGCCTTACTTTGGGGAGGGGCGGGGAGGGCGAGGTTGGGAGGCTAGGTCATCGGGATGACCACGCATTCTCTCTAAAGGGAAAGAACCTGAGATTCAGGCCACCCTGGGCGTTTTCCTCCTGCAGGTGAGTTTGAAACAGGGCGACCCTGTTGTCATGCTGGCTTCGTTGCTTTCCTGCTTGGGAGAAATAGCAATATGGAACAAGCATTAGTGTATGTATGGAAAATATATTTACACCTAAAGAATAATTGTGTCCATGGATTAATGGTAGATTTTGATACATGTTCCTCATAGTTTTGGTTAATGACTGCTGTAAAAAGCGTTCTTAGGATAAAACCAGTAAAACAGCGGTGTAAATAGGGTCTGCATTGCTAAACAGAGGGCTGACCCTTTTCCAGCTGGGTCCCTGTCAGGCTGTGAGCCCAAGGGCAGGAGCTTAGTTACCACTGCCGGACACTTGGGATTGCTCAAGTGTTCGCCAGGGGAATGTTCACTTTTAAGTGTATATAAATCTATTAAATAATTCTCAGTTCCGTAAAGGTTCATTTGATAGGATATGTGGTAGTGAACTTTATAACATTTTTTTCCTTTCTTTAATTTCTGCCGTATTTTTACTGATGAAAATCAGAAAGTGAAAGAACACCTTAATCAGGGTCATGAAGTCATTGGGCTTTTACTGACAGTCCCTTTTGCGATCATTTGATGATTTCTTTTGAGGGTCGCCTAGTTTTGGTTTTTGTTCTTCTCTGTTGCGCATTTTCTTTCGCAAGCTTTAGGCAGGATAAATTAGGAGTCGATCATTGTTTTAGCCTTGAGATAGAAATCCTTTGTTTCCTTGCCATCTCATCCATCATGTACTGTGTAGCTCTTTCTTATTCATTCATTCATCTATTCTATCTATTCGGTGAATTATTCAGTAAATATGTAGGTTCCTCATATTTGTTAGATGCTGTGCTGGGATAAGAGCTGCCTTCAAAAGAGGTTAGAGTAAAGGGAGACAGAGAGTCCGAGAAAGAAATACAGGCAAGGAGCTTGGCATTAGAACGGAGGTCAGAGGAGGCTCCCTGGAGGAGTTGTACTTGGGCTGAGAGGTGAGAGGGCACGCCAGCTAGACCCGAAAGCTGGGGACGGGCCTTTGAGGCACAAGGGATCGTGGAAGCATGAGATTTCGTGGCCCAGTCGAGAATTCGGAGAAGTTCTGTGTGACTGGATCTATGTGGATACGTGACAAAGACCGTGACTGAAGAGATGAGTGTGGGTCAGATGCTGAAGCAGTGTGTGTTCCAAGCCCACTGTACTGCATGTAATGCAAGACGCTGTGAGGAAAGGTTGGTTACTTTAGCATAAGGGTGTGTTGTAATAAACTTGTCTTTTTTTAGGGTAGTTTGCAGCAGTGCGGAGAGAAGTTTTACAGTTCTACGGAAGTCCAACCCATTTGGTATATGCACGTGATGATCTAATTGGGAGTAAGGTCTATTAGGGTAACATTATTACAGTAACTTCAGGTTGAAAATAATTTTCAGGTGCCAGTGACTGGCTTCTCCTATTTTCTGTGACCGTGTTTTGGTTGGCGTGAGCGGTGGGGCAGAAATCAGCAGGGCGTCGGAGACAGCCCTGGTCGCTGGTTCTGTTCTCTGTGTTACAGAGGGTGTTCTTGAGTGATTGAGAAAAATCGTTTGCTGTAAAAACATAGAATAAAGAGTAATACAGTGTTACAGATTTTTGAGTGTGGTGAGTGCAGTATCTTAAAGCATTTGTTGAATGAATGGCCCAGTAATACATGCAAATGATCTGATTAAAATTTAATCATAAAAACGAGTTTTCTACAAGAAAAAGAAAGCTAATCTCTTGTGTTGTTATGTGATGGTTATCCTAAAAGGTTACGTGTTAGATGAAACTGCCATATTGAAAAGTTTGGTTATGAAAGGTGGGTTCTGCAGTCACCTTTCCTGAAGTAATTAAGCACAGGTTGACTGTTGCGTGCAGTCTTTCCAAAAGAGAGTTTGTCAAAAAGCGGACTCAGGCTAGTATGGGCCGGGGAGCAGGGTGGAGAGCAGAGAAGCAGGTGAATGAAGACGGTCCAGGCGGCTGGCTAAGCTTTTCATTGGAAACTATTTTCCTTCACTTCTGTCAGTGTTTTTGAGAATTGTTTATTGTGTTGGACCAATTCAGTTCTATCTACAGTGACTTTTTTATTTCCTCAAAAACAATAAATTCTTTCTTTTAAATACCTGCTAATTCACTTTTTGGGTGTAGTCACAGTTCATTGTTATTCCCTCCTAGGTTATGCTTCCTCCTGGGGCCCAGCATTCTGATGAGAAAGCTGCTGAAGAGATTATCCTTGATGATGATGAGTGTCCTTTACAGATCTTCAGGGAGTGGCCGAATGACAGAGGTAAAGAGTAAACTTATTTGTCAAAGAATTACCTCTGTGATGCGTGACACTCCGACTTGAAATATTTGTCGTTTAACTTACCGGAAGGTGTAGGAGGGTGCGTGTGGCAGAGTCTTTTGAGGGTGGTTTGCTGTGCAGGTTTCTGCCCCCTTCTTGGACTTGCTGGGTGGTTCCTAGGGGGTCCCCGCATCCTGAGGGCCGCTCTCTGCTGGTGAGGCTAGTGGGAGACCTGGCCCAGACCGTTTTGTGGCAGCAGGGGTGCTGTGTCCTGAGGAAGCTGCACCTGAGCACTGTGTCAGGACGTGGGAGGTGCTCATCTGTCAGCAGCAGGATCCTTTCCCTGCTGACCAGACGGACTGGTGATGTTTGGACAGATTTGTTGTGATAGGGAAAATAGCCTTCAGCCCTAAATACCGTCTAGTAAGTTAGTCATTTCATATAATGAATCCAGACTTTTCACTATCCAAACGATTTTTCCTAATTACGTCAAAGCAGTGAGGGTTTAAAGGTATGTTTTTTATGAAATAGAGTTTTCTTGCTTTCAGATACACATCTTAAGCTACCTGTTGCTCAGTGGAGGGCCTTTGCATTAATAAAGACATAAAAACTGACTGCCAGTTAATCCTGTCATATTTGAATGTAGATTGCGAGTTTGAAACATACACTTGCTTAGTACCTTTTCTCAACAGTATAAAGTTAAACTTTATTAAAGTCAGATTGCTTTGAATTCTGAGTTAATTCAGTTGAATTAAATAAAATCAGGTTGACTAAGAATGTATGTGTATTTGTGTGCGCATGTGTTATTACATGTGTGTATGAATGTATTGATCATAGGGTTCTTTACCAATAGAAACATTCATTTGTTCTGAAACTGGAGTGTCGTCTTTCATGCATGTGATATGCTTGGGTAGGTGTTAATTTAAAATAATTTTGGGAAATTGCTTGCTAGAGTTTTCAAGAACACGTCAAGAGAGTAGTATTTCCTCTGTTGAGGGAAAGTGTAAATTGGGTAAGGTTTTGCCTAATTATTCCCTGGGAGATGTTATTAAATTACATTTTCTTGATAAATCTTTGAACAGTCGATTGCCAGTCAGCTGGCCGTCTACACTCACTTGAGTCTGGCTGATAATTTACAATGTTACTGTTCTAGGGATTTTAGTCTTTCAGCTGAAGAGGAGGCCACCAGACTACATCCCAAAGAAAAGCCAGAAGCACGTGGATGGGAAGCCCCTGCACGGAAAGGAGCGCGTTGATGGGTCTGGCTATGGCTCTGCCCTCCCGCCGGAGAAACTGCCCTACCTCGTAGAGCTGAGCCCAGGTGAGGGGTGTTACAGATGTACGTTCTCAGCTTTACAGTTTATTCTTTTTGATGAATGTTATTTAATTGGTCTTTCTTTTGACTGACAACCATTTTTTAAGATCATTTATTTAAAACAGTAACCATCATAAGATGGTATTTATTTAAAAAAAACCCTTAATTAAGGTTATAGGATATGTATATTCATATGTGTATGCATTAAAATATGTATATGCATTAAAAATAAACTTCACATGCACAGAAATGAATACTGAAAAACAAAATTTTAAATAGTGAATATAGAGAATTTAAGAAGTTTAAATGATTTACTCCCTTTTAAATTTTTTTTCCAAAATAACCCTGTAAAGTACTTAAACTACTAAAAATGACAAACTGAAATGTACTCCTCTTAGGACAGACTTCATAGAGGCAGGTGTGTGTGTATTTATCACACTGCTGCTTAATGTATGAACAATGTCAAAAGAATATCTGTAAATATAATTACATCTAAGAAGTCCACCTGTAAGAGGAGCGATATCTGCTTAGTTTTAAAATTATAATAGACTAAGTCTATGTTCATGTTAGCCTTCTAAATATTTCGTTTGTTGAGCTCTCTTAAGCTAAAGCTGCTGTTATAACTTAGCCATCAGGTAGAGAAATACATTGACATTCTTAAGGAAATGTTTTATACACACACATCCTATGTAGTGTACATACTTGTATGCATATTTAATATATGTGTGACACGTTTGTTTACCATTCAGCTGAACTGTATCATTTCTTATTTATTTGGTTAAAATGATGGTATGTGACCTTTATTGTAAAATGCTGTGAAGAACAGAGTATTGTCCCTCCCACCCAGAACTGCTTTTTAAATAAAGCTCAGTAAGTAATTACAGAAAAAGTTAGCTAAAAACAAACTGGTTATGTAGATAATCTGTGGTTCCTTGGCCGGGAATTATGTTTTTCTCTTTGATTCTTGAGTATTTATTTTTGTTTACAAGATTATAACTAACTAATGATTAGATGTGGTACTTGTGGTCCAGTGGTCTCCGTGGCACAACTGGGTTGTGTTCTATTGATAGAGGGAAAATGCTGTTGTTTTGACTGATACTCCATAATTAGTAGTCCGTGGCCGTGTGCTGCATGTAGTAGTTTTTATGCTTAATTATGTTTGAAGGTTTTTTTTAATTGATTAGCTGTTTGTGAGGAAGATGTGAGTGTTGCCTTGTCTCTCAGTTCTCCGGCTGAAAAGTTCATGAAACTTTGGTTTCTCACAGTGGTTTGCAGACATGATTCGTGGTGAGGGTTTGGTGCTCAGTGGTCCGAGGCAGTGAACGGCAGCTGGAAGACAGCCATTTGTTTTTGAACTTAGAAGTTTCTAGGATCTTTGGGCATTGGGTCTGCCATTCAAGATTTTGCATTACGTGCTAGAAGCTAATAATGATTGTTTTCTCCCAAACTGAAATTTTTGAAAATAGGAGTATTAACCCAGAGAAAGTTGATAAATAGCAACTGACATAGGATAATTTTCAAATGAATAGTGGAAAGTTGACTTGGGTGGGTAGCAGAGACAGGATGAGAATTCATCCATTTATTTATTTGACAAGTACTTATTGAATGCTTACTGTGTGTCAGACACTGTTCTGGACCTTGGAGATAGAAGAACACCAGCAAAACAGATTAAACCCTGTGACCTTGGGAACTTATATTCTAGTGAGACCTGGTGTTTTGATTGCTTATTTCATCCTTACGGTCTCCCGGGTAATAAAACCTATAGAAATTTTTTGTCGGTGTAAGAAACTGATGGATCCGAGATAAATGCTAGCTGTGTCCTACTTGTCACCAAGTATTGGCAACAGCATCTATCAGATGCTTGTTAAAACACGGCTTCCTTCACGGCCCTCTGCTACTTTAGTCAGCGTTTACCGAGCTGCTGCTTTAGGCTGCACAGTAGGTACATAGGTGACTCAGGTGGCTTCCAGAGAGACTCGTGGTCCGAATAGCTGGGCAGCCGGGGCCCCTGTCAGTCTGACGCGCCCGAGTGCTTGGGCTGCCTGCTGCAGAGCTGCAGCCAATCCGCAGGTGCCTGAAGTTCAGCTCCGCGCCACACTCGCAGGTGAGGGGGAGGAGGCCTGGATGCCGGCCGGGGTCTGTCTCACTCCAGGGCTGTTCTCTTCACCAGGTCACGCTGTCTTCTTAAGGTGTCGTTGCTGACCGAGCCCAGTCAGCACGCGGAGTGAAATGGACTTAGTTTCCCTGTGTTCGTGGATGCTGACTTGTTACTAACGACCGTTTCCCTGGACACGTTGTCAGCCAAGCACGTGTCCTCGGGGTTGGGCCGAGGTCCTGTAGGTGTCGCTGGAGGCTTTTGAGATGTGGGCGGGCGCTTCCACTGTCTTTTGGAGGGACGGGGGTAGGGGGTAGAAGTCGTTTTGTCCCTTGCTCTGGGTTGGGCTGTGCTCCTCAGGGAAGGAGCGGGTGGGGCTCCCCGTGATGGACTGACGGCCACTCCCCTGCTGCTCCGGGACTCCCTGTCAACTCAGTGTCCCCTCAGCAGTCTGCCCACGCCGCGCGGAGCACGGCTGCCGTGTCCTCCAGCCCAGGGCTGGGGCGGGACGTGCCTTTCCCCCTGGACGGTCGCCTCCCTGCAGCTCACCCTCTCCTCCTCTCCCCTGCACGCGTCTGCATGGCCTCCGTCCGCCGCTGCCGCCGTCACCTGGGTCCTGCGCGTGTGTGGTAACCTCAGGGAGAAGGGGTCGCCTTGCCTGCCCCGGCTGGCGCGCTTCCAAAGGGGGTGCTGCGCTTCCTGCTACCGGCTCATCTCGGGCACGAACAACCTCACGAGCAGAACAGCGGTAACTGACCAAATGCTGGATGTGTCGGCTTTTCAATTAATATAAATAACTTTTCTTAAGAGTTTAATGTACCTTCATTTTATCCCTATCTGGTTAGTTCTTCCCTATCCAGAATTCATTTCATTTAATAGCAGCTTATTTTGCAGAAATGTCCAGTGTCTTTGTTCAGGCTACGTTTTAAGTGAGAATTTGGACTAAAGGAGGGAGAGAGCTGTTTTCCTGTCCTTCGACCCCGTGCGCCCCCAGGAGGAAGAGGGGGAGACACAGGGGAGGAGGAGGTGCGGGGGGGAGGGGGGAGGACAGAGGAGAAATGGGGGTGGTGGGTGGGGGAGGGAGCGCCGATCGGGGCCACGTGTCCGGTGACCCCAGGAGGCTGAGGAGGAAGAGGCCGCCACCCACTTGGTGCCGCTCGGGTCTGTATCTTTCTCGAGAGGCGCTCGCTGCCATCGTGGGCGGGTTTAGGGTGTCCTTGGCCTCTGCTTGCTCTCCTGCTTGAGATTCATTTCTGGCTGGCAGAGCTGGACCTTCTTACTTGGAATTTGTTTCTCAGATTTTGTGCCTTAGAGTCTGTCATCTTAAATAGTACATGGAAATACTTCCTTTGTCTGTTTTTATATTTCAAGTGTCATTTTTTACATGTCGATGTAACAATCAAAACTTTCTCGTATATAAAGTTTACTCAGCCTTTCGGCATCTTATATCGGTTTGTTGAATTTTCTCCAAACTGATCATACAGGTTTTCATTGGATATTAACCAAACTTGGAGTTTTAGTTTTTTGTTCTTTTAAAGAAAAATGGAAACAAGGGATATTTAGTACCTATTTTGATATAATACATAAAGTAGAGTCTAAGACAAGTTTCTGTTGTTATTTTATTCCTGAAAAGGATTCCTTAATGTTTTCACGTGTTGGTTACTTTCATACTGTAAAAGAATGGAGCAAATAGAGAGATAAATACGTTTCCTTTTTTACCTGGTACGTACCGAAAACAGTTTCTTCCCTGTTGTACTGGTTTGCTAAAACGTAAGCGAACGTAAGCTCTCTGGGGGCCAGGACGTGAGCTCACTCTCTCACCGCAAACCTCTGGCGTCAGCGCAGCGCCTGGGACACGGAAGCACTGGTCAGCGCTCCTTAAACGCGTGAGTCCCCGCCCTCCGTTCACAAGCGGGCGGCAAAGAGACGCCCCAGGCCCTCGTCCACCCAGCTGCCCAGAGGCAGAAGCAGGCCTGGATGTGTGGACATGCTGTGCAGTGACACCAAAAGCGCCCTGAAAAACATTCTCAGGCTTTGCTCAGAGTGGTCTATTTTAAGTGCGTCCCAAATGTTGGACATTTGACTGGATGTTGCGTATTCCGTTTGGTAACCCGAAATAGTATTCTAACGCTTGTGCCAACCAGGAGAAAGAAGAACACGAGTATCAGCTTGTTTAATTATATACGCATAAAATAGGTTCTGAAGATTTGCTTCCGGGTTGGGGAGGACTAGGCAGGGGGCGGGTGGGGAAGGGTACGGTTCACCACGTCCTTTTTGTGCCTTTCAAATTTTGCGCCATGTGAATGTGTTACGTATTTTTAAGGCAAAAGTATAAAATGTTTCTAAAAAGCATTTAAAGCCTCTGGAAGAAGCACTCGTCTGTGTGGCGGGGTTACTTCGGAAGATTTATCTCCGCCTTCAGAGGCGCTCCGGGTCTGTCGTAGCTCTCACGTGAGGAGAAATGTGCTCCGGCACTTGAGCCAGAAATAGAGCATTCGTAGAATCCCTGTTGCGGAAGGGGATAAAATTTTAAGATTTTTGTTTTAAGCCACAGTTTCACACGTTTGTTACTGCCTGTGAGATGACTGTGCTTTTACCAAGGAGGGGCCTTGGATCTACAAGAAGCTGTCAGTTACACTGTGAGCGTTACTTGCCTCCGTTTCTGTTTTCTGCCCGAGGTCCCAGAATTCCACTTTATCTACGACATGAGTGGCCACCGTTTAGGTTATTCAGGATATACCTGTAAAGGTATCTTTGTTTTCTGTTATTACTGTGAAGCAGAAAGAAGGAAGGGATTGGGAAGGTTTATTTCTGATCCGTCTGTCGATAGATTTCTGTTACAGTGAAAGGAGAGACTGAGAAAGTTTGTGTCTCTCCCTTTCTTTTTATATTTCTAAATTTGTGGATGTAAATGTTGATGCAGAAAAGTATATAATGCCCATTTGTTAGCTCACAGGGTACCCTTCAGAAGCATACAAAATTCAGAAGAAAGCGAATGTGGATTTTTCTTTCACCCCTAAACAGACATATTGTTCATGTTCTTCTGCTTTTTTAAACATTGTAATTGAAACGGTTGTTCTTGATCACTGATTTGCTTCTTTTGCTTTCTTGATAATTCATTTGTATAATTCTGTGCCAGACCGTATCACATTATTCTGTTTTCCGCATTTTAGTTAATAATTCTTCACTGTTAATACACTAACGCTTTCTTGAGCGCACGCTGTACTGAGTACCAGGTGTAGAGAGATTGTTTTAAAGACCTAGCCGCCTGGGAGCTCAGGGGTGGGAGAGGTGAGGAAGCAGAAACCCTCATCAGACATGGTCAGTGGGGTTGAGACGAAGTGGTTCACGGTGCCGTGGATGCCGGAGAGAATGCTTCTTGACAAGGACCGTCCTTAGGGCTGCCTGTAAAGCCAGCAGGATGATAAGCATCCCTCAGGGATTTGGGCTCAGCAGGTCTAGATGGGAACTGGTCCTGTCCAGGGAAAGCCCCACGTGACTCTGAGGCCCTGTTTTGGATCAGTACTTGGAGTTGAAATAAAGTTGTTTAAATGAGGCTTCAGCTGCCACCAAATCTGATGAGGATGTGCTGTGAAGCAACACAGACATGGAACCCGGTTTTTAGTGCCTGTGAGACGTGGTGTCTCTCGAATGCTGCTTCAGTCTCGTCTTACCTTCACCCAGATCTCAGAGATTGCTGAAAGTTTGTCGTTAGCGTGTTATCTTGTGCACTCTCAAATTAGCAACCGTTCTAACAGCTTGCACACCCATGTTCCTGGTGTCTTTGGTCTGTGAGAGTTGAGACCACACCACACTAAGATTTTAGCAGTCTGCACTCTGTGTACAATGCAGTGTTTGCACTCCCGATCCTGGGGCCTAGAGGTTTTAACTGCGGCTCCTCGGTGAGTGATTCTGAAGCTGCTGAGGCTCTGGGGCAGCGGGGGCCTGCACAGCACGGGCACAGCAAGGCTGCTGCTGTCACGGCCCTGGGACCGTGTCCTGGCGCGTGGATGCCGAGGCCCCTGTCCCCCTGCACGATAGCGCTGAGATCAGAATGACCCTCTGTGTTAGGTGGGGTGGGTTAGCAGGTGAGGAGGGGAGGCGCACATCCGGGGGTCAGTGGGCAGGGGGTCGCGTCTCTTGTGGTCCCCCAAAGCCAGCCCATCAGAGAAAGTGATGCACAGGCAAGGGAAACATCTCAGCAGTTCCCGGAAGTATAAAATGACAGAAATAAAAACCCAGTCTCTCCTCTTGTCCTCCACCGCAGTTCCACTCCGTGGAGGTGAGCACTGTTCACGGCAGTTCTTACTGGAACTTCATGCCAGTGGTGGCTGTCAGAATCACGTGGGGACACGGGCTGGGGCCTCACCCCTGGGGTCGGTCTGGTCCAGAGGCTCCGGGGTGAGCTGGGGGGTCACACTCCTTCCATCGGAGGTTCCGCTGCGCCCCGGCAGTCTGTGAGGAGGTCCAGTCTGGAAGGAGGGTCTCCCTGTCTTCTTTAGAATCAGACACAAGTCCAGGACCGTGTGGTGGGGAAACATTTTTTTATGTGATAAGAAAACATCGGTATGAATGACGGCGTTAGTACCTTGAACTATATTTTAAACAGAAGCTGATGTGCTTATGTCTTACTTTGAATTTTGTGTGTTCAGTTACTTAAGTTGCATGAATAAATTTGGGGAGTTCTTTGAATAGAAATCCTGAGGATTGAGAACAGTGGTGTTGCTTCACAGATAACCTGCTGTTTGCTTGCTTGTTTAAAATAACACGATGAGCACCTTCGACTTGGCTAGTGAAGCCCTGTCCTTCTCTCGTCGCAGATGGTTCCGACTCCAGAGACAAGCCGAAGCTCTACCGCCTTCAGCTGAGCGTCACTGAGGTCGGGACAGAGAAGTTCGACGACGGCTCCATCCAGGTGCGTGTCCTGCTGCCGCTCCGCCGCTTCGGGGGGTCAGAGGGCAGCGTGCGGGCCTGCGCGCTGTGGGTGAGTGGAAGGGAGTGAAAGCCGTTGTACTTTAACGTAAGCAGCTTGCTTGCTCTGGGTCACTTCTCTCTGCTTCATTGTGAACAGAGCAGAGTGTGAGTTTCTGTCCCACTCCACCCCCAGACCTCCAGGGCTGTTTGCTTTTCTCCAAAAGATGGTGATGGTTTTATAGGTTGTTTCCAGATTACAAGATTAAGGGGGGTAACGTACGTGGAAGTGCCTGTCACTGGGTCGCACACACGCAGTAGGAGGCGTTCAGTGAAGTGTACTTAAAATGTTACCTGAGCCGCAGTGCTCGGGCTGGATTAGAACAGAGCTTAGCATGTCTGTGCGTTGGGAAGGGCAGGGCTGCTCACTTCCTGGGGCTTGAGCGTGGGCAGATGTCCCTTTCTCTGTATTCTCACTTCTCAGTTAGGGAATGAGGGGCCCGATTACTAATGTCATTTTCAGTTCTAACCCCATCCTCAGCACAGCAGTAAAACAGGTGAACAGGGATTTGTAGCCCTGATGATCTGTGTAGATTTACCCATTAATTGTCTAATATTCAAGATGACCACATTTTTTAAAATAAATTTATTTATTTTATTTATTTATTTTTGGCTGCGTTGGGTCATCTTTGCTGCACGCGGGCTTTTCTCTAGTTGCGGTGAGCGGGGGCTACCCTTGTTGTGGTGTGTGGGCTTCTCAGTGCAGTAGCTTCTCTTGTTGCGCAGCACGGGCTCTAGGCTCGTGGGCTTCAGTAGTTGTGACACGTGGGCTCAGTAGTTGTGGCACATGGGCTCAGTAGTTGTGACTCACGGGCTCTAGAGCGCAGGCTCAGTAGTTGTGGCTCTCGGGCTTAGTTGTTCCGCGGCATGTGGGATCTTCCCGGGCCAGGGCTCGAATCCGTGACCCCTGCACTGGCAGGCGGATTCTTAACCACTGAGCCACCAGGGAAGCCCCCATATGCTTTTAAATGCAGAGTTATGGTACCCCTTAAATCAAGCTGCTGGGTGGTGAAAATATTCAGTTATTTTGACAGTGTTTAATTAATAAATTAAGGGGAAATTCCCTGAAAGCACCAAAAATCCAGAGTTTATTCGATTATATTTATCATAAAAGGGGGACTTAGTCTTAAAATTCAGTTTTTAAATCCTCTGTACTTGATGATGGAAGTTCCTTTGATTTTCCTTTCTTTTTAGTTGTTTGGTTCAGGAATTGAGCCCCATCACTGTGACCTCACAAACATGGATGGAGTGGTCACGGTCACGCCGAGAAGCATGGATGCCGAGACCTACGTGGACGGGCAGCGCATATCGGAGACGATGATGCTGCACAGCGGGATGAAGGTGCAGTTTGGGGTGTCCCATGTGTTTAAGTTCGTGGACCCCAGCCAGGACCACGCTCTGCCCAAGAGATCCGTGGATGGAGGCCTGATGGCGAAGGGTCCCAGACAAAGGCCTGGGTAAGGAGCATCCATCACCTTTAAGAATCCCAGAGTGTTGTGATCATGCTGAAAATGAAATGAATTAGCCATAGATTATGTGTTTTATTGTCTTTTAATTTTTAAAAATTCAAAGTTTGTGGTTTGTGGTTCAGGTTCTTGTTGATTTGGGTTGGTTTCAGAGAAGAAGAAGAAGAAAGAAAGGTCTTGACTTTGTCTTGAAATTGGAAGTTGTGGCTGGGTTTTAAATTATTTTTAAGTTTTGTTTTTTAGCTGATACTCTTTTTAAAATAAATTTATTTATTTATTTTTGGCTGCGTTGGGTCTTCGTTGCTGCACACGGGTTTTCTCTAGTTGCCGCGAGTGGGGGCTACTCTTCGTTGCGGTGCGTGGTCTTCTCACTGCGGTAGCTTCTCTTGTTAAGGAGCATGGGCTCCAGGTGTGCGGGCTTCAGTAGTTATGGCACGCAGGCTCAGTAGTTGTGGCTCGCGGGCTCTAGAGCACAGGCTCACGAGCTGTGGCTCATGGGCTTAGCTGCTCCGCGGCACGTGGGGTCTTCCCGGACCAGGGCAGGTCTCGAACTCGTGTCCCCTGCATTGGCAGGCGGATTCTTAACCACTGCGCCACCAGGGAAGCCCTAGCTGATACTTTAAACCAACTTTATTGGAATTACGGTGTTCTGCGTAATGAGCCTTACATCCCCGCGGTGTCTTTGTTGAGGTGTACCTTCTCTATTGCCAGCAGCGTGCAACGCATTGTTCTTTGTTAAGGGATTCAAGGTATTTGGCTCCACCTAGTGTCTGTCTGAGGACTTGCAACGTGGGCCCGTTGCTGGAAAAGGAAACTCCTTACCGTCTGGGAAAACTTCTCTGAGGGGGAGGGAATAAGACTTCTTTTTTGATAGTAACATTTTTTTCATGAATATACTGCCCAGTGACTTTATGACCCATTTTACAGGTTGATGGGGTGTGGATCTTGGGAAGACAGGGGCAGTAGCTTCTCCCCCGCCCTGTTGAGAGCACAGATGTAGCATCCTGCTGGTGGTCCCCTCCTCGTTCCTGTGCCTTGGTTTCCTGCGTGACCGGCCTCTGGTTAACCGCTCAGAGCCTCCACCTGGGGCCACGTGGGGATCGTCCCCGTTCCCTCGTGCTGGCCCTTTGCTAGCTCCCTGTGGGCACTAGGAGTTACCCTGATGGCTGCTGCCAGGCTGTTGAGGACGTCTTGGCCTCTCTCCTCACCGTGTCCACATTGAATCCTGGCGGTGGAGAAGGGTGAAGGGTGTCGTGGTTGGTGCAGATAAGACGTAACAGCGCTCCCAGGCGGACGCTCTGTGGTTCGCACACGTTCGCGTCAGCAGGGTGGGTGTAGGGACTGCCGTGCGGGCGTGGGAATCCGACGCCTTCAGTGCCAGGGTTCAGCAAGTGACTGCGCTCTGAGTCCCCGAGAGAACCGGCGTGGGTCTGTACTTCACAGGAAGATCCCTGTCTCCAGCTTTAAACTGGACGCTCGTATGATAAACCCATCCTTCCCTACTGTGTCTGGCAGGACCAGGTTTTTAAAATTCCTTTCTTCAAGGTTGTCTTTGTTTACCAGCCGTCTCCCCGTTTCCTGTCTCTTGTCATGACCTTCCCACTGGCTGTTCTCTTCAGCAGATGGTCTTGCTCAAACGGTTTCCATGTTAATTAGCAGCTTTCCTTCGCCCCGTTTCTTCCTCTCAGCACCAGACGCCTGGACAGGGTAAAGCCCGCCTGCTTAGTAGCCTCACACTTATTCCTCGGAAGTTCCTCCAGAGAACGTACCGCGTGAGCGGTTCTCCTGGTGTGTTGTGTATCGTCTGTCAGCAGTGCCTACGATTACTGCCTCTTATCCGCAACTGGGCTTTACTTCGAGGTTTTATATCATATTTATTTGGATGGCGTTGGTGGCGTTGCTGTCCTAAGCACAGTTCTACAAACGGTCTCTGTCCCACTCTTGCAGTTGGCGCTTCAGTTTTGTGGGCGATGTTTTTCTGTGTGAGCACATCCGTCTCCTACTGCTTTTAGCCGTAATGGTTCCTGCTCTGGAGGCCTGCGGTTGTTGATTCTTGTCTTGTCTCTGGCTGAAAGCAGAGATCGTGTAAGGGCGTGGCGAACATCTCATTGTGGGGTAGTGCTGCTGTGACATTTTAGTTTTATTACATCTTTTTCCTGCAGGACTAGTCAAAACTGCTTCGTGGTTGACTATACCAGTACTTACACGTACATCCATAAAGTAGAACGGACTTTCCTTTTTTATAGGAAAATTAATTAATTAAAATTAATACTGTTCTCATGTTAAACTGTTACGCAGATTTCTAGGTAGATAACTCATGTGTTCCTTTTTTCACACATGTATGTATATTTCTTAAATGAGCCATAATTGGCATATTAGTTCAGGTGTGTGACCTAGTGATTCAGTATTTGTGTGTATTGTGAGGTGATCACAGTAAGTCTCGTCACGTCCGTCGCCACACGTAGTTATGCAGAGCTTTCTCCTGTGCTGAGAACTTCAGGATCTGCTCTTAGCAGCTCTCAGCTGTGCAGCACAGTCTTAGGAACTGTAGTCGCTGTGCTGTGCATTGCATCCCCAGGACTTAGTTATTTTAAACTGGAAGCCTGTACCTTTTGACCCGTCTTGGCGTTCCCCCCACCACCCGGACACCCCTGCCTCTGGCACCCACCAGTGTTTGTGTCTGTGAGCTTGGCTTTTTTGTTGTGACTTTTTTTATAGACAGTTTTCAAAGCTCACTTCCCATTTACAGTTACTACAAAGTATTGGCTCTGCTTGCCACGTCGTACAACATATTCTGGAGCCCGCGGTGCACCCGGCGGTTTACGCCTCCCATCCCACGGCCCCTGTACCGCCCTCCTCCCCACCCCCGTCGTAACCACTGGTTTGTTCTCTGTGTCTGTGAGTCTGCTTCTTTTTTCTTATATTCACTAGTTTGTTGTATTTTTCAGGTGGTATCTATAGTATTTGTCTTTCTCTTTCTGACTTGACTTGACTTAGCGTAATGCCCTCCAGGTCCATCCATGTTGCTGCAAATGGCAAAATTTCATTCCTTTTATGGCTGTCTTGTTGTTTTAAGTTCCACATATAAGTGAGATCATATGGTAATTGTCTTTCTCTGTCTGACTTATTTCAGTGAGCACAGTTTCTTCACGGTCCATCCATGTTGTCACAAATGGCAAGACATCCTTCATTTTTACGGTTGAATAATATTCCTGTGAGTCTGTATACACAGATACAGGCGTGCGTGCACACACACACACACTCACTATATCTTCTTTATCCATTCTTCCATCAGTGGACACTTAGGCTGCTTCCATATCTTGGCTATTGTGAGTAAGACTGCAGTGAACATGAGGTGAGGATATCGTATCAAGTCAGTGTTCTCATCATCTTTGGATATACACCCAGAAGTGGGATTGCTGGGTCATACGGTAGCTCTAGTGTTAATTGTTGAGGAACCTCCATTACTGGTCTCCATAGTGGCTGCGCCGATTTCCATTCCCACCAACAGTGCACGAGTGTTCCCTTTTCTCCACACCCTCACCAACACATACCTCTTGTCCTTTTGATGATGGCCATTCTGATAGGTGTGAGGTGATGTCTCCTTACGGTTTTGATTTGCGTTTCCCTGATGATTAATGATGTCGAGCATTTTGCCATGTACTTGTTGGTGATCTGTATGTCTTTAGAAAATGTTTATTCAGATCCTCTGCCCGTTTGTTAATTGTTTTTTGTTTTGGGAGGAGATGTTGTTACTGAGTTGTATGAAGTCTTTATATATTTTGGATATTAACCCCTTATCAGATATATGGTTTGCAAATATTTTCTCCCCTTGCACACATTGCTTCTTCATTTTGTCGGTGGTTTCCTTTGCTGCGCAGAAGCTTTTAGTTTGCTGCAGTCCCACTTGTTTATTTTGCTTTTGTTGCCTTTACTTTTTTGTCAGATACAAAAACTCATCACCAAGACTAGTGTCAAGGAGCTTACTGCCTATGTTTTCTTCTGGGAGTTTATGGTTTCAGATCTTACTCAAGCCTTTGGTCCATTTTGAGTTAATTTTTGTGTTTGGTGTAAGATAGTGATCTATTCTCATTCTTTTGCACGTGGCTGTCCAGTGTTCCCAACACTTTTTATCGAAGAGACTGTCCTATGTATTCTCTGTCATGGTGTATTCCTGGCTCCTTTGTCATAGATTAATTGACCATATGTGTGTGGGTTTATTTCTGGGCTCTCTGTCCTGTTCCATTGATCTGTGTGTCTGTTTTTATGCTGATATCATCCTGTCCTGATTACTATAGCTTTGTACAATAACATAGTTTGAAATCAGGGAGTAATTTGTTCTTTTTCTTTGTTCTTTCTCGAGAAAGCTTTGTTCTTTCTCAGGGTTGCTTTCACTACTTGGGATCTTTTGTGGTTCCATACAAATTTTAGAATTGTTCTATTTTTGTGAAAAATGCCGTTGGAATTTTGATAGGGATTCCACTGAATGTATAGATTGCCTTGGGTGGTATGGACATTTTAACAATATTAATTCTTCCAGTCCATGAGCACAAAATAACAAATATCTTCCATTTATTTGTATCTTCTTCAATTTCTTTAATCAGTATCTTGGAGTTTTCAGTGTACTGGTCTTTCACCTCTTTGGTTAAATTTATTTTTAGGTGTTTTATTTATTCTTTTTGATGCAGCTGTAAATGGGATTGTTTTCTTAATGTCTCTGATATTTTATTACTTGTGTATAGAAACACAATATATTTTTGTTATTGGTTTTGAACCCTGTAGGCTTACTGGATTGGCTTATTCTAACAAATTTTTTTTAGTGGAGTCTTTAGGGTTTTCTGTATGTAACATCTTGTCATCTGCAAATAGTGACAGTTTCCCTTGTTTTCTGATTTAGATGGTTCTTATTTCTTTTTCTTGCCTAATTGCTCTGGCTTTGTTGAATAAAATTGGTGAGAGTGGGCATCCTTGTCTTCTTCCTGATCTTAGAGGAAATGCTTTCAGTTCTTCACTGTTGAGTATGATGTTAGCTTAGGTTTGTCATACATGGCCTTTATGATGATGAGGGATGTTTCTTCTGTACCCACTTTGTGGAGAGTTTTTATCACAAATGGCTGTTGAATTTTGTCAGATCTTGTTCTGCATATGTTGAGATGATCACGTGGGTTTTTTATCCTTTTTGTTAGCGTGGTGTGCCACGTTGATGGATTTGCGGCTGTTGAACCATCTGTGTGCATCCCTGGGATAAATCACACTTGATCATGGTGTATGAGCCTCTTAACAGGTGTTTTAGGGCTCTTTTCCCTTTGGTTGGGCCTCTCTCATGAACTGGAATAAATGGATTGCATTCACCCTTCATTTGTGCCGAAGAGCTATAGCTTGCCTCAGATTATTGACTCTTTAAAATGAGATTTTGTTTATATTCTGAACTAATTTTTCATAATGATAAGTTTAACAGTTTCGGTATTTTTGAGATATTCTTAAAAACTGTTTAGAATTACTCTGGTTCTAATTACTGACATTATCAAAAATTTCTCCATTTCTTTATTTGTAGCCTAATAGTGGTATCCGTGAACTTTTAAAAAACCATCAGCTTGGCTTTCAGGCAGGAGTCAGCTGGGCCTGTGCCCTGTCTTCACGCCCACTCCACCCCCCCACCCCACCCCACCCCACTCCGGCCTTCCCTGAGTCCACACGTGGGCTCCTGGCACCTCGGGCGTCTGCGCTGTCTTTACGTGCCATTTGTAGCCTAGAGAGACTCACTGATGGAACAGCTTTCTCTTTTTTTCTTTATGCTTCCTTTCAATTTTTTGTTATTAGTTTTCAAAAATCTGATCTCGAGTATTCATTATACATTGGTAGGAAAAGTTCATAAAGTTACAGTAGTTTTTTAATTCATTAAGTTCATATTCTGACAGTAAAGTATTTCTTGAAGATCTTTGAACATTGGGATATTTAGCTAACTATTCCTTTTGTATTATAAAGAAGAGACTACCTCTTATCATTGGAGAGTTATTAATTCTATGTATTTCTTATTTTATCTCAACAGAATTGTTCCGGAGACAACTTTTGATTTAGGAGGCGATGTTCGTAGTGGAACAGCATTACCGGCGAGCAAGGTAGGTGGTTGTCTCTTACTGACAGGACTGTGTCTGTTTCACACAGCAGGACGTCCCTGATGAATTACTGGTGACATCCTCGTAAAAGTATTGTACAGACAGACGTTAATAGTGGCCTACGTGTGGGTGTCCTAACCACTTGTGTTTCTCGTGGTGATTCGTGAGCAGCAGACTGTCTTTTCCCTTAAGGCTGGGAGGTTGTGCTTTCTCTCCCAGGCAGTGTGTCCTAGGCTTGTCCTCTGTGTGGCCAGCCTTTCTCGGTCAGGCCAACCCGCAGATAACGGACTCCTGCCCTCTTACCTCCGCTTGGGTCCCGGCTCCCGGCTGCCGCTTCACATCCGTGGGCGCTTGGGTCCCGGCTCCCGGCTGCCGCTTCACGTCCGTGGGTGCTGTGTTGTGCTCTCTCTCTCTCGCACAGCTGGTTTACTTCTGTCCTCGTGCTGGTTATCGACTGCTGGGCAACACCCCACACCCAGACTCGGTGGACGGAAACAGCAGTTGTTTTGTTTCTTTGTAGCTGTGCAGAGCGGTTTGGACTCAGTCTGCTTGCTGGTCTTGCTGGTGGCTCCTTGTGTGGGACGGTTGGTGGCTGGGACCCCTCGCCCATCTCTCTCCACGGGGGCGGTGGACGTCTTGGTGCCTCACGAGAAGCCAGAGCTCCCAGGCCTTGCCCCTTCCGCCGCGCCGTTCACGGGCCCGGCTTGGGGGCAGGAGCTGCTCGCGGTGGCTCATCTTCCGGCACCGGGACAGGTTTTTAAAACCCTTCCTTCCTGTCCTCTCCAGCTACTGCCTGTTACGTACTCGTGTCCTCAGCACGGTTTCTGGCAGGGGTCCTCGGCGGTGGCCGTGTCCACGGCCTGCGCTCCATCTCCTTTCCCTGCCCGTTCGCAGGGCCGTGCCTGTCCCGGGCACCGACGCCCCCAGTTCCAGGTCCTGCGTGGTCTGTCTCAGCGGTGCCAGCACCACCCAGCCGGTGCACGCCCTCTGCCCCAGGGCCTCTCTCGCCCCTGTATCAGGGCACCTTCCTCCTCAGTCTGATTGGTGGGTCCCCCCCCACCGCCTGATTCTGAAATTGGGGGCCAAGGCTTCAGACCTTGGGCCCCCCTCTTCTGTTGGTACCTGTTCCCCAGCTGACCTTAGGCTGCTGGATGCCCTCTGCGTGCGCGCCACTCCCGTCTTGGGCGCCAACCCCCCAGACTCTGCAGCGCCCGTCACATTCAGCGCAGCTGAGACAGACGGAGACCTTCTTTCTCACGCACCTTCTCTCCCTCACCCTCCCCCACCTCGGGGCCCGACGTCCCGTCCCCCAGCGTCCTCGGCATCGCTCGACAGAAACCCGTCGCAGGCCGCCCTGGTCCCCCCCGTCCCCTCACCCGGTCACCCCGTCACCCGATCATCGGCGGGTCCCGCCGGCTCGGCCCCTGCCCTCTGACCCTCCTTTGTGTGTCGTCCCCGGGAGAGTCTGGCTCAGGCTGCAGCCGTCCTGTGGCAGAGGGACCACAGAGCTTCTTAGACGGCAGCCCCTCCTCTGCTCTTGCCTGGCCCGTCATCCTCTTCCCGGCAGCTGAACCGAGGTATTAAAGACGTGAATTAGACGTTGCTGCTGACCTGCTTCCGAAGCCTCCAGGTGGTTTCTTGTCCCGCTGTCACACGGTCGTTCATCGCTCTGTGTCACACAGCTCCTGGGGCCTGGCCCCCTTCCCTCTCAGCTCAGCATGTGCCACCACTGCTTCTGTTCCCGGGACGCCCACCTCCATCCCACCCGGAGGCCGGGTGGGCCCGCTTCTCGTGGAACGCTCCCTCCGCTGGTCGTCCCCCGGCAAGCCCCTTCTTACCTCCGACTTCATCTGAAGCCTCCTCCGTGAAGGAGTCTTCCTTGAGCGCCCTGGCACTAGTACACACCGTACTTGAAATTCTTGGTGCAGCCTTTGCTATACCGTACGCTACTTGTTTGTTGATTGACTGTGGAGTGTGAGCTCTGTGAGGGTCGTAGGGCTTGTGTGCTCACTGCCGCACTTTTGCTGCTGAGAAAAATGCCTAGTAGTACGTAAAAGTCTCAGTAAAGATCTACTAAGCAATTTAATGAGTAAGGACTCTCAGAACCCAATATAATAACCATCTTTATAAAAAAATTTTGCTTCTTATAAAAATGCATAGTCAATATAGAAAACTTGGTTAAATTGAGAAAACATGTAAAAAAACCGAAAACAGTTCATCCACAGTTCACGGTTGGCTTTTGGTAAAATTTTGGTAGATCCTTTTCTGAACTCTTGTATGCATGTGTGTGTTCATGTGTGTATTTTAACATGATTAAATCCTTCTCCACACACAGATACACACCTTTCTTTCCTGCTTCCTTCAGCTGTTTTGTGAGCATTTGTTCTAAAAGTCATTTGAAAACAGCTAAAGTGGTTTTGTAACATGTTTATAAACATATCCGTTTATTTGTTCATTGCCTTATCATTATTCATTTATAACAATTTTTTATAGTCTAAATATTGCCATCCACTGACCAAGCAATTTTATTTCTGTAGCCGTACCTTAACAAAGTAATTAATTACTGTGTGTGAATATGTGTGTGTGTGTGTGTGTGTATTTATATATATACACACACAAACAAGCACAGCTATCCTGAGACTTTATACTGATGAACATTTTAAACAACCTAATAAAAATTGGTTTAATGAACCTTGATGAATAGACAACAAAATGTTAATACAGCCGTTACAATTCTGTAACATAAAAATAATATTACGAGATGTCTACAACATAAGAAAAAGTATCTTTTGCAGAGTGTAGGCTGTGTAATGTCATTTATGGGAAATATAAAGAATGGAAAGATACATCCTGCACAATGTTCATCTCTGGTTGGTAAGGCCAGGATGATTTTTATTTACTTATCTGTGCTCAGTTTCTACAGTAAGGGATGTAGCAAGAAGTCTTACATAAATTTTTTGCTGCAGTGGATTTTTTACCTAAGTTTATCGATTCTGTTCTGATTGTTTTCTGAATATCAGTCACTCATCCCTCCGTCAGCCACAGGCTGGCTAGGAGTGGGCACTGCTTGGAGGGACTTAAGTGTACTGTGTTGGGTTGCTTTATAGGTGTCTTTTCCCCGTGTTGATTATGGGCAAGAAGTAAGCCAGTTTCTGTACTGGATTCTTCACTAGGTTTTGAGCTGTGATGAGTGAATTTTTACATCCTTCCTTGAGGCTCACAAGTACACAAAGGCCTGCCTCTTGACATTGTGCACATACCCTGCCCACTGTGTCCTGACCCAAGAGGACTCTGGGGAGTCAGGTCACTGCTATTACTGCACGTTCTGCAGGGCCCTGGTGTGCGTGCCTCATGCCTGCATGCCTGTGTTGTAGAGCCAGATGGGGAAAGTGTCCATGGGACGTGGCATCCTCGGCACTGCTGGGCCCCTCCTGGCCCCTGCTGCCCCTCTGCGGCCCCCGCCTGCCTCCCCCGCGACGCTGACTGAGTGTGAAGCGTGGTTGGTCCGCGTGCTGTGTTTAAACGCCCTGTGTTTCCCCTGGACTTAGAGCTCCTCCAGGCTGGACGGCGACAGGGGGCTGTCTGCCGCCAGCACCGCCGAGCGAGGGATGGTGAAGCCCATGGTCAGAGTGGAGCAGCAGCTGGACTACCGCAGGCAAGAAAGCAGGTGGGAAATGGGTGCCTTTTTAATTATGAAAGGAGTGAAAGTACACCTGGAGAGGGTTACGGTTAAAAGTTACTCACTCTAGAGGTTTAGCTGACATTTTTAGAATGTTCGCAGTACTTTAAGGTTATTTCCTTTTCATGTTACCGAATTGAAAAAAAAAATGCTTCATCAACAATTAATCCTTCACTTACATGCCATGGCCTCATCCCGTTGAAACGGGAGGCAGTTTGAATTAGGATGTTTCAGTGTTAAAGGTGCTACTTGGTAAAAACAGGGAGAAAGGGAATTTTTGTAGGATTTCAGTATTTGACCATTTTGATATTTAGATAAGACTAATCGTTTTACCCATTTCTAGAGGAAATCCTCACGTGTTTAAAAATACACAGAGCCAAAACTGACGTTGAAGTTGAGTGTTTCCGAGTTACGGAGCGCCATCCTGCTCGGTCTCACGCTCTGATGGCTCCCTGTTCATTGCCGGACATGAGTCTTCTTCTCTGCTGGCATTGGTCTTGCCTAGTTTTTGTGAACAGAGAACTTAGACCTTTTGTTATTTCCTTTTCTTAAGATTTTTAAATATATCTCACCTTAAGTCAGAATTCTGTTTCCTTGTGGCTTCTAAAATTGTTTCAGTGTTGGAAGGCATGGTGGTTCATTGTACGTGTTGAGCCCTCCTGCTCAGGCAGAAACAGGGGAGCTTGGTGTGAATACTCTCATTATCGGCAGTGGAACCAGGAACGCTCGTCTTTTGGTGCTATTCAGATTTTCGACGAGGCCATTCTGACTGTTCCCTTTCACAGATCCAGTAACCAAGGCATTAGCTGAGGCAGGTCACTTACCGGTTTGGTGACAAGCAACTGATACAGTTCTTAAGTTTTCCATCTTGCAGCAGAGGGCACTGTACATGATAAGATTTTAATATCATTCATCATAGTAATTAAATCTGTAGACTCATCTGGGAATCTCAAATTTTTACCTTATTTTTATTATGGGCTTTTGGTTATTATTCAGTATTTTTTGTGAATTTTTTTACAATTACAATATGAATCACTATACATGGAGAATTTTTTTTTAGATATAATAATAAATAGCCTACTTTCTGTGTCCGGACTTGTTTTTGGTAGTGTATTCTAGAATTAAATGTTCAGAGTGGTGAATTAGTATTATAAGGAGTTAACCTCCATTTACTTATAAGGTGGTCAAGAGGTATGTATCGTGGTTCTTAGCCCATAAATACTTGAATAAGCAAATAATCGATAGGGGAGGGGAAGATTGATTAGGATAATGTTTTTAGGATATGCAAAATTAATAAGTATATACTTACTAACTTATTAATACAGTTAATAAATAATGATAATATAGTGTCAGAATAGCCATATGATGATTAATTGTATGTCAGGAATTATTTTCTCCTGTGAGCATATATTTTAATTAAGTTTTTTGCAAGGTCATATTCTTTTGTTTTGCCAAGACTTGTTTAAGTTTTATTGGAACTATAAATATGTGTTGCTTTGTTGATATGAAGACAGTGATGGAAACAGATGGTTCTTCCCATTTTCAGTCTCTGTATTTTTCGTGTATATAATACATTGTTAGTATAAGCAGTTCTTCTTCATTGGTGTGGTCATAAAAATCTAAGTGGCTTTCATGAGCAATTAAATACTAACCTTAGTCAAGGAAAAGATTGTGAGTGATGGAAAAGACTTTTAAAATATCACTGACACATTTAAAAAATTTTTTCAATGAGAATTTGTATTCCTTATTTTTAATAGATTTGTTGAAGTGATGAAGCATTAAAAAAAATTGGTAAAATTTATCCAGGTTCACGTTACGGGTATTAAATTGAAAATAACTGCTTAGCTACAATTTCAGATGTTTACAAATACGGCAGCATAAGAAAGACATATTAAAATAATTGAGCTTTTGAATTACTTCTGTTTCTAAGAGCGTTTTTATACCTAAATTATTGAGTTAAATCCAAATTAATAAATCATAGACTGGATAATAAACTTTGAAGCATGTAATTTGGTGAAAAGAAGGTTTTTGTTTTTACTTTTCATGTTTATGATAGTTTGAATGAACTCACATTATATTTCCCCTTATTCATCTTTTGGTGCGTGGAGAAGATGGGAATGGAGGGACCAGAACATTTGTTGTTGGAAAGGAATTACTTTAGTTCGCCCGTCTGTACCTGCAGATCTGTAGTCAGCTGTGTTAGTCATCCCACGGCCTGGTCTCTGTGCATGTGGACAAACGCTAACACTGAGTGGTCGAGGGGACCTGGACTGGCAGGGGTCAAGTGTGTAACCTTTATTGGGAGAGAAAGGCGATGTCTAGCTCTTAGGACACTTTACTTTTTCCTGTGTGAGAGCTCAGTTTCAAGCTCAGTGTGGTTTAGATTTTCTCTGTGTCTCCCAGCAGTGTCTCTTCATTGTCACTTGAGCCATTGCGGTAGCAGGTGCCTGGCAGCCTGATCTCTCTGCTCCACACGACGTCTTCATCAATAATAAAGAAACAGGGTCAGATCTGTTCTCCTGTCGGAAGCAGATACTTCAAGGACCTGACCTCTGTGAGGAGCTGGGACGTGGTCACTCCCAGTTCACTCATTTGAACGTTTGAATAGGTTCCACATGAAAACCAGTCATTAGGCTGTGTATTATTTGAAAAAATTTTATATAGAGACATTTAAGAAAGAGTTGCAGAAATCTGCACTGGTTGTCGGTGATGTTATTAGCTACTGTGACCGGATTTTAAGAAATGGCCATTTTCCTCTTTCAGAACTCAGGACACTCCTGGGCCTGACCTAATACTGCCTGCAAGCATTGAGTTCAGGGAAAGTTGTGAGTACTTTCAGATTCCATTGGTAGTCAATTACTTCTTGTTCCATTTTTCTCCATCTGATTTTCATGGGGTTTTTTTGTTCTTTTTTTTTCTTCTTCTTCTTGTTTGAAATCTTTTCACAGCTGAAGATTCATTTTTATCTGCCATCATACATTATACTAATAGCTCCACGGTCCATTTTAAGTTGTCGCCCACATACGTGTTATATATGGCGTGTCGGTATGTATTGTCCAGCCAGGACAGACCCGATGTCAGTCCCGCGGAACGGACGCACAAAGTGGTCGCCATCGTCAACAAGATGGTGAGCATGATGGAAGGGGTCATTCAGGTAAGCGCCAGCCTGCAAAGCCCTGCCACTGCAGTGACCGCGTTTATAATTTTTAAATCAATTAAGTTAGTTTGTTTAACATTTCAGATGTGTTTACATGTTTGACTTCATCTTAGGAATTTTTTCTAAAACGAAAGTTACATAAGTAGGATTAGAAATTGTATAGCTTTAAAAGTTGAAAAGAAATGTAAACTGCTGTTCTGTTTCTTCCCTACAAAATTTAAAATAAGGGAAGAGAAACTGTACGTGGTAACATAATGATCATGAAAAAGACCCTTGAAATTACTAGTTGTGAGAAGGCATTGAGAATTGAAAAAATAATAATAAGTCACTGAAGTGAAATTCACATAACATAAAGTGAACCATTTTAAAGTGAGTAGTTGGGTAGCATCCGTACATTCACAGTGTTGTGCAGCCTCCTGGACTTGGTTCCATAGCTTTTCCATCCCTCCAGACCAACCCCTCACCCACCGAGCAGTTTCTCTCCATTACCCGCCCCATCAGTTCCTGACACCTTCTTAAAAATTTTTAATGGTTATGAAAAAGGACTTGTTCTTTTATAATGAGCCTACTAGGATGTTGGTAGTTAGCATCTGGGTTTTTTGATAGCACTTGTGTAGGTATAATGGACATCCTGACTCTAATGGACATCGTGACATTTCTCACTTACGATGAAAATCATATTCTTTCATAAACCAGTTTTTAAATTTTCAGGAAATAAGGATATTCTCTTGGCAAAATGGTTTGTTTCCTTTAGTACTGTCTTGTCTGTAGTTGATAAAATTGGCATAATAGTTTTCCAGACTTTTAGATAACTTGGAGGTTTAAAGTCCTTAAAAGTAAATTTACAGACTTTTTAAAAAAGTGTTCCTAAATCACTTGTCAACACTATTTATTATTCAGCTGTGAAACTCTAGGTATATAATGTTACATAACATGGCTAGATGGTTTGATTGTTTTTCTCCTGTCAGGATACTTTTCAAACTAGAAAAGACTAGTTTGAGGCAAACTAGTCTTTTAATTCCCTCAGAACTGTTTTAAAAGGCCAGACGTTTTCAAGAAGGGTTTCTTTTATGTTTGAGTGGTTAGCCTATGAATTTGAGGAGGTTATGAGTCTTCTACCCAAGTGAGGAAACAGATAAAAAGGAAAGTCGTTTTATTTGGATACCATTTTGTTACTCTCATTATTTTATAGACAGATGTGGATTTCCTTTCCAGTTGTCATTCAGAGCCATTGTCTGTCTTCCATCGCGCTTGGATTTCAAATTATCAGACTCCCATCAGCAAACTACTTTTGATGGACTTTTCTTAACTAGGCAGTGAAATCACCATTATCAGGACAAGCCTTTCAGACTTCAGATTTAGGTTCAGTATGTGATTGGAGATCTAAAAATCTTCAATATTTAGATTGAAGATCTAAAAATCTTCAATTTTTAGAGAGAAATTATGGAATAATTAAAATTCTTTCATTTGTAAAAACCTACTTTCAAAAAACAAGTTACTCCTTTCTAGTATAGAAATAATACGTTTTTAATACATTTTTAAGTTCTCAGCTCTTACTGTTTCTGCTGGTCTTTCTTGTCTTTTCATTCTTATTAACTGATCCAGGAGAATAGACTCTCAAGTTGTGTACGTTTAAGTCGTCTCAAACACGCAACGCTGTTAAGAGATGTTAAGAAGTCCTTTTTTTGGTAAATCTTTTAAAGAGATCAGTGTATTCATTTGTTTATTGTAACATCTTCTTTATAGATAAACTCTAGGAATTCCCTTCGTTATTGTGCCAGTTTTAAGAACATGAAACTAATCGTTCATGCCCTAGACTTCCAAAGCTGCCTCAGAACTGTAAATGAGTGTGTAACATGGGAATAACGTAACTAAATGTTGTACCCTCGTGTCGTACCTTCATGTTAGTGTTTTGATTTTTTTTTTAACTATCATGATTGTTTACAAGTTTCTTTCTCTCGTTCTGCTTGGTTTCCCCGCGTCTGTTTTTCTCCAGGAAGTAGACCAGGTTGATCAGGTAGGACATACTGCTGGGAGCCGATCCTGGCTGTGTTGGCTTAGCTGAGTTTCTCATGCTGCTTCCATGTCAAAGTACAACAACAACTGGACCGAGGCTCATAACACTCATTTGGCAGCTGGAACATGCAGTACTAAAATCCTTTTTTGACTGTGCAACCTTTATCAGCATTTCATAACTTTTGCTTAATGCACTTCAGTGTGGATATGAAATGACAAAAGTTCTGTTTCTTCTCTTTATTGTTTATCCTTGGTTCCTATTCTTTGGATCTCATCTGAGGTTGCCTGGCCTGCACATGTGGTCGGGAGATGACATGATAGATCAGTACTTGATACCGAGTTGCTTGGTGTCCAAGCCAGTGACTTTGAGTATCAGGGTGGCTGTTGGGTAACCATGGATACATGTGTGTATACTTCACAGATTACCAGATAATGCACAATCTCCAATTTGGTGTTGTATTATTTGATACCTCCTTTCCCCCACTGATTCCATAAATAGTAGCTCATTAGATCCATGTGTCTATACATGAATCCTAAGAAGTTGCAGTGGGTTTTTACTTTCCATTGCTATGTATGTACCCAAATTCCTCTGCAAGTATCTGGTATCTGTGGTAAATACCTTGGTGAAAATGGGAAGGTACTGGTCTATCTACAGCAGCTTTTCAAGAGCATTCCTTTTTATTTTTATTATTGTTGTTTGTCCTGTGGTTGCTTACGGAAACGTGTTCTGTCTACAGAAACAGAAGAATATTGCAGGGGCACTTGCTTTCTGGATGGCAAATGCATCTGAGCTTCTCAACTTCATAAAGCAGGACCGAGATCTTAGTCGAATCACATTGGATGCCCAGGATGTTCTAGCCCACTTGGTTCAAATGGCCTTTAAGTAAGAACGTGTGTGTAGATGATACTGTTCTGTAAGGATGTAAAACATGTTTTCTGGTTAAGTTTTCAAAACTAAGTTTAAGGGTTTTTAGTTACCCTAATTGAAGATGGATATCAAGAAGCATAAATAACTATATGCAAAATGTGTTGATTTAATAAATTTAATTCAATTAGCTATGTTTCAAGAATCCCGAGAGTAGAACTATTACATATATTTTTTACATGGAAGATATTTCTAAACAGTACAAATTGTTTCACTTGTGATATTATGTCTGATAATAGCAGGGCGTCATTCTGAGATTATTAAAATTGTCTACGTATTTTCAGATACCTGGTTCACTGTCTTCAGTCAGAACTGAATAATTACATGCCAGCCTTTCTGGACGACCCCGAAGAGAACAGTCTGCAAAGACCAAAAATAGGTTAGGGTTCTCTTTTTCGCCTTCCTCCTCTCCTTCCCTCCTTCTCCCGTTTGTTTAGCTTCATTTTAGTATTTGCTGTATGTGAGAGGGAGGTATTATGAAAGTAAATGAGACAACCTATTGGATTTGGCATTCTTTAAATAATAAATTGTAATCACCATGTGTCTTGTTTAAGAAGAGTTCTCATTTTGTCGCATCCTGCTGGTGTGACATCAGACTTTCCCAGAAGTCTGTCCGGGTGAACTTAAGTAGATACAGTTCATACCGCTACGTGTTGGTAGTTCGAGACTACGTCACTGCTTCCTGTTGGAATGAGATTGCTGTTCTAAAGAGGTTGAACAGACGTCAGCGCGCGTTTACCGCGAATTCCGGAGCCCTTTCGGTGACACGGTGCCGTCTCTCTGCACAGACGACGTGCTGCACACGCTCACGGGGGCCATGTCGCTGCTGCGCCGCTGCCGGGTCAACGCTGCGCTGACCATCCAGCTCTTCTCCCAGCTCTTCCACTTCATCAACATGTGGCTGTTCAACAGGCTGGTGACCGACCCCGAGTCGGGGCTGTGCTCCCACTACTGGGGCGCCATCATCCGCCAGCAGCTCGGGCACGTGGAGGCCTGGGCGGAGAAGCAGGGCTTGGAGCTGGCAGCCGACTGTCACCTCAGCAGGATCGTGCAGGTGGGTGGTCCCAGCCCCGCTTCCCCGCTCAGTGGGCGCTGTCGTACATGTCTCTGGTTCTATCACGGGGGTAACGTGGACTCCGCAGAACTCAGCACCCTCCTTTTGGGGTTTTTTACATGTACAGATAATGAAACGGTGGTTTATTAGTTTGCCTGGGTTGCTTGAACAAAGTACAACAAATTTGGTGGCTTAAACAGCAGAAATTTATTGTCTCTGGAGGCCAGAAGTCTGAGATCAAGGTCAGGGCACATTGGTTCCTGCGAGGGAGAATCTGCTCCAGGCCTCCGTAGGCTCTGCTGGCCGTTGGCAGTCTTTGGTGTCCCCGGGCTTGTGGACACACCACCCCTCCCTGTCTCTGCCTTTGTCTTCCTGGGGCCTTCTTCTTGGACGCACATCTGTGTCCAAAAGTCTGCCTTTTATAAAGACGCCAGACCTACTGACCTGATTTAACTTGATTCCTTCTGTTAGGATCGTGTCTCCAAATAAGGTCACATTCTGAGGTAAACAGGGTTAGGACTTCCCCATATGAATTTTGGAGGGCACAGTATAGCCCGTAACAGGTGGTACTCAGTAGAGTAAATACCTTAAAGGGTTTTTAAAATTGAGAATAGTAAGGTATATTTCATAAAGCTCCATACCGAAAGATAAATTCCAATTTGAAAATGGATGATGATTGCCTCTTTAAGAATACAAAGCCAGGTAACCGCAGAGCAAAAACCTATAGCAGATACGCAGATAAACAGAAAGGAGTCTAAGCACACCACTCCAGAAAATCATCAAATCACCAGGAACAGAGCAAGAGAAGAAGAAAGGAACAAAGGAGTACAGAAGAGCCATGTCCTAATGGCTTAACCAGTTCTAGGAATTTCCTAGGTATCCAAAGACTAGGAACTGGTATTTTGCAGTTAAGGAAGTGAGTATCTAGAGCATTTTTTTAGTATTATTACAATGTATAATTTTGTATTTTTTTCTCAGTCTCTTAAAAAGATTTAGTTTCAAAAGAAGTTTCTGCCCTCTTACTTTGATTGAGTCAGCGAGTTGTTAAAAAGGTTATTACAGGGACTTCCCTGGTGGTCCAGTGGGAAAGAATCCACCTCACAGTGCAGGGGACGTGGGTTCGATCCCTGGTCTGGGAACGGGTCCCAGATGCCGCGGGGCAACTAAGCCTGCGTGCCACAACAGCTGAGCTTGTGCGCCTCAGCTAGAGAGCCCGCGTGCCGCAAACTACAGAGGCCACGCGCCCTGGAGCCCGCGCACCACAACTAGAGAGAAGCCTGCCCGCCACAACAGAAGATCCTGCATGCCTCAACGAAAATCCCACGTGCTGCAACTAAGGCCCGACGCAGCCAAAAATAAATAAATTAAACAAACAAATAATAAATCTTTTAAAAAAGAAGTCATTACAATGGTATTTTACTCAGACCTTAGTAATTGGTGATCTTAATGGTTATATAAATGTTTAAGTTTCTAAGAAGTTTTAAATGCTCTCTGAACATAAATTATTGAGTCTCATTATAAATATATATTTTAATAAAGAGTTCATCTGAAAACCTTTACGATGCTTTGAGCTCAGTTTAACACATATAGGTAACATTAATGGAACTGTATTTTCTTAAAAGCACCCTGCATTTCAAAATCAAATTAGCAAGTTACTGCAGTTTTACAAATGTTATGTAAAGGGGAATATTTATGAAATACTTCTAAATCATGATATTTCATGTTGCTTATTCTGAAATAGGCAACCACTTTGCTCACCATGGATAAGTACGCACCCGATGACATCCCAAATATAAACAGTACCTGCTTCAAGTTAAATTCACTACAACTTCAAGCCTTACTTCAGAATTACCACTGTGCGCCCGATGAGCCTTTTGTCCCTACAGTAAGTGACAGTGCCACACTGCCACTCCATGTGGGCCGTGTCTGCACAGGGAAGTGTGGAGGAAAAGGAAAAACTATGTAATCAGTTGCCTTATTTCTTTAGTAAATAAGATAATTCACTCGGTCATCTCACGAGGTCGCTTTTGCTATTGATGTCTGTATGAGTTAGGGGTCGGTGCAAGAAGTAGAAACTACATAAGCATGTTAAGTAGAAAGGGATTTAATTCGGGGAATGAGGTTGTTGGAAAATGGTTGGAAAGCCGGGGCGGGGAGTGAGGAAGTTGCCCTGACCTCTGAGTTCTCGGGCACGGCGCTGTGACCTGAGACCCCAAGTGCCATCCTTGTGTTCACGCAGCAACAGCTGCAGGGCCTCCCCAACCTGCGCAGAGGTGTCTGCCTGGTAAAACCCAGGTGCTCGTCCAGAACAGAGTCTGCTGTTTTGGGATGCCTCCTAGAGGGACAGAGGGTGAGAAACAGAAAACAGTATGTGCTGCAGCTGGTCTTTATAGAGAGGAATGCTGCATGTGCTCACCACCACCGTTACCTCCGCTGGACGCAGGTGCCCTGAGAACTCGGTAGAGAGGTAACCTAACTGGATGGATGGATTGATCTCCAGTGTGGGGTTTATGCCTACAGAAGACAGGTACAGAATCGCCCAAACCTGGAAACCACTACCTGTCCCCAAATAGACCGTGTCGCAGTCTGGTAGAGGAGCCTAACATGGCTGCACAACAACACAGGAAGTCAGATACCGGCTCTACACCCTGGGCTTCCCTTTGCACGGACTTGGGGACACAGGAGGATGCGGGTTAGAAGCTTGGGTGGCCAAGACTTTGGGGACGGAGGACAGGGCAGTGACGGTGGCTTCACAGTGGGTGTGGTTCGGTCCCCCGAGCGGGCTGGTTGGCGGGGGCGGGGTGTTCGTGTGCTCAGCCGTACAGTTAGGATTTGTGAACCATCCTGTGTGTACGTTATCTCACTAATGGAAAGTTTTTAAACAAGAATCACCCGTAAACCCATAATGAGGCAATAACCTCTGCATAAGCTGGGAATAGATATTTTTGTCCTGATTTTTTTTACGTTTAACATTGTGTGAGCTTCTTCTGATGTCGTTAAGTATAAAAATAAGGTTATTAGCAACTGGATGTTAAAAAATTGTGCAAGGAAAAAATTACTTTTGAGAAGGGAAAAAGACCGTTTTCTTGTGATCGAAGAATTTCTTTCTATTTAAAACTACAGGTCTTTTGAAATTAATCATTAGTGTGGTAGCTGATACATTACGAGTATGTGCTGTGCTAGTGTTTTATTGCTTTGCAGACTGATTTGAGTTGTTGATAGATTTCACTCTCCCTGCGTGTGTGTATGTAGCCACGCTATGCGTGGTTAAACGTTTTTCTGACAGCTGCTGGTCAGCTGTGCCCGTCACCGAGCATGTCCTTAGCTCTGTGTCTGTTTTCCAACCAGGACCTGATGGAGCATGTGGTGGCTGTGGCGGAGAACACAGCCGACGAGCTGGCACGCAGTGACGGGCGGGAGGTGCAGCTGGAGGAGGACCCCGACCTGCAGCTGCCGTTCCTTCTGCCCGAGGATGGCTACTCCTGCGACGTCGTCAGAAACATCCCAAACGGCTTACAGGAGTTTCTGGACCCTTTGTGCCAGAGAGGTGGGTGGCAGTGCCCACACCTGGCATCCGAGCTAGCCTGCATGCAAGCGAGCCTTGAGCTTGTGTGTCGGTGTGTGTCAGCCCACCCATGCTGTGTGCTGGAAAAGCTGGGGGTCCGGCGGCTTGGAAGGGAGCGGCCCATGGGGACGTGGGGTCAGAGGCGTGCAGACCACGGGGTCCTGGGTGTTGCGCCGGCCGCCCGGGAGCACTTCTCTGCTCGCCTGGTGTCGCGGTTACAGCAGGAGGGACCTTGGCTGCTCCTCCCTTCTGGGTTCTGCGTGATAAAATGAGGTCTGCCTGCACCACAGTTATACCTGAACCACGAGCTTTTAAATTAGACCAGATTTCACTGCTAGTCTGCTGCTTTTGTGTAATGTGGGGCTCAGATGAGTAGCAAAAGAGATGCAAAACTTAGCAGTTAACTTTTCTATTATTTTTTTTATTTGCTTAAATTAAGGTCCGTAGATATATAAATATATAAACTTAGTGTGATTTTTAACTTCAGTGAATGTTTCACTCACCGCAGTAGGTCTTTACATCTTCAAAGGTTTTGATCGTTTTAAAAAATTCATTTTATAAAGGCTGCTGCTTGTAACGACATGTGTTTGTACAGCAGCTGGCAGATGTGTCTGTAACCCTCCCCGGAGCGCTGACTGAGCTCTTGGTGCTGTCCTGGGAGAAGCACAGGCAGGGTGGGATGTGGTGGGCCGGCAGAGCCCTCAGTTCAGCCCTGACTCTGGGGCGAGCGGGGCGGAAGGAAGGGATGCGGGCTGCAGGCACGTCTGCGGGAGCTTCAGTCGGGCAGCGGGAGTCCCTGAGCCGCAGTGGCCTGTGCGGGGGCCTGGTAGGGAAGTGGCGGCCGGGGCAGCCGCTCTGGGGCCGCGGGGCTGCTCTGGGGTGTCCTCCCCGCTCCCGGGGGCTCCCCGACACTCACGCAGCAGCCCTGCACCTTCACCGCCGGGCTGGTTCCTGCTCTGAACGTCCCCGTCACCTGCCGTTGGGCGTGGCACCATCTGCCGGTCCTGGCCCCCTACCTGCAAGCCCACGAGCCGTGTTCCTAGGATTGGACTGTGTGCCGTGCATCCGTGTGGTCGTGCCCCGCGTCCACTCCTCTTCCCGCCGGCTGCCTCCCGGCAGTGGCCCTGTTTCTGAAATTCCAGCCCGCATCCCTTTGCCTGCGGACTCAGCCTCTCCCTCACACCGCTGCCACCTTCCCCACCCGTGGTTCTCCCCGTCTTCGGTGCTACTTGGTGCCAGCGTGTGAGCCGTCTGTGTGGGTCTGTCTGCACGTTGGAGTGAGTCCAGCAGGACAGGCTGGCGGTTGTCCCTGCTCTCCGCCTGCTCAGTGCCAGGCGGAGGGGCCGTCGGGGCCACGTGCCGGCAGAGCTGCTCTTCAGGATCTTGTGAATAAGCCTGCGGAGGCTGACTCACCAGCCCCCGTCGGACGGGCTAGGCGTGCTGGGTACCCAGCTGCCGGCTCCACAGTAGGTGCTGCGGAGAAGGTCTTGGCCAGCCTGGGGGCAGTGCGATCCTGACTGGATGATGCCATTTTCTCCATGACTTCCCCTTAGGCTTTCCTGAAGGATTCGTTGTAGGGCGTATGTGGTATTTCCTCACGGTTTAGGCAGCCCCACGCTGTTTTCATACATCTTAGGTGATAATGTAGCCAAGTACAAAGCTGCTTTTAAATAAGACTTACAGAGAACTGGGTGTTTTCTTCTATGACGTCAGCAGTTTTAATTCTTCATGCTCAATTTTTTGTGAGCCAAAGAGAGAACTGCTGTGTGCTCTCCATTTATGTTCCTTTGGCTTTTTCGTGCAATACGATTCTATGAGAGAAGCTATAAAACCAGCACGGACTCACACCTGACCTGAGATGCGTTCCTGATGCTGAGAAAGTAAACCGTCTGTGTGCATATGGTCCAGACGTCGTGCAAACCTGATGTTTAAAAAATTAGACAATTACAACTGTTGACGTTTCAAAACCATGAGAATTATGATTCCCTAAAACATGGGAAAGAGAAGTAAATTGTACGTAATATTTCAGTGAAACTGGATTGAAACAGTGATTTTTTTTGAAAAAAAAGGACTAAAACTAAGTAAAAATAATTTGTACCCATGTTTTAATTGAGTATATTTGTGATGTCTTCTTTTCCCTCTACCACAAACAACCTCATAACTGTCCAAAGATAACAGCCCAAGTGATCCTTGCTGGTGGAGCACTGGTGTGGATGAGGGTACCAGCAGGGGCCAGCCAGGACCCCCCACCCCACCCCACCCCAGCACCCAGGTCATGGGGATCAGGGCGTGTCTGGCAAGCAGTGTGCTCTTCGTAATTGTTAGCTGCTGCTAATAAGACCACTTTGGAGAAAAGAAGAATTGTGCAGGGCCTGTGTGATCTGACTTTGTCACGAAATCTCTGAGAAACTCTGTAAGATCTGACAAATGAGGAATGACATAGGCTTAGTTTTGTAAAGATGTCATTTGTCCCTGATGAAAATATCAGAGATATTCTTTAAAACAGTATAAAATGATTCTAAAGTTTCGTTTGGAAGAAATTTAAGTGAGTGTGACCTGTGAGAAAATTTGGGCAAAGAGCGATGAGAAGGAGGCCAGTCCTACCCCAGAATTGCTCTACGAGTGGAATAGATCGTTTGCCCTGGCGCGTGAGCCTGTGCGCAGACATCTGTGCTGGCGCCGTTCCCTGGCCCCTCTTTCCTTTCCTGTGTTAGAGCTTCTCAGTGTGACTGAGCAGGTCTTAGTTGAGCAGAGCAGGCCCGTCTGCAAGGAAGCCGTTTCCATGCGCTTCTGTAATGTTTCAGTGATGTAAGGGAAACAGTCTTTGGAATAAAAAAGAGGGGAGACCAATGTCACTTCTCTGCTTGGTGCTGAAATGCCACTGGACCAAAGCAAATACGCAATTTTAAAGGTCTGATAATTCAGTTTTCAGAGAGAGTAAAATATTAAGGCAAATAAATGTTGTCATTAGGTATCATGCAGTTGCTGCTTTCTGTTGCTTCCCTTGTTGAAGATTATGGGTCTGCCGTGGTGTGCTTTTCATTCTTAACAGTTTGCCTATTTTCTCCCCAGGATTTTGCAGGTTAATTCCTCACCCACGTTCACCAGGCACTTGGACAATATATTTCGAAGGTGCAGATTATGAGAGTCACCTTATGCGGGAGAACACAGAACTGGCAAGTATCGTGAGAAGGACAGACGGACAAGAAAAAGAAACGTGTTCCTTACGATTTGAAAATATATATTTTTTTATTTTCAGGCCACGTCTATATAGTTTTGTCTATAAACAAATGGTACTTTTGAAAATAAAGCATACTTATACCCACAGTTACATCAACCATAATACCTATTTAAAAAATATATTAATATGGTAGTCTTAATGGGTTTTACTAGAAGATTTTTCTTTGGTAAAAGTATTTTCTTTTTTCTAGTCAGTTCTACCTTGTCTTAAATGGGTGCCAAATCATTTACTAATATTTTGTGTCTTTCTGAAAGAGCGGTCATCCCAGCATTCACTGGCCTCATAGATTTTAGGGAAAATTCTGCCTTGCTTCCCACAGAGAGTTTTAAACAAGAAAGGGTGCTTTTCCTTGTCTTAGAAAGTGATGCCAGACCAGAGTTGTCATATGCTACGTACACTAGCAAGTAATTCCAGGAAAAATACAAATGAAATTTTTCCTTTTAGAACTTTTTTGTTCCATTCCATTTACCGTAAACATTACCTTAAATGTAATTGCCTCTTAAGCCGCGTAAGGGTTCAGGGGAGCCAAGCAGAGTGACCACACGTTGGGCAGGTGACTGTGGGCGGGGTCGGGGAGCTGCATGCGTCGGACGTGGCCGTCAGTCCCCTGGCCCTGATACCAGTGTGCCCAGGCTGAGATTCGGGGATTCTCGTCTATGAAAAACAGCCACAAGTCTTCTGAAGCCTTAGAAACTTCCTTGTGGTGTCCTAACTTACTCCTTACTCAAAACATTGTGCCTAGTACTTACCTAATTTCTAAGAAAACAAGAGTATGTAAGGTGACAACACCTACTGTAAGGTGAACAGTATGATGTGTGTTTTGTATGTTAAATTCAAAGTAATTATTTTTGCTTAGTAGCAAACTTTAGATTTGAGCATCTCCAAAAATTGAATTAGTTGGCGATTGCTGTTACACCAGATAGATCACATTTAACTACTGATACAGTGAATGTGCCGCTAATACTCTTTACTAGCTGTTGTTCAGCTAATAGCAAGTAATAGCAGCAATTTCTAATTCCCAAATTTTATAGAAAAACAAGTACCTTAGATGGAATCACTGATTTTTTTCACCTTTCTAGTTTATTCATGGATCCCTGAGAAGATTTCAGGTCTTGATATTTTAAAAAGCTTTGTCACCTAATCTTATTTATTTCCCTTAAAATATTCTCATCCAGACTTTGGTTTTAAATTAACAAGCCAGTCACCACTTCTTGGCCATGTGTCTGCATACTTACGTATTTAACTAATTAAATTCTCTCAGTGTGGGCACTGGGAATTTTCTTCTTTACTTTTGTTAACTCTTTCACATGAGGTTTGACACGTACAGGACATGTAACTTCAGTGGCTAATTTCACTTGCTCATTTGTTTGTGGATCTGTTCAAAAACTGGCCTGTCTTATTGGTCGGTAACTTATTCCCCAGCCACGGGCTTCACAGAATCATGCAGAACCTTGGGTCCCACTGTCTAAAGCCTGTGGCTGCTGTATTTTTGCTGTTGAATTTTCTTAAGAGACAGAGATGTGAGATCATCTTTGTCATCACTGTTTTTGCAGTCCTCCCCATAGACAGTGTAAAGTAAGTGTAAATTTCTTTTTTTAAAAAACACCTAGTAATTGGTGCTGAAAGATAATAAAGTAAAAATTTAATTTTCTCTTTATGATCAGGTTTTTCTCACGTGATAGTAATGCAAGGTTAGTTTTATTTTATAGATTAAGTTCTTTAAATAACATTTAAATAGCATCTGCGATGATTCCTCTTTAAGGCTCTGGAGTCAAGACTATTGGTATTTACTTTTCCTGATTACTCCATGAGGAGTATCTGTATTCATTGATTTTTACTGTTTCCTTTTCCACTCTCCGTTGGTTTCCTCTCCCCACTACTGGAGAGAAAACGAGTGACCGAGTGGCGGTACTTGGATTTCAGGCCTGTAGTAAAGTTCTGTTTCCATCCCTTAGGCTCAGCCTCTGAGGAAAGAACCTGAAATAATCACGGTGACCCTCAAAAAGCAGAACGGAATGGGCCTTAGCATTGTCGCAGCAAAGGTAGGACGGGACAGGTGGTGGCAGAGCCGCCAGCCCTCATCCTTGAAGTCTTGGGCCAGCAGCTGTTGGGGCCGAGCTGCGCGTCCAGCTCTGCATCTGGGAGGGGGTGAGGGCGTGGGAACGGAGCCCCGGGCTCACTGCGTTCCCAGGGTGACTACTCTGCGGACGGGCCAGGGTGCGAGCTCCCCAAGCTGGGCAGGTGGTGCTCCCGGGGAGCCAGGGCGGGAGGGACCCGACACCCCGCTCCCGCGTCCGTGTGCGGCGGGCTCCCGGGTCCCTGGCCCCCCGCAGGCTGCAGCTCCTGGCAGCAGGGGTCCTAGAGGCCGCAACCCGTGTGCGCGCACCACGCAGGAGCCGCAACAAGGGAGCACCGCACGTCACGGCCCTGTCTGGGGAGAGCGGAGGGGAAAGAGGGCCTTTGCTCATTTTAAAGACTCTTGATTGACAGGTGGGGTGTTCTGTGTCTCAGAGAAACGAAAGGGTTTGGAAGAAAAAAGGGACATGGTGAAACCGAGATGCTAGGGCATTGGTGTGCAGGAGGCGCTACAGCACTGGGACTAAAGCAGCCAGAGGAGCTGAGCCTTTGTATTAGCACGTGGAAGGCAGGCGTGGTCTGGGGCACAGCAGCCTGGGTCTGAAGCACCGCATCACCTGGGCTCACCCAAGGAGGCCAAGGAGCCAGGCCAGAGCCTCGCAGGCCAGGACTCACGCTCACCCCTTCCGATGAGGTCGTGCTCGTGGGCCACGTTTCCAGCCTGTTGTGATCAGGTGGGCCCACAGCTCAGAACACTGAGGGGTGTGAGCGGGAAGTTACAGGCGGCAGACTGTTCTCCTCTTTGCTCACCGAGTCAAATGCCCATTTTCAGGGGGGAAAAATTATTAGGATAAAAATTACCCCACCACACTCCAGTATACAGGAAAAATGTAACCCCCGTATTTTCTGATTTTTACATGTATATATGTATATAAAAATCTTATTTCAGATACTTGTCTTACGTGAGATTTGAAATTCTCCTTATCTCTTTCAATACAAAGCTACCTGTCTTCTGTAGGTTTAAGTTGGTCTTAAGTGTCTTAAGTGTCTCTGGGCCCTTCCCTCTGGCCCGAGTCCTGAGTGTAGCGGACAGTGAGGCCCCGCGTGGGCGCCCCCAAATCCCCTCGGGCCGGCCTCTGGCCTCGCCTGGCTGCCAGGTGTCCATGGGCAGCTAGGACAAGGAGCCAGGCTGAGAGTCACCGTCCAGCCTTGTCCCCGTGCCTGCGGTTGCCGGCAAGAGGCAGGAGTGAAGGGTGCCGGCCCCAGGGCTCCGCCGCCCCAGGTGCGTGGCCGGGGTCGGTGAAGAGCGGCTGCAGGAAACCCTCTCCCTGCCAGCGTAGAGTCGGGATCAGCGAAGGCCCCCTGAGGAGATGCCTCGTGCGCTGGACCTCGGAGGGTGAGCCGTGAAGCCTGGCGGAGGGGCGGGTACAGACTTTGCGGCCCCGGAGCCAGAGCGCGGAGGCGAGGGGAGCCCTTAGAGGCGACCCGAGAGCAGGCGAGACCAGACGCCGTGCAGCAGGGTCTGCAGGCCCCCCGTGGGGCCCAGGCGGGCAGGGCAGTGGTCAGTGAGGCGTGTGGCCGGGTCCCCAGGAGACTGATTCCAAGAAGCCCGAAGGCTTGCTCGGGTTGCAGGCTTTAGAGGGAGTAGCCACTGCAGGGCTCACGTAAGACGTGTGGGATCAGAGTGCAGTCCTGAGAGTTTATTCCTCTTGCCTTGGAGAGCGTGGTCCTCGGGGCTCAGAAGTGCAGCCAGGGGCTCGTGAGGGAGCTATGCCTGGTTTTGCAAGTGGGAGGAGTGTCCGCTCAGCGGGGGAAGGAGGTGGCGGCGGAGATGGAGGCCGGGCAGCCGCGGCAGCACGTTGACTCATGGGGCAGTATGGCATCGCTGGGACAGACACCCCTGCAGGGCTGCCAGCTTCTGGTGCATCTTGGGCGCTGATGTATGTTCGTTGAATGGCAGCTTTCACCTTGGTTGCTGAACTGGGTGTATGTAGTGGGTGGAAGAAGTATCCCAGTGTATCCCGGGTCTGTCTTCAGCAGCTGGGCATGTGGGAGTGTTTACTGAAGGTGGGGCTCCTGAAAAGGAGCACGTTTTGGCAGAGAGAGAATCGAGCGCTCAGTTTTGAGCGTGTTAGATCTGAGAGCTGGGAGGATGCCTGTTGGGCTAGGCAAGCGAGTGCGTGCGTCGCTGGATGCCTGAGTGTGGAACTCGGAGGGAGGGTCGGAGGCCTGGGCTGCCCTAAGGGGTTAAGAGCGTGCTCTGGTAACCGGACGGCGTGCCGTTTTCAGGCATGAAAACGTGTGACAATGTCTGTTCTTAAAGTGAGACACGACTCTAACAGTTCACCTGTGGACTCCATGGCTTTTTCTCCAGCAGAGCTGTAGTCTGTTTGGTGCTCGCAAAGGAATGTTGAGCAAGAGTGAACAAGTCCTGTAATGGACCCACATTGCTGAAATGGCGCTCTGTGCCTGATGCCCGGCTAGGTCTGTGTCAGCCCTCGTGACAGCGCAGGTGGCCTCGGGGGACTCCAAGGCCGTGCAGTGAGTGCGGGCAGCCGGGGTGCGGGGCCTCTGCTCGCAGAGCTCGGCGTGCTCCGTGGTGGGCGCCCGGGCTCAGACTCCCCCCTGCTGCGCGCGTGCAGCCCGGATTAGAGCGCTTCCCTCCACACGCTCAGTGTGGCCGCACCTCGAGTCTCGGGGAGAGGAGCCTGTGGGGCGTTTTCAGCTGGTCCCTGATGATCACACAATGCCGTCATCTGTCATTTTGTTTTGTTAAACACAGAAGAGCCTGCAGGCCGCTGTATTAAATTTTACCCCCGTCACCCTTACTTGCGTCTGTGTGTTTTGGTCTTTTCTGTGAGCTGTTGCGGCCTTTGTGTTCGGCTCCCTTCTTCTTTACTTCTTCCTAATTAGCATGTGGCCTCGCGGCGGCCGTGAGCCTGGGCAGGGTTCTGATGTCAGCCCGCCGACGCCCCTTCCAGGCTGCGGCTGTTTTATGGAATCCAGATGCCTTGGAACCGTCGTGCGCCGTCCACTCTTTGAAACCCTGCTTTGGGGAAGTTTGGGGTGCTGCTTCTCACTCAGCTGAGGGCCGGCACAGTGCTTCCTGTTTAATTTGGATTTTTAAAATAGAAACCGTTCCCTCCTTTCTATTTTTCTAGCTCTTTTAAAGTTTAATAAAGTACAAAGTAAATGAAAATCTGAGCTTGCCCGGTCACGTCAGAGTCCGAGTGTTGCATCGGTCTGGCTGGAGTTGCTCAATGCCGTCCGGCTTGTGGCGTCCAGCTCAGCTTCGTGGTGGCGAGCCTCGAGAGGCCAGCTGTGTGCCGCTGCCACCACCGGGGGAAGTAGACAGTTGTGTTTCAGCTGGAGAAGCTGGTGCGCCCGAGAGACCAGAATGTGGCTCTCTGTTGTCGGAAGAGCAGAGTCTGTGGTGAGTCTCTTCGGGGGCTGTGGTGGACGTGGATGTTCTCTTTAGAGGCTGCTTTCCCTCCACGGTAACGTGCTTCAGCCTGTCCGGGCTTCACTCGCCCGTGAAGCAACCGTGTAAGGGAGCTCGTAATTACATACCCAGATGTTTACTGCTCTGTAGCTCAGCACTATGGATTCCTGGGGTTCGTGAAGCTGTAAGGCTTCTGTGTACTTTTTATACAAGAAAAGAACATTAATCTACTCCTGCTGGTTATAGTATAGTGAAAGTTGCTTGAAATAGTGGTAGCTGCTGCTGTAGAATTTGCCAAGGACATGCAAGAATATCCACAATCCAACTTCCTTTTGGCCGTTTTAGGTGCTTTTTACTGCAGGCTTTCTCCAAAACCTGTTTTTTCTAAAAGGGAACATAAAAGTGACAATTTGAAAGGTACTTAGGATATTTTACTATTTTATTTAAAAATGAATGGTTAATTGAATCTTAGTTTGTTCTTTGACTGTATACGGTTTTTAAGTTTTTAAATCTTAGTTAGCTTAAAACACAAAATAAAATTCCTGTGCCTGTGCAGTGTTTATTGATAATACTGCCTTTTCACCACTTGAAAAGTGAGTTTGAACTACAGTTTAGTCCTTTAAGGAATTTGAGACCTTCACCCTCGTGTTCCTTAGTGACCTTATTGGGACCAGGTAGGAAAGACCTAGTCAAAGAAATGAGTCGGGAAATTCTCAGTTCCCTTTTAAGATCAATTCCAAAGTACCAGGTGGCTGCAATTTCTCCCGTGGACATGCCAGGAATAACTTTCCGTTAAGTTGTGCAAAACGACCGCGTGCCCTGCATGGCTGTTGGCTTATGAATTTGGAAACGATGTTTTATATTTCTGTCCTAATAGTAAATTATATAAAAGAACAGTGTTTTACCTATACATTTACAGTAATGGCCTACGTGCAAACTTCTTGGGTCGACCGAAATAACTGAATTCAATTACAACATTAAAATAATGTAATCGGAAGAGTCATGTTAACCCTCTAAAGCAGAGCCATCTTTTCACGTGGTGGTTGGTACACGTAGAGAACGACAGTATCTGTAGGGTTCCCGGGTGGAGGGTTTGGCTGTGGAGCAGCCCAGTCTGGCGAGGCCCAGACAGCCCCGGGGCACCTGCCTGGGCCGTGCAGGAACCGACGGGTCGCCTTCCTTGTCTCACTCTTGAGCCGCAGACGCTCTGAGGCTCCCGGGCAAGCTGCCCCTTCGCCCTGGAGAACGCTCCTCGCGCCCTGGGTCGTGCGCCCACCCTTCCGGGCTCCAAGGCCCCCTGCAGCCCATCTGTAGGGCCCAGTTCAGAATCGGTGTGGTTTGCTTCCTTTACTTTATGGAGAGTGAAAAGATAGATGACACAGTGTTGTTTGTTTGTGCTTTATGCACACGGTAGAAGATGGGCAGAGCTGACCCTGGAGCCTGCCTCTCTGGCAGAAAGGGCGCTTACCACACGTGTGCCGTCCAGGCTGCCAGGGTGCAGAGTGTCTCAGGCATGAATTTGAAAACTGATTGTTTCAGAACTAAGGTAATTCCTACCAAAAAGAGAGAGCCTGGCAATGTTTTTAAAACTCTAGTCTGAATGTTAGTAGTTTATGAATCAGAACTCTTGTGTGACTAGAACTAAAGCAGCTCCAAACACTGAGAAAGGGGCGGGTGGGCAGAGCATTGTACTGAATCTGCCTGATGAGTTTTCAATACTCCTGGCTCTCAGGTCAGCCCGGCCCACTGATTGTTGGAAAGCTTTTTCGCCAGAGTGCAGGCTGTTTCCATGCCGGGAACAATAGGCTGAACTCCTGCTGCTGTGGCTGGCCAGTCCGTCTTCCTCCTGCTGCTGCCTTTTTTTTTTTTTTTTTTTTGGTGGGGGGGGATTGTGTTTTAATGATGTTTTTATGCTGTAACTCATATCACACTCCCACACTCGCTCAGAAATTGCAGCTGGAGTGTTTGAAGCGGGGTTCCTTCTGACTGAGTCTCTCTGAGCGGGAGGCGAGAGCACCTGTGCTTCAGTCTTTCCCAAGGTGCCGTAGAAGCTCTAGAGCAAACGAGCTCTTTGGGAGCGGCCTTTTCTAAACTTGCAGCCGGTTCTCATCGGACACGTAAGGCGGCGGACTGATAGGCGCGTGTTTCTTTCAGTTCTGGGGAAAGCGCAGTGTGGCTGCTGCTGTCTGTCGTTCTGTTTGGGCACCATTTTTGTCCGCTGACCGCCGTTCTCTCGTGTACCTGTTCTGCAGGTAAATTCCAGGTGTGGTGCTGCTCCACCCCCTTCAACCTCTGCCCTTTCCTTCTCTCCTCCTCCTCTCAGACTCCTTCTCCTCAAGCCTCCTTCTCTCCCCTTTTAAGGGAAAGGAAAGCAGCTTCAAGAGTGAGATCCCACAGGAGTGACCTTTGCTACTTCACTTTAACTGCTTTTTTCAGGCCTGAGGATCTAGCCCTCTGCCGCCTTTTGTGCCCCTGGCTGGTGTGTGTGGCCACCGTTCTCTAACCGCCTGAATTACGTTAAAGGCCACAAATGCCAAACAGCAGCTCGAGTGCGGCACTGCACGCTACTCTCATCAGTGCCTCTGGAAGGGAAAATGTGGTTTTGAGTTTTAAAATGTACTTTTAAGATTTAATTCCAAAGTTGTATCTAGTGAAATTCATAATTCCTGATGCCTTTGGAACATATAACTGCTTTCCAGAAGACAATTTTTAAGAAGGAATTTGATTTGTCAGGTGAGGAATGGATAGTTCCAAATGGTTATGCTTATTCTGTTCATTTTAATTTTACAAGCAACATGGACCAAAAATACAATAATATCTTTTCAAATGCCGGTTTAGACAACTTTAGGCAAGTAATTCTTAAAACACCTTAGTCTATATATTTACTTATTATACCGTGGTTCTCCTCTCATCGTTGGAAATCAGGGTGTATAATGTTAGCATATATATTGTGTTGCAGTTAGATCTTGTTTTTACCCAGTTATCTGCATAATTATAGATTATTGCTAGTATCTTTGGTTACGAGTAACATAGCTATACCATGAAAAGCTTATAGTTCTGGAGCAGTGCTGTCCAATAGAAATAGAATGCGTGGGCCGTGTAGGTAATTCAGAATTTTCTATTAGCTACATTTAAAAAAATGAAACTGAAATTAACTTTAATAGTGTGTCTTCTTTTATGTAGTTATGATTTCAACGTGTAGCCATAAAAGTCGTTAGTGAGACATTTTAGATTCTTCTTTTGCATACTCAGTCTTTGAAGTTGGGTGTGCTTTGCACTGAACTACACATTTCGGTTTGGACGGGCCGCATCCCAGCGCTCAGCAGCCCCTGGGCCTCGTGGCTGCCGCGCCACACACGCCTAACGTACCCTCACGAGCGAGTGTCTGGGAAGCTCTCTGCGTACATTCCTCTCGTTGGCTTTTGGTCAGCGCTTAGGCAGCTCATCTCTACATTCTTCTAATGACAGATGCGATGCCTTGATACGTGGCAGCGAAAAGGTATAACTTGTGGACTCCGTTTTCATTTCTTAATTAGAAAAGTAGAATTACCATAAAATGAATTTTAATTTTGCGCGTATGTAAATAAAAGAGGAACTTAATAGAATTTGTTGAGTAAGTTTTTTTAAAATTCAGTCTTACTGGGCTAGTGTGTGCATTATTGTGTAGAAATAAGACATAAGTGGTTTAATATTTCTGGAATTAATAAATTTTGTTTTATTCATTTTTTATCGTAGTCTATAATGTTTTTGTTTTTATTCAGATGAAATGGGGTGGGAGGCAGAGAGCTCTGTAATGTTAAGGAACGACTACGTCTTTTCCCAGGGCTGACCTGTTCCCAGTCCAGGTGGAAGTGGGCAGGGACCCCACACAGCTCCCCAGCTCCCCGTCTCCCCAGTCACGGGGGCCGTTCCAGCCAGGGCTGCTCTGGCCAGGTTGAGGCCTTGGATCACCTCAGCGTTGCTTAAAGATTGCGGTCTTTGGGGTGGAAAGTAACTATCCATGTCGATTTTATAGAGAGAGAGAGAGAGAAGGAGAGAGAGAGAGTGTTAGAAATTCCTTAGAGTTCTTTCATCTCCAGGTGGTATATTCATCTTTGATTTTGTTTTTCTAAAATAGTTACCAGTGGAACTGTAATTTATCTGTACAGCAGTTGCATTTACATATTTTTATGGCCAGTTTATAGTCGTGAGCTACCCACGAAGTACAGATAAGATTCAAATAAGGGGAGATGGGAGGGATCCAGCCTGGAGAGAGGGAAGGGCCTCCCCATAGAGACAGGCAGTCTGCAGACAGGGACGCGCCGACAGCCGTGGAGGCAGACTGCTCTGTGAAGTAAGGAACGTTCACTAGGTAAAGAGTGCGAGGTTGAGACCGCATTTGGAAGATTCAAATGCCAACAGAAGCTTGGATACCTCTTAGAGCAGCGGTCCCCAACCTTTTTGGCACCAGGGACCGGTTTCGTGGCAGACAGTTTTTCCCCGGACCGGGATGGGGGCAGGGGTCGGGGGTGGCCCAGGCTGTGATGCGAGCGGCGGGGGTGGATCAGAGCAATAGGGGGATCCGAGCGGAGGATGAAGCTTCCCTCGCTCGCCCGCAGCTCACCTCCTGCTGTGCGGCCCGGCCGTTGGGGACCCCTGTCTTCAAATATTACTTATGTACCTCCCTACCCCCGAGAGTCTTTTTATTTATTTATTTATTTATTTTTGGCTGTGTTGGGTCTTTGTTCCTGTGCGGGGGCTTTCTCTAGTTGTGGCAAGCAGGGGCCACTCTTCATCGCGGTGCGAGGGCCTCTCACTATCGCGGCCTCTCTTGTTGCGGAGCGCAGGCTCAGTAGATGTGGCTCACGGGCCTAGTTGCCCCGCTGCATGTGGGATCTTCCCAGACCACGGCTTGAACCCGTGTCCCCTGCATTAGCAGGCAGATTCTCAACCACTGTGCCACCAGGGAAGCCCCTGAGAGTCTTTTTAAAAGATAATCTTTTTTCATAGTGCTTTGTTGATGACTTTTAACTAAAGTCAGTTTTTATGACCAGCCTTCAGTAGAGCTTGTAGATGCTCGTGGTCTTCTGAATCGAGGTCTCTAATAATCATGACCCCTCGTTTCTTCCTTGTGACAAGGAAGCATAAATTGAACTTACTTGGAATTAACAGGAGCGGCTGTGACTTAGAATTTAGATACCTTCCCGTCACGCGAGACAATAATGTCCATCAGTTGTTCAGTGCCGTGCCTTCCTCATCACCCGCTGCTGCCTGGCAGTGGTGGATCCCGAGGGTCACAGTCAGAAATGCTTGAGGTTCCTAACTTCTTACATGAGTAGTTCCGCAGAGCTGTGTTGCCAGCTCACAGATAACGCGCGTATCAGCTGCTTCTTAGCCTGCCAACGTATTCATTCGGTAAGATTCTGGATTTCCCCAGAGAGGGTTTTTAAAATAAGAAGTTGACCCCATTGTCGTAGCCTGACTGCAGGGATTTGGGAAGCGGCCCTGGCAGGGAGCTGGGGGAGGAGCCGCCTGTAACCGGCAGAGGGAACACAGGAAATCCCATGGGAACATGAGCGAGCCAGAGGTCACATCCTGCCTGGCCTTGGCAAGGTGAGTGGGCTGGCAGATGGGCCTAGGGATCCAATGATAAAAGGACTGTGGCAGAGCCATTGCATCAGAAAGTCGTTTTGTGTGGTGAGAACAGCATAAGTAAAAGCAGGGACCTGGCAACTGGGGGTGGGAGGGGGGATGTGCAGGGCAATCAGGTGGCCGTGGTGTGCTTGAACTTGAACTTGGGCGCCATGTGCAGGAGGCTCGTGCTCACTGACAGAGAGCTGGTGACCTGTTGGGTCAGGAGAGCTTTGTTGGAGGCATGCGCTTCTGGAAGGGGAATTTTCTAAGGCAGGTTGGCTAGAGGGGGCCAGCGGGTCAGTCATAAGGAGAGTTTCCTCATTTTGCCAGAATTTTTCTGAAATTTATAATTTAAACTAACGCTTGTTTAAAGATGTGACTTCAATAAAAATTTTTTTTAATGATGCTATCAGATATCTATCACGGGATTGGTTACTTGAATACTTAAACTTAGATTTATTAAATTTTGTATTGCATATAATGCATAATAACTTATCTATTTAAACACATTAGGATTTGGGGTTATATGGTGCCACTTGCAGCTCCTGTGGAGTCTGCTGAGTGTCAGCCTGGGCATTAGTCACCTGAAACACAGAGCGGTCGTGAGATCCCAGAGCCCGGCAGTTACCCGCAGGTGTGTGAGTACTGGTCGAAACGAAGAAGTTGAAGACAGGAAGCAATAACGTAGCGAAGCTACAGTTTATCGTGGTTGTGCAGCCAGGGCGTCTTCCTGGAGGGAAAGCTGTGACTGACAGAGGCCCTGACGGGTATGCAGCGAAAAGCGCGTTTGCGAGTTCTTGGTTTATCAGGAGGAAGCAGAACAGTATTTTCATGGTTTTCTTATACATTCTATTTTGTGACTTTAAAAAGATTACAGTTTTCTTATCACTTTAATTTGTCTAAATAAATCAGATTTTTTTTTCCTTATTGATAATAATCTTTCATACCAGAAATGATGAGGGCTTGATTTATTGTTTTAAAATATCCAAACATGTATTTGGTATTTTGTTTACATCAGTTACTAAAAATACTGTCTTACTGGTATTACTGCTAGAGATTTCTTTTGTCCAAGGTAGTGGTGATTGACTATCTTATTAAAAGTATAATTTTTATTATCTAAATTGCAAGGACAGTGTTGCATTCCCAAAAAATAATGCTTGTGAAAATGTAGTGTGTCCATTCACACTAAAAACTGGGATTCTGAAGTTTAGAAGCATTGCTTTCACATCAGTCAAATAGAGAGCAGAAGAAAAAAGTAACTATGCTTTCAGAACCTTTCCCAAAAAATCTGGCCTAGTTACAAGGAAATAATCACGCAGCGTTTGCAGAAAAAGATAAAGAGGGATTTTCAGTACCCCGGTCAGGAATATTATTTGACATCCGCAAAGAAAACTACTCTAGAATATAAGCTCCTTTAGGGGTGGGGACGTGGGAAGGTGTCTGTTTTGTTCATTCACCTACCCAGAGAGCTTAGGGTGGTACAGGCATTCAGTGACTGTTTGCGGAATGAACGCAGTTGTTATTCAAACAGCCCAATTAGGTAATTAATCATAGATTACATCAAAGTATAGAATATTATTTGAAGGAGTCATTTAATTAGGTAATATAGGAGGGGTACCCACTTTAACAGTGGGGCTGCCCTAGAAGTAGTGTCCCACGGAGCATCTTAGTCCTCAGGTTCAAGGAAACCATATTGGCATAAGGGAAGTCAGATGAAAGCTGTATTTATTGCTTTTTTGCTAAGTGATAGGCTACAATTCAGAAAGTTTCCGTTTATTGAGTGATCCTATATACATATATGTACACACACGTGTGTATGTGCAATTTCAAATGTACCAAAACAGTCCAGTATTTCCCCAGTATCCCAGTCATTTCGTACGTGATGCAGAAGGGCCCGCTGAGTCCTCGGGGGGCGTGGTTGGGTGTCTGGACCGGGCAGGAGACATGTAGTGAGGCAGGGCGGTGGAGGTCGACGGACAGACAGACAGACAGGCAGGGACGGAGAGGAGTCTTGAGGGGAACGGTCGGGAAACCGCAGCCAGAGGGTCAGGAGCTGCTGAGGAGAACACGGATTTCACGTACCTTGGGTAGAGCTTTTACAAAATCGGCTCCCAGATACTGTAACCCCAGGAAACCTGGCGTGGAGCTGTTGTGTTGAGGCAGTGTACGTGGTCTTCCAAACGAGGTGAGTGGTAGGTGCTTCTAGGCTCACAAAACGGCACCTCTGCTGGGTTGTCCCCGAGACGGGAGCAGGGCGAGGACTAGCAGTACTGGTTGGTCAGACTGCCCTCTGTAAACCTGTTCTGTTAACTAAAGGGACAAATAAGTTTCCAAGTGGAGATCTGGGAGTTCCAGAGTGTTGTAGAAAATCGGTGTCAATGAAGTCATTGGTTGAACTGTCTTTATACCTTTCTGTGATACCTTATGTTTTTGCTTTTGTGATGCAATATTTCATAAGTACTGAGGTTCGAGCTGAGAAATATGTTCTCAGTTGTAGAATATTGGTAGTGACATCCAAGTGATGTTTCATACGTATGAATGCTTCCTTTGGTGGCCCTAATACATGATCTAAAATTTTGATGTTACGCTGTAGTTGTAACGTCCAAATAGAACGCTGGCGATTCTGTAAGGCAATTGTGTCTATTTCTTACATCCGCCTCACAGAGGTTCCTTGGCCATCCGTGATGCGACGTGCAGTGAAGCTAGTGTGCGCGCGTGGGCTGCGTGGGCTGGTGCTTCTAGCTTCAGGACTGCCTTAGGGTTACAGTGCGTGATCCTTTAACTGTGGCAATGTAGAGTATTTTCTGCATAACTGTCTCTGCCTAAGTCCCTCTTCTTGTTTGCCACAAGAAGGTTTTTCTTGTTTTAGATTTTAAACTGTATGTGTGGAGAGAATAAGGGTGTAAGGGGAGGTAGGTAAGTCTGGGAATGCAGAAGCCCTCTGGTGAGCTGCTTTTGTATTAAGGTGAGTAGTAGTGCTTGCTGCGAGCGTGGCTCACGTACCCTTGTGCCGTCAGGACTCATCTCTGCCTTCAGGACTGCAGGTCGGTCGTGGTCGCCTCACCAGCCGACTGGTAATTGACTGATTTTTCAGGAGTAGTTTTTCTTAATTTGGAAAGCCAAAGTAGGTGCATTTCCTGTTAGTTTCTTTATATTTACCGGAGTGTTAATTCTCTTAATATAGTTTTTGCAATTCTAATTTTCATGTAAAAACAATAGCTAAGACTTTACTTACAGTCATCTATATGCATGTTTTATTTTTACGTTTCTTACTGTGTATTTTCAGTGCGGTGTTTTCCACCCTGTTTTTGTGTAGGGTGCTGGTCAAGACAAACTTGGAATCTACGTCAAGTCTGTTGTAAAAGGAGGTGCGGCTGATGTGGTGGGTATGACTCTTAAAGCGCCAGCTCGCGGTGCGTCCTGTGTTTAACAGACGACACGCGATGTGCCGGCTGTTGTAGTTTGTGGAAAACCCAAGTCTGAGCGTACTTATCGTTGGCTTCCTCTCCCCCCTTCTCCCTCTGATGTCCCCTCTCCTCTCCTGTCCGCATGCCTTCCGGGCGCGTTCAGGACGGGCGGCTGGCTGCAGGTGACCAGCTCCTCAGCGTGGATGGACGGAGTCTGGTAGGACTCTCTCAAGAAAGGTATCGTTTCTTTATTTGTTTAAAGCTTAAGAAGAGCACTTTTTAGGGATATTTCCTATTAAATTTTGGAATTGGAAGACGAAAAACCATGCTAAAAACTATGCCCTTCCTCTCTAAGTGTAAAAGTCTTAGTGTACATGAAAATTATGTATTTTAGTCTGAATACGTTTCTTTGACTCTTAGCACTGCTGAAATTTCTGGAAATCATCTACTGTTCTTATCGATAATCAGAGGGAGGGAGTCTGTCAGAACTTGACTCAGGCTGGCGGGTGAGGCCGGCGGGCGTGCTGGCCGCGCTGTGACCACAGGCTGCCGTGGTGACAGGACAGGTGCCTGAATCACGTCTCTTACAGCTGTGATGCTCTCTTCCCAGGGCAGCAGAACTGATGACAAGGACAAGCTCCGTGGTGACGCTGGAAGTAGCAAAGCAAGGAGCCATTTATCACGGTCTCGCTACCCTGCTCAATCAGCCGTCCCCCATGATGCAGAGAAGTAAGGACTGCGGTCGCTGCCGCCCCCGTTGACTGCTGCTAGTTTTAGCTCATGCTTACTGAGCACCTGCCGTGCGCCAGGCTTTTCCCAGTCGTGGCCTCTTCTGATACTCACAGACCCTGTGGAATAGGCCCTGTTGTCGTTATTACCCCGGTTTTAAAGAAGGACGCGAGGCTGAGCACGGTGCCCAGGATTACTAGATCACGGGCTGCCGGGGCCAGTGGCGCTACGGTGGTGGTAGTTTATTAGGGCCCCCCCCCAAGAGCCACTGACGATGTGCACACGCCTGGTGACTGCAGGAGACCCCACACGTTCCACACGCCAGCACTCGGGGCACTTGGTCGGTAGTAAGTGGAGGAGTGACTTTTCATCTTTGACAGACAAACACGGGATGTAAAGCCTTCAAAGAACAAGTAGAATTCTCTCCCGAAGGAATGTTTACACGCGTGTGTATGAATAGTTGTTTCAGTCTTGCATGCTCTGAGAATAGGGCATGATTGTTATGTAGAGAGTTCACTTTAACTAAAAAGCTCAGTTTTTGAATAAGTGACTTGTTGGTGGGAACCGTGGTTTTGTAGGTACATCAAAAACCTCAGAATAAAATCAATATCAATGTGGGGCTTTGTAAAGAATTAGTTGAGAAACCAGGGGAAAACCATTATGATTCCCATTGTCTGTTAAATCACCACGTACTGTGCATGTCCTTGGCCGGCTGTGTGCATCCCCAGAGCCCACGCCTAATAGTGACTGCAGCCGAAGCACTGAGAGCCTGGACCAGGCGAACACAAGGCCTTCACACGGCTGTGGTTTCGCTTTTTTCATGACATGCTACTTAACACATTGGTTGTCTAACGTCTTAGCTTATAGTCATTTGAAAGAAGCAAACGAGATGATGAGTTTAGGACCAACGAGGGAAACTGCTGGAATAACTAATAGGTCAGGGCCGTCGAGGGAGAGGACAGGAAAGCTAACGAGTAGAGAGTGAGTGATCACAGCGGTGACAGTGGTCCACGGTGAGGACCCCAACCCTGAGTGATTAAAAGAATTAACACACATTTGAAAAACTGAGGGAAGTGTATTTATGTTTCAGCCAGAAAAGTCACTTTAACAGTAATCCTGTTACCTGAGCAGGTAAGCTAGTGAGAAAATGAGCTTTGAAAGAGTAGTTTTTCTCATCCGTGACCCTTAAATGTTGCTTTCTTTGAAAACTTCCTAGAGATTCTTTAGAAAGATTTTACTTTTATATAAAAATCACCTCATTTCTTCTGGTAAAAACAGATTCTTACTTGTGGAGTTTTAAATATTTGTAGCTTCACCTTTCCTTTAAAACTCAACGGTGTTTAAGATGTTGAACAAAGGAACAGATCTTGAAGGTGTTTTGATTTCAGTTTCAGATCGTCGTGGATCAGGTAAACCCCGACCAAAGAGTGAAGGTTTTGAGCTCTATAATAATTCAGCTCAAAACGGGTCCCCAGAGAGCCCTCAGATGCCTTGGGCGGAATACAGTGAACCAAAGAAATTGCCCGGCGACGACAGGCTGATGAAGAACAGGGCTGACCACCGCTCCAGCCCCAACGTCGCAAGTAAGAGGAGCCTCGCGGCCCTTCTCCCGTCGAGATGCGCGCCCCCCGTCCGCCTGCCCGCCCCCCCCACGTGCCCGCTCACAGCCAGAGGGAGGAGGGTGCCCCGGGTTTGCTGCGCATTAAAAGAACATTATTACCTGCGTAGATTAGCCAACTGGGATGTGTTTTTCATGAAAGATGCTACAGCTAAGGTGCTAACAGGAAATAAAAACTAGTCCGGGAACTTTGATTCCTGGATGCTCTGGGCAGGTACACTGATGAGGGGGAGCACAGGTTGGTGGATGCCCCGCGGGGCAGCAGACGGTCTTTATGGTGTTAAAGCGTTGTCAGCAGGAAGCAGCAGCTTCCTGGGAGGAGACATGCCCCAGATACCAGGTTCGCAGATACAGCTTCGTGGCTCCGGGCTTTTGACGATTCAGGAGGCGGGAGTGGGCGAGGTGGGCCCTCACCTCCACGCGCCTTGTTTCTGTGTCTGTGCTCTCGACACCTCGCTGGTGGCGTGCACGCGCCCGGCGCGAGGTTACTGCCTGTAAAGAGCTCTCACGATGTTAAGTCGGGCTTGTTTATTTAACATTGGCTTTCTTTCCTGTTTTCCACCGACAGATGAGCCCCCTAGTCCCGGCGGGAAAGGTGCCTATGCCTCTGGGACAGCGGCCAAGATAACGTCCGTCTCCACTGGAAACCTCTGCGCTGAGGTCTGAGACGTGAGCACACAGATGCTCCGACAGCAGACCCTTGGGTTCCCCAGGGGGCCTGAGTTATTTAGGAAAATGTTCTCATGGTTTCTGGTTCCTGAGTGTTTGGGTTTTGAATTTTTAATATAATGGGTAAATGAGCTTTCAGTTAGTAAGTCGGGGCAAAATAAAATGTTTTTTAATTATTCTCAGTACAGGATCGAACACTTAAAATTTTTAACACCGTTTTTAAAATACACGGGTCCTACTAAGAGAAGTCATTGGAAATTAGATCAGCCTGTGGTACAGACTGCGGAAAGCTCAGCTTCCTTCCCTCTTCCCGTCTGCAGGAGCAGACCCCTCCTCCCCGAGCCGAGGCCTACCCGATCCCGACGCAGACCTACAGCAGGGAGTACTTCACCTTCCCGGCCTCCAAGTCCCAGGACCGCACGGCTCCTCCTCAGGAGGAGAAGCCCCACGTGCACACGCACAGCAGCCACTCCGGCACTGCAGTCCAGGTGAGAGGGGAGGGGTCCCGGCACACCCTCCGCCCTCAAGGGGACCAGCTTGCGGGAAAACGGGGGGGTTTCCGAGGCACAGGTGACAGTGTCTGCAGCGCGGCACTGCTGCTCTTCCTCTCCTTGCTTCTCTCACGGGTTTTGTGGTCACCTGAGGGAGAGAGGGCATAGGGGAGAATACTGGGCGTGAAAGGCGGTTCTCTGCTCCCTTACTGAAGGCTTAACTAGGGTCTGTAGGCGAGGCTCACTGATCCTGGAGTGAGCGGGGGGGCGGGGGGGGCGGGCGGGAAGCTGGAGGCGTCCCCGGCACTCGGCACACATCGGCGGCTGTTCCAAGCCCCGGGAAAGCTGAGACGGCCGTGGTCCCGCCCGTGAAGCTGAAGCTGGGGTGGGATGCTCACCTAGACCGTAATTACGTGAGCTGGGTTCTGAGCTGAGGGTAAGAGGCCCGAGGAGGGTCGCCTCGGCAGGGGCAGCGTGAGCGAGGCTGGGAGGAGCCCCCTCTGACGGCCCTGGGCGCGAGTCGCCTGGCTGTTCTGTTCGCCCTGAGGCAGACCCCCTTCCATGCGTGGAGGCACGGGGGTTGGACAGTGCCCGGGACCTGCATGCCTACGGCCTGTGAGTGCTGTTTGCCTCTGCCTCACAGCGTGGGTAATAAGCACCGGAGGAGGGCCAGGGAGTTGAAGGGTCACTTACATGGATGTTGAAATGACCAAGAATTTGACAGCAGTTATCGGGGGTGGGGGGGTGAGTGGGCACCAGCAGCGAAGTGAAGTCTTCGAGGAAAGCGCAGGATGACTCCGTTATCACTGGACCGCGAGGGTTAGCAGGCGTGTAGTCTGGATGCACGGACTCCAAAGCTTTATACTCGAGAAGTGCCTTCCACACGTAGCAGGCAGTCTGGTCACGCTTTTATGTGAGCTGTAGATCGTGTGCCCAGTAGTCAGAAAGCTGCGCTTCTGCGCACACGGCAAAGCTGTAGAAAATGTGGGAAGTAAGTGTTCCATTTTTCTAGCAGGCTGCTGGTTTTTCAAGTGATATATTTCATTTTTTTTTGTTCTTGGTGTGCCTTTTGAGAAAAGGGAAATAGTTTATTTTCCAGATTTGTGTCTTCAATTTCTACTCATTAATAGGGCTGGAAAGAAAACTGTTGGGCTGGGACATCATAGCAAATCATTTTCTGTCACATCACGCCACTTTCAGACATGCCTCTTCCTCGCGCAAGACTAGCCTCGGAAGCAGGTGTACTCACTGTCTCGTACACGTGCAGCGGGTGTGTCCCGCAGATCATCCCGCCGCCTTCCTGAGACTCGGGTACAGGCTCATCCCTGCTCGCTGCGCCCGGCGCTCGTGGGCCCGTGGTCAGCTGGCGGGACTCAGAAAGTCGCGGATGGATCACGTGGCTAGGATTTGATAATTAGTCTGAACGCTAATTAGAATGTTACTGCAGAGAAGTAGTTCTTGTCGCTCTTCACGACACCGGACTAAGCACATTCCTCTGCTCAAGGTCAGCCCCGTGTCTGGCACCGCAGTGGAGACGCCGGTGAGGCCCCAGAACAAGGACAGTGCCGGACGTGAAGAGCCCGAGCCTTTGCGCATTTCGCTGTTTGGCCATTGATGCGGAGAGGACGCGCCGCTTTCCCTTTTCCCCGACAGCTTTCTAACAGATGGAGACGTCCTCTGGGAAAGCGCCGTCGCGGGATTAGCGCTGGGCGCAGGCAGCCTGGGCCCGTCCTGTGCGCTCACCGCACACTTTCCCTCACTCCTTTCTTCCCGAGCTGAACTGTTTATGTACTTTCAGTAACTTCTGACGGTGGCTGAAACACAACGGTTTCCCGTTTTCCTTTTCCAGCGTGTGACCCGGTCCCAGGAGGAGCTCCGGGAGGATGTCGTCGGGTACCACCTGGAGCGGCAGAGGGTGGAGGCGGCGATGGAGCGCAGGTCTGACGGCGGCGACGCGTGGCTCAACCAGGGCTCCTCGCTGGGCTCCAGCACGTCCAGCCAGGAGCACCTGGGCCCCCCCTCCAAGGCGGGCACCCCCGCGTCCACGCTCACCAAGAGTGGCCCTGGGCGCTGGAAGACCCCAGCCGCCTCCCCGCCGGTGCGGACCGACCCGCCCCCCGGGCACTACGGCGCCAGCGACGGGGACGGAGGCCCCGCGGACTCGCCCCTCCCGCCGCCTCCCACCGGCGCCCAGGTGGCCGCAGAGCGGAAGAAGCGGGAGGAGCAGCAGCGCTGGTACGAGAAGGAAAAGGCGCGCCTGGAGGAGGAGCGCGAGCGCCGGCGGCGGGAGCAAGAGCGCAGGCTGGGCCAGCTGCGGGCGCAGGCCCCGCCCCCCGGGCCGCCCTCGCCCGCCGCCCCGCCCGCCCCTGCCCGCGCCCCGGACACCGTCATCCGGGAGCTACAGCCCCAGCAGCAGCCGCGCACCATCGAGCGCCGGGACCTGCAGTACATCACGGTCAGCAGGGAGGAGCTGGCCTCGGGGGACAGCCTGTCCCCCGACCCCTGGAAGCGGGACGCGCGGGAGAAGCTGGAGAAGCAGCAGCAGCTGCACATCGTGGACCTGCTGAGCCGCGAGATCCAGGAGCTGCAGGGCAAGGCCGAGCGCTCGGCCGAGGAGAGCGACCGCCTGCGCAAGCTCATGCTGGAGTGGCAGTTCCAGAAGCGGCTGCAGGAGTCCAAGCAGAAGGACGAGGACGACGAGGAGGAGGAGGACGACGACGTGGACACCGTGCTGCTCATGCAGCGCCTGGAGGCCGAGCGCAGAGCGCGGGTAACGGGCCGGGCAGGCGGGCAGGCGGGCAGGCACGCGGCACGGGCTCCCAGCCTCCGCGGGGCGTGGGCGTGGCCGGAGCTGCTGTCCTGCGGCGCTGGGGCGAGATGCTCTGGGCACGCGCGCTGGAGAGGCGCTGGTTCTGCGCGGTCAGACGGCGCTTGACAGCTGTGGGGCGCCCACTGGCTGCGGCCGGCTGGCTGGCACGTGGGTGGAGAAGACGCGTTAATAACCGGTGATCACCGTGATCAGGGGTTGGCAACGTGTCTTTCAACAGCCGCAGAGTAAACGTCTCTCAGGCTCTGTGGGCCGGACCGGCTGTTAACTGCCCCGCTCTGCCGCCATCGCCGGCACACGGAGGCAGGCGTGCTGTGCCCTGAAGCTTCATGCCGGGACGGGCGGCCCCTGGTCTCCATGGTCCGCGCTCCCCAGGGGTAGCAGAGGGGCGGTTCACAGCTGCAGGGTCAGGTCCGATGTCACGGCCCAGATAGATGGAGACCCTGAGTGTTATTAAAGTGCTAAGCAATTCCATTTCAGTGGTAGCTTAAAGGGAGTGAGAACTTAGGATTTTATTCATGGTTCTCCATGTTCTAAAAATAATTTATATTCCTTTTGTGTCAAGTCAAAGAAGAAAATTTTAATTTATATTAGTTTAATGCAGTCGCTTGTTAGAATGCCACATCTGAGGTTCTCTGTTACCCTGTGTATCAGGAGAGTTGTCGACAGAGAAGCATTTACTGGTATTAATTTGCAGCGAGTGCTAGGGACCATTTTACGTTAATGCATTTTAGTGATTTTTTTTTTCCAGATATAATGCAGTATTCTGAGAAAAGACAGCAAAGGGCATGTCCTTTTTGTCTTTTGGATTTTGTTTCTAATTCCACCTCTGATGCCATCTGTACTGGAGACCTAAACCAAGGGTCTCCTGTCCTGTCAGACCCTTGAATCTTTCCAGCACAGAATGAAATTCAATCCTAGACCCTCGGCAGTGAGTGCCTTGAGCTGGCACTGTGATGCCTTTTCACTTTGCTCTGTGAATTATTTTCCTGGAATGTCACCGCCCACACTTCTTGTTAGCTACGTGTGCTCAAGCAGACGTATATGTAACTTGGTCCAAAATTCAGCTGGAATCCCTCTAAGGAAACTTAAGTGTCTTAAGTGAAGGTCTAAATGGTAAACATTACATTGTTTTATTAGTACTTTCCAAGTCATCAGTAGTAAACGCCCTCAAAAACAACTGTATTTACCATTAATACTGTTTTGTTTGAAAGAGCAACTGTTTGTGAAGAACTGATTACTTTCAGCATAAGGGTCCTTTGAGCTATTTCCACCTTCTGGTCAGCGCTCTGGCCCGTCTGTAGGGGGTTAGCGGTGTGCCCGTCACGGCTGCCACCCCTGCTCCACCCGGGTCCTAGAAGACGCGCTGCAGGTGGGCTCCCCGAGAGGCTGCTGTGGCCGTGGCCCTGGGGCTCTGTCCGCACAATGCGAGGCAAGAAGGCTCACCTCTGCCACAGCCTTAGCTCTGAATCTAAAACTGATGTTTGTGGTAAATAAGTGGACGTCATTAATATTTACTGTTGAGGGAAAAGTTAGAAACCACGTTGCAGTATTTCTATAATTATTCTTTTCTCTGAAGGCTAAAATTTTATTGAATATCTCTCAGTTTTTCCAAATGATTAAAACACTGAATATTTCAAAGTCCCTTAGTATGAATTATGATATTTTATGATAGTTTAAAGTATCTGTGTGTTTATCATTACTTATTTTAAGATTAATATCTTAGTCTCCAAATAAGAGAGCTAAGGGAAGTTTTACTCTTTTTAGTTGCTGCGTGTCTTAATAATAAAGCTCAAGGATTTAACACCATGTGGGCATTTTTCTATTTCTGAATACTGGAAATTGGTCTGTAGTTTCCTTACTTTTCTCACTGGGTTGTCCTTCAAACACAGATGGAGCATGAGAACCACAGATACGCTGGTGGCGGATACAGATCTAAACTGAACCTTTTTCACACTTCATCTTTCTTTTTTTTTTCCTTCTCTGTTACCTGCAGCAGACTGCTATGCCAGCAATCTCTGTTCTAGATTTGGTATGTTCTTGTTTCTTTCCCTTGGGTACTTTTTTCCTGTCTTGATTTCCTTTTTTTCCTTTTAGTGGTGGTGGTTTTATGTTTTCAGTAGATCTGGTTCTCAGGGGTGTCCTAGATCAGGATCTGTAGTTCCCTGACTCTAGAAGCATGCTTTTGAATGTGTTTAGATTTAGTTATTCTTTGCTTTTCTCTGTTACTTTTTAAGTGTTACTTACTGTTTGTTTATGGTTTTGACCTTTACTCAGTTTTAGTCATAAAATTCGTACTCTGTATTCTTACATACTCATAAATACATAGGCAAATGAGAAATTTTGCAGTGAGTAATCTATTGTTTTTTTGTTACATTAAAAATACATTTTAAGTATTCATTATTAGAAGCTCAATTCAACTGGTATTGACATTGTTTGCCAATTAAGATGTAACTGTCTAGGGTGTAACTGTCTGTTGGTAGAGAGAGAGGAATTTCCAGTAAACATTTATTCTGTGTTTTCTTCAATAACACCACATGATTTGAGTTCAGTTTATCGGGCATACCAGTTCATTGCCAAAAAATACTTGAGGTCACATTCTACTGTAACTGTAATGTGTTTTATGTCCATATTGGGGAAATTGAGATGGTCATTTAGTGCCCCTCATGCTCGAGGGTGGTACCTCTATCACCTGCCAGACACTCATGCTCTGGTGTATTGATACTGACTTTAAGTCAACATTTATTGTTAGTCAGCTTTTAAATGACATAAGGCCAGTATCTGACAATACTTTAAAAAAAATCTCTGAATCCAGGTTTGACTCTAATGGCCTTTTCACCAAATAGCAGTCCTCCTTTTTTTGTTTTGTTTTGTTTTGTTCTTTTTTTTTCAATTTAAATAGCATGATGGCAGTGTCACTCCAAAGGGAAACCTCTCTTGAAAACATCTGCTCTCCTCGATGACTGAGAGGGCTTTTTTCTGGGCTTTGCGTTTTTCTCTGCATGAGACAGAGATGAGAAGTATCTGCTTCTTTCCCTGCCTCTCTGTGTTAAGGTGTCCGTATGGAAAGGGGTGGGAGACACCAGTCAGTCTCACTTGTCTCTTCAGGTACCAGGTCCTTGTCACATGCGTGCAGGCCAGGCAGCCTGGGGCCTCAGCTTTGAGATGCGCTGACTGCGGCCCCAAGAGAATCCTGTGTCGGGGCGGGGCGGGGGCGGGGTGAGGGGGAGCCTGGTGGTGACAGGTGAGTGACAATACCCAAGGGTAAAGGGTGCACTAAGATTTTTATTTCAAAGGCGTAGTTCGGGGGTTTTCTTCCTTTAAAAGATAATTATTTCGAGGGCTGATGGTGACTGTAAGCACCATGTTTCCAAGCATTTCTTAGCCTGATTTCCCAGTAGAGGTTGAGCTCTTGCCTTGTCCCGGGGGCTGTTAGGCACTGGGCCCCCCAGGGACGATGGGGACCAGGCACAGGCGTGTGCCCACTTGTGTAGGGCCCTGCCCGTGCGGTCTGTAAGGCCTTTCCTTAGGCTTTGTCCCGGGATTTTTGTGGTGACGCGTGGGATAAATGGGAGCTTCAGAGAGGTGGCGAGGCTGCCCTGGCGGCCCTGGTCCCCGGGGCCCTGAGTGTCCGTCGCCCCGCGTGGGCCCGGGCCGCCCTCCCCTGCGCTCACCTACTGCCTCCCGGACCCAAGCCTCCCGTGCACTTGCGTGTGGGACAGTGAGCTGCCATCCGCTGCACCTGCAGCCTTCCCGCTGCACCCGACTCTCCCAGTCGCCCAGTCTGGGGAGCCTGCGGCTGCCATGGTGCCTCTCCCCTCCCTGCGGAGGGATTCCCAGCTTCCTGGGAACCTGACCACCTGCAGGGTGGCTCGCTCGGGCCGTGCTCCCTTTGCAGACTCTCCTGCACACGGCCGCCGCCGCCCGGCAGGTCGCAGAAGCCCCGCGACCCTGCAGCGGCCCCCTGCCCCTCGAGAAGCGCCCCGGGTCTCCCGGCCCGCAGGACGCCTCCCGGGCCCAGCCGCCGCCCCCGGTGCTGCGGCCGCGCCTGCTGGCCCTGCTGACCTCTGAGGGGCAGCCGGTCCTGCCCCCTGCAGACAGGAGGGGAGCTCAGCCTTCACTGCTCTAGGCGGCTGGGTGACCGCTTCTGCGGCCCTCTCGTCCTCCGTGACAACTGTGATGTGCGCAGACGAGACGGGCAGCGGGCCTGGTACCCGACACCGTGTAGACTGAGAGTCGAGATCCTGACCGGAATATTCTGGGTTCATACTTAGTGTTCTTTGTGCTTCACGGAAATGTCTGCTGCTCATAAAACGGTTCCTGCGAACCATCTTTCAAGGAGACGCTTCCGAGGCCAGCGGTCTCTCAGCTGGCCCGTCGCAGTTTCGTCTGCTGCCAGCTGAGTGGTTCATCTTCTGTCTCGGATGACCCGACAGCTCACGGCAAGAATCCCTCCCCCTTGGGTAGAGCAGGGAGGAGGTGTTTTCAGAGACGCTGTGGGCTGCCTTCTTGTTTGGCCTTTACGTAGAAATTGGCCATAGCCCTCCGGAGCGTCTCAGGCACGGAAGCAGTTGAATTAGAAGCTTTGTAGAAACTTCAAGCAAGAATCAGTAGGAACCCTAATGGAGAGTTGTACCTGCAGAGGGGTCTGTCTCAGAAGGCAGCAGAGCGTTCTCTGCCTGCTCAGGTGGGAGACCCTGCCCAGGACGTTGAGGCTGGAGGGTAGACACAGCCCACCTTCGGGAAGCGTCAGTTTTATTCAAGGAGGAGAAATAAGTTCATACTCAAACCAGCATGTGTGCGTTTGGGAGTAGAACACGAAGTTCCTGTGGTTGTGTCGGGGAGAACAGCTGCTCTAGGCGAGCTTCACATGTCTGCTCTGGGCTGCTGTGAGCCACGCTTCTTACCTGTCTCTGCCGCTGGAGTAGGCCAGCACCTGTGGGTCTTCCCTTAGAATTCTGGACAGAATCATGTTCCTTCAGTTACAAAGAAGGGGACGGCTGCACCCGGGGAAGGGAGCCCCACGGACCGAGGGCCGAGAGCTGGTGTCGTCCAGTGGCCGCCCTTCCGCTGTTTGCTGATGGGAAGGGCCCTCCCTCCAGGGGGAGATTCCTCCCCGAGACGGGGCGCGGCAGGAAGCTGCAGGCAGCTGCGTGTGCTCGGACAGGACGCCCGAGTCCTGTCCTGATAAGTGGCCTATCGGGGGGCCTCTTTATCTGGGGGCCTTAAAGTTTTTTTAGGGTATTTTTTAATGGGTGGGAGCATAAGCAAAAAAGGCAGAGAGAAAGGGTGATGTGCTTGACAGACTTGGAGTGGCTCTTCAGAGAAAATGTCAAAAAGTAAAGGATGTTTTGGCCCCGTTTTGTATTCAGATATTTCAACATGAAATTAAAGATACAAGTGACTGTATTTTTGTGGTACAAAAATATAAAATATAAACACACAGATCTCAGCATACCATTTTTTTAACTATCTTTTTCGGACTGCCTCGGTATCGCAAGGCCTTGGGTCAGGCTTGCGTGCTGCTCTCAGAATCCCAGCCTAGTTCTTGGTTGGAGTAGCTTCAGTCTGGGCTGTACTGACTCACTCTATAAGAATGATGACTATGTCTCTTCAGTTCTAGTTTCCCCAAGTAGAACTTCCTACGAGACCGTTTTGATAGCATGCGACTTTTCATTCCTTTAATGTGAAACAGCGAGCTTGTCTGCTTTTCATGTAACCTCGCAGTGTTAATGCCCAGTCACTGGCTCTCAGAAGCATTAACTTCCCAACTTAAGTTGAAGTGCCCTTTAACTGTTGTGAGACGTAACCGACACCTCAGTGTACCACCCGGGTCTGTTACGTGTGGAAAAGTAAGAGGTTCTCTTTTCTCTCTCCCTTTTTTTTGAGTAAAGCAGCATATTTTTGAAAAACAAAACAGTCTGTGTTTTGAAAATGAAAATACGTGAAACAGCTTACCAAAGAGTGGAAAGAAACTGCCTTAGTTCTAACAGCACTGGTTCATTTGCTACCTTAAAATAGAAACCAGTGGAACAGCACAAGGGGAGGCTCCTTGTTTACCACCGTCAGGATTTTAAGAGAAAATGCCTGTTTATAGATTTATAAGATAGAGTTCTATACCTTTAATTATGAGAATTGAAATTGTTCTGATTTCTTAAAATTATACTATTTAACTTAAAAGAGCTAATTCAGTGTATACTGCTTTTCTTGCTCAGAACCTGCTTTTAATTAGGTCTAAAAAGTACTGATATAACATAATGAAATTAGTTTTTGCTTTATTGGGAAACAGAAACACCTCTGTTGCATTCATGCAATTTTACGTTCTTCCATAAATTACTTTTCTGTAGATGTTTAATGTGATCAATTGCTGTTTTATTTTGTTATTTTTATTTGGGTGCTGTTTCCCATAATTTGTGCTGATGACTCTAAAATTCGTGGTAGTCCTTTCCTCTGCATTTCCACGCAGCAGGGCACTTCTGACTGCTTCCTTGCTGCTTTGCTTCTTAATCATTAGCATCTACTCCTGCTCCAAAACCTCCAAAACCTAATAATTATCCTAGCATCCCTCTGGGCTTATACCTAGAGTATACTAAAGAGGCAGTTAAATTAATTTGTCTCCTTGAGAAGGGAATTTTAATTTTTTTCTGAGATGTTTTATTTTTGTTTGCTGACATGAAAAAGCGTGATGACACAAGTTAGTTACTTTCCCACCAGATACAGTTTTTGTTCCACAGAAACCAAGCAAGAGTCAAGTTGTTCGGTTTTTGCTTTTGTTTTTGTTTAGGAAAAAAATACACTCCAACAGTTCAGATCCAGAAGTTAACACTTTTTGGTTTTGCTATGCATAATCTATGGAATAACTAGTGATTATACAGATGCTGAAGTACACCTTGAGTGATTTTATGTCAGGGATTCCTGCAGTGCTTAGAGGTTGAACTAGATGCCCTCAGTGCTATTTTAATTTAAAATTTTGAGTCACCTCTTGTGCCACGCCCAGGTCTGGAACAGAGAAGAAGTAAATGGCTAATGCGAGCTTTTCCAAGTCGCCGGTTACCTTAGGCTGTAACTACAAAAGTAGCCGTAGCCTACGGACATGGCAAAAAGAGACTCTTACTCTGTTCTCTGCTAGTCAAATGCGCTTTAAATTCACGGCTCCCTAAGGCATTTTCGACCTGTAGTGTACAGAGGAATGTGACCAGGAGGGTACAGGAGCTGAGAGCCGAGTAGAATACGTCTTAGGTGTTTGAAGGTGTCCTTAAGTATTTGAATGGTATGAAGGACAGATATTAAATTTGTTTTGATTGTGTCAGAAAGGCAGAACCTGAAGGACGAAAAATAGACAGCGATGCGGTGATGAATTTTAGAACAGCAGGAAAGCTTTTGGACTAGTAGTTACCAGAAAATGGAGTACACTGTCCTGGGAGGCAGGCTGTAGGCCCCAGACACTGAAGGTGCTCGAGCAGAATGGACAGCTACTTGGCAGACATGTAGCAGGACAGAGTTCCAGTAAGGTTCCTCCCAAAGTTCAGCTTCACATTCTGTGAATCAGACTTTGGGGGATCCCTGAACTAGGAAGGAATTCTTGGCCTCTGGGGTGGGACCCAGAGGGAACGGATGGCAAAGGGCCAGGACGGGCGGGAGGAGAGCTAGAAGCCTTGTCCCTAAGACGAGGCAGGCTGCTGGCCCGGTGGCGCTTCAGCTGCCACGTGAGCCTCACCCCACCCCCATCCAGAGGCTAGTGTTCACCTGCCACGGGCCACAAGAGTGGGGAGTCTTTCTTGACCTTCACGGTGGAGACTGAACCGGGGCGAAGGAAGGAGGGGGTCCGGTGTGTCTCACGGCTCCGCACGCTGGAGTCCGCCTCTGCCTCCAAGTGAGCTGCTTAAGCCGAGGATGTCCTAGGGAAGGAACTGTGCTGGTTCACGTGTGACCGTCCAGGACAAATCCCTCCTCTCTGAGCCGCAGTCGATGGAAGCGTAGTTCTGGAGCGGTGGGGACAGAGTCGTTAGGTGGCGGGCTCTGGTGTCCGCCGTGACCTCCGCCTGGTGTCTGTCCTCGGCCGTGCGTGTGCTTGTGTCGTGTGCGCGTCCTGTGTCTGGCACTGGGATGCTCCGGGCGCAGACTGAAGGGGACCTGTCCTCAGTTGCAGGACGAGGAGCGGCGGCGGCAGCAGCAGCTGGAGGAGATTCGGACGCGGGAGGCTGAGGAGCGGGCCCGGCAGGAGGACGAGCGGCGCCGGCAGGAGGACGAGCGGGCCCGGCGCGAGGCCGAAGAAAAGGTCCTGGTGCTCTGAGGGCGAGGGGTGCGCGGCTGAGGGGCCCGGGACGCGCAAGGCCACCGCCGCAGATACTGGAGCCCCGTCGGCCAGCCCGGCCCCGTCCCTGTCCTCTGAGCTGTCATCCCCTTCTCGTCCGGGCTGTCCCCCTCCCCCTTCTCCTCCAGGCTGTCCCCCTCCCCCTTCTCGTCCGGGCTGTCCCCCCTCCCCCTTCTCCTCCTCCAGGCTGTCCCCCTCCCCCTTCTCCTCCTCCAGGCTGTCCCCCTCCCCCTTCTCCTCCTCCAGGCTGTCCCCCTCCCCCTTCTCCTCCTCCAGGCTGTCCCCCTCCCCCTCCTCCTCCAGGCTGTCCCCCTCCCCCTCCTCCTCCTGGCTGTCCCCCTCCCCCTTCTCCAGGCTGTCCCCCTCCCCCTTCTCCTCCTGGCTGTCCCCCTCCCCCTTCTCCAGGCTCTCCCCCCACCCCCTCTCTTCTGAGTCTTGTCGCTCAAGCTTGTGGACTGTGGGGCCTCTGTGTGCTCGGGACTCTGGTCTTTGCTGGATGGGGTCCAGCTTGTCACTGTGAAGGTGACAAGTGTCCAGTTGTTCACAGGGAGGTCGGGCCGTGGGAAGGACAGGAAACTAGGCAGTCACTCTGTTAACCTTAAGGGTTTCAAATCGGTTATTTCATGACTTAATTCTGGTCAGTGGTGAAGAGAGCAAATGGCTTATAGAAAACACAATACAAGGAAATTTAATTTAGTGTGTAATCTGGTAGATACCCTGAGTTATTGCTTTGTTTCCATATGTGGGTTTCTAAGATTCAGGTCATCCTTTCAATTGCTTTTAACATGACAGCACACTCGAGCTCCCCTGAGAAATGGGCGCTTGGTGACGCTGCCCTCCAGGCCCTGCCGTCTGCGGGCACGTCGCCGCGGCTCTGGGCTCGCTTCCGGGTCTCTCCGGGGCCGGCCGGCCCCTGGACGAGGTGTGGGAGAAGCTGGCCTTCCGTTGCTTCCCTTCCGTGAAGGCGGGAGCTCTGAGGTCACGGCTCCTGGTGGGAAAAGTGCAGCGAGCACCCTCACGGCACACCCTGCAGGAGGAAGCTTGGGGGCTCTTGTAGCGATGGGGTCTGGGGGGACGCGACAGGCAGAGAGTAAGGCAGTGGGAATGACGGACGACTTGATTAAATGCGAGCCAGGTAGGTGACGTGGGCACACCTGCCCTGGGACGAGCCACGTGTGCGGTCTGTTGGCCTTTGCCGTTCCCGTCCTCGTGCCGTCAGCTCTGCCTGAAGAGCGTGCGCGCTGTTCCCAGAGCCGGGGGTTTCGTGGTGCGGCTCCCCTCGAGCTTGTCAAAGTCCGTCATGCGTCTACGGAGATGGGGCTTCCACAGTTCGAGCCACTGGACCCGGGTTTCACAGTGTCTGTCGTGCTGCTGTCCCAGGGCTGCTCGCAGGGCTGCACTTTCCTGGCCGGGCCCCCCGGCCGGGCCCCCCTCAGCCGTCCCACCTCCGCCTCAGCCCTCGGCCACCTGGGAGCAGTACAGGCCCTGTTCTCCACGTTGGGAAACTCCTGGGGTATTTGACTTTTTTCCAGTGTGCGTTCTCACAATCCGTGATTATGTCAGACGCACCTGTGTGTGGGTAACCGCTTCTATACTTGAGCGCTCAGTGTAAAAAGAAGCCGAATAGCCTACTTTTTATATAGAATGTCCAAAATTGATGGGTTTGCTCTGTCATAGGAAAACGTGCCGTTCACTTTTTGGGTAGAATGAAGTCTTCTTGGTTCATGTGACTGTATACCTGCTCTTAGTGTAACTGAAAGAACACGTTTTGGTTTCCCTAAAATGTTACCAAGTGAGCTTTGTTCACAAAATACTAAGATTCCTCACAACTCCACTTAAACTCTGCAGAGGTCATTCCAGATTTAATTCCCCACTCCAAGAGAACGCTCATTTTGTGTAGAAAATAAGGTATAAAAATGTTTTTCTTTCAGGGTGTCTCAACATAGTGTAAGAAGATAAAGTGAGAAATGGGGCCCAGGGCCAGGATTGAGGCGGGCATTTGTTCTTAGCGTTTTCTCCCTCAGAAGGTGAAGCTTTGCCCACTGTGTACTCGTGGGGGGGGGGGGGGGGGAGTAGGGGGAAGACACAGTGTGCAAAGTGAAATGGGGACTAAAAACTGTAATCCTAATGCCAGCAAGGCCCCTAAAATTAGTCGTCTTCCATTGAATGAATTTAAAGTCCACTGTACTTCCATTCTGTACATTGCACATTGTACCTTGAACATTCCTCAAGTTAAGGCAGATTATTCTGTTTGATCTTTCATCTCCTTTCTTCTTCACTTTTTTGTGTTCTGAAACTTTTGTCAACCTTTAACAAAATTGTGCTGTTACTTTTTTCAATGTTAAATTAACACTGTCAACTGTAGTTTGTGCAGATATATGTCAGAAAAAATGTACAGTCTGTGTCAAAATATATTTGAATATCTTGTTGCCTGGCTCTCTCACTTTTCTGTCTGGCAGGGAGTTTATTAAGATTTGAAATACCAAGTTAGAACCGTGGAAAGTGTATTGGTTCCTTGTGACCTTGGAAAGATGAGTCATGTTTTTTCCAGTTCGGGGTTTCCTAGTCGCTTCCCTCTGAATACCTAGAAGTCAGCCAGGTGACGTACTCACGCCTTCTTGTCAAGGAAGGACCGCTCTTCTGAGTTGACCGGGGTTCGGTGGAAAAGCACGCAGGGCTGCACTTCTGGAAGTGCCAGCTGTAGAGAGGCCGTTGCAGCCTAGTTTGGGTGTGCCTTTGTCTTTAAACTCAGGAGTAACCGGCGAGTTACTGTCCTACCGGCAACAGAAGGAGAGAGAGAGAAGCGGCTGGGGATGGGACAGCCACGTGGTGCCTGGGGCTGGGGCCCTGACAGCTCCTGCATTCCTCCCTCCCCCCGGCGCCACGCGGTCTGGCGTCGGAGACTCGAATCCCAAGGGCAGATGGTGTCCGGGTCCATCCGCCGTGGTGCTGGGGGACCCGGGGCAGGCCCGGCCCCTCCTGCCCACTGACTCTTGCGCTTGTGTCCCCCGCCACAGAGGCGACAGGAGGAGGGGTATTACAGCCGCCTGGAGGCCGAGCGCCGCCGACAGCACGACGAGGCCGAGCGCCAGCTGCTGGAGCCCGAGGAGCTGGGCCTGGGCCGCCCTCCGCTCCCGCGGGGCTACGAGCCCCCGGCTCCCGCGCCGCCGCCGCCGCCCCAGCGCACCGCCTCCTACCTGCAGGCGCAGGTGCTCTCCCCCGACGCCCTGTACACCGCCAAGCTCGTGGCTTACGCCGAGGAGGAGGAGGACGACGAGGACGGCGGCCCGGCAGGTCAGGATGCGCCCCCAGCGCCAGGCCCTCCCCCCGCCGCGGCGCCCGGCCTGCGATGGCGTCTTCCTCTCCAGCCCACCCCCCGCCCCCGCCAACAAGCCGCTGCCGTCTGTCCGGCCGGCCCCTCGGCTCCGCTGGGCTCGCGCCGCCCGCCGTGGAGCGGGGCTCTCTCTGGATCGCCGGGCTGGGCCTGGCGACCTGCTCCACCGCAGCCTGGAGGCCGGCGCTCCTGCTCTGGGCAGGCCCTCTCGGGGCGCCAGCAGCGATCTCCGCACTGGAAACCGTCCCGCTTCCTCAGTCAGCCGGCAGCGGCAGCCCTCCTCCGTCCCCCTAGTTGCTTGAAGTGCTGTTGGTCCCGGCCTTTGTCCCCTGCCTCAGACGGGTGGGTGCCGCCCGAGCATCTCGGTGTCCACAGTTAACCTTCTTCCTGTTGCTAGTGCCGTCGGCCCCTGCGTACTTCTAGCTGTTTAGCACACACACAACTTCCGTGTTGCCGGCTAAGCTGCCCTGTCGGGGTGGGTGTGAGGCGACCCCCGCCCGAGCCGGCCCGTCCCTCCCGGTCCCTCCCACGCTCACACGTCCCGGCCCTGCTGGCCAGGCCCCGGGGGCGTGCGGCTGCCCCTGGCCGTGACCCTCCGTGGACCGCAGAGCACACCCACGGGTGCTGCAGGCCCGTGTTCCTCATCAGCTTTGGAGACGGCGCTGAAAGTTAGATTGAAAGTACAGCTATGCGTTATCGAGATTCAGACTTCAGCCTGATCTGGCCACTTTAAACAACATTGGGAGGCTGGCAGTAAACGTTCTCAAATTGAGTCTTCTCGGTTCTACAGAGTCCGTGCATCGGGCTCCTGGCAGTTCTAAAAGAACTGAATAATCACTCAAGTAACCGTGACTCTTAGGTAAATGAGTTTTACTAGGCTCTTTCTTGCCACCTGAGTCAGAGCTCTGATTAACTTGGAGAGTTTAGTAGATAATCCTTAGGTCGAGTCACTTAGAAGCCAACGTTAAATCTTTTTGTAAAATTTCTGTTGCAAGTATCTAGCATGCGGTGCCTTTAAAGAGCTGTGTGATAATAGCAAGTTTTGAAGCAAGATGCCATCCGTCTCCTTGCATCAGATTACAGGCTGAACCTTAGGTATCTTGTGAGTGTCGTGACAGATAAACAGGAGGCTTGGTGAGGGATAGTGTAGTGCGGCGTCACTTCTGACCATCTGGGCTTTCGGTCACATCACTAACCCTTCTTCTATTTCACACCAAAAGTACCGCATGGGAGCAGGTGACGCCCTGCGTCTGGTCGCTCCTCTTCTTGAAGATTCCTCGTAAAGTGCAGAGCTGTCTGCGTTCTGGCCTCGCGTCGCCATCTCTCCCACTGTCTCACCCCGTTCAGCTCCTGCCTCTGCCATGAGCCTCTGTGGCCTGGACTCGGTTCTTCCCCTGATGCTGTGAGGAATAGGATTAGGATACGGATTGGAATGGATGATGTCAGATTTTAGCATAGCAACGTGTTAAGAAGTGTTCTTTACTAAAGCTCTTTGAAAATGATTTGAAGAATGTGTAGTGTTACTTCATATATAGTCAGCTGAAACTATTTGATATTCTGATTAAAAATTCTGAAATTTTTTAAGAATTGATTTTTACCAGTGGGAAGAAGCAAGTATTCTTAAATCAAAGCTCAAAAGATAAAACACAGCGTTTTTAAAGCAAAATGAAGGGAAAATGTAGAATTAAAATTGAAAGCTTTCCACTCTGCAAATAATGTATCTGAAGGCCCAGAACAGATACTTGAAGTTAGAGATGTGTTTCTCTTTAATCTTCTGAGTCTTTGCGGAGGATGGCCTCCCGGGCCGTGATCCGGTGGCCCGCGCTAACTCATGAGGGAAGATGCGGTGCGTGGAGGGGCCCGTCAGGAGTGACTGAGCTCCATCTTGGACGCATCAGACATGGCTGCGCGTCAGACGCTCCTTTTATAAAGGGAGGAAAGAAACATAAACATTCCTTTTTGTGCAACCTGTCTGAACAGGATAATTTTAGTGTTGAAATATTGTGATAGTTTTGTGGCCTGTTTGATCCAGCGCCCAGCACTGTCAGAGTTTGCTGAGTACTTTGAGCGATTATTCCTCCACCCTAGGTTATAAGCAAAAGACTTTTCAAAGTGTGAAATTTTCTTGCTGATGGTAACAATTAACAGAAATACCTTAGTACTGATTTAATCGTACATCCTTAGCGGCATTATTACCTTACATTCGGATGCATCCAGAGCTTTTTACGTGCATCATCTCGTTTGATCTTCAACAGCCCTTTGCAGTAGATGAGCGTGTGGTGCTGGTACCAGGCCGGCCCAGCCCATGTCACTTGCCCACAGTTACGGGCCGGGCCATAGGCCAGGTGTCTTGACAGCCACACCGTGCTGCTTCAGGTCTCCTTTTTATTTTGTCAGTGATTTTGTATATGCAGCGTTAGTATCGAACGTTAGGGGGTTTTAGTACCTCATTTTTTCCAAAAGTTTTAAGAATTATAGCCATTTATTTTGTGGGGGAACAATTCAGTAGCTGTCCTGAAAAGAGGAGCATTACTTCTAAATCTTTGGGTTACATTTGCTCTCTGTGATTTTGTAAGAAAATTCTTAGTGTCAGGAGTGTCTGAAAAATTTTGCTATCTCCCCACTTAAGTCAGTCTTCTGTGGATTTTTATTGTGAATTCATGATAATTACACATTTTACGTGATTTGAACTTTTCGGCTGTTACCCCCAAGACTTATGCTGGTTTTCTCTCTAATAATAAAAGGCAGCAGGCCAGGTCCTTAGCACCTTGTGAGGGTCCTGATTGGGTTACTCAGGCCACTGAGGGATGTGAATTTCCAATTGATGGACCTTTTACTGATTTGAAGAGCCTTTGGCTGCTTCTTTATTCAGGACTTAAAGACGTCATGAGCACTGCATCTTCATCATGAGTGAACTTTTGGAAATAATGCAGGTACTTTAACTTTGACTTTTCCTTTTGTGGAAAAAGGGCCAAACTCTTACGTGGGATCTGCCGGAACGCTGATCGGGGCCCGTGACGTTTATCGCGATCCGAGAGAGAAACTGTCTAAAAGGTATTTGCTAAAACTTTCGCTGAAGCTGAAGTTGTGCTGGACGAGGGTCTCGTTGTGTCCTTAAGGACTTTTTTCTTGCACCACCGTTTATGAGGCTGGACTGAAATTTCAGACTTCGTTGTCAGCTCAGGTGTTTCTCATTGTACAGAATCGCGTGAGCACAGAGGCTTTGTTTTATCTTGTGTTGCTAACATAGTTCTGCTTCAGACGGTGCGTAGATACCAGGCTTTCTGGTCAGAACTTTAGAAGCAGCTGGACACACTGCTGTTTGCTTCCACCAAAGAAGGTCGCAAAGTCCAGGGCAAAAAGCCCAGGTGTCCTGATGGACCACGAAAGGCCGCCCCCTCAGCCTTCAGCGAACGTCCTCAACTAGGTTTTAGTCAGAACGGCTGATGCCCAAACAGTTCTTAAGTCATTGACGTTGAACTAATCCAGAAAATCTTTAGCATCTTACTATAACTTTTTATTAAGTTAGTATATTGATATATGCCTCTCGGCTACATGTAGGATTCATTAAAATGCTGGATTTCAAAACGATAGCTCCTTAGTTAAACTGAACTCCTGAGCGTTATCTGCCGGCTAAAACTGAAGTTGCTAGCTTTTTGAGAGTTGGGTACGACTGGAGAAAGTTTACATTTTAGTAAGGAGAACATTTTGCCCTTTCTCTACATGGGTTTAAATACAGCCCACAGGCAGGAGTATGACAAAATTTAACAAAGAATGAGCCTTTGTTCTAAATTTTACTTAATTGCCCATTACTTAAACTTAGCTACTCGTTGACCGGTTATTTCTATTTTGAACAGTAGTAACCCTTTGCATTTCCTTCCAATGCAGCCAAGACGCGGATGTACCTGGGGGTCCTGGAGCCCCTGAAAACCTGACGTTCAGAGAGCGCCAGCGCCTTTTCTCCCAAGGCCACGACGTCTCCAATAAAGTGAAAGCCTCTCGCAAATTAACGGAGCTGGAGAACGAGCTGAACACGAAGTGAGGAAGGCCCCTGTGTCCAGCCCCGGCCTCTCACTGTGCTTCCGGGCTGCGCCTGCCCGGAGGATGGGGCGGGCCACCTTCCCAAGCGACTGGTGATTCCTGTTTCTAGAAGCGTTGACGTGTTTGGAAGCGTTCCAGCGCTAAGAAATTCCATTTTATTTTACCAAGAGAGTGTCATCTCTACAATTCAGACCCTGTCTGCTTTCTTCATTACCTGACGCCCACGAAGATAACTTTCTGTTCGTTTCTCTTTTAGAGTCGGGGCCTGAAAGGGGGCAGAATGAAGGACAGTAGAGGATAATGAGATGCTGCTTCTCCCCTGTCTTCCCCCAGGGAGCACAAGGAAGTCCTATTTCTGTTCTTTTCCTGAAACCTTATGTTCGCTTATCAGACAGAGTAGCTTGAACTCCCCAGACTGTCGTCTGCACCGTGTAGCGGCACCTGCAGAGTCTGTTTTGCGGGAGAGTCAGGTTTCGCCTTCCAGGAGGGACCACGCGGAGACGCGCTTGTGTGCTGAGGAGTCCACAGCTGGCGTCCTGTCCCTGCAGCCTGGAAGCAGCCCAGACCCAAGCATTCTCTAAGTAAGATGCTCCATTCTGCTCCCTACAGGGACAGCCCTCCGGGTCAGCTCTAGTATTTGATTAAAACAAGTTTCTCCAAGAGGAAAATTTTGAGGATTTAAGCTTAGGAAATTTTATTTTTATAAATATCAGATTATTATTATTAGACCAGTAAGTCATTGGTGATTTTGAAGATGGCAGTTATGTTAGAAAGTTAACTGTTTCAAATATTCCAAGGGAATCTATAAAAGAGGACATCTTTACGGAACAGTGTTGACATGAATAGGAACAAAAATACCTAAGAAGAATGAGAGCTTAGTAGGTGACACTTGAGCACAACTCAGAAATTCAGAATTTGAAAAAGAACTGGATTTACATCGATCTGCTGTCAGGGAGAGGAGGGGGTTCGATTGCCTATGGCATCTGTAATTTAAATACTGTAAGAAAAGTTCGTATGGCAGTTCAGGCTATTTTTTTACATTCTAATAGAGTTATTTAATTTTCATGTATTGAATTATTAGTCACCACTGTCACTTCTTCGGCTGTGAATACGTGGCTGGTGTTGGGGAAACGGACCTCACTTTGTTTTATATTATGTGATGTTCAAACAGTAAATTACTTTGTGATTAAGAGCAGATTTCCTATTTGACAAGCCCTGCTGTGGGTCTAGATGATTTTTCTGTACCATGTTGTTCTCTTACCAGTAGGTGTGTTGGAGAATACGCACACTTCCATGAGAGCTATATGGCAAGTCATTAAAATGCGAGTGTAAATAGTTTCTGTGTCTGTCAGGGTTCGTACTTGGAAGTGTGCTTTTCCCATTTCCCTTGTCCAGTAAGAGAGTAACGTCCTAAGTGCTGATGAAGGGTCTGCATGCTTGCCTCTCCCCCTCCCACACGTCCTGAGAACACTGGCAGCCTTACGGGGACTAAATCCACACCTTCTTTTAAGAAAAAGATGCAGGTGAACTATTATTCTGTTAATATATAGAAAAACAACAAATACACCTAAGTCCATGCAAGTACATGTAAATATTTACACGCAGGGATATTGGTATGTGTGGTTGTAAACCCGTACACGTGGATTTGGCCTTCCTTGGACGATTAGGTCAAATGTGAATATGTGTAAAAGTGCTTTTCATAACTGTGCATTACTATGGAGAAGACATCAGAACTGCTGTAGTTTTCCATTTCTACTGTATTTCATTGGCAACCTATTTTTAATAAACTTTGTATGTATTTAAGTGTATTTGCTATGATTTTGACAGTGCTGAAAAGATTGCCTTTGTGCTGTCAGCCCCCCTCCCCTGTCCCCCCCCCCCCCGTCCACTCATCCGTCCACCGGGCATCAGTCCCGTGTCAGTCGGGAGGACGTTCTCCATCCCGATCGCACAGACGGACGGACGGAGGGTCCAGGTCCCCTTGGCCGCGGCTCCAGCGCTCAGCCTGCGGGCGTCCAGGACTCGCCTTGCGCTTCGGCTGCTCTGTCCTGCCGGGCACCGAGGCTGCTGCTCGGTGACGCCGTCCCACCATTGCCCGTGTGTGTGAACAGGATGCATGTGCCACGTGCTTGAGGGCAAGGGCCCGCCCACCGTGGGCTCGTGGTCGCCTGCGTGTCCAGTCCACCTTCACCGTGGCCTCTGAGCGGGGCTGTCGGGTTTCAGGAAAGACTTCCCGAAGGAAGGGGCATCTCGATGGTAGAAACTCAGGAGACCTTCTCGTAGCACCGGCTGTTAACGTGTTGGGACTGTAAGTGTTCACTTTTAGTATATTTTAAGGCCCAAAAAGGTACTTGCAGTTGGGAGGACGAAAAAAAAGAGACGGTGTTAATACTGATTCCGTTTCATCCCAGGGCCACAGTTCTGTTGCTTTTAGTGGCAGTGGTGACTCTGCCCCCCAGGGGTCTGTCCTCTGGGTCAGAGAGCACTGGACAGCTTTCCAGTGTGGCCGTGGGACAGTGGTTTCCTCTCTGCTTTGCCTGTGGAAAGCTGATTTCAAGGATTTAGTTATACATTTAGGGTAACATTAGGCCCTGGCAAAACTGAGGTGGAATGGCTTGCAGAAGGGAAATAGGTACAAAAAGTGACCAGTTCTCATGCCTGTATTCATCCAGTTTATTCAAAGAAGTCATGTAACCCCAGAGATACATATTCGACTTGAAATGGGGACATAAAAGCCAATTTCTTGCACAATTTATTCAACAAATATGCCTTACGAGTGCCTATCTGTGAGTCACTGGTCACCCAGGTATCCCAGAGCAGATCTTGGGCGACAGAAATACATAGTTCGTTTACATAAACATAGTAACTATGAATTTGCATAAAGAAGATGTCCAGGGCACTTAGGAGGTTTACTAGAAGGACCCAGTTGAAATCACGGAGATGGTAGTCTGAGAAAAGAGCCCTCCCTCTGGGAGACAAGACAGTTACAGGCAGAAGGGGACACCGAGGCAAGGCTGCTGCCCTCAGAGCAACGGGCCAGGGCGCCCAAGCCCAGGCAGAGCGGTGCAAGGGGACCAGGGGGCGCGGGGTGGACACGCAGCTTCCTGCTGGCTCTGAGCAGGTGAGGGAGGAAGCCAGCGCCTTCCTGAGGGCGGCTCTGGCTGCCGTGGGGAGAAAGGGCAGGCGGCGTCCGTGGGGTGACGGGGACCACGCACGTCTGGGGCTTGCCCACAGCGGGTTTCCAGCTTGAATGACCCAAGTGGACAATGGGCTGCTGATGGAGATGGGAAAGAGGAGGGGCCGGGGGCGGGGGCACAGCTGAGGTCCAGGGGGATGTCGGCAGAGTTTATGGAGGTGCCACCGGGGAGCCTGGGCAGGGTGTCTGCAGGGCCACAGCAGTATCTTCACGTGTCTTCGGTGGGTTAAGCGTCATTTTTTACTGCTCTTATAAAGCTTGTATTTTATTCTTTATGGAGAAGACAGGTGCAAATGGCCTAAATCTAAACTGGTGACAATGGTTCCAACTTCAAACTGGGAGTTTTAAAACATAGTGTGAAACATGAAGTAATCTAACAACAAAGAAAGGAGAGACCTGAAAAACACTAGGTTAATTGTGCAGCCTGGAAAAAGTCCTGTCTCCCCCCCGTTTTTCTTCCATGGGGATGGGCCCAAACACGAGGACGGCCTGAGTTGAGCAGGAGGTGTGACACGCTCCACGCGGCCTCCACGTGGCGTGTCCAGAACAGGGAGTGAGGCGTAGCCGGGGATCGGGGCCTCCTTGTTGGTTGTCCTGGTTTCTGTTCTTTACCTGTCGTTACTCGAGTACTTGAAGATTACTGACAGTCATGGAAACTGTCCCAAAGCCTCCCAGTCTTGGGACATAGGGTTTGACGTATTTCAGTGAACCCGTCTCTCCTGGTAGTTTGTGGTGTTTCCTGCTCATTCTCTCCAGTTGTTTATTTGAACTTTAATACAATTAAAGTGACGGCACAGAAGAAACCGGGTGCCACTTGATTTTCCCCTGGAGAGTCCATTCAGGTCTCCTCTCAGAAAGGGTCCCCATCTCCTGTGGCAACCAAAGACACTAGTGGAGTCCAGTCAACCCCAGGAACTCAGGAGGAAGAGTGGCCTGTGGATGGGGGTCCCACCCTCGGGTGACCAGGACGGAGCCTCTGTCTCGCGGGCACTTTCCTGGGTGGCACCCGGCAGGGACGGCGCCGATGGAGTCTGGCCCCAGTAGCAGAGAGACGCCCCTTGGCAGGGCTGGCGGTGGGGAGCGGACCCCTCGGGCCGGTGATACCAAGTAGCGGCGCCAGGCAGCGGTGGAAGCATTGTGCTCCGGAGCCACTGCAGCACGGGGGTGACCGTGCAGCCGGGGCTCAGATCCAGATGCAGCGGGGACGGGGGGGCTCGGGCGATGGAGTGTCGCTGCACAGACAGCAGGAGCTGGATCGGACTTAACCCCCCCGTCCCCCATCGAGGAGAGTGTCCATCTGTCCGTGGAGCCAGGAGACACACAGAAGTCTCTGTGCTTGGTCCACGCTGCTCACGACCACTGCCTGCCATCTGTCACGTGCCAGGCCGTCACTGCCTGGTCATCGCCTTGCCGACACCGTGAGCTGTGCACCCACGGGGACCGAGGCGCCTCCCCATCGGCGCCGGCTGCAGCACAAAGACGCGAGTGTGGGGCGAGGGAGCGGTGAGGACCCGGCCCCGGGGCGCTGGGTGGGAGACGGGACCCGGGTCTGCACTGAGGCTGGCACCTCAGCTCTGCGAGCCTGTCCCGCGCCCTAAGATAAAGGAGGGTGCAGTGAAACACGGTGCTAACCACTTAGGAAACTTCCAATTTTCTAGTAGCCACTTAGAAAATGGGTGAAATAACTTATTTTGCCCAATATATCCAAGAAGTGTAAATGGATTCATGAGCTATGCCACGTCCTCCTCATGCAGCCCTGGCGATCCGGCGTGTGTTTTGCGCTCAGCACGTCTCGGTGTGGACTGGCCGCGCTGAGCGCCTGCGGGTCACCAGGCTCCAAGGGCCGGTGCTGATGGAAGCGGGTGGACGTGCTCGAGCAGCCCAGTGACCAGGTCACGTGCTAAGATACAGATGGGCGTTCCTAGGTGCTGGCCACTGGTGTTGACTGTTTATTAGTAACTTCACGTCAAAGGGTTTTTTCTGTTTATCTGAATCCAACTTTTGCGTTACATTAGGCAAACCGTGTTCGTTTTTGGACACACAGGGTAATCAAGGCCAGGAGTTCAGCTCACAGTGTTGGCTGGTGGTCTGGGCCAGACAGTGTGAGGCCCACAGGGCAAGCCAGCAGAAGGTGGACCCGGAGCCCTGGGCTGGTCCTGGCTGCCCGACTTCACACTTCTAGATGCTTCAGTGCACTTGCTTCTTGAGCTGCTGATGTAAACTAAGTGAACATTAGCAAACGGTTCCAGCATAATCAGTTGATGGCAACAACTGGCACAGACTTTGGAAGTTCTTAAATATGAAAAACAATGACAATTTATCTGCCAGAAATTAATATATACTCTCAAGGCTTATTACTCCTTTGAAGGTGGCAATTTAAAATTTGCACAGGGACTTCCCTGGCGGTCCAGTGGTTAGGACTCCGTGCTCACACTGCAGGGGGCGTGGGTTTGATCCCTTGTCAGGGAACTGAGATCCCACATGCCTCGTGGCCAAAAAATAAAGTTTGTACAGAACTCGGTATTGTTTCCTCCCCTGCGGAATAAAGTTACCCCTGGCATATCACTGTACCAAAGTCCCACCTACCATTTGAGACTCTGCTCAGAGACTGGAGGGATTTTCCAGAGACTTCTTCCTACCTCTCACCTGAATCTCTCTCCTGCCCCAAACTGAAGACCCAGGACAAGGGAGAAACATTTTCCTGCTGGCACTGGGATTCGTCCTCAGTGAGCACAGCCTCCGGCGGCTGCGGGGAACACTGGAGCAGGCGCAGGGCCAGGGCCTGCGGGGGTGCTGAGGGCAGACGGTGCCGGGACCTCTGGCTTCCCAGGAGTGCCTGCAAGTCGTTCTGAAAACTCTGCGAAGAACAAGCAGTCCAGAGGCAGAGGTGAGCCGGAGCCTGGAAACCCGGGCGGAGTCCACAGACTCGGTGCATGGAGTGGGCGTTCGGGAGCCCGAGACCCCAGCTGTCATGGGCTGTCAGGCTTTGCACGGGCTGCATGCCATCCTGAAAAACCTGATTCTAGTCACTTGCAAACTTTTACAGATATACAGGTACCATCATAAGAGGTCAAATTTCATTTCTCACCTTCCCGGGCATCAGTTTTTTTCTCTCTAGAAAAATGAGATAAGCTTGCAATTACATAACTGTTGAAAAATGTTTACCAGGTTCTAAGTGACATGTTTCTGCTTTTTTGTTTTACTGCTGTTTAAGAACTGCATGCAAAGCCATTCGTAAACATCAACGTGAAGAGAGGCTTATAAAGCAAGTCCCAGTTCCTCTGCGGTCTTCCCCACGCCCCCATCCTTCTACCTAAGGGAAAAAGCAAGCATTGGTTTCCTTTTAGTTTTGGACCTAAAATGCGCAAGATACCCCTCTGCCCATGGCACGTAAGTATCTGCTCACACGGGGCTTCTCCTCGCAGCTCACCACTCCAGACAGGGCCGCCGGGGGTGCTTACTGTGGGGGCACCACGTGCAGTGCTGCGGGTGTGAGTTGCAGAGATGGCGTCGGCCACCACTTCCCTCCACAATCCATGTCCCTGTGTGTGACCTTCCAGGCTGTCCTTTCTCTCTAGGCCAGAGGCCTAGGCAGTGCACGGTGGCCACATGTGGCCTCACACCCAGTGGCGGGCTTCTAGGTTCCCTGCAATGCCCTGCTGCCAAAACCCGTGCAGCGCCTTCAGGGGTGTCCCCGAGCCACCCAGGGGAGGTCTCTGGGAGCACGACTGCCGTCTCACACGTGCACGGCACGCACACATGGGTCATACACGTCATACCTGTGCCCACGCTGCATCTCACGAGGCAGTGCCAGCAGGCGGTCTGCAGCGGCCTTGCCAGCCCCCAGAGTGCATCCCCCCCAGCACATCTGCTGCAGTTACACCCAACTCTGTACAGTTCTCGGGCTATTTATCTTCTCTAGGCAGCCTCTTCTGATTAACACACTGTGGAGGATGAGCACGTAGCTCACTGGCAGGTCCTCTCCGTCCCCCACTGCCTCTGTGTTTGATTCAGTTATTCCACAGAATAACTAACTGAACCGAGCTCCTGCTACATGCCAAACACGACTGTAGCTTCTGGCAAGTCATCAGCCCCCGTCCTCTGGAGCTGCAACGACCAAGTAGCTCTGCATCTCCGCTGCCATAGGCCATCAGCCCTGAGAACAGGGCAGCAGGATAAGAGCGCCTAGGGAGCCGCAGGTGGGATGGTCCGACCGGAATCCTGGCGGAGGGCGGGAGGGAGCCCTGGGAGTGTCTGCAGAGAGCCGTGAGCGGAGCGCTTTGCGGCCAGGAGGTCAGCAGTCCCAGGGGGGCGTGGTCAGAGTCGGGAGTCGTCAGGGAAGAAGCAGCTGCCCAGGCCGCCCACCCAGGCTGCTTTGGGTTTTCTGCCAGAAGAATGGGAGGCTGCTGGGAGGAAGTGACCTTAGACTTTTAAATGCACCCCATCGGGAATAGGCCACAGACGGCTATTGTAACAATCAGGCCATGGACAAAGGTGGCTTTGCAGGGATGGCGTGGTGAAGGGGCCACCCCCGTGTGCGTCCAGTGGGGTCTGTCGACAGATGGGATGTGGCTGAGAGACCACGAGAAGACCGGGTCCGAGGTTGGGGTCTCAGTGAGCGGGGCCTGGGGCTGCAGGGGGGCTGGGTGGGGAATCTGTGTGGACACCCCCTGGGGCGCTATGATGCAAGGGAGAGGGCAAGCTGGACACAGACGTGGACGTCCTCAGGATACAGGTGGCACTTGTAGGCTGGAGAGTGGCCGAGAAGACGCAGAAGGAGCCCCAGTGAGACGGAGGGGACCCGTCTCTGTCACCCGCCACCTCCCCTGCTGGGCAGAGGAGGGGAGCTGCACTGGGAAGAGGGGCAGAGGCCAGGCAGGGGGCTGCGCCGACCTTCACCCCCCGGAGGACCCGGCTCCCTGCAGGGTGAGCCGTCACCCAGCTCTTAGGGTCTGGGGTGGAGGGAGTCCTGCCCCTCGGTCCTCTGAGGCCCCGCAGGGGGCCGCTGGGAGGGGACCACACCCACACTGTCCCCTGTCACCCTGTCCCCTCGCAGGTGTGCCAATGCCGACAGCCGCTCTGCTGGGCCGCCCCCTGGCCCGGGGTCCTCTGCTGGGGGCCTGTCCCCCCTCGCCCGGCGCTCTGCTTCCTTTGTGTCTTTTCTTTTAGCTGCTTTTGCCGGCTGGTCCTCAGGTTTGCAAATTTACCTCCAATCCCTACCCCCACCCCCACCCCCGTCCCTCTCCCCCCGCCCCGCATTGGCCACTCCCCACCCCGCCCCCACTCACCCACCCTTGCGTCGCCTTGGCAACCATGCGGGGGCCCTCAGGCTAGGGCGGCGGGCGGTGGGGGACCTTCTGGGAGCAGCGGGCCTGGCAGCTGCAGGTCAGCGACAGGTGAGGGGGGAGGGGGCCCCGGGCCACCTGCAGCCCAGGCCCAGCGGCCCCGCCCCGCACACCTGAGCTCCCGCCTCCAGATGCAGCACGCCCCACCCCTACTTCTCCCCCTCTATGCTCTCCGGGGCCTCACCTCCCACCCCTCCTGGGCCTCCCCCTCCCTCCACTCCCTGGCCTCCCCCTCCCCCCTCCCGGGCCTCCTCTGCCCTCCCACCAGGGACGTCTCCCCGCCACACTTTACTGAATGTGTTCTAAATACTGTGCTAAATGTAGGCAGTCAAGCAACAGCTGTCACCTGTCTAATCCCCGCCCTCTTGGGGTACACCGTTGAATCAGAGAAAGATTAATACAAAATCACAAAGGAAACTAAACTATGAGAGGAGCAGATAAACGCCGCCCAGGGGAGACACTCCGTGTGGTCAGCGGTTCTGGTGCGGCCCGGGGGGCCTCGCCTGAGCCGTCAGGGAGCTGAGTCCTGGGGAGGCGGGGTGAGGAAGGAACCGCGCCCCCCAACCACGGGGGAAGCGACTGATGGAGGCTGTGTTGTGAGCAGGGTGGGCTCAGGGTAGACAACAGGCGAGGCCGTAGCCGAGCCCGAAGAAATTGAAAAGAACCGAAATCGTACAAAGAATGTTCTCACTGCAGTAGAGGGAAGTTAGGGGTTAGTGACAAAGAATGGATAACTTCACACATACGTAAGAATTAACTGAGACACTTCTAGAGAACCAAGAGATTAAAGAAGAAATCAAAAAGGAGGTTAGGAAATATTTTGAGATGAATGAAAATTAAGGTTCCACACACCAAAATTTATGGGATGCAGCCAAAGCAGTGCTTAAAAGGAAATTTCTAGATGTAAACACCTATATTTTAGAAAAGAAGGTAGGTCTCATGTCAACAACCTAACCTTCCACCTCAAGACACTGGATAAAGCCAAGAAAATGAAACCCAAAGCTAGCAGAGGACAGAAATGATGAGGATTAGAACAGAAATAAATGAAAGAAAGAATAGGAAAACTATAGAGAAAATGAACAAAACCAAAAGTTGGCTCTTTGAAAAGATCAACAAAATTGACAAACCTTTAGCTTGACAGACTAAAAAGACAGAAGACTCAAATTAGTAAAATCAAGAATAAAAGAGAGGGCATGACTGCCAACCTTGCAGAGATAAAAAGGATTGTCAGAAAACACTCTGAACAACATTGCTGACTAATTACACAACCTGGATGAAATAGTCAAATGCCTTAAAGACAAAACTACCAAAGGTGATTCAGGAAGAACTAGAAAATGTGAACAGAGCTGGAAGAAGTAAAGAAATTAATAGTCAGGGGCTTCCCTGGTGGCGCAGTGGTTAAGAATCCACCTGCCAATGCTGGGGACATGGGTTCAAGCCATGGTCCGGGAAGATCCCACATGCCACGGAGCAACTAAGCCCGTGAGCCACAACTACTGAGCCCAGGAGCCACAACTACTGAGCCCGTGTGCCACAACTACTGAAGCCTGCGTGCCTAGAGCCCGTGCTCCACAACAAGAGAAGCCACTGCAATGAAAGACCTGTGCACTAGGGAGGGTGGGAGGGAGATGCAAAAGGGAGGGGATATGGGAACATATGTATGTGTATAACTGATTAAATTTGTTATAAAGCAAAAAATAAAAAAAAATAAAAAAGACCTGTGCACGGCACCGAAGAGTAGCCCCCCCTCACCACAACTAGAGGAAGCACACATGCAGCAATGAAGACCCAATGCAGCCAAAAAATAAATAAATAAAATAAATTTTATTAAAAAAGAAATTAATAATCAAAAACCTCTCACAAAGTAAAGCCCAGGCCCAGACAGCTTCACTGAGGAATTCTACCAAACATTTAAAAAGGAATTAACACCGGCCCTTCACAAACTTCCAAAAAATAGAAGAGGAAGGAACACTTCCCATTCCATGAGGCCAGAATTACCCTGATACCAAAACCACACAAAAACATTTCAAGAAATCTACAGGGCGATATCTCAATGAATATAGATGCAAAAAACTTCACAGAAATATTGGCAAATGGAATCCAGCAATACTGTAAAGGATTATACATCATGACCATGAGGAATTTATCCCAGAAATGCAAAGTTGATCTAGTAACAAAAAGCAGTTAATGTAAAAGACCGTATCGATAGAATAAAGGACAAAACCCCCACGATCGTTTCAACAGACCCAGAAAAAGCATTTGACAGCATTCAACTCCCCTTCATGAGCAAAGCACTCAACGACTAGGAATAGACAGGAATTCCTCAACCTGATAAAGGGCGTCAAGGCAAACAAACAGTGAACGTGTCCTTAATGGAGAAAAGGGGCAAGAGAGACGCGTTCAGCCTCCCCGCTTCCGTTTAAAGTCGCCCTGGCTCCTGGCGGTGCTAATCAGGGCATTAGGCAAGATAATGGGGGAAAAGCCATCTATATCAGAAAAGAAGAAGTAAGAGGATTTCTGTTTGTAGATGACATGATCTCACATATAGAAAATCCTAAGGAACCCGCCCCCCCCAAAAAAAACCAAAACAATAAAACTATTAGCACTAATAAGTAAGGTCAGCAAGGCTGAGGGGTACACAATCAACACGCAAAAATCAGTTGTACTTCTACTCTATAGCAGTCAGCAGTGTCGTCAAAGATAACCAAATACTGTGGAAGAAATGTAACCAACTAAGAAGGGCAAGGCTTGTACCCTGAAACATGCTCGCTATCACCAGCCACCAGGGAAATGCAGATCAAACCACCGTGAGGGACCACTTCACACTCCCTAGGAGGGCTGTCGTCAGAACCACAGAGGGTGAGCTGGCGAGGGGCCGAGGAATCAGAGTTCTCACACACTGCTGGTGGGGACGTAAAATGAACACAGCCTGGCGTTTCCTCCAAATGCTAAACACAGTAACTGTACGCAATTCCAATCCTAGGTGTGTACTCAAGCAAAAGGAAAATAGGTCCACACAAAAGCTTGTGCGGAAATGTCGGAGCACTATTCATATTAGCCAAAGAGAGGAAGCAACCCAAATGTCCTTCAGCTGATGAGTGGATAAAGTGTGGCCTCTCCATACAATGGAATATTATCAGGCAATAAAAAGAAATGAGATACCGATGCATGTGCTGCAAGGCGGCTATGCCTTCAAAACATGGTGCCAAGTGAGAGAAGCCAGTCACCGAGGACCACACATATCGTGTGATTCCATTTATGTAAAACGTCCAGAATTAGCAGATCTGTAGGGACAGAAAGTAGACTAGTGGTTTCCCAGGGTTGGATGTTAGGGGTGATGGTGAAGGGGTGTGGGCTTCTTTTGGGGGTGATGAAGATATTCTAAACTTAGTTTTGGTGATGGTCGCACAACTCTGAATATACCAAAGCACCTGATTTGTCCGCTCAGCGTCGGCGAATGGTGTGAGAGTGAATTATCGCCCAGTAAAGCTGAGGTCAGGGGCGGGCACTGACCATTGAACCTGTCCAGGTGAGGGGTGGTGGGATCTTAGAATTAAGTGGGCTCTCAGGGAAATACTCGAGGGATGATTTTTTAAGAGGTAAAATTGACTGAACGTGATAACAGAAATGTAGATGGCTCCCAGGCTTCTGGTTTTCCAACCAATCACAAAGAGAGTGTCCTAAAGTGATCACAGTTCTCTGTGAGCTGCGTGTCAGCAGCCTTGGGGAGAAGGGCTCCCCAGCAGGAGAGACCACACCTGAGCCTGCCTTCCTGGGAACTGGGGCTTTCCTCTCCACTAGGGCCTCCAGGTGCTGCCTTTCTCAGCATTACTGTACGCGGCTAATACGTAACCGCCTCTGCCTAAAACCCTGCAGTGCCTTCTTCCTGGCCCGCCCGCTGGGCCTCAGGCTGGCTCATCTTCTCTGCTCCTTGGCTTGCTAAGCTCATTCCCGCTGCAGGGCCTTTGTGCGGGCTTCCCTCAGCCCCCATCCCTCTCAGGGGGCCGCCTGTCCGCGCTCACATCACCCTGTTTTCAGTCTGGCGGAGCCGCCTCTGTCCCCGCTTGTCTGTTCCATCCACGTGTGCATCTCTTTCTCCACGGGGGTGCAGACTCCACAGCACCTGGACAAGCGCCTGGCACCTGATAGATTTCTAACAAGTATATTTTGAATAAGTGAATAAAAGGAAAGAAATGGTGGGTTTAGGTGAGCAGGGTCCTCGGAACGTGGCTTTCAAACTTACCTGTGCACAACGGTCACCTGGAGAACTTACTGAAATGCAGACTCGGGTCCATTTGGGGTGGGAGGGTCCAGGATTCTGGGTTTCTAGCAAGTCCCAGTAGCTGCTGGTCTGGGGCCCACACCTGGGGCCAGGGGTCATGGACACAGGGCCTGGGCGCCCGTCAGGGTCCGAGGTGCCCCTGCAGCCCACCTCCTCCCTCGTTCTTTGCCGGCTGTGTGCTTGCATCCTTGGACCTAAGTCTTCCTTGTGAGGATGGAAGGGACTGCTGGTGAATTTCACTGACGTTGATCGTTTGCCTTTCTGGATCCTTGGACGTAGGCCAAAGAAGAGAGAATAGTTGAACTGGAAACTGAAAATGCCTTTCTTCACCTGAAATTGGCGGAGGTAATATTTTTACATGTCTTGGGATTGAGCTGAACTATGTCCAGCACCCAAGTTTGTTTTCAGTCTCTGCAGAAGAAAGCAATTGAGGTGCTCTTGTACTTTTCCTTTTCCCCGCCCAGTGAGGACCCTTTAGTCGAAGTTTAAAGTATCTTCTTATACTGAACCAGCTTTAGTTCTAAGTTCCTGCTATCTCTGTGCTCACAAGTATTTAGTGAGTAATAAATTAATGAGGTACCTGTGCTTTTCAAAATAGCTTTTTTGAGGAATAACTTAGGTACCAGAAATTCACTCAGGTTAAGCGTACGGTTCGGTGTTTAGTAAGTCTGTGGTTGCATCCGCACCACTGCAGTCAGCGGTGGAACTCTCCCTGCGCCCCTAAAGATAAACCTTTGCATGATTCTGCCCCTGTCATCTGGCTACTTCACCAAAAGAAGAACCGGGCTGGGGGAGGCCTCAAAGACACCTCTGCCCACCTTCCCTTGCAGGTTAGATCTTCACTTTGAAAAACAAGGGGACACAGATGGGGAACGTTCGGTGGATATTGACTCGTTTTATTTGTACATGATTTGCCGTTGCTGCCTCCGGTCAGCTGAAAAGTGACCCCCAAAGATATCGGGTCCCAATTCTGGACGCCGTGGATGTGACCTTCTCTGGGAAAAGGGTCTCTGCAGACGTGATTGAATTTGAGGTGGGAGCCGATCCTGGGTTACCTAGGTGGACCCTCAGTGCCTTCCCAAGTGTCCTTATAAGACAGAGGCAGCCAGCAGTGTGAAGACGAAGCCGGGAGGTGTTTAAAGATGCTGACCCAAGACGGGGGCTGACACAACACACGCAGCGATGGCGTCGGTGACCCCAGGGGCGGCAGAGGCGGGAAGGATCCCCGAGCCTCGGAGGGGATGGGGCTGCACCCACACCTGGATATTGGCTGTCTGGCCCCCGGGACGGAGAGAAAACACATCTGTCTGCTGTTTCAGCCTCCCAGGTCGTGGCACTTTATTGCAGCGGCAATAGAAGAGGAACGCGCCGCCGTTAGATGACTCACACGTGGGGCTCCTGAGGCGTCTCCTGAGCCCCTCCTGGTGGAGGCGGCCTTCAGACGCCTCGCCCCCCTCGAATCGACAAAAGAAATATAATTATGTCAAGTTTCAGCGACAAAAGTCGGTGCACAAATTTGCCTATTAATTTAGGGCTGTTCCTACCACCTCTTAAATTAAGGACATATTAATTCATTCGCTCATTTTTAAGCTCGTGATTTTCTGGCACTTCGGGCACATTTATGACACGACCTGTCTCAACCACCAGCCGGGACCTGAGCTGCCGGAAGGTGACACCCTGAAATCACACCCGTACGGCGCTTCACAGCCAGTGAGGCTGGCGTCCCGGACCCAGGCCACCTGCCAGCTGGTCACTCTACCCAGAATCCCTTGTGGCTGTAGCTGCCGACCCCTTAAACTTCCAGCCCGTGTTCTGGGGTCTTCACGTCTGTCTGCAAGGTTAGCGCAGACAGAGTAGATCTATTCAGACCTGTCTGTGACGTTCTACCAGTGGGGGGTAGCTGTGAAATGCCAACCAGTTTTCCAAGCATCACTGAGACCAAGAAAAATGTTTGTTTTAAGTTTAAGACCATTAGCTATAGAACGCCCGATGAAGTCTGCAACATTTGGGGCATTTGTATTGTGAGTCCCTATATTCTTTTTTGATAATTAAATAACAGAAAGTCTTCCTGTTTGTGGCCCACACGCCCTGCACTCTCCCAACTTCCAACACCGTTGCCTCAGCCCCTCCGAACCGCAGTGGGAGCGGATGGGGTGTGTGTGGATGGCGTGTCCAGCACTAAGGACTCTGCCACGAAACGGTGTTCTCATTTTCACCCCCAACCGTGCAGCCCAGGGACAGCTGTCGTCCTGACCCTGAGATGATGTCGCTGGTTACTGCAGCTCTTCCCACCCACCGACCGCCTCCCAGGGCGGCTCTTCCCGCCCACCGGCCTCCCCAGGGCGGCTCTTCCTGCCCGGGGCGAACACCCCTGTTTTCAGCTTCACACTTGCCTAAAATAAGTCCAGGACCCTTTGCCCGAGTGACTGTGTTTGTATTCACCCAGCCTGATTCCTGCCTCTCCCTGGCATGCGCCCTCCACGAGAAGCATCCGGAATCTTCTCCGCTCTTCTCCGATCTCTGCTCACCCAGCCACTGCCCAGTACCCCCTCCTCCTGTCAGAGACGCTGGCCTCCTGTTGCATAGTCAGACTTCCTGCCTCTCCAAGGTCAGGACACCTGTGTCAGCTTGTGTCCCTGGAGCACTGGGTGGGCAGGCCCTTCCCGCTGGGACCAGCCTCCCACCCCGTAACCCCGGCTGCTCAGCTGCTGAGACCCGTCCTTTGGCAGGGGCTTCTGGCACAGGGGTCAGCATCTGGTCCCTGTCCTAGCTCGGTCCTGGCTCCACCTTCACAATTCCATGTCCACTGTTCCAAGCATGTGCCTCGGGCCCTCTGACCTGCCCTCCCCCTGCTGCCGGCATTACTTTGCGTGTCCCCCACCTGCCCCCCATGGACAGTGTCACACGACATCCCTCCCCCCATCACCGCCCAGATGTCTCTGCCGTCTGCCCACCCCCGAAGACGAGGAGTGGGTTCCCGCTAATGAAGTGAGCGCGTATCCCGTATTTCATGTGGCTTTTGAGCTGTGAATCTCAGTGCTGGGTACACGGTAACGCTGTCTTATTATGCAGGTGATGACATGATGGTGGGCGGTATTGGTAGTTTAACCAGGTGTTTTCACTGTACGGGAACATGTGGTTGCAGTTCTGGGGGAGAAACTGTAATGTTTAGTGGCTTATAAGGATGTAGTGTGAGAGCATAAACACCTAAATAAATAGAGTGGGAACCAAACAAAATGAAGCAAACTCCCAAGCTCATTACCTTTGCCCCAGTACCTCGTGGCACCTCCCCAGCAGCGGCTCAGGCCAGAGCCTCCTTCCTGTCCCGTCCCGAGGGTTTGATCCATCCATCTGTCCCCACTGTGACAGTCGGACGTCCAGGCCACCATGGACGGACCTCGGTCCATAGTCGGAGCGAGCGGTCTGCCTCTTCCCTCCTGTCTCCCCACAGAACACCTGGAGTGATCTGTCTGAACATGGACCTGGGCTAGAAGTCCTCCGCTGGCTCGGCACCGTGCTTCACGGGGCGCAGCTCACGGGTGGAGATGCACGCGCTTGGCCTTGACCCAGCTCTGTTGCGTTGCCCAGGTAGGAAGAATTTCCCCGGAAGTCAGTCTTCATTTACACCACGAATGTTGGTGTTCAGTCGTGAGTGATTATTTTCTGGTGAATTGTGTAAGTCATGCCTGTCAAAATACATCTACTCTGTATTTATTTATTTTTATTGAAGTATAGTTGATTTACAATGTTGTGTTAATTTCTGCTGTACAGCAAAGTGATTCAGTTATACATATATATACATTCTTCTTTTAAAAACATTCTTTTCGATTATGGTTTATCACATTAGATCTACTCTTATGGAATTAAAAGAAGCCTTAATTTTGGGAAGTAAAGCCCCTCCGCGTATTAGATATAGATTTCCCATTCCAAGTGACTGATTTGGCCTTGTTTATTAAATTATAAAATTGTTACCATTTTTATAATCAATTGTAGATGGAGTTCACTTTGGGAGTTCTTTCTAAAACTACATAGAAGGCTAAGCCTCAAAACACGATTGGGGTCCTGAGCAAAAATAGAAAGGAAAATGCATTTTGGCCATGAGATGAATTGCCACATTTACCTGGTCATTGAATTTAATACATCACAGTTGCTCTCATTTTCATTTCTACGTCAAATGGTAGAAAACTGGTTTGTATGTGTTGATTAAGTGGCATTAATACAGCAGGTCATCAAAGAAAGCAAATCCTTTTAAACCACCGTGCCTTCTGGAAGAAGCTGGAAAACTATCCACCCAATCCACTGGCAGATCTCCAAGGTGGATGCTTTTAAGAGCATTTTTCACCTTTTGTTACAAACAATGTGACCAGGGTAAAGATTAGAAGGACAAAAAAAAGATAATTATTACAACAATAGAAACACCATCTGTAAACAGGATTAATTTGCCTTTAGGGGTGATTTGTTCTGGGTTCCCACCCCTGCCCCGCATGAACTGCTTTAGTATATTTAGAATGGGTTTATATAGGATTAATTCTTCATTCTCTTCCACCTGGGTAAAATTAATCCATCACTGAATAAAGTATATAACTTTATCTGCATTCTGTATAGTAAAAATAATTTAATTCAATTTAATTTTGATGTTTTACGAAAATGTTTCCCAAACATACTAAAGTGATCTCCATTTTATAGCAAGAAAAGACTTAACAAAAGAGACAAAGAACATCTATTTAAGTTCAGTTAAGGTTTCATGAGTTGAGTGTTTGATATTAAACAGTAGCATCTCTGTTCTTTCATTCCATGGACCTGTCCTCAAGCCAAAAATCCTTCAAGTAACTTCAGGAAGAAGAAAGAGTACCTTACGTGTAGGATACTATTTTGTTGCATTGTTGCATTGTTTCCAAAGGTCTCTGGAAACTGTAGTGTTTATGTGCCTGGAATTCCATTGTGCACATTTATATCCCTGGTGTGCATTGTTCTCCCCATGGCTTGTGATCAGTTGGCTTCCAGGGGGTGGTCTGGATAGTAGATTAGAGCTTTGTTCCCAGGAGGGGAGGGCGGGCATCACAGGAAGTAAACAGCAGGTGGAAAAACGTCCTAGGCGAGCTCTTCACCATGGGATGAACTGTGCTTCCTATGGACACGGGTGACAGACTTGATCTTCTTAAATACTCCAACTATGTAAGTATGTAAAATCACATGTGCTGCTTTGTAAAGTGCAAAGCCCGGATCTCCTGGCTCAGAACGTCTGAAGTGAGCCCAGGCATGTCCGTCACTGAAACCCTCGGCCGGCAACATGCGTGTGTCTGTGATTGAGGACGTCGGCTTTGATAGATTTAGTTCACAATAAGTTCATGTCTGATCGTGTTAAGGCTGTGTCCTTATTTTACAGAAGCTTTGTGGTTATGCTGTGATGATTAGTAATCATAGCCATTGTATTAGCCGTGCACGTTCTTGCTTTGTAGAAGCTGAAACAAGACACACAGGAGCTTCATTCCTCTTCTCGGGGGCTTTTCAGGAGTTACCGGGGTGAGCGTCGGGACTGTCTTTCTGAGACAGTGTCAGGCAGCACGGCTGCACCACAAGGCTCTGCTAGCTACGTACGACGGGGACCCTGACCAAAGGCAGTGTGCTTCACGCAGAGGCAGGGGCCCTGCAAGTCTGCCAGCCAGCCTGCCTGGAGCGTGGGCGGCCAGCTCCTTCAGCCCCGAGCGCCGGCCCAGCTCACAGGCGGGACTGAGTCCCGGCCTCCCCGGCTTGGGTCTCCCGGCGCCCCACCGACAGAGATGCTCCTTTTCTCTGGGTGATCTCAGGAAGGCCTTCATGACCTTGACCTGCGGCTGGTCCGGGCCCTGTGCGCGAGGGTCCCCTATGTGTGAGGGCTCTGAGAGCCCCGCCCCGCTCACCCAGGATGCATCTTGACCTGAAACTCCTGGACCTCACACCCGCAGGTGTAACCGCCCCCCACCTGGTGGCGCCCCAGGAATCCTCCGCGTGCTCCCCCGTCCACACCATGGGCGGGTTGTGAGGATGGGGTGAGCGTCCACAGGCCACCGTCCTGAAATGCGTGTCCTGCTACGAGGCTGACATGTGGCATTTCAAGTGGCCTGGGTGCCAAGGGCCTGGCCCCCAGCGTACTGAGTGTGGGGGGTGGTGGAAGGGGGCTGGGGACCCGTCCGGGAGCTGCTCTAACTCGGGGTGGCCCTGCCCCTGCGGCAGTGCGGCAGACACAGGCGCGGCGTCTGGAGCGCTCCCGCACGGCGTGACCAAGCAGTGGCAGCGGGAGCCGACGTGGCCGCACGATGCTCTGCTGGTGGGTGACACACGTCCTTGGGGCCCGGTCCTCGCTGTGGCCAGAGGAAGAGGGCAGCAGGACCACTGGGGGGTCCCCATGTCCCCTCAGGACAAGAAGGGATGTGATCTGGCCGCCTCCTCCATGGTCCCTCCGGCTCTGTCGGGGTCAGGGCTGGGTCCCCTGGCCAGAGGGACGGTGGCCTGGGCCAGGCCGCTGGGACGCAGTGGCAGGACGTGACCAGCCCAGCACCTGGGGGCCTCCCGACAGGACGGGCTGGGCCGTGGGCGTTTGGTGGGGGGAGGTTTGCAGAGGTGGAGACGCCCGAGCCGGGAACCAGGAGTCGTGTTAAAACTCGAGACACCCCTGAGATGCCCAAGGGGTGCGGCGGGGACCCTACCTTCCTTCCAGCCCTTGTCACCTGTTTCTCTTCCTGTCCGTCCCCAAGATTGAAGGGTCTCTCTCGCTGACTGTCTTAAAGGGTGTGAGATTTGAGACCCCGTGACGTTTAAAGTTAAGACTCCGGTTTCCATTTACCAACACGAGGAGGCTGAAGGGGGTGGCATGTGACGAATTTGTTTCCACGAGATTTGATGCTTATGGTTGCACTTTGTTTATGGCTGGTCTCTCCACATTGCATTCCCCTGGAGCCCCAGAAACCTGCTCTGCCAAGGGTCTCTCCCACTCCCGTGCTAGACGCCCCCTTGGTCGACGGACACGTCTGAAGGCCGGTCTCCTGCTCAGCGCGTGCACTCAGGTGCCCCAGCACCCTGAACCGCGACTCAGAGCGCGTGCGGCACACGCACCCTGTGCCACGGCCTCTCGGAGCGTTTTCCGACCTGATCGTCACAGCAGCACTGCCCCTGAGCTGCTGCCCTGATGCCGTGAGACTGAGTGAGGTGCCTTGAGCACCAGAAGCTCTGAGTCAGACGCAGCTCTCACCAGCCCGGGCTTCCCGCGCTGGAACCAAGTCCAGTGTGGGGTGATGGCCTGTGGGACCCTAAGGGCCCTAAACGACCTTGGGGCTCGCGGTCTGAGCCCCGTGGTCCCCAGAAAACGTGCAGACAAGACTGTCGACCTTCCTCCTGCGGGATCCCAGAGACCCTTAAGAAGCCTTAAGAGCCTGTAAATAAATGGGTGTAATTCATTTATCCAGTTTCCAAACAGTAGGAGAAGCTGTATCTCGCCACTAGTTGAATGAACTTGCCACAAATCAAGGGCAAGATCTTAGAAGAATTACCGGAAGGATGGCTTCTGAGCACGTGAGGGGAAAAAGTGCTCAGTGGAAACTGCAGGGGGTTTTGAGAATAAAAATAGTCTCTTGTCCTGGGGCTTCCCTGGTGGTCCAGTAGGTAAGACTCCGCCCTCCCAATGCAGGGGACCCGGGTTTGATCCCTGGTCGGGGAACTAGATCCCACATGCATGCTGCAACTAAGTCTGCACGCTACAACTAAGAGTCCGTGTGCCGCAACCAAGACCCGGCACAGCCTAAATAAATAAATAAATACGTATTTAAAAAAGAATGTATTCTCATTTCCTTTTCTGATATTCAATTTTAAAAATATATAATAGAGGTAGAGTGTCTGGTCTTCTACCGGGCACCGGAAAACGTCTTACATAAATAAATAAAATAGAATATTTTATTTATTTATTCTATAAATAAATAAAATAGAATATTTATGGACAGATGTCAGTGTAAGAGCTGAGCACCATCCCTTACGGCGAAGCTCATTTCTCAGCACACGTATGTGGAGGCGGGTGACGCGTGGGGAACACAGTCCCTTCCCGCAAGGAGCCCCCGTCCACCTGGCCAGCGATCCAGGCACAGGTGACAACAGGGTGAGGCTCCTAGGGACGTCCTCTGGGCTCTGCCCCTGATCCTTTGGGTCCTAATTACATGTGACTTGATGGAAATAAAAAGGCAGGTTGATTATGTTTGAAGATACAAGTTTGAAAAGAGTAGATAGCAAATATGTCGAATATCAACACAGCTCAGCAGGTCAGAGCGGCAGCCTCTACTGACTTGTCCCCGAAATGCCAAGTGCACAGGTGCAGGAGAGAGAGTGCCCGCCAGCAACGGTGGTACTGCCTGAGCTGCAGTCAGTCTTTAAGTAGAAACGAACATGTTGGCACTGACCTCGTCACCACCATCTGGCCGTTGTCGCCAGTGGACCCTCTAGCCAACTGCGGCAAAAGCCCAGATGACAAGCTCCCTCTGGGGTCGCTGTCCCTCGCCCTCCAGGCTTCTCCCACCGGCTTCTGGCTGCCCAGGTGCAGATGGCGTGAAGGCGGCCGTCCCCCCCGGGAGGTGGCACCCGTCCCTCCACAGGTGTGATAACCTCCCAGGTCACCGCACGTCACCCATCCATCCACTCTCTCCCAGTTTCCCTTGCCTTGTCCCTCCCCCTCCTTTCCCTAAGTCTCTTCTGTCCTGTGAGTCAGCGCAGGCTTCCCTGCACACACTCCGGATTCTGGCTTGGGGTAGTGGAAGGCTTCTGGCAGGTTTGCCTTCCTGCTGCTATTTCTCCTGCTTTCCCGGGAGCGTCTCCATAGCCTGAGGGACGGGGCAGGAGCTGACGGCTCCCCTGGGTGGGTCCAGAGTTCCCTGGGCACCAAGGGCGTAGGGTGCCCGTGGCGACGCTGCTGGCACTGGTCCTTCACGTCCGGGGCTGCCCAGCGAGCTAGTGGCTTGCCCAGCTGCGTAGACAGAAGGATGTATGAGTGCCAGAGAGGGGGGAGCCTCCTTCCTCTCCCCGCCGTTACCCGCAGCTAGAGGCGTGCTTCTCGTCCCGGACAGGATGCTTCAGGAAGGACACAAACAGGCTGGGTTGATTTTAGCCGTTTCAGGACGATGGTGGACGCGGCCCAGAGCAGCGAGGGCCGGTGGGGTGAGCAGGGAGTGTGGTGTCTGGAGGGCGCCGAGCAGTTTCCGACAAGCTGGCCTGTGGAAGAGGAAGAGGCTCCTGCAGTATGGCCCCAGAGCTGTCGGAGGGCAACGGGTAAAAGTTGTCAGCGCAGTCCTGGGAGGAGCTGTGGGGCAGTGAATCACAGCTCGCCCGGAGGCAGTAACTTCCTCGACATCAGAGCGACCCAGGCACGGCCTGGTGGAAACATAGCCACATCTATGTGGCTAACTCAACACGATCTTGACACGAATTCATTCCTAAGATAACATAAGCCTCAGCTTTCTTAGTCCCCAGAATGCAGGGAGGTGCGGCTTCATCTCTGTGCCGGGTGGAGGTTCAGCCCGGTTCTGATTCTTTGTTTCCGTCTCTGCGACATCTCAGCGCTGAGACGAGCCCCTCGGAGGGTCCGGATAATGAGCAAAGGTACCACATCTCAGAAACCTTCTGAAATGCCTGAGACATTTAGTGCAGGATGCCGTTAAAAGGTATCGTCTTGATACACCCAACCAAGTGTGCCACATGAACAAATTTAAGGATGAACTTTTTTAAAGCTTAAAATAATATGGACACTCACTGCTCCACAGGGCTTTTTTTCACAAGTCAAGGCTTGGTAGGAACTCCAGTGCTCACATCTTGGGGAAACGTTTTTCAGTAGATGCTCTTTGAGGAAATGGTCCATCAGTTCGGTGCGGCTCCTGTGCTCACGGGGAACCTTTTTCTTGTTGTAGGAGCTGAAAGGCAATATCAGAGGTCACTGTCGGATCCGCCCTCTGCTGCCTTTTGATGATGAATCTCATGACCCGGTTTTACAGAACAGGTAATTTGCTTTTGTACCGTGTGCGTGTATGTGTGTGTGTGTGTGCATTTTAAGGGAAAAAGTATAGAAGTGGCAACAATTTCCCATGCCTCCTATATTCCGGTGCTCTGGGTGAGGTTATCTTTTCTGGATAGAGCTGCTTTGCTAATAATGAATGAGTAGCAGACCCTCTGGAATGTGGCTGAATGTGCCCAAAATATCTGAGCAAGAAAGATAGGTGTCACAGGGGTTCTGCTGGCCGAGGGCTCAGGCTTCTTTTAGTGATTTGCAGGGCCGGGCACTCGCGGGTCCTTCCCCTCTATGCGGCGGGGGGCCTCCCTCTGGATTCCCTCCAGAGACCCTTCAGAGGTGCAGGGAGGTCATCAGTGCTGATTTGGCTAATACTTCTGACTTAGAGAAACTTTTGATGGTATTGATGAATAACACAAAACTGTCTGATATTTGTTTACTGGAAAATCATACTGCTAACTTTTCCTTCTTTCCCCAATGAAACAAATCTCCCGTGGACGTCTCAACTCCATGGTCTGACGTCTCAACTCCCAACTCCAGGCCCCCTGCCTGTTCCACTTCCCTCTCATCCTGCAGGTTTCCTCTGCTTCCGTCAGGTCAGGCCCGTCAGTGTGTTCACACTGACCGCTAAGTGCTTGTTCCTGCCTCTATAATTTTGCTCATGTTTCTCGTGTTATCTCAGGGCCCTCCCCTTACCCTGTCCAAATTTCACTCTTCTTTAGGGGCCTAGCCCCAGTCACACCTATCTTCATATAATATAATTTAACACTTGACTTTAGAAAGTCTTTAGAAAGCTTGGTCAGTCCTATAGTGTGAAACAAACAATTTGTATCTTTTGAAGGTGATGCAACATTTTTTCCTTCAAGACTTTTATTTTGCTACTTCAGTCCTTAGCATCCTTTGTTGACTGGTCCTGACAATAGGACACGTCTAGTACAGCTGTGCAATCCAGCAGTCAGTGGTCCTAAAATGTGATGTCTCCGTGAAGGTGCTTTTTGAGTGGTGTTTACAGAGTGCCTTGTCACATTATTAATCTACTTCTGTGCTGCCTGATAAGGTAGCTTCCTGCCACATGTAGTTTTGAGACTTTAAATGAATAAAAGTTAAATAAAATGAGATGTGTAGTTTCTCAGTTGCACTGGCCACATCTCAGGTGCAGTGCTGGACAGTTCACTTGGTATGTTTCCATCATCACAAGAAAGCTCTGTCGGACAGCGCTGCCCTGGGCTAATCAACTTCACAAAGATTCACAAGAGGCTTCGTAAACTATTTTTTATGCTCCTATATTATTTACATTCATTTAATTTTAGGTTTTTTTTTTAATTTGTTTTTTTTTTTTTTTTGGCTGCCCTGTGTGGCATGCAGGATCTTAGTTCCCCAACCAGGGATCGAACCCTTGCCCCCTGCAGTGGAAGCACAGCATCTTCACCACTGGACCTCCAGGGAAGTCCCTAATTTTAGTTTTGAAACATGTTGCCTCTTTCCGGATCCATGATTGCCTTCAGATACCTGAGCTCCTGAAGGCGTAGACCTTGGCATAACCTTCCTTCTGTCTCAGTCGCCCCAAGCTTCTAACCTCAGGCTGTACATTTGGGAGGTATTTAAATATAGACGCATGTATCACACAGCACAACTAGGGAATACAAAAATACGAAACAAAGCAGAGGTATGAGAGAAAAAATGCCAAGGGAAGGTAGAAAGGAGGCAGGAGAGATGAAGATAGGAAAAGGATAGACAAATCGAAACCTGGGTGCCAGCAGATGTCAGGGAACAGAAGGGAGGGGCCAGGAAATAACCCCCAGTGCTGGAGAAACAGAGGGACTGCAGAAAGCATTCCATCGTAATGTGTATTTTAAATGTTGTTTCACCCCCGCAGCTCTGTGTCTGGAGGAGTGGTCCACGCAGTGGATGATGTGAGTGAAGTTTCCTAACACGTTGTATTTGGAAGCTTTCTATTGGATGGTTCAAATATCCCCACCATTGAGAGTGATTCAGAGATTGAATGAATGTAAAAGAATTTCCTCCTTTATTCATGCTTTCTTAGTTACTGAAGATTGTTTCTGTTTCTTGATTTCTATCAGACGGGAAATTAAAGCGGCATCGGGTACACTTCCCCACGTGAACCCATAAGGTTCCTCACTTGTAGCTCAGCATGAGGAAAGTCACTTCACTTTCATTAATTTTCCAGCCCCCAAATCAATCAGTGCACGTGTGAGTGAGTCCTAAAATTTGTAGCATAAGAAAAGAAACACAAGTATAAAACTAATAAAGTTAAGTATGACCTTAGTAGTTTTAAATTTGAAACAGGCATTTCTACTATGAACTCATGATTGTGCGTTCCCTTTAAAACCCACCTGTTTCTTATCTTTATCTCTAGAAAAGGCCTAGAAGTGGCAGTGGGGACCCAGACTGTGGTCTCTAGGTACAGGGCAGTGGGACTCCTTGAGTGGGCACGGGTCCTCGGGTGCCAGAAGGGTTGTGCTGGACAGGAAGTGAAGTGTCAGGACAGTGGTGTCGTGTCAGAGGATGCAGAATCTACTTAGCGGGGCGCCCCCAGACATCGGATAGAATAATGGGGCTTAGGCAGTGCCTGAAGCAGACTGAAATACACACTCCTGTGAAAACCTTCAGTTCATAGTTATTATTATTTTAAAATCTCATGGATCACCTTGGGAGAGGGCTAGAGCATCAGTCCTTTATTCTAAAAAATGATAAAGAATTAAACATTGTGATGCCTTTTCTGCATTGATGAGGGAAAATTCTTCTTTATTAGGAGAGTGTGGTGAATAAACTCAGACTAGATGATAAAATTAGAATATCACGATCTGAAACCCTTAATGACTCTAGGTAACGGTCATCAACAGGTGTTAGACCACTAGGGCTGACGGGATCTTTACGGTGGGGGGAGACTTCTGGACCCCCTAAGCACTATGGTTTCACTGGAAGCAAGCCTCACGGTCATTAGGGGCTAGAGGTGGATGCTGTAGGCCACCCACGGCCTCCGTAACTGAGGCTGCTGCTTTCGGTCAATCTCAGCGTCCATCCACAATCAGCCAAATCAGAATGGGGACAATTCGCAGGACATGATTCCTGTGACTGATGAATAAAGTCAGTAGGTGGCAGTGAGGGCGTGAGGGTGCTGCAGGACAGGGGGCTGACGAGGCCTAGGACCACCGTGGTGGGGCCTCCTTTGAACCTGGTTTGAAGGAGCCACTGCCAAGACATTTTGGAGACAACCAAGGAAAAATTCACACGTATTGGATGGTTTTAACTTTATAAGGTAAGATTAATGGCCTGGTGGTTATATTTTTAAAATAGGTCCTATCAGTTAGATATACAGACTGAAATTAAATGATATGTTGTCTGACATTTAATTAAAAATATGCCAGACAACAGGGAGGCGGGTTGAGTAGGAATATATGTAAAACAAGATTGGCCAAAAGTTAAAGATGCTGGGTGAGGGTTCATTATCCTGCTTCATCCATTTTTGTATATATTTGAAAATCTCCATAAATAAAAGTTTTAAAAGATGTTGGGCTTATACTTAATTCTATCTTTATTACGACGGTCACAAAATGAATTCGGAAAACATATGAAACGCTAACGTTTTAGTTACTATTGATCATTTTCATTGAACGTGAATGTCCCAGGCCCCCTAGAGGACAATGACCATTTTGAAGGTGTTTTTGTCTTGTATTGATTACTCTAAGTCCCATCCCTTGTCCACAAGGCCTGTCCTCTGAATCAGTCTTATTATGGTGACACATCGTAAGCTTCAGCAACTCTTTTTAAAGTAGTGTCAGTTAATGGATTGATGGCTTTATTTTTTACAAGGAAGCTGTGAAAATTGTTGTAGCTGGTTGTAAACTTCCTTATAAAATGAGCGCTTTAAAAATTCCTTGTTTTTAAGTACGTTTTCTTCGACCACTTTATGCCCGTATGTTTCCTTCAGTACCTCAGTACCAGTATTATTGCGGTGAGCAGAAGGAAACCAACTAATCCTCATTATTAGGAGTTTGGGTTAGAAGGGGTCCTGGGGACCATCTTACTACCTCGCCTGTGGGTGAAGACACTGAGTATCTGTGGTTAAGTCACTGCCTTTTCTACATTTTCCGAGCTCTGAGGGCAACCTGGTCAATGCGAGGAGCTTTCAGTGGGAGGATATTGGCCCCACCCCTCCCCCTTCTCCCACCTTCCCCCTTCCCCTCCCCACCCCTTTCCCTTCCCCCACCCCTCCCCTCCCCTCCCTCTCCCCCTCCCCCTTCCCCTCTCTGCCCCCAGCACGAGGTGGAGGCTCATCCCTGTTGCTGCGCTTGGTTACATCTTCATCGTCCTGATGGGCCCTCCCGTCCCTGTCAAATTTCCACGGAATCTTCAAATTCAGAAGTTTGAGGGTTTAAAAAAATATTTTACCCATCATGATAAGAAAATTTCTTTTGATTGGGGCATTTTGGATTATGTTTTAGAAAATCAGCAGAATCCAAGTTGTTTTTTTAACTTTAATTGACTTGTTTGTTAAAAGACTTCATATCATTAAATCTGCTGAGAACGCAAGTGAACTGTTTTGTGACACTGTAGCTCTTGGCTCCCACGTTGTTTTTATTTCCAAAAGTCTAAAGAGAGTTTGCGTTGGTACTGGGCATGTAGCACAGCACTTCATCTCGATGTGCAATCGAATTCCACACTTAAGCGTTTTGGATTCAGCCTGTGAATAAAATCAGTCTCAGCTGGAGAGTCCGGGTCCTAGTTCCCAGGGACTGCCGTCAGCGTTACCCGTTTGCGTTTCTCATTTAGTTTGCACCCGCTTGCTTGATAATCAGATTCCTGGCTGGTGTGAGAGCCTTTGGGATGGCTCGCTCGGGTCTCAGACATAAACCTTCTAGGACGAATTCTCGAGTGTCCCTCCAATGGCCTTGAACGCGACAAGCCAGGTGCTGCCTCAGAGCCTCAGCACACGCCCTTCCCTGTCCCGATGCTCCCCCCGCCCACCGGGCTCACCTGCCCACCCTCACAGTAAGCATCATGGGCTCAGGAAGACCTCTCCGGGTGTCCAGTCAAACGAGGACACTCTCATGCAGCCTCACCGTGTCTGTAGTTTTCTTTGAGGTTCTTCATAGTATTTCGTATGATTCTTTTGTTAAATTTGTCTGAATCGCCAGATCTTGAGGCTGGTCCAGGCAGGCTGACGTCTCTTCTGTTCACCTGAAAACTCCACTAAGGGTGTAGCACAGACGCCTCTCCAAACACACTCGCCACGTGAGTGACTAAAAAGATGAAACGCACATTTCTAGCTTGTTCTGTTTCTGGGCAGATTATCCTCAGAGACTGAGATTGTCTTTGCCTATAATTTACTTAACCCAGGTTCACTGTGGGAATGAAAATAATTTCATAAGCTCATAGCACACAGGATAATGTCTCTTAAAAAGCCAGTAAGGGAGTAACACACTTCAAACAAATGATAGAGTGATCACACATTGTTCCAGGCAAGTGGGATGAAAGAACGTGCAGATTGAAGTGAGCCTTTCCAGAAGCTGGCTCTTGGGAGGGGCGGCCTCACCAACCACACGCCGATCCAGCCGCCGCCGCAAACCCAGCGTCCCCATGGCTGGAGCTCGTGGCTGGATCCAGCTTTCACCTTGGCGGGAGCTAGTGCCCCGAGGTCTTCCGGGGCTGGGTCAGCGAAAGGCCGCCTGCCCAGAAGGGACACACTCGGGTGGTCCCGAGTGTCCCCTCCCCAAAGATGCTGCCTCCTCTGTTCTTATGGAGAAGAACACCCCACAGGGGCCCCACGGTTGCTGGATGAGTGACAAGATGATAGGACAGCATCCTGACACAGCTCACCTCATCCTTACGGCAAAACACCTCACTTCTAGAAGCAGCTTCATTCTGGGATCAAAACAACTTCACTCTTGAAAACAGTTTCATTTTTGCCATCAGCAAGTGGATTTGAAATCATACCAAACCAGTATACCACGGCTCATCCCAGGGCCCTGGAGTGTCTCATCCGCACCGTGACAGAGAGATTTCCATGGAAACGGGCCGAATGTGGGACTCTTGTCACTTTACTTCTCCAGGACGGTTGAAGCTTTGCTCTTTCCTGCTGTAAAGTTCTACGTCTAAAAGGGACTTTGCTAGAATCAAGATTTAGTTTCTCAAATATGAACCATTTTGAGGAATTGAAAATTGTTATAATACCAAGTATGGCTTTTACAGACTGTGGGCAGAGAAAGACTTGGATTCTTTTTAAGGTATTACAAGGATTTAAGGAAGAAGTTGTTTCAGTTTCCATCAGTTTACTTCAAACTGATTCTCTGTATTTTACATTTTCTTCTCCTACTGATTGGTTGTTTTATATCTTTACATCAGATTGATGGAAAGGATCTGTCCCTCATCACCTGTGTTCAGGGAAGGACGTTGCTATTCTTCCAGAAATTTCGGCCAAGTCTTCTGCACAGCGCTCTGCATACACGTGGCGCGGGCTGTGTTTTATATCAGTTTGTTTCGGGAAATGATCTTCTCTTGCATAATGCCCGTAGAAGTGTTTTCCTTTACTGTAGTGAAAGTTCCTAATATTTTCTTGTTTTATGAAAGAATTTAACCCAAATTTTAGATCTGCAGACTCAACGAACCATATAATTGTAAGGCCCCTCTAGGACTAGCCTCCACACCAGAACATTTGACCGACGGCAGACAACGAGACTTTAAAAAGATAAACGACTTGCTCAAGGTCACATAGCTAGTTGGTAGCAGAATTGGAATTAGCAAAGAGGTTTTATGCCAGTTCTGAAGAAATCTGTGGCTCTTCCTTACCCGGGGATCTTGAAGAACAGGGGAGCCTGCACACAGCTGCAGTCGGGAAGCTTCTAGGAGGCCCTGCTCAGCCTTAGGGGATGGCCTGAGGCCACGTGGACACCACGGTCCATGGGCAAGCCCGGTGTTGTCTGGTGTCTTGTCCCCTCATAGCCACTGTGGAAATCTACTGGCATCTATTTTTGAGAATCATTTTCCCTTCTTACCTTTCTAAAAATTGAAGTATAGTTGACTTACAATTATATTAGATACCATATGATCCAGCAATTCCATTCCTGGGTATGGGGAGAGCAAAAACCTAGTTTGAAAACATACCTGCACCCCAGTGTTCAGAGCGGCATCATTTACAATAGTCGAGACATGGAAGCAGCCCGTGTCTATCAGCAGGGGAACGGATAAAGAAGACGTGGTATCTGTCTCCATATACAATGGAATGCTGCTCAGCCCTCGTTACCGTGATCCACACACACACATACACACGTGGAGCTGTGAGAACGGACCTTCCCCCAACCACGTTCCTGATCTCAGAGGGTATGGGAGGATGGCTGGACGCGCAGGAACCCTTGCACAGGGTCCCCTCTCGGTCACCACCACACTGTGAAAGCAGAAGGAACCAGGAGCTACATAATAACATGTGTTAGTAACACAAAAAATATTAATAAATCTATTCTTCCAGATGCTTAAAAAAACTCCAATAGGAAATGAACATCATCCCTTGTGTTCTCTCATTAGTTTAGCAGTAAAACAGTATTACTTACTATTGCTACATAAGTTAATTTAAAAAGAAGCTTGTTGTGTACCATACATGAGTATCGTGAGCACTGTGCTTGGAACTAACCCTCTTGGTTGTCGTCAGCGCTACAGCAAGCCTCTTTATTCTGAGGTCATCATAAGAAATGTATTAGCATCCTTTGGCACTTGGTGTCACGTACCGTATGTGTGGTCTTTGCCTTGCAACTGAAGCCAGGCAGCTGTGAGCAGAGGTAGATTTGGGTAGGTAGGGAGTGGGTGTCACTTTCCTGGCCCTGAGGAGGACAGGAATGCAAGTGCAGAACCAGCCATGAGTGAAAGGGGTGCTCCGGGCAGAGCCCCAGCCGCCCATCCTACACGTAGCAGCCGTAAGGTGACAGACATCGTGTTCCCAAAGACGAGAACGAACTAGTGAAGTGGATTTGCCCGTTAGGCAGAAATTCAGAAACAAGAGGAAGAAAGATGTAAACACCCCCAGCGGCAGGTTGCCCGTCGTTCTGAGCTGAGGTGCACAGGGCAACGGTGGACATGCAGAGCAGTCGATAGATCGACAGATGGATCACCCACTGGAATCCAGAGCACAGACTAGGAACAGGCTTCCAGAAGGTTCCACACTCAACGGGACATGTGGAAAAGTGCCAACAAACCAAGACAGACAAACTGGCTGGGCCCCCCGCTCTGTGCCCTTCACTGTGTGGTCACAGGTCCTGGTGCAAATGGCTTTGGTTTGGTGTCTGTTCTCATGGCCACCCCGGGAGGGGTCCCGCTCCTGCTGCGGTCTGCAGCGTGGAAGCACCTGTCTGCTGGCTCGTGCTGGTGGTGGGAAGGCCCACATGGGCACTGGACGCTGGGTGAGCCAGTTCCGGCCAAGAGGATGTGTGTGACCCGGCCTGGCTGCTGGGGAACGGGGTGGAGACCGCGTGGACCTGGTAAGACGCGCCCGGTTTCAGATCCTTGTGGTCTGTTGACCGAGGGCACCTCCCCACACACCACGGTTCAGTCTCGCTCGCTTTCAGGTTGAGTCCTTAAGTCTTCTTGGCCTTTGGTTCGCCCCTCTCCTCTCTCCCCTACGGTTTGTCTGTGGAGCAGTCGGGGCCCAGGACCTGGGAGCTTCGCACCGTCCCCGTGATGCTGACGACGTGTCCCTGCTGCCGCTCGACGTGTCCTCTGTGCATCGCGGAGTGGCAGCTGGACCCCGAGGCTTGGCCGGACCGGGTTCAACCCCGAGGGGGAAGGTGGTGGCTCTGGTGGTGGCGTCAACAGCGAGGATGCAAAACGTGCTGATGTGGTACTGTCACCTCGCCCTGGAACCTCTGAAAGAGCTGCTTCCCCACGCCCTGGTCCTCCAGCAGCGCCGTCACCCAGGGGCGGCGGGACGACGTGCCACCCTTCCCCGGTTATTGGTCAGCTTTCAAACAAGGAGGTGGTTCCTGGCTTCCTGCAGTGACCACCAGGGAAGTTTTTTGTTGAGCGTCATTATGATCTTGTGGATCGGAGTGTATTGGTGGGTTTTCATCCACAGCGGTAGTCCTGGCGTCCGAATCGTCCATCTCTGCCCAACGGGAGCTGCTCCAAGTCCCGCCCCATGGGAACTGCCGTCTCAGGGAGAACCCTGCTGCTGTTGTGGGTTCACCGTGACCTCACGTCCAGCCACCACCTCCCCACCTGTTCGGGGTCTGCAGGTCACTCACTTTTATAGTAAATATCGTGGGTCTTTGGTTTTACCATCTGGTCGCTCTGTTTTTTAATGTGGAGATTTAGGGTGATTCAAAGTCTGTGCCTGCATATTTATTTTAATAATGTCCAAACTTCTCTGAATCCATCACCTGGTATGGACCTGTCTGTATTTGCTCGCAAGAAGTCATTGGTTGCTTTTAGCTGTATTCTGGGGGGGACTGAGTTTTTATACTCAGCTTGGCTTTGCAGAGACTTATCCATACCAGTGCAGGTGCCCGGCAAAGGCGCGGTGACACGTTGGAGGCCGTCTTCTATGGGCCCTGGTACTCGACGTCCCCTCTTAGGAGGGGATCATCGCTCTAGGTCTGCAAACTCAGGGCCCGTCACAGGAGAAGGACGTGCATCCCCAAAGGTGGTGACGAGTGCTGACTGCAGCGAAGGGAGGACTCCGATATCTGCTGTGACGTCACACAGCGCTCCGCCCCGCCCCGCCCCCGGGAAGGTGGAGGCTAACTTTCCCTGCTGCACGTGGACCAGGGCATGACTGAGGCCCACTGACCTTGGGGAGGGAGGTTTCCGAGGCTCAGAAAATGCTGAGACAGCCTGAGAGAGGCAGGGTTTGGCGAGAACCTGCAGGGGAACCAGAGGCCTGGGCTTTCCTTCTGAATGTGGTTCACTTACCTCCGCTTGGCCTCAGATTTCTTTCTGGAAAATGTAGGATTTGGATTAAAGTTTACTTTTAGCTCTAAAACTTGATGACTGAGTTGATGGCAAAGAATTTTATGCCCCAGATGCTTTGAAAGCTTCCTAGGGAATTGGATACAAATAAGAAAATAGACAATAAAGCAGCTCAGCGTAAGGGAAATAACCTTCATTGATTACTGGCTCTGAGCCAGGCACCCCTGTTGTGTTACCCCATCTGAGCCATTCCGTGAGGCGGAGGCTGTAAGTGAGTTCTGGAGACCAACCCCGGTGTCCGGACCCACGGCTCTGCACAGCCCAGGTGCATCCTGAAAGGAAGGATCTCTAGCGGTCAAAAGCCTGAGGATTTTGATAAAAGGGAGTTACTCTAAAAGGCCAAGGGAAAGACTCTTGTTTGTTTGTGGGATGTGCACAGGCAGGGAGAACATTGAAGCTGTGTTTGGAAGATTAAGCTCTGCTCTTGGAATCATCTCAGACGTTGTTTAAAATCTAGTGATCGTACTGTGAGATGACATTCTAAACGGTTGTAGGGAGATTTTGGATTCAGCCTTGTTTTTATGGCTTTGTATGTTCCTCATATGGTGTCCCTTGAGCTTTTGGGTGAGACACTGTAAACCTTAGCATTTTTCGCTTGTGTTTCTTTATGGTTAAAACGTAGGCGTTTGAGGACATCAGTAAAACCCTTTGGGGTGTGTGTTCCGGGCAGTTCGTCCCCAGGGTTACATTTTGGCCTGATGTTAAAGGAGCGGCCCCATAATCAGGCAACAGAAAAAGGAAAATATGTCCCGGGGGTGGTGGGTGGAGGGGGCGGGACCCGGGCTGGCGGACAGATTCCAGGTCCAGGAGCCGCAGTCGGGGCCCGGGCCTCTCCCCTGCGTCAGAGCCTCGGCCCTGGCGAGCGTCTGAGCTCTCCTCCCCCACCTGCCTCCAGAGTCTGGGAGCGGGAAGGATGTAAGAGCTCCTTCCGCCCTAGGGGACATCGCTGGCGTCATACCGGGATTACACCTCCTGAAACAGATTCCGGCGTCCGACGAGGGCTCCATGGAGAGACAATGTCTCAGTCAGTGACTCCCCTGGTAAGTGGGTTAGAACCCAGGCACCCACGCCTCCGTGTGTCCATCAGAGGAGGCCATCTCGGCGGCTGTTCCATGGTCGAAGGCCCCCATCACAGAGACCACCTCTCCCTCACTGCTGAAGCCGCCGTGACTGGTGTCCACCCCCATCCGCCCTACTGAAGGGACTCAGGGTGTCCATTATGCTAGCAGAGGACCTCCCAGGACATATCCAATGGGTCACTTGCCATCAGGACCTAAGTGACCCCATGGTGACACACTCTGCGTCACTCGTTCCTCCTCAAACCTCTCTCTCCAGTCGCAGTGATTTCATCCACTCCCTCCTTGTTTAATTTACATTTTGGAAATACCTCCATGGGAGCAATGTCAAGAGTATGCTAGAAGGGCCGTAGGCTTGGGACAGAGTGACCAGCTGGGGGATGGTCAGGGGCCGTTGCATCAGCCTGGGTGGTGGACGAACCGGTCCCTTAGCAGGTGTGGAGAAAGGGGACCAATCACGATGCTTCAGATGAAGTCAAGGCTGAGTCAACAACCGCATGCGGCCAAGGAATGATTCCCGGAGCATCTTACCTCTGATGCTGAGACAGCAAAGGGTCACCTCTCTGGGGATACCAGCCCTTAGCACCAGGGGACCCTGCAGTGTCCAAATGTGGCAGCATCCACTCCCACAGCTGCCCGTGGCCGAGCTCTCAACAGAGGAGGAGGTGGTGGCGGGGCCACTGCAGGCGGGGAAGGCGCCAGTGGTCACCCGCCCCGTCTGGGGATCGGGGAGGGGGCACCAGCTCCGTCAGCTGGGACGGGAGCATCCTCTTTGGTGGGCGTCTCAGTGGCCATGCACAGGGTTCAGGTTGAAGGGGAGGGTCCTCACTGTGGAGCTTGGGCTGAGCCCAAAGAGGAAGGAAGGAATGTGTGTAACTTGCTGTACACCTAGGTGAGAGGAAAAACTGAAATTTAACTCCACACTCAGGGCCGATTCTGGAGTCTCGGGACTCAGGATCAGCTGACTTTACAGGTGGTGGAGCATGTGGGTCTTAGCAAACCACACGCTGTTTATTTTCTAACAGCTTTTTATGGAACTAGTAAATGTCACAATATTTTATTTCAGTTCTGAAGGAAAATCTCAACTGTTTCAGCACTTAACTCCTTTTTAAAAGTAAATGTGGGTGCAGGGGAAAGCACAGGCTTTACCACTTGGGAAACTATAAATGGCTCCATGGTCAGAAGAAAGTGGTCTTGTAAGCAGAATAAAATATTATTATTTTTTTAAAAAAAGCAAACTAAAAGTAACAGGATTTGACCCAAAATGCAATGGGAAAAATAAGTCACTTTTATTGTTTTGAGTATAATTTGTGTATCGGGCAGCTGGAGGCCTCTTGGCTGTGTTCTTTTACTGTGTGTGGTTAGGCCGTGATGTATCTACCAACATATTTGTAGTCATTTCTACGTGTAGTCGTTCAAGTGTTGACTGACCCCCGGTTATGGGCAAGACACCCTATTAGGTACGACGGGCACAGGTAAGGCAAAGATAGTCCCCATGGTCAAAGCTGCATGTGGGGACCGTGCCGGGGAGCCCAGGACGCAGGGCTGAGCACAGAGATGCAGGTACGCTGGCCACTGTCTCCACAGTCAGCTGGCCGAGAGCAGCCAGGGAGAGAAGGAGAGAAAGGGCCGTCCTCCTCTGGCCACCTGGGCCTGCCTTTCCTCTACCTGCTTAGCTCACCTGTCAGAACCCGCTTCCCCATTGCTCCCCCGGGGGCCCGTTGTCGGCCTTGGGATGGCTGCCGGCTGTGGCGAGAAATGACATCTCTCCATGGCTTCCCTTCTGAGTCAGACCCCATGTCCTTTCACATGGTTGAGTTAGGTGCATTTCTTTTTTTTCTGTGAACTCTTCATATCTCTAGCTGTTTTCCTATAAAAATATAGAAAGGATTTCTAATAGAAGGAATATATAAAAAATTTAAGGAATATAAGGGATACTCTTTCTATTATACTTTAAATTTTTTCTTCTCTATTTTTAGGGGCACTTGATATATTAGGGAAATCAAGCTTTTGTCAGTGGTTGAAGTTGCAGCTATTTTCCCTAGTTTGTCACTTGTATTTTTTTCTTTGCTTCTGATATCTTTCAGCCATGCAAAAGTCTTTTATTCCCCTTTAACATAACTGTAGTTACAAAGGCTGCCAGGTAATCGACAAATATACCTGTGTGCTTTAGTAGTTGTGGTGGCCCAGTTTCTTACATTAATCAAATCTCATGACCCATTTGGAATGAACCGTATGAGGAATGGTTCCAGTTTTATTTTTTCATGTGTCTATCCAGTTACCTCAGTACCACCCATTAAAACACGTCTTTTCCCCTAACCTGGGATGTCCCCTTTATCGGAGAGTACGCTGCTCTTTGCAGTTGTATCTGTTTCTGAATTTTCTCTTCTGCCCCAGGGTCTGTCTATTCACCACATGCCCTGACCATGCTCCCCGAAGCGTGGGCTTCACCACAAGCTCCACGTCCCCACTGCTCTTGCCCCAGGGTTTTCCTCTCTGTTCTGCTCTTTGATTTTGCTAAATAAGTTTTATAATCAAATTGTCTAGCTTCAGAAAAACACTGAGAGTATATGTGGTATTTTGGGGGCATTCAGCTCAGTTTACAAGCTGCTTTGGAAAAACTAACATCTTCATGTTGGGACTTCATATCCAAGGACATGGTGCTGCATACTTTTTCATTCATTGAGTTGAATTATGTGTCTTTCAGGAGTGGCTTATGGTTTTCTTCATAAAAGATTTAGACATTTCTTATTAAAATCTACACCTTGGTTTTTTGTTTTCTTTTTTCCTGTCATGTATACAGTGTTTCTTCCATTATATCAGGGAACTCATTTTGTTTGTATATATGAATGTTATTGGGTTTTGTACATGAATTGTACAACCTGCTACTTTACTAAATTCTGTTGTTGATTTGGTAATTTTCTTCATCATTTGGCTTTGGATTGCCCAGATATCCGGCCATATCACCTCTAAGCAGTCAGTGGTTCCATCTGCTTTGTGATCCTCATGTCCCAAGTTAGCTAACAAGGACTTGGTACCATGTTGAGTAGTGGTACAGTGGCAGACCTGCCACCTTTTCTTCCTGTTGTTGAGAAAGGCTCCAGTGTCTCTTTAAGTAAGATGTTCATAAAGCCTAAAATATTTACTATTCAGAAAAAGTTTGCTACTCCTGAATATCTATGAAGACATTCAACCAGCTGCAATGATTCTTAAAAACTGACAGGAAGGGCTTCCCTGGTGGTGCAGTGGGTAAGAATCCACCTGCCAATGCAGGGGACATGGGTTCGAGCCCTGGTCTGGGAAGATCCTACATGCCACGGAGCAACTAAGCCCCGTGCACCACAACTACTGAGCCTGCGCTCTAGAGCCTGCGAGCCACAACTACTGAGTCCACGTGCCACAACTCCTGAAGCCCACGCGCCTAGAGCCCATGCTCTGCAACAAGAGAAGCCACCGCAATGAGAAGCCCGCGCACAGCAACGAAGACCCAGCCCAGCCAAAAATAAAGTAAATAAAAAGTAAAGTAAGAGAAAATAAATTAACTTAAAAGAACTGACAGGAAAAATAAACTTATTAGAGAACTGGAGAAATGTGTACGCTGCCCTCATCTTGGATGACATAAAGGAATTGCTGTTACCTTGTAACAGCGTGACAGTGGTAACGCTGCGATGGTTTTTAGGAGTCGCCATCCCTCAGAGATGCACACAGAGCGTTTGCGGCCGGGCCGGGCCCGGGGTCAGTTTCAGGGGGCTCCGGGGGGCGTGGCTGCTCGGTGAGGTTGGGGACAGTCGGTGGTTGTAGGCGTTGGTTGTGTACAGCGTGGACTCATTCACTGTGCCTCCTGCCTTTGTATTGTGGTGGGACTCTTGGCGAAAAGTTAATTTAAGAGTTCAGCCCTGTCCCTCTTGTTGTAAATGTCCTCCTCGGCGACCTCCCTGGCAGTCTGGTGGTTAGGACTCCACGCTTCCACTGCGGGGGGCGCGGGTTCAAGCCCTGGTCAGGAACTAAGATCCCGCATGCCACGTGGCGTGGGGAAAAAAAAAAAAACAAAGCCCTCCTCATCATGTATAATAAGCAGCATTGTATAAGGAAGGCCCTTCAAGTTTAAAATCAGTCCTGCTTCTAGACATGATCTGGCTCAGCTGAGCATTAGGACACATTTTGAAAATGAAAGAAAAGTTTGGTTCCAGTTCAGTAAAAACCTGTATTTCAGAAAACTAAGCTTAAAATCTAAGTATATTCGATTCACACATGACACGCTGTGGCTTTGTCAACAATGGGCGGCCCATCGCTGCCTCTGCCCTTGGGGCGTTGTTCCCATCTTGTTTCACACTGCAATGAGCCATGGTTTCTGGAAGCCACTTCCTGCTTGGGTTTGTTTGTACATGTTTATAAACACACAGACTGTCCCTGTCATAGCCGACATTCCAGTCCCATTTTGTGTATTAATGCTCGGCTGAACCAACCTGGGGCCTAGGAGAACAATACTTTTAAGAGCTTGAACATAAAAATTCAGTATTACACGTCACATACGGCCGGAGTATGAGCTTTACATCCTTGTTGTTGGCCCCACTTAAGTGGAACTCATTTAGTTATGGGATAATTATATGGTATCCTTTCTTTTTTTCTTGCTTGCTTTTTCTTTCTGCTTTGCAAGCATTTATAACTTTGCTTATGCTTATTACATTTTTACAGCAGAGGAAACAATTTTGATTCTTTCTTAACCTCTGTTAGCTTGAAAAGTAATAAAATTAATCTTTCATTGTTTAAAAATGTATGAATCTTGGGCTTCCCTGGTGGCGCAGTGGTTGAGAGTCCGCCTGCCGATGCAGGGGACACGGGTTCGTGCCCCGGTCCGGGAAGATCCCACATGCCGCAGAGCAGCTGGGCCCGTGAGCCATGGCCGCTGAGCCTGCGCGTCCGGAGCCTGTGCTCCGCAACGGTAGAGGCCACAACAGTGAGAGGCCCGCGTACTGCAAAAAAAAAAATAAAAAAATAAAAAGTATGAATCTTGACTGTGTTGGGGTTCACGTGAGAAGTACACAAGGGTATTTTGTTTCTCAGGTTTCTGTATTTGGATAGTAATGTACATATCTTTTTCTTCCAAGAATGCATCATTTTCACTTTGCCTCTCAGAGTTTATGGTCCAGCAGAACCTCAGAACATGGTGTTTGAGGATGTGTGTCCCCTTCTGACGTCCTTAGATGGGTGAGTTAAAATATTTCTGAGGTCAATTAACACAGCTACATGTAAATGTAAGTAGGTTTCATTCATGCTACACACGAGAGTTGAACATGAGCGTCTGAGCCTTTCATGTACGTGTAGAGCAGACCCACAGCCCAGCCTCCACGGCCCTTCTCCTAGGAGGAGGCGTAAACGCGATCTGAGGAATGATTGTTAAAGGAACACATATGCCTTGGGTCCAGATGATCATTCAGTTGCATCACGTGCTGCCTTAAGACTGAGATGGCAACAGCCTTCTTCTCTCTGGGATTCTTTGTACGTTTCAGGCTTTTCTAAAGTCTGTTAACAATGTTGACACTAGATCAAGGGCTCATCCCTGTGGGAAGGAGCCTTTCCCCATGGAAACTACTACTGGTTTCCAAGGCAGTGGCCATGACCTAGGAATAAGGGTCACTTTTCAGCAGTAAAGTGCATAGCTCTGTTGACTTAACTGACACACAATAAGCCAAGACTTTCCACTTTGGGGCATCTTGAAGAATCTCGGTTTGGCGGAGAAGTTGACATCAAGCGTCCTGAAGGAGATGCATTTGTGTTTGTCCAGCACAGCCAAATCCAACAAAATGGGAGCTGTAATTATAGGGCTGGATCCAACCACAGCGCTGCAGCATCTGACATCACGGGGTGCAGGGAAGGCTCGTGAACCCAGAGGTCAGGTCAGCACAGAAACCGCGTGTTGTCAACTGCACACACCTACCCGGCCCCTCCTCTGGAATACTGGGGTTTTCAATGTCCATCTGACAAAATTTCTTCCATTGAAAATGATAGGAGTCTCTCTCTGTCTCTTTTTTCCTAAGTAGGCATCTAATTAAGCAGATTCCAGAAATAAAAAATGGCATCGTGGTTAAAATGATCTTTGCCTGAGTTGCCTTTTCCATAATAAATATGAAACAGATGGCATATTTTAAGTCCTGGGCCAGTTCATTCCTCTCTGCATTCCTCAGTGGTTTGAAAGATCCCTTTAAGAGCTCATTTATCCACTGCAGTCAAAGACATCCCCCCGCTCCCCCGCCAAAAACACATGCATCTCTCAGGGAAGGTGTAAGAGATGTGGAATACTGTGGGGTCATGTTATAAATACCTGGAGACTCTTCAGTTCTGGAAGAAAAAAACACAGTATGGTAGCAGAGAAGGCTTTGATCAGTTCTCACCCTCACATATGGTTTCCATCATCTTTTCAGGGAACAGTCAACCTTGGAGGCAGAGGCCTCCAGGATCTCTAGGGCTTTTCGTGTCACTGTTCAAGGTCAGAACCCATCCAGAACTCTTCGAAGTCATTTTATCAGAGCCACAGCCTTTGTTTGACTGTAGGAGGGGAGGGGTCTGATTAAAGGTTGATCAATGGAATCAGAATCTCTTCGGGTGGGGCCTGTGCTTGGATGTTTAATCTCCCAGGAGACACGAAAGGGGGTCGGGGCTTAGCTTCAGCCACGTGTGGGCCAGGATCACCTGCAGCTTCACGGCCAAGCATATAAATGTGTACCTTAAACGTACTTCAGATATTTCCCATCTTCTCATTGACGTCTTGGGCTAATGGCACAAATGGAAGGAAACGTATGGATCCTTCAGTTGTTCTTGTCTTCTGTGAAGTAAGCTGCACCAAAATAACCCCAAACTGTAGGACTGTGGTGGGCAGGCCGGCCTGGCACTGAGAGGGTGTCGGCACAGTCTGGCTGAAATGAAAACCCCAAGGCCCTTGGAGCAACAAAGCGTAAGAATACTTCACAACCTTAAGTTTAACTGTAGTCAGCAATGCTGGCAATCATAAATGTAACGGGGAAAAATATTTTTAGGACATCAGAAGAAAATATGCAGACTTTTATATCGTTTCATGTACATTTTAGTTAGCCTGATTTTATGAAGATGAGGTTACTTCAGGCAACTCCAAAAGTTCGAACGAGTGGGGTTGAGGAGGAGGGCCTGGCTCAGGAAGGCACCTCGGGGAGGCTCTGAGGGCACGGGCGCCAGCCGCGGTCTCCCACGAGGAACTGTGGAGACACCTGCGAGAAACAGGTGTCGCTGAGCTGCATGTGTGTGTAAACATGAATGTGATTTAATCCAACGTGTAACCAAATAACCACAAGGGTGGATTATGCAAAAGACGGTTGTAGTTAAATAAGGTCCGGTTTCTCAGGAACGGAGGAACAGGGATTCAAAGGGAAGTGTGTCCAGGTGTTTCATCCACGTGGCACTCTGCTCAGAGTCCAGTCACGGCACTAGGCCCACTGGGTGTCTTTCTGTCCTGAAGTCTGGCTTGCGTTTTAGGTACAATGTTTGCATCATGGCTTCCGGACAGACAGGAAGTGGGAAGAGCTTCACCAGGCTGGGCCCGCGTTCCAGGGAGGAGCCGGCCCCACTGTCGGGATCCTTCGGCAACTCGGGCATCACCCTCAGAGCCGCTGGGGGACTCTTCAGGTACTGGGCGGGCAGTGAGGATGAGCAGAGATACGACAGACGCAGGTGGTGAGAGTGACTGTGTGTGTGGGAGACCACGTCCCATCCTCCATCGGGACACGTTCAGAACGGCCGAGCGTTCACTTCTGGGCGTTATTACCACAAATGCTAGAAATGCTTATGACACATTTACGTCGAAATTCTATCAGCGAGACAACACTTCTCGAGGAGATCTCTAGTTAGACGGCTTCCCCGGTCAGGGGAGGGTGGAGGATGCAAGACAGAGCAGGGAGGGGACAGGGTGAAAAGCCGTGGGCTTGCCCTTGCTTCCTGCCTGGGAAGAGCAGACACACCTGGTCCTCTTTGTGGGGTGACAACGAACGTGCGTTGAAGAGTCTCCTGTGCCGCTAACGCGGCCCCAGGAGCCACAGAGGCGCGTCCCCTGCTGTTGTCACGATTTTCCCACTACAGTCACTGCTAGAAAAAACCAGTAACAGTTGCCCCGTGTGGTCCAGGAGGCCGTGGTGCCAATGTCTCCTCCCGTTGGTCACTGACCTCCCGCCCTTGGGGAGTCCCGGTGTGAGATACTCATCTTCACTTTTTTCAAAAAATTAACGAATTAATTAATTAATTTATTTATTTTTTGCTTCATTGGGTCTTCTTTGCTGTGCGCGGGCTTTCTCTAGTTGTGGCGAGCGGGGGCTACTTTTGGTTGTGGTGCACAGGCTTCTCATTGCAAAGGCTTCTTTTGTTGTGGAGCATGGGCTCTAAGTGTGTGGGTTCAGTGTGGCTCTCAGGCTCAGTAGTTGTGGCGTGCAGGCTTAGTTGCTCTGCAGCATGTGGGATCTTCCCAGACCAGGGCTCGAACCTGTGTCCCCTGCATTGGCAGGCGGGTTCCTAACCACTGTGCAGCCAAGGAAGCCCCAACTCATCTTCACTTTTGCTCACCGTTTCCTAAGAGCTGTGGCTCACCCTACGTGCGCTCCATATGTCCCCAGAGCCTGTCAGCCCCTGGAGGGAAGGCGTCTCCTGCAGCAGGTGTTCAGTGGAGCCAGCTGGCCCTCTGTGCTCCTATAACCCCTGGAATCCAGGTTTTGTCTCCATATCTTCTTACGTCATCCTTTTGTGTCTTAAAATCAGAGCCAAAACATAAGAAGTCCCACAAAAGCCTGATATTTTGGTTCCTCTTCAAACCAATATTCTTTCATTATTAGTGCACATGAAAGATGTATTTGTTAATTTACTTCTACTAACTCCTTCTGAAAAAAAAGCTTCGTGAAATATTTCCCAATTTTTGGTAGTTCTTTTTCTCCAATTGTCTCTTGTGATTTTCAGAATCAGATCGTTTCCTAGGAGATCAAACCCGTCAGCACTGGTGAGCTGCTGCTGTGGTAACGAGCATCCTGAAAGTCCCTGAGGCCACAAGGCCCTCAAGGGCTGTGCTCAGCGTGGCCACCAGAACGCATGGAGAAGGCTTGGGACGAGGCCAGCCCTGGGGACCCTGCCTGTCTGGTCGGCCCGAGAAGGCAGAGGGCCAGGCCTGAGTTCCACGGGCAGGACGCTTGTGGGCAACAGAGCAGCCCTCACAGACACAGGGGTCACTCATTTAGGGGTGAAGCCCTCGTGTGGGGACACGGCACCACGTGAAGCATTTGGTTCCGTTTCAGGTTCAAGAGACAGAGGCTTTGGTGTGAGTCAGAACTTCTCTGCAGAGCCGCTGGCACTTGCCAAGGGTGTCACCTGGTCCCTCTCCAGGGACCCCTCAGCTGGCCACAGCCATGCTTGCTGGAAGTTGGGTAGCACCATGGGATAATGTGGCAGGACGGCTGCAGCAGCACGTGGCTTTCCTGGATGTCATGGAAGACGGACACGGGGGAGATAGGTAGTGGGTGAGAGGATGGTGTTGTGTCCGCCACGGAGAGGGGTCCTGGGGAGAAGTGCTCCTCCCGTCTCCCCGGCCCTCATTTTCTTACCCACATTTAAAGTGCCTGCTCTGAGCGGCACCTGCGCTGGTAACACTCACGACCGTCCAGACCAGCGGAAGCAGCGTGGCTGGTACCAGGTATCAAAGCATTGACTGGTAACTGACCTCCCTGCTAAGCATATTTTCAAGGCCCAGAAGCAGAGAGATGAGGCGATAGAAAGAAGAACGCAGGTCAGAAACGGGGCCAGAATAGTGGGGAGTTAGAGCATCCTCCCCTGAGCCTCACACGACTGCCGTCTTCTTGTCTTGTGCTGGGGACCCTAGGGGGCAGGCAGGCAGAGTGTTCCTTCATTGAATCCCTGGTGTGAGCTGTGCACCTGCTTACAGTCTGCTCCAGACGAATCTGGATTTGCAGACAAATAACGTACAGGTCATGTGTATTTGGTTCTGGAGCTTGTCCACGGGGACAGCAAACAGAGGCCAAGGACTCAGGGCGGGACCGAGGCTGCTGAAGGCGTCCGGAAAGAGATCCATTAGGACCGCACTTGGACAGTCAGCCTCTCTAGAGATGGACACACAGCTTCACCAAATAGGGACATCACACTGACACATTATTAAGTCACCTCATTTCCACAGTGGGTTTATTCATGTTTTGAGTCTTGGGCATGAAATGATAACTTAAATTGTGACAGGTGCTCCCATAGAGCTCAACGTCTTACAGCATTCGGAGCCTTCAGACGGGATTTTGACTCTGTTCTTCCGTGTTTGTGGCCACGGGCGAGGCTTACCTCCCCAGTCCTCACTGTCGTTTGCAAAATGAGAATGATAGTCCAAACATGGAAAATTTTCTACCTCTTTGTTTTCTAATCACAAGTGGACAAGATCCAGAAAGGAATGCGTGCAGCCGTATTCGTGGGTCAGTTTGTGCCCAACTCATGATGCAGCACAAAACCATAATAACCTCGGGCATTGGTATCAGAGGATGTTTATATGAACGCTTTACCTTAAAAACGGTTACTCTTAAATTGCTAAGGGGGCCAAAGGAAGGAATTCCCCTGCCATTTTCAATAAAGCAAAATTCTAGTTGGGGTTCTTTCTGCCTAACACCCTCTCCTGAGTCCTCGGGAACCTGGCTGCTGGCCTGCGTCTTCTCCGGTGACCTCGGCTGTCATCTTAACCACGGCATTTACAAGGCTCTTCTACCTGCTAGACACCGCTGCAGGCACACGTGATCATATTCAGCCCTCATGGTGTCTAGAACAGACACAGACAAATAACCAGGACCCAGGAGGACCCGGGCAGGAATAGATGAACAGGACGAAAGTGGCCGAGGACACCTGGAGGGGGTGCTCGTTGGTGGGGACTGTGATCGACCCGCCACCTCCCTCCACCCTGACTCTGGGCTCAGCACCTGACCTGCGTCTCACGGGAGCCTCTGCGTATTTTATATAAAATGTATCACACTATTTTGGAATCGTTTGCCTACTAAACACTTTGTTTCTTCAAAGCCAAGAATGAAGACTAGTTTCAACATTGTTCCCAGAATCTAGCCAGTAACTGAGTGATACTTGTGTGACGAATGAATCAATGCATTAAGCAAATCAAGTACTTAATTTAATGGAAGAAAAATCTTTCCAATTAGCTCCCCAGTATTGTATAGATAAGAAATGTAATTCAGGTTTGGGGCCCTTTGGAGGGATGGAGCCGAGTGCTAAGAGGGGCTCTGGGTGCATTTTTCCTAACGTGTGGCGGAGGGGATGTACTATCTGTAGCTTAGTGCACCTCGGTTTTTCAGTTTTCAGACAGATACTCTTCTTACAGTGTTCTCAGTAAACCCCAGTGCTGAGAACAACCCAAATCTGAACTCTTTGCTAGCAGTTATTTTCATCAGAGAATTTAGCTTATTTTTCTTTCATTGTCGTCTTTTTGATTTTCTTTTTTTTAAATTAATTTATTTATTTTTGACTGCACTGGGTCTCCACTGCTGTGCGCAGGCTTTCTCTAGTTGTGGCGAGCAGGGGCTACTCTTCGTTGCGGTGCGTGGGCTTCTCATTGCGGTAGCTTCTCTTGTTGCGGAGCGTGGGCCCTAGGCATGCAGTCTTCAGTAGTTGTGGCGCATGGGCTCAGTAGTTGTGGCACACGGGCTTAGTTGCTCTGCAGCATCTGGGATCTTCCCGGAACAGGGCTTGAACCCTTGTCCCCTGCATTGGCAGGCGGATTCTTAACCACTGCACCACCAGGGAAGCCCCTAATTTTCTTAATTATCATTAGAAGACATTAATGGCTCATTTTATCCATAGCTCTCTTGTGGATGCTGGTGAAAAACCCAACCCAGCAATGGTTGAGTAGGACCCGTCCAGGCCAGTGCTCAGAATGTCTTTATGGACAAGAAAAAGCACAGTAGTCAAAATCAGACTGGCTTTGCTGGGCAAGTGTCCAAGATGAAATTGTTTGTTCCTTGGTGACTGGGTTGTCTGTCAAAGGGACAAAGCAGGGACGTGGGCGTCGGGGAGGAAACCCAGGGTCAGGGTCACTTCTCCCTGGGGTAGGACTCTGGGGTTTTGCTCTAAGTGTGTAGTGTCTTTATTTTTAAACTGATCTGCAATCTGCATGTAGTACTTTAAAACCTGAAACAAAATAAGATGTGTGGTTGTTTTCTTAAGAGCCTGGGTGGGTTTTAGAGAGGTCATGGTCAGGGCTTAGTTGGAAGGCGCTCTACCAGTGGAACTGACTCAGTTCCATGGACTCAATCTCCCCTGAAACAGAACAGATTTTAAAATCAACAAGCCCAGTTGCTGGACCAGTGCTCAAAGACTTTGCAGCTTGCTTTGGGCTTCTGGGTGGGATTAAACTCGGGTGTGGTGACTTCTGAATCAAGGCTGTGGGCTCTTCAAGCATCTTTATAGAGTGTGATTAGAATCTGAATGCTGAAATCATTGATTTAGATACAACTCAGATAAAACTGTCTGTATTCCCAAGACAGTTATTTCTCTCTGCAATTTAAGGAGGACATTCCCTTCTTCCTGCATGGTCTTGATTAGTGAGATGCTGCCCTGTGCTCATGAATCATGAGGTTAGCTGCTCATTTTCCAGGACTGTCTCTCGTTGAAATCATTCTCTAACCGCTTTCTCCACGGGGTTATCTAAGTTCCTCCGATGGTTTAGTCTCTTGTGTGTCCCTCCCTGCCCCTCCTCCAGACTGATTTCAGAAGATCTGTCAAGGAGCCCCGAGGTGGAAGTTTCCGAAGTGGAAGTTTCCATAGTGGAAGTTTATAACAATGACATTTTTGACGTCCTGGCCAACGACAGGTGTCGAGAGGCGTCTGGGGTGGAGCCGCAGGTGCCGACAACCCAGGAGGGGAAGGAGGTCTCTGGGCTGACCTACGAGTGAGTAGTCCAGGTGCCAAGCTCTGGGAACAACTGCACGTTCAAGGGGCCCCACGGAGAACCGGCTGCATCATCCGAATTGGCGCTCTCCCAGAGAGAAGGTCCATTGTGTTTCACTGCTTAGTGTGTGGCTCACAATTTTCAGTTTGCTTTAGAAGTGATCTTTTAAAATCACAATGAAAACAAATTAATTAATTCTTTAGAATATCTTCATTAAGAGTTGATGGGACAGGTGTTATCCCCGCAGCTCAGCTGAGGGAACAGGTGTGGAGAAGTCACAGGACTTGCCCGAGGTCACTCAGTTAAGCACAGTATCCTTGGGTTCCACTGGTCATATCAGTATTTTACCGAATACACTAAGGAATCCTCTTGTGAAAAAGCACAGCTCCTCTTCTTAATTAGATCTTCTCTTCAGAGCCCCGCATTCTTAAATCCATGTTCATGAATCAGGTTTGCTCCAAGGTGGGGGGGTCACCTGACTGACCACACAGGCAGGAGAAGGGATAAAGGGTCAGGGTCATGCTGCCCGAGTCCTGCGGTCTTGAAGTTATCGAGGGAAGGGTCTGCCAGCTATTTCTAACACTTGAAAAAGCCTAAAGGAAATCACGGTAAGTTTACACAAGTTATCCACAACTGTCAGCTTTTGACTAATAGACAATATGATCAAAATATTGTCTCCTGAAGATCAGAAGTTCTACTTAGCTGTCATATCTCATGAATTAAAACAGGAAAGTAAATTACATTTTTATTTCATAAATTTGATTTGATAGACAAAGTATTTTAAAGTCTTGAGGTTCTTGAGGGTGCCGTACCTAAAAGAACGCTTGATGTTGAAAAGACTGGGAACCTCCATTTGGTTCCAAAACAGCTGATTATTTCCGGATGAAGCAGTTAGAGACACAATAAGGCAGTTAGGCCTCATAACAGTAAAAATCTGATTTATGAGGTTTAATTTTGTCTAAGATATGCTGCTTTCTTGAGCTGGGTACGCTTAGCTTGTATGCGAGGTCTCTGTGCGGAGAGTTAGAGGTTGACGTGCAGGCGGGCCTCCCCGGTCCCTCGGGGACGTTCGTGCGCTCTGAGCACCCTCGGGATCCGCCCACAGTGCGGTGGGGCTCGTGACGCTCGTGGCGGGGTCCGCAGCTCGGCCGCGCAGGCGGCCACCGCAGCGCCTGCCGACTCCTCCAGCTCTCACCTGCTGACCGCGGTGCCTCTACCACAGCTGCTTCCCCCGCAGCAGCAGCGAGCGGCCATCTGTGCCCAGTCAGTTGCCTGTAATAGGAAGCCACGTGCGAAGGACAGAATCCGCGCACCTGTAGGCTCTGGGCATCGCACAGAGCCCTGGGGAGGAACTGCAGCCACATATTCGGAGGGTCTGGAACCCAAACCCATGTCTGGGAGCATGTGCGCGCCAAGCTGCGGCTCGTGGGCCTGGCGGGCAGCGAGTGCGCGGGTAAGAGCGGGAAGCCTTCCCCTGGGTGGCCTGGGGACGAAGGGTCCTGACCGTGAGTGGACGGGGGTCCCAGGCCCGCTGTCCCCTCCCAGATGCCCTTTAAATCCCAGCCCCATCCTCCTGGTGCCGTCTCAGCACTGAGACCCTGCGTGTCAATCCAAACACTGCTCCCCACGGGTGACCTGCGGGGACGGGAGCCCGTTTCCCCTGAAAGCTTCCCCTGCTGGCTGTCAGCAGGGGACACCAGGGGGACGCAGGGTCTCCTCTACCTGCTCTTCCCAAGAAGCCTCCGTTTTGCTTTTCTGATTCATCTTGATGTCGCCCTGAATTCATGTAAATCCTGCACTTTCCCAGGGTGTCTGGAGCGACGGGATCAGCCCTGAGGGAGACTTCGTGCATCAGCCGGAGCCTGGCGGCCCTCGCAGACGTCCTGGGGGTGCTGTCGGCGGGCAGAGGCCACGTCCCAACAGGAACAGCGGGCTCACCCACCTGCTCCAGGACGCGCTCGGTACTGCCGTCCCATCGGTGCCCCAAAGAGGGGAACTGCTGCTCCCCTGCCCCTCACCCCGGGCTCGCCCCTCCCGGCCACACCTCCTGGGGGGGGGGTCACTGCCGGCCCCTCCTCAGGACTTGCAGTGCTGTTGAGGACACTGCCACTCTTCTCAGTGTTGTCTGTTCCTGGGTGGTTTGTGGAGCGTGGGCACCACCAGCCCCTTGGCTGGGCTCCACGCTCCTAGGGGTGTGGCACACACAGGGGTCTCTGAGCTGTGGGACTGCATTGCACCTGCACGGACGCCCCTGCTCTGGGCTGTGCGCACTGGCTGGCCACGGGGAGGCTGGACTCCTGGTTGCAGGTGCCACAGATCCAGCTGAGTTAGAAGGAGTGTGGGCGACCCTTGGGGCTGTTGAAGCATCAGGCTGTGGGTTTGGGGATCGGGGTGACCTGACGACGTTGGCCCTCACCAGCTCAGGCTCCGAGCCGATGTGGGGAAACTCCATGGGGGCTCTGTCCTGCACCAGGCTGTCTGTCCGGCAGGCAGGTTCCTGAGCTGAGCTTCTCTGTCAGACTTCCCTCAAGGCAGCCCCGGCCCAGCTCAGGCCGCCCACCCAGCAGGGAGCTCGGGACGGGAGGGGCAGGGTGGGCACCCCCAGCGTCTCCTACTGAATTTGACAACAGTTAAGTGGCTTGTCTTTCCTTGGGAGACACCGGTCATGGGAGGCTAATGGAGCTCCTGCCATGGGGGATAAACATGGGCAGGGGGATGGAAACACCCAGGGGAGGGGTCAGATTGCTCTGTTTGGAGCTGCACCCCGTCCTGGGATGACTGAGGCGATGCTCCAGGGCTCTTTCTGTCCCTGGCCTCAGGGTCTCCCTCTCAGTCTGTTCACAGGATGAGTGGGGGGCTGCTCCCAGGGCCGGTGCTCAGCCCAGGACACGCATGGCTGGGGGGGAGGGGATGGAGGGGCTGGGCGCCCGCAGCCCACACTCTCGTCTCCACGGCCGGGCTGTTGTGTCTGCCTTCCATCCCCTCCACTCCCGCCCTTCCCGTCTTTGGTTTTCCTCCCAAACTGTTGACCCTACTGCTGGCCTTTGAGGAAAGCAAGAGCTGGATTCCACTGTGGGGAGAAGCCCAGGTGCTCCTCACCAAGGGCCCGGAGGAGGCTGAGGGCACCGCGAAGCACAAAGCGGGACCCCAGCCTCGCCAGGCGCAGCCGGGGGCCTCTGCCCCCTAAGCTGCAGGGGCACTCCGCGGGGAGCCCCTGGGGCGCCTGGGCTGGCGCTGCTGGGGCCGGGCTGACCCCTCCTGAGCCGGCACATACCGCGACCTGGGCTTCGCAGAGCTTTAGCGATGCCACTTTTGCATTAGAATCTTTCCAACTGCGTGTGGTCACTTCTTTTTTCAAGGAGGTGATGCAAAGTTACGGGGATCGTGGGCGTGGCCCAGGCCAGAGGCACGAGGCTGAGACGCTGCAGAGCCTGGGGCTTGGAGCCCGAGCGAGCGCCGCAAGCGGAGTGAGGCCGTCCAGCCCCCAGAAAACTCGGGTGAAGGAGAGGTGGCTGTGGTAATGGGCTTTTGTCCCTTAAAATGTGCTTCCTGGCACTGCCTGTAATGTGTGTGCTATGAAAATAAACACACTGAATTTGAAGTGTGTGAAGCCGGCCCACGTCTGGACAGATCACGGAGGCGGCAGGAGGCTGGGGGAGGCGGGTGCGTCCGAGGAGCCGCCTTAGGCGGGGAGGACTTGGGCGGGGCCCACGGGTGGGTCCCAGGGGCTGGCTGGCTGCCGGCAGGAGGGACGGGGAACCTGTCCCCTCGTTCGGCAGAGACGGGGTGTAATGGGGTGCCGGGTGCACGCACCCCGCAAAGAGCAGGTGACTGTGTGTCCTTATTCTCCCTCACGAGGACCTGCTCGAGCCCATGTCAGGGGGCCGAGCATGATGCAGACTCAAGGAGGGACCCCGGGCCTCAACCCTGGGGCCTGCGAACAGAACTGGGGGGCCCTGCGGACTTGGAGAGGAGAGCGGGGCAGCTTTGCCCCCTGGAGCCCGGCAGCTGCGAATGTGGGAACCACACCCCGTCGTTGTTGCTGGCTGTGGTCCTGGCTGTCCCCACATCCCTCCCGGGACAGGCGCAGCCCCGTCCCCACTGGCGGCTGCTGAGCAGGTGTCAGTGCAGTAACGGACTTCCCTCTGCTTCTCAGAGCACCTGAGCATTGCTACAGGCCCGCCAGGCTGCGGAGGGCCGTCCACAAGGGTGGACCGTCCATGTGGCTCTCCCTACATCACCCCATTGCTCCGAGGGTTTGGCATGTGCCCAGAGAGGACAGTGCTCGGGAGGGAGCTGCCCGGGGCAGGGCCCGGCGGACAGGTGAGCGTGGAGGCATCAGCTGCTTAGTGCGGCGTGGCCACCCGTGTCCCAGCAGGAAGAGTCTGTAGCTCCGCAGCAGGGAACACGCGGGCGTCCCCGAGAGAGGACCAGGGTCTGGTCACCCGTCTCACAGAGGGCGTGACCCCAGCCTCCAGGAGCCCGGTCCGTGAGGCCTGGCCCTGTGGGGGAGGGAGGAGGATGAGCGGGAGAGGGAGGTGCCCGGTTGGGAAGACCCCGCAAGGGCTGCCACCCTCCGGGCAAGAGGAATCCCAGAGCCACGCGGAAGATGCGCATTCTGATTGAGATCAGAATGGTTTAGATCTTTTCTACATGTGGAAATGAAAGCGGTAACACCCAAAGACGAAGCGAAAAGCTGAGGAACCTGGCAGAGATTCTGTGCACAGCTCGGGGAGTGGGTCGCAGTGGGTCCGGGTCAGCACCTAGGCACAGCCAGCACCTCCAGGAAGGAGGGGACACGCTGGTCCCAGCCCAAAGGAGGGGCTCCGCTCCACAGCGGCCTCCAGTGTCTCGGGCTGGGCACTCTGCACCCCTCCAGGGCACCCAACTCCCAAGAGTGCCTTCTGGGTGCCCACGACAGGAGGGGTGGCAGCCACGCGATGCAGGAGCCGTGGGCTGCTCCCCACGTCCCAGCCGCCGGGACACGGCTCCCCGGGGACCCGAGGGGCCAGCGCTGGGGGCGGGAGGGGTGCTGTGTGGAGGAATCACACACCATCAACCACACAATTAGATCCACGATAGATGGATCAGCAGAGAGACGGCAGACGATTTAAACAGAAGGGCTAAGTGGACCTATTTGTGTGGGACACACACATGAACGTGGCAGCTACGGAAGCAGCAGAGCACAGACGTGTGTCACATTCACAGCTCAGCTATCGTGAGCAGCGTAGCCAGTGGAGGTAGAAGCTTCTCAAATGGTGAAGACTCCGTAACGTGACAAATCAGTTTCAGCTTCCCTTGACTCACGTGACTTTCACGTTCCTGTGAAGAGGGGCGTTAAAGCAGCAGGTGCGATCCTGCGTGACGTGGCGGGAAGCAGGGTGGGGCCCCAGGCTCAGCGCATGCAGGGTCCTCACCTGGGAGTGCCCGCCGGCGTGTCGGCCGGTCCTGCGGGCGTGAGGGACCTGTTCGCGGAACAGGACCGTCTGCGCACTGCGTAGTCCTAGAACGCCCAGCCCCGTCGTGGTGACAACCTGGGACTGCCACGGCGCCGAGTCGCCCCCCGAGGACTTAAAGGACTGGCCCGAAGGCAGGTGGATGCGACTGCAGCGAGCTCCGTTCTCTAACTGCCCCTCACCTGCTTGCCAAGCTTAGGAATGCCGTTAGCGGGACGAGGCCTTTTGGGGCGGATTTGAAGCCTTAATACAGCAGGACAGCAGTAACCGAGTTTCTCCGCAGGACAGGCGCGGACCGCCGCAGCTGCGCAGGACCGCTGTCAGCTCCTGCATCTATTTCGGCGTAGAAGAGGGAGCTGGGGGACACGGGTGCCCAGAGAGCCACGGACAGGTCACAGCCCTGAGGGCTGCGAGGCCAGAGGAGCCGCCCGCCATGCTCCCACGGTGCCCGGCTGCGTGAGATGGGCTCTGCCCTCGGGGACAGTGGCCGCTGCTCTAGGCACTGGGCCCTGGGCCAGGCTCTGCGTGACCATCCGATCGTGTCTCTGTTTGCCCCGCAGGCCTACGCGCCCACTGCCCCCACTTGGCCGTTCTTTGGGGAGAAGCAGGTGGCACTGGCTGTGGCGGGTAAGCGCCCCACCTCCCTTCCGTGCGTGTGACCAGTTCTCCCGGCTCCACCTCCCCTGTCCCCCCACGGCCCTGTGTCCTCCTGCGGCGAGAACGACACCCGGGAGATGCTGCCTGCCTTGCCAGACGCCCGCTGAGGACGTCCCCTGAGACAGTCGCTGGTCGCCCAGGCCTGGGCCACCACGAGCCTCACGGTTGGAACAGCGGGCCACACCCTGACAGACAGTGACAGGGGCCTGCGGAGGACGGGGGAGAGCTGCCACAGGCCAAGGGCAGGGGTCCTGGGGGCCGGCCAGGGCTGTGCCAGCACGTCGTCGTGGCCGGTGGCGTCCCAGCCCTCAAAGTGGCCACGGGCCAGCCTCAGGACAGCTGTCCTGTGCTCTCTGACTCTGCGCTGCTGGCAGAAACAGAAAACACTTCATTTGTGGAGGAAGCAGATGTGGGGTCTCAGGCTCACTGTGGCGTCCCTGTGGGGCGCCAGCATGCCGTCCAGGCTCCAGGGGCTCCCGTGGTCCAGGCACGCAGGAGCTGCCCACACCCTCCCTCCCGGGGGAGGCCCGGGCTGGGCTGGAGGCAGGGCTCGCGGAGCCCAGAGGGAGCCGGCACCGCCCCCTGGGCCCCCTGGGCCCCTGCACCGGGCGTGTCGCCCGTGTCCACTCGCTCACTCAGTCACGGGGCCACCCCTGGGAAGCCCACTGCACGACGCCGCGCCCTGTGGGAGCACCAGGCTGTTCCATACATGTGGCAAAGCCCCGCCATCAACGACTCCATAACCAGTTGGGGGTTAGATGTGGCCCCCATTTCTGCTCCCCCATCCACACAGCAGCAGCAGGGGCAGGTGTGTGGACCAGAACCTCTCAGGTAGACCCAGGTGCCCCCGCCCTGCTGTCCCAGGACAGGCCTCATACAAGGACAGCTGAGGGAGGGAGCTGGCCGTCCCCAAGTTTTGGCAAATAAGTGCTTCAGGGACTTGTTGCCACTTTGGGGAACCTGCTTCCCAGACTTGCTCACCCATCGCTGGGCCGAGTTGCCCGCCGTGGACGGCCCAAGTCCTTGTGCTATATCCACCCCGCACCTCCCTCTGCTGGATGCCCCCTCCTCCTCAAAGCCTCCAGCCACGCCCACAAGATTCCTGGGGGGCCGTGGCCTTTTCAGGTGGCCGAGGTGTATTAATGATTAACGTGTTCCTACATCTGCTCTCGGAGGAAAGCTGGGTTTGCATTCACGGGAGCCCCACGCCCCCCAGGAGGAAGCAGAGAGCAGAGGGGGCGCTGGGACACGTTCCCGTCTGTGACCAGAGGTCCTCGGGCAGAGCCCCTGGCGGGCCTGGGTGGGTTGGGCCTGCGGCCTGAATCTTATATAAACTGACGGTGATGGGGACCCTCCCGCAAGGGAAAAAAAATAAGGTGATGCACTCTAAAGTAGGTAGCAGACAAATACCTAAAGAAAAACTTAAACACCATCAAGTCACAACTTCAAAACTTTTCAAAAACAGGCAAATATCACAAATAACCACAGAATTCCGCGAGGCACTTCCACCACTTCATTTAACAGCATCCGCAGTCTTTCCTGGCTGCGTCCTCGACCACGTCCTTGACTGAGGAAGTCACCCTGCTTTCTCCCGGTTTCCCCCAACGCCGGTGTTTGCAGCTTGCTCCCTTCACAGCCACAGGAGGGCCTGGGAGGTCTGTGAGCCGTGGGCCTCCCTGCCGCCCCCGCCCCCGCGGTGACAGCTTTGCTGCTGCATGCTTCTGGCACTGGGGGGTCAAGGTCCCCACGAGACATGACCTCTGACCGCAGGGATCCTCCCGCAGGCCACTGCTGTCCCCGTCCAGCTGTCCGTGACTGTGAACCCCGCGGGTATCTCCCACCAAACCCCACCTCCCCCTTGGCTGGGCCCTGACTGCCCGCCGGCTCCGCCCATGGGGAGGGTGACGGGGTGCACGGTGGGGTGGAGGGACAGCCAGCTTAACCACTGACGGTTAAAAAGTCCCAGTCCTGCAAATTTTTCCAAATGGTGTCACCATGTGAACATGCCGATGGGGCCCAAAGCCCAATGCTCATGGCCTGGCGGTCAGCTCGCCCTGCCTGGCGCAGTAAAGAGGCCCGTCTCCTCCGTGCCTGGGCCGCAGAGTCCCCACCGCAGGAGCCCCGGGCGGGGCCTGCCCCCAGGGTCTCCGGACACAGCTGAGGGATGCGGTCCTCCGCCCACACGCTCATCTCTTCCTAGTCTCAAAGCCCATGCAGCCCTTCTTGGGGAATCAGGCTTTTCTGGAGAAAGGACACCCTGAACCCGGATTCTGTCTCCCAAGAGGGACCCAGGGCCAGAGGGCAGAGAAGGCTTCACAGAGCGGAGGTGGCCGGCTGGACACGTACCCTGGAGTCCTGGCCCATGACCGAGAGGGTGAGGTCCCCAAACGAACTGCTGCCAGGTTGGGCTGCGGTGCTTCTCTGGCCCCAGAGTCCCCGGGGCAGATGGGCCACGCTGGTGGACATGCAGGTTCCCAGGGCCCAGCAGCGGGTGGCTGGCCCAGGAGTGGGCCCTGAACAAGCCCTCGGGGTTCTCGGGAACTGGACCTGCTAGCGTGACCTCTGGCCTCACGGGGGAGCCGGTGGTCATGTCCGGCCCACGCGTTGCTGAGCCATCTGCCCGCCCGCCCTCCAGCGCCCAGAGGGAACCTGGGGGGCTTGCCTCTGAGCCCTGACGAGTGTGGAGGGAGATGTGTCGGGGCGCCCCCCGCAGCCCTGGTGGCCACACGACCCCTGGGGCGAAGGTGGGTCAGTCCTGAGTGACCCCTCACAAACTGCCGGTCCCCTGCTAACACCCGTTTTCCGGGGCGTCTGCAGCATCTGCCTTGCCCGAAAGGCCTTGGGTCCCAATCCACGCAAGATGAAGAGACGGTTTTCCTGATGCTGCAGAGAAGCCTCCTTCCTCTCCTGGGGAGGGGCCCCCTCTGCCGGCCTTCGCGGCCTCCGGGCCAGCGGGACGGGGAGGGAGGCCGTTGGGGGCGGGGCTGGAGACCAGGGCGCGGTGCCGCCTGTCCCCTGACCGTCCTGCGCTTGCCCAGCCACCGCGGACCACCCGGTGCTGAGCGGACACTTGGCCGTTTGCCGCGTCTCCGCAAGGCCCAGAGGGAGCGCAGAAATAGAAACAGAGCTCTGGTGGTTTCCTGGGTCAGCCAGCGGCCCCTGCCGCCTCTTCCGCCAAGGACACAGGGGCTGCGCCCAGCCTCCCTCGGGCCCGTGGCGCCGGCCACCCTCAAGTCGGGCTGGGTTGGATCAGGGGTGACAGACGCAGGCTCAGCCTGCGTTCGAGGTCGGAAGCCACGCAGCCTGAGCGGCCCCGCCCCCAACAGGCCCAACCCCGAGGCCACGCCCCCGCCTTCCAGAGCCGCCCCTGAGCTGCGCGCGGGCAGGACGCAACCAGGTCCCTGTCGCCCCGGAGGCACAGCGCGCCGCCAGCGCCCTCTAGTGGCAGCCGCGGGACGCGCGGGCGCTCAGACACCGGAGCTCTGAGTCCCCGCGAGGGGCTCCGAGTGGGCACCCGGTGAAAGCTTCCCTACACCGCTCCGCGCCCACTCACCACTTCTGCCCACGTTCGTGTGCACGCGTGTGCTTGCGTGTGCACACGTATGGGTGTGTGTGGGACAGCAAAGCAGTCCGTTAGGCTGGGCTCTTGCTCCCAAAAGTTCCTTTAAAAGACCCTAGACCAGGGCAGATGCAGCATCGGTTCTTACCATGGGGACCCGGCTCAGTGTGACCTCGGAAACTCACGGAAAAGCAGGGGCTCAGGCCCGCAACAGCTCTGGATGCCCATCCCCGTCCTCCAGGGCCCTGACCACACCTCCGTCGCCGCCTGCTCTTGTGGCCACAGGCTGGGTGTCCTCGGGAGCCCTGTTTCGGGGCGGCCCAGCTGGGCATGTGGGCACCTCCTGCACACAGGACTCTGAAGGGCGGCCCGGGAGGTCCCCTGGCCCTCACCGCGCTCCGTGCTGGGGGGCGCTGCCCCCGTCTGGCGTCCACCCAGTGCTGGCACGTGACCTGCCTCGGTGACGTCTGCTTAATGAGGGAAAGACGAGCAGATGAGGCCACCTCGACCGACCCCTGGCCACCCTGCGGGCCCGTGCCCCACGGCAGCACCTCCCTTCAGCCGCCCCCACCATGCTTCTTTAAAAAACGACTTAGACAAATATGAACTCCAAGGGCGGGGGCTGGTCTCCCCTCCAAGCTCCTCCGTCCACGCAGCGCTAGGACACTGTGGTTCTTCACGAGGTGAAACTTTCGGGGTCCAGGAAACCTCACCGCGAGAATCTAGTATCCGTGTGGCCGCACCGCCCAGCCTCCCGGCGCCCCGCCCCCGGCGCAGGCTGCCCAGGTGCAGACACACGGATGTGTGTGCAGCTCTTCATTACACATGCGCGGTGTGCGCACGAGCGCGATTTCCTTTCACAGGAAGGACCAAGAGGCCCGGTTAAGGCCAGGCTGCACACCCCACCCCCTGGGCTCAGGCTCCACCCCGTCCCCAAAACACGGCCCTTGTGGGGTCCTCAAGGTGTGAGCAGAACAGGGAGGGGACGATGGTGTCTCGGGCACAGCGCTTGGGACTATCAGACAGTGACACACAGGTCAGTGCATCCAGACAAAGAGGGCAGCAGGTGTGCAAGGGAGGGAGGGCCAGAGGGATGCACAGGTGAATTAAGCCATACCACGCCACGTGCCCGTCACCAGCCTCAGGCTGGGAGGGTGGTGTTACCCGTGGAGTCCCACCTGTTCCAGAACAAGGAATGCAGGGCCCAGCTGGGGTCAGGAGATAGGTGAGACACGCACCAGCCCTGCCTTTACCTCTGGGGACACAGAGCGCCAGCCTGAGGCCAGCTCCCTCCACCGTCTGGGCTCAGCACAGACACTCTGCACTGTCCATGAGGTGGACGGTTGGAGAAGGCCCCCTGCACGCAGGGCCCTGGAGGCGTGGTGGGGGCCATGTCTCAGCCCTGGGGCAGCTGCCCTGACTTGGATGGAAAGCACAGCCTTAACTACAGCGCAGCCTCCGGGCGCCCCGACCCCGGCGGGTCCAGCCCCGAGTGGGACACTCGGCCTGCTCACCGGCCTCTGAATCACCGGCCAGTACGGCCCCCAGCAAAGGTCAAAGTCCCTCAATATGCTTTTCCAGAAATCGCTGTGAAATTCCACTCAGCCATTCAGCCACTTGTGGAGCCGCCAACTGGAGAGGTGGCGAAGCTCGGAAGGGGTCTCCTGCCCCAGATGAGGGGGGTTGGCAGTCCGGCCCCATCCCTGTCCCCACCTCCCATCCAGTCTTCTGACTCGGGGAGGGGGCAGGGGCAATGAATGGCCGGTGGGCGGGGGGTGACCAGTGCTGACTAGATGCCACGGCTCCCTGGTGCCCAGACGCCCTCCGGGCTGGGTGGATACTGGGGCAGGAGGTGGGGAAGGACCACCTTCAGAGCCTGGCTTGTGATGGGAAGGAGAAAACTCAGCCTCTGCGCTGGCGGGCTTTCTTCTGGAGCCTTCCTTCTGTGAGTCAGAGTAGATCACGGCTTCCTCTTTAGCCTGCCCCTCCCACTTACTGCCACCAGCTCCACGGGACAAGTGTCCACGTGGCTGTGCGGTTCCAGGCCTGGTGCCTCTGTGTACACACGGAGGACAAGGTGGGCTCTGCTGAGAGTCTGGGGTGACGCAGCTGGGCCCATGGCTCACAGAGGCGCCTCTGTCCCGTGGGCCCAGGGCTGTGAGCAGAGAGGGTGGTCTGGGGAACCTGTGGCCAGTGCAGTGAGAACGATGGCGACCGTGAGCTCACGGACTCCTGGGAAGCTTGCTGTTCTTGGTCTCACTATCCTTCGAGCAGTTGGTGGCAGGGTAACCCCAGAGGTCTCTCCAATGTCCGCGAGCAGCTAGGACATTGGTCCCCAAACTTTTTGGCATGAAGGACCGGTTTGGTGGAAGACAATCTTTCCACAGGCGGGGTGGCGGGTGGGGGTGGGGGGAAGGATGGTTCAGGCGGTCATGCGAGCCCCGGAGGGCATGCTATGCGGCCCGGCTCCAAACAGGCTGCGGCCGGGCGGTTGGGGACCCCTGAGCTGAGACACCTTCCCTCGAGCGTTAGAGGCAGCACGGCCCACGCGCCACTGCGCAGAGACTGGAGCCCCGGACCTCGGCTTCTGCCTCCTGGAGACGCGGACGGAAGATGTAGGACCGGCCATAGTCAGAGCAGCAGGGAAAGTGAGACCTACTCGGCACCTCCAGGCCTGACAGGTGAAGGTGCAAAGCCGCCAGGTAAAAGGGGCGGTGCCAGAGGCTCCGTTCAGCCTGGCGGTGGGAGGTGGGAGCCTCCAGGGCAGAGAGGGCCGGCGAGACGCGGATGCAGAGATGGACGGAGCCCCGCGTGGTTGGAGCGGCGCTGCAGGGACAGAGTCCCAAGTGGGCGGAGCCGTGCGGCGCGGACGGGGCCCTGCGCGGCGCGGACGGGGCCCTGCGCGGGTGAAGCGGCGCCCCGAAGCGTCTACACCACAAACTCCTCAGGGAGCTGGTCTTCTCCGAGCAGGTGCAGGGAGCGGGAGTTCACGGACCTCCTCGGCGCGGGGTCCAGCGCGCGGCGGAGGTTGCAGCTGCGCGGGGCGGGGCGCGGGGCGGGGCGCGGGGCGGGGCGCGGGGCCTCCACGCTGCGGCCGTGCGGGGCCGCGGGGCCGGCTGCCGCTTGGGCCTCCGGCACCTGCAGGGAGAGACCACGGGGCCGTCCTGCAGCCGCCTCACCCTCCCCTCCATTCGCTCCCCCTCCCGCCCTCTCCCCCGCTGAACTCCAACCTCCTGCCGGCCCCCCGCGCCCGCCCGCCTCCCTCTGAGTCAAATCGCACCCTAACATTCACTCTCTTGCTGGGGTCACCACCCGCCCACTGGGGCTCCCCCAGGTCCGCCCTAAGCAAGGCCCGGCGCCTCCAGCCCCCTTTCCTCTGACCCACCTCCCAGGCCCACTGGCTTTGGCCCCCCTCCTGCTCCTGGGGGTCGGGGCGCAGCCCCCCAGAGCCCCGCACTCCTGGGGCCCGAGCTGTGCCGGCCTTGTGCACACCGCCCACCGCCTGGGAAAGGGGGCGGGGCCGGTGGACGCCCCACACGGCAGGCCGAACTCTCAGCTCTCAGCCGCGGAGGCCGAGGAGACCCAGCTCCTGACCCGCCTCACTCCCTAAAGCCTCACCGGTCCCCCACTGCCCGACGAGTCTCCCGGGGACCCTCGGGCGGGCCTAGGGCCCCTGACCCGACATGGGGCGCGATGCAGAACAGGGAGAGGCCGCCTGGCCCACGTGGGGACCTACCTGGTGCAGGCCCTCAGCGCTCGGGCCCCTCGTGCTCACCAGCGTGACCCGCACCGCGGCCAAAGGCTGCTGGGGAGAGGCTGCGAGGAGGGCGAGGGCACGTGAGCAGGGCCTGGGGACACCCGCCTGCTCCCTGCAGAGGGCAGCCCACCCCAGGGCCCCAAACTCTGAGATGAGACTGGGTGCCTCTGTGGTTCCCGCACCCCTCCTCTCAGGCCTCGGGGTCACAGAGGGGTGGGCTGTGACCTTGGCCTCCTGCCTGCAGGTCATCTGGAACCCCAGACTATCACGTGTGTCCTCCACGTGAGGTGTCGGAGCCCTTTCGAGGAGCGATGGTTTCCGTGGGCGACCCGGGCTCCTCCCCTTAGGTGGTCCCCGCCTGTCCCAGCCTTCTCCCCGCAGGGTGCCCCAGGACCCCACCCACTCCCTGTCCCTGCTCCCCCCACTCACACTACCCTGTCCTTCCGCACTGGGCTGCTTTAGTTGTCCAAGTGCTCTGATATCTAATCAAAGCAGGCGCTCACTGGGCAAACACCATCTTATCATTATTATTGCTCATACCAGAGTGCAGACCCCACACTTGGGCAAAACCTCAGAGGTGGAGACCGATCTGTCCTTCATCGCTCAGAATGTAAAGGTGGACACGGCAGGTTGACCTTTCCACCTGACGCTGTGTGATCTTGGGTGACCTTGGGTAACCCTGAATGACTCTGGGTGGCCTTGGGTGATGCTGGGTGACCCTGCATAACCTTGGGTGACTCTGGGTGGACCTGGGTGGCCAGGCCCTGAGACTGGTCCCCACGATTACCCATTGCATCCACTCTCAAAGATGCTGCAGGTGCTCAGGGAATAGCAGAGCCTTCATAACCTTCCTGGGGTGACAAGGAACCACTTCAGGGCCCCCACTCCCGGACCTACTGCGGAAGCATCCCTGAGGACAAGGAGCTCATGCCAAGCCGGGTGGGTGCTTGGTCCGAGAATGGCTCATAAGTGGCCGACTGTCATGTGACTTCTACTGACCCCGTGGGTAGCAAGAGAGAAACCTGGCTGAATGCTTTCCGAAGGGATCTTACATGAGGGACTCTGGCCAGGCCAGGCTCCCTAGGAGTCACCAGCTGCAGGGGGACTGAAGGACCACCACCCACCACGTCTTGCACGGAGGGCCCTGTCCTCCCTTCTCTCTCCCAGGCCCTGTGGTGGAGGGGCCCCTGTGTAACAAGGTCCCCAAGAATCAGGGTCACGAGCACCCCAGCCTCTCCCGGCACCCACAGCGATGACCCAGCCAGCATCTAGCCAAGCAGCACACTCACCTTCCCCCTGGTCCCGGGTGTCGCCCTCAGGCCCACCTCTGCCACCACCAACTGTGCCACGGCTGCTCTGGCTGGTGCTGGAGCTGCTGGGCGGCTCCTCCCCGTGGAGCGCTGCAGCCCCGACAACGGACTCATCCACTGACATCTCCCCGGGCTCCACGGGCCCCGCCAGCTGGGAGTCGGCCTCAATGCCCGACGAATGGGAGCTGCAGTGGCTGCCAGGCGAGAGGAGGGAGAGGCGCTGCGGGGGACGCCAGCCTCCGTCCCCTTTGTCCCTGCTGCCAGGGGAGCCGGGGGACGCTCTGATGGCTGAGTCCAGGTCCAGCTCCAGCTCCAGCACATCGCTGACGCAGGACTCCCGGTAGCACTTCTTCTCTGTGCGGGGGGAGGGGGAGGGTGCCGCCGTAAGAACAGCGCTGGAGACGGAGCTGTAGGTGGCCGACAGAGGCCCAGGGGTCCAGCCCACCGCCAGGCCCAGGAAGATGCAGAGTCGGGGGAGGGAAGTGCCACCCAGAGATCGGGGCCCGAGTGTCTGCTGTCATAGCCCAGGCCCCCAGGTGGGATCTGTCACCGGCAGCCGGTAAACTCCTAACACTCGCCCTTGTGCTCACGGCCCTAGGGCTCCCAGCTCTCAGTGCGAGGGACCCCAAGCAGCCCCCGCAAACAGGTGTGCACACATGTGCACACAGGCACTCCATGCTCACACATGCATGCGTGCGTTGCCAGGGCCTCCAGGAACTGCCTGGGGGTTGCTGCAGCCCTCGCCTCACCTCCCCTCTGGCCCCCATCTTTAGAATCAGGCCCCAGGAGAGCTGGAGGAGTGGGGTCGCCACCACCCCCTTGCCAACCCCCCACTGGGAAAACGGTGCGATGCGGGCTGCCGCGTCCAGAGCATCCGGCCTAGACCGCAGAGGAGGGGTGGGCGCTGAGGGGACGGCCCTACCTTGGGCCTCCTCCAGCTGCCGCAGCCGCTGCAGCACGGGCTGCAGGGTCAGGTGCAGCTGGTGGCTGGTGCTGAGCAGGTGCAGCAGGTGGCTGGAGCGCCAGGAGCAGCCTGTGCGGTACACCAGCTTCCGGGCCGCGGGCAGCCCGTCCGGCCAGAGCTCGAACTTCTTGCCCTGAGCGGAGAAGAGACGCAATGTGATGTACCAAGAAAGCCAGAGGACAGCATCAGCCAGGCCCTCTGCTGGGGGCTCCCATGTTTCTGTCCTGCCACCAGATTTCTCCTGGGGGTGCGGGTGTGGGAGGGGCCTCAGGGCAGCTGTAACTCGGAGCCCACCGCGCTGGGTTGGGGGAGGCGGACCCCATGGGCCCACGGCCGTGTTGGGCCCTCGAGTCCAGCCTGCACCCAGGGCCCACTGTCCCTGCCACCCGCCCGGTGCCAGGCCCGGCCCAGGACGTCTGATGGAGCGCGTCTGTGGCCTCCTCCTCTCCCCCCTTTATTGTCCCCACCCAGGAGCCAGAAGTCCTCCTGGTGACGAGAGCCAGGACACACAGCCTGGCAGGAGGACACTTCCAGGGGGCGGGCTGTCTCCATGCGGGACAGCCCCCAGGCCTCAGGCTGTGCCTGCACCTCGTGGGCCATGACATGCCTGGTCAACGTCCTGAAGGACAAGCGTCTGCCAGGCTCCCCTGGGCTCCTGGGGGCTAAGACACCCCAGCCCCCAGCCCTGACCCCATCAGACACGCACCAGAAAGGCCAGCTTCCCGACGTGGCTCCAGGGGAAGTCATAGAGCAGCTGTGGAGTGTGGTTCACCTCCTGCAAGACAGCAGGGCCGCATGCACAGGGCCAGCCAGAGGGAAGCAGCAAGGCCAGCCCCCGTTGGGGAGGGGAGGGGGCATTAAGGAGAAAGAGGAGAGGGAGGGGCAAGGGGAGGGGCAAGGGGAGGGGAGGGGAGGGGAGGGGAGGGGCAGGGGAGGGGAGGGGGAAGGAGGGGGAGGGGGAGGAGGAGGAGGGGAGGGGGGAGGGGAGGAGGGGGAGGGGGAAGGAGGGGGAAGGGGAGGGGAGGGGAGGGGGAGGGGAGGGGAGGGGAGGGGGAGGGGAGGGGAGGGGAGGGGGAGGGGAGGGGGAGGGGAGGGGGAGGGGAGGAGGAGAAGAGGAGGGCTCCTGCCGGTCACCTGATAGACCTGCACTCCTCTGAGGGTCAGTCCCAGGACAATGGTAGGTCGCTCCTCCTCCTTATCCTAAGAGGACACAGACGTTGGCAAGGTCCAGAGCCCCAGGCCTGGGGTTGAGGCCCCCCTCGCAGACCCTCGCTGGTGGACCAGGGGTGCCTGAGGGCTGCGGTGGGGTCCCCGGGCCTCCTCCCATTTCCCCTCTGACGCTGGCTCGGGGTCCCGGCCCTAGGACAGCCGTGGGGACTCTGTCCCTCCTGTCCTGGGTCGGGGTCCCGGCCGCCCTGTGGACACTTGGGGAGGTGCATCCAGGCCTGAACCGCCCTCCCCCACCTGGCGTCCCTGCAGCTGGACCTTGTACAGCCTGAAGAAATGGACGGGCACGTCCTCCAGCCGGCAGGCCTCCCGGATGAAGCGCAGTACAGCCTCCTTGGGGCTCAGGCCCCGCTGCTCACGGTGCAGGGCGGGAGCGTGCCTGAGGATGTAGGCGCTGCCCCTCTTGGCGATGATCTGAGGAGGGAGACGCCAGCCATCTGTCCAGCCTGCTCCCCTCCCCCTGCTCCCCTCCTCCTCCCTGCTCCCCCCGCTCCCCCTCCCCCCTGCTCCCCCTCCCTCCTCCCCCCTGCTCCCCCTCCCCCTCTGCTCCCCCTCCCCCTCTCCCCCTGCTCCCCTCTCCCCCTGCTCCCCCTCCTCCGCTCCCCTGCTCCCCCTCCCCCTCCTCTGCTCCCCCTCCTCCTGCTCCCCCTCCCCTTGCTCCCTCTGCTCCCCCTCCTCCTGCTCCCCCTCCCCCGCTCCCTCTGCTCCCCCTCCTCCTCTCCCCCTGCTCTCCCTCCCCCTCCTCCCCTCCTCCTGCTCCCCCTCCTCCGCTCCCCCTGCTCCCCTCCTCCGCTCCCCCTCCACCCCGGGGACCCACCCCGCCCCTGGGGGTGCGGCCAGGATGGAGAGAGGGGCCTCACCCACTGCGGGAAGTAGGCCTGCGGCTCAAAGTAGCGGCCCGAGTGTGCCAGCTCGCGGTACTTGCCCAGGTCGGCCTGCAGCGCGTAGGCAGCCAGCAGGAAGTAGGCCTCCCCCGGTGGGCGCACTGGGACCGCAGCACCCGCTCCTTCAGGTGGCGGTAGTACAGGTGCCTGGCCGTCCTGTCGCTGCAGGCGAGCGGGCTCGTGGGCGCCGTCCCCCTGCAGCCCGCGGCCTCCCGCCCCGCCAGGCACCGCCCCCGCCCGCCACGCCCCGTCTCGTTGCCCCAGGGGCCCCAGGACCCTCAGGGCCCCGCAGCGGGGGAGGTACAGGTGGATGTGCTGCCCTGCTGCTGAGAAGCCAGGTGAGCCTGACTGACTCGGCAGACCTGGTTTATAGCCTCTCATTCCCAAGAGATGGGCCCCTTTCTTCGGCTAATTTCCCAACACACACGGGGAGCAGGGCCCCCACTACCACCAGCGACTGGCCCCACAGCACGGGGCAGCCACCCTCCCTCCCCGCAACCTGCCTGTTAGCCCCTCCGAGACTTTCCAGAACCTCCCCCCCCCACACACAGCTCTCTGCCTGGGGAGGCTTGTGGGGACCCCGGCCCGCTTGCACCTGCTCAGGGATTCCTGGGACACGGGCCCCGCTTACCCGCCCCCGGTCTGGGGTAACTCAGTTCCTGGGGCGCCCCAGGGTCTGTATTTTCCCACATGCTCTGGTGGGGTTCTCTCGGGAAAGTAGCCCCAGGATCTCAGAACGAGGACCTCCAGGTGTGCCAGCCTGGGGCCCCTTTCCCACCCGGGCGGGGCACCAGCAGCTGGGCATGCAGCCCAGAGCAGGAGGATGGCTCCCACTTAGAGGAATCTGCAGACCCTGCAACACACACCTGGGAAAAACCCCACCCTAGGGCATAAAAATACCTGTGTTTGAAACACTCTCTTGTTTCTGCCCTAGTCTTTACATGTTGGTTAATTTAAAAGAATGGCTGCGCCTCTCCCCCCCCAGCAACAGCGATACCGCATCCTGACAGGTGGTCACCCTTCCGGGAACGTGCCAGAGAACCAGCGAGCAATTGTACCTGATAAGCCTTCCGTTTTCCACGTAGTACTGCACCCTGAGGAAGGCCACGAAGGGGGCACCGGGCCTGCCGCTTCCCTGGGGGTGGAAGGGTGGAGAGAAGGCGGTACTGTGACCTGGGGGGAGGGGGCTGACCCCCGGCTGGTGCTCAGGAGGGAGCCATCACCTCCATCACTTCAGACCCAGCCCGAGGTCACAGCTCAGGTCTGTGCTGTGGGGCAGTCCATGATTTTATGTCACTTTGTTAAAAGGAAAAGCTGAGCAAATGTCCAGAACACCCAAGGGCATGCAGCTGCGCCCACGTGGCTGGCTTCCCTGTGCCCGGCAGACTCCGCACCGGGACCTGGGGCGGGGGGTGGACCCCCCGGGGGCCAGCAGCTGGGCCTCCCGGGCCCCTCCACCCTGCCCCCCCGCCTGGTGGTTTGGCTCACCCCATGCACTTCTCTCTTCCAGTCCTTTGAGAAGTACTTGCTGAGCTTCTGCTTCAAGTCCATGAAGACGTGCTCGCTGTCTACAGAGAGAAGCAGGGCCTGGGGCAGAGCGTGCTGGGAGGGGCCCACGTGCGACCAGTCACGCGTGGTGGCCTCCTCGGGGTGGCGGGCCGAAGGAGCATGTCTCCTGACGTCCAGGTTTTACCGGGTGGTTTTCCAAAGTGCGGAATCTTTAGCTACTGAAACCTAGACACTGACATCGCGATGGCACTGGAGCTGGTACTTGCTGGGGGCGCAACAGCCCCTCCCAGCAGCCCCTCTCCCAGCTGTAGACCGAGTCCTTCGAAACGGGAAAGGCCTATAAACCTGGGACCAAGCTCCCCAACTTCAAGTCAACAGCCAGGTTGACGTGGTCATGCCGGGAATGGTCACGGGGGACGCTTCTTTCCAAATTCTACGCTCTGTGTTTTTGCACTATTACGACCACGTGTTTCCTTTGTAAGCTGGAGAAAAATGAGATTATTCTAGAGAGGAGCGTGGGGCGGGCCGGCCTCCCTCCGTTACTGTCGGGCTCAGCTCCAGAACCGGTGACTCTCAGGGCCTCGACTGCGCCCCTCTCTGAGGACAGCAGGACAGCCTCACCCCTCCCAGCTCCACGAGGCAGCCTTCGAGGGTATAGAAATCACCTTCCTGCTCCTTCCAAGCTCCCCTCCAAATTCACGATAAAGAATAGAAAGAAACAAACCACCTTCAGGTTAAGTTCAAGCTCTAGAAGAAAAGTCCCGACCGCATCACTAACCTAGACCACAAAGGCACTAGAAATGGATCGAGTGTGTTGTTTCTCAAAGTCGCCCACTAGCCCCCCAGCTGCAGCCCACCCGCTGGACGTGGGCTTCCAGCACTGCCCACCTGAACCCACGGGCCAATCTCGCACCACTGGAAGTAGGGCCCAGACGTGGCGTCTGGTGACGGACACGCCCAGGCCCAGCCCTGCGGTACGTGTGGTGCTTTCCCTCCCAGAAGGCTGAGTGAGTGACTGGGTGGTCCAGCCAACTTCCGGGACAGGGAAGTGTGGGGTGAGAGCCAGTTTAGGTGATGCTGGGAGGAAACGGGACCCTAGAGTGTGGGGCTGCCTGTGGGACAGTGGACGCACTGGCCTCAGCAAGCCATCGGCATGAAAAAGGGGAGAGGTGTCAGGAGCCACACGTGTCCCCAAATTCTTATGTTGGAGCCCAAACCCCCAGGGCCTCACAACTGTATTTAGAGCTGGGCCTTCTAAGAGGTGATTAAGTTAAAATGAGGTCATTAGGGTGGATCCTGATCCGGTGGGACTGGTGTCCACATAAGAAGAGAAGCTCAGACACAGATCTGCACAGAGGGACGGCCACATGAGTTCAAGGGGAGAAGACGGCCAAGTACACGCCGAGGAGAGAGGCCTCAGGAGGAACGGCCCCACTGAGCCCGGGGTCTCAGACCTCTAGCCTCCAGACTGCGAGAAAACGGGTTTCTGTCGTTTAAGCTGCCTGGTCTGAGGTATCTGTTACCTGAGGCCTGAGCAGGCTGCACAGAGGCTGGTCCTGATCCTAAGAGGTTTAGGGACCAGGTGACAAAACACAACGCGGGGACACTATTTGGGTCCTTATTCTTACAAAACAGCTATAAAAAGACATTTCCGAAACAACTGGGAGATTTAAATATCAAGCGAATATTAAATAATATCAAGACATTGTTAATTCTGTTGGGTGTACAAATAGCATTGTGGCTATTTAAGAAAATATTCTCTTTCAAGAGATATGTAAAGAGTATTTAGGGATGGAATATCATGAGGACTGGGATTTACTTTAAATAATCAGCAAAACATTCCGGGCTCAATGGAGCAGGTTTGGCAAAAGGTTGGCAATTGTTGCATGCTCTTTGCTCTACCTTCATGGGTGTCTGAAAATTCTCAAAGTACTTTTTCAGTAAAATGAACATTGCATCTCTCCTCTATCCTGCAGGGCTACCTGCAGGACGGGGGGCTGGCTGCGCGTCCCTCCGTCCTGGGCAGAGGGAGACTGGGGTGGGCCTGTGAACCCCACTGGCCCCCCTGCTTCTTCCTCTGAGACCTCCTTGCTCCGGTGGCCAGCCTGCCACCCCTCCCCCGACGTCCCTCTATTATTTTACTGCCGGTGGCCGGGCTCCAGGTCCCTCCTCACTCCGCGTCTGGAGCCCCCAGCGTGCCCACCCGGTGAGTCTGAGCCCGCCTGCACGTCCCACACCCAGACCCCAGCAGGGCCTCGGAGGGTCAGGTGGTGGTGGCACTGCACCTCAAGCCCTGGCGGGGGGACCCAAGGGCTGGCGGCTGTCCTGGACCAAAGAGGCCTGGAGTGGCACACGGCCTCAGCTAAGCCACCTCCAGATGCTCCAGAAGCCCAGGCTCCCACGTGACAAAGCTCAGGAGGAAGAGGGTACCACTGAACCCAATCACCACGTCCCAGGGGTAGGGGCCCCCCCAGAGCCTTTGACCCCCCTCCCCGCAAGGCTCCGGGTCTCAACGAGTCCCCGCACGAAGTCACCACGTGTGTGTGTCCCCTCTCTCTGCTTTACCGCTCGCATGTGCCTGGTCCTACGCCATGAGGCCTGTGCCGTGAAGTGAGCAGGTCCCGCCACCTACCCCAGCCCCCCAGCTCAGCCTCCACCAGGCCCACCAGGACCCTCTCTGGAACAATGGGGACTTCATTTCCATGAAGTGGGAAACTTCTAGAACAAGACGACAGACTTGTTGAGGAATGAGCACTGGCAACCCCCTCCTCCCCCAAACAAATCAAACTTCTTAGAAACGCTCGCGTCCCGATTGGTTGCAAGGACCAGGCACAAGGCGGCAGCGTCCAACGGCTAAGACGGCGATCCTGGACAGAAGTGTAAACTGGGGCAAAGCCACCCATTAACTGGGCTTTCCCTGCAAACCGGGAAAAGTCCACTAATATTAAAATTTAACCCAAAGCCACTACTCTAGGACGTGAACCCCATGCTGGGCTCCGGGCCCCCTGCCTGCAGCACCGTCTTACTGATGCCCCCGATTCTGTCCGGGGCCCGGAACTGGGGCGCGATTTCCTGACAGAAGAAAAGGCGGTTGTCGAGCTCTACCACCTCCCCCGGGCCAGCCTGGGGGTCCCACACGGGACACCCCAAGTCCACGCCAGGGGCGCACGGCCGGGTCTAAGGGCAGGAATTCCCATCGGGACCTTGACCTGTGACCCCACCTCATCCTCCTTCTCTTCCCTGCTTGGTTCACGCCTCCCCCCCTGCCCCCCAAGCCCCTAGGCACTCGGCCACCAGAAGTCCCAGGGCTCGGCTCTCAGCCACGCTGAGACGAAATTACAAGCTCCAAAGAGAGCCTGGCGAGGACGGGAGTCGCACCAGTGACAAGCCCGGGGCCTCCATCTCTATGCTCGGGGCCCGGAGAGGTCAGGCGGTCCAAGCACGGAATCTTCTCTGCGGCCGGGGCCGAGGGAACCCACGTGGGACGAAGGCCTGGGTCATCATGAGGGGGCCACCACCGCAGGATTGTTTCCCTCGGAGAAATGCTTACAAATCTGCAGGACACGCTGCACGGACGGCCGAGGAAGAGGCCGGGTCCTCAGAGCCCACGTCCCCATGGGGTCTCCCCATCTCACTCGGCCCCCACCCGGACGCCTGCCTGGGGTGCACAGGCTGGGGGATCCAGGCAGAGGGTCAAGCTCCCCTGCTTCGCCCTGTGCTCGTCCACTCAGCCCGGGGGCCTGGAGGGAGCCTGGCACGGGGGGACGAGGCGGCCGCCCCACCTCGTCTGCCAGCACTGCCCCTCCTCACACCAGGGTTCCACGGAGGCTCCATCTGACCCACGGCTCTGAACTGGGCCCTGCAGACCAGCAGGGCACAGGGCTTCCAGAAAGCAAGCTTCCAGCCTGCTCACCCTCTCTCTCCAGAGGAGGGGAGTGTGCAAGTGTATATGTGTGTGTGTGCATGTGTGCACCAGTGTGAGAGCATGTAAATACATGTGAGTGTGTGCCTATAAGTGTGAATAAGTATGTGAGGGTATGAGTGTGCCAGCATGTGTGTGAATATGTAAGTGCGCACATGTGAACGTGTTAAGTATGTAAATATGTGAGACAGTGTGAACGAGTGTGGTTATGTGTTTGTGTATTTTGTGTGCGTATGAATACTTGAACATGTATGTGTGTGCCTGAGTGTGTATGTGTGTGAATGTGTAAGTATGTAAATATTTGCATGTGTGAGCATGAGTGCACGCGCCTGTGCTCCGGTGCAGTGAGGGGGAATCGCCCAGATACCCTGGTGCCCTTGGAACACGTGGGCACCAGTTGGCACCAGGCAGAGGCCTGGGGTCTCCTTCAGACTCAGCCCCAAGCACCCTCCCTCCCTGCCCTGGGAGGGGCCCGGGGGGCCCAGGGTCATCGGGCGACGCTTGCTTACTTCTTATCACACTGAGGCCAAAGAATTGGGCTTCTCTGATGCCGGCCAGGTCGCACACCTGCTGGAAGAGCTCGTGCCCGGTGGCCTGCACCTGCGACAGAGATGGGAGGTGCTCAGGGCGCCGAGCAGGGCGACCCCCGGAAGAGGAGGGAGTCCAGAGGAGGGTCCACCGAGCCGGGCTGGTGGGCAGGGGGTCTGGCTCAGTGGGCTTCCCGCTCAGCAGAGTCAGGGCTCGGGGTCCCTGGTCACTCCCCAGGCTGACGGCTAGAAGTCCCCCCAACGCAGCGGGCCGCCTGTGAGAGGGTGGGACCCTCACGAGGGCGGGGGCGGCGTGCCCAACCCCAGGACAGGAGGCTGCTCCCTCCAAGGACGGGGTGTGGGAGGCTCCGTGCCCCCAGGAACCCCACTGGGCTCTCTCCTCACCCTAAGCCAGCATCGCTAGGCGACTCCTGAAAGCGGGGCTGGCGTCTGGGCACCCCTGAAAGGGGCGTGTGCTGCAGGGGAGGCCCATGTCTCCCCACACCCCACTTCTGCCACAGCAGCCATCCTGCCCCACAGGGACCTCCTGCCGGGCTTCAGGGTGCAGGCCGAGCCCCAGCGCCGTCACCTCCCCGCCCCTCCCCGCTCCCACGCGGCCCCAGTCCTGGGTGTGCGTCCACGCCTGCACGAGTGAGGTGTCTCTCTTCCGTCGGTGTGTGTACACGGAAGGGCAGGCTCTCGCCCTCAACACAACTATTAGCCAGTCAGCTTTCCATTATCCACAGACGCTTCATTACACCTAAAAAGTTAACAGCATCTTTATATCAGCCCCACACGTTCAAATTTCCGGTTGTCTCACAAACGTCAACACTTTCGTGCTTTGTTGATTTGAGTCCAGACTCAAGGCAGGCCCCACCCCGGGACCTTTCCCCGGCCGGTGACTTGCTGGGCACACAGGATCTTTTATCCCGCAGCCGACACACCTCCCTGCTGGCTCTGGTCCTCTGTCCTCTGTGCTTCCTGGGCCGGTGACTGGTCCCCACAGACCTACGTTGCCGCCTGGCGCCCGTGTCCGTGTGTGTGAGGCCGGCTGGTGGAGGCTCGGGTTCACCGAATGGAGACCCATTTACCGGGGGCAGCTGAGGGGCTGGAGTGCGACGGCCCAGGCAGCCTGAGGACGCTGTTCGCAGGCTTCCTGGGGACGGGCGGAGCTCCTGTGACTCTGGGAGTCCCACTTCTTAGTGGTCAGCGCCCGGGAGGCCAGCCTTGTCACTGTCCATCTGATCTGGTGAGGGGCAATCCCTCCGCCCGCGATGAGGGTGACGCATATTCGCAGCAAGGCTTTTCCCAGCCCACGGCTTCCTGATGCTTGGTGTGAAGACGCACGCGGTACAGTTAAATACGGGGTCCTCCCTTGCTGCTAGCCCAGTGCACACACCCCGGAAGTAACTTGCCTCCGCTGGCTCCGAGTTGCAGGGCCAGGAGGGCGAGGCCACAGGCACTGGAGGCTGGCTCTGTGGGCCCCGTCGCAGCCAAGATCCACGTCTCCATCTAGAGGGTTCAGCTCTGCTCTGGCTGCACAGTCCTTCAGGAAGACCTTCCCGTGAATTTCACCGAGGAAGCAGGCTCACATAGGGCAGGGCCAGTGCCCCAGGACCAACCCTCCCCCCCGCCTCAGGTCCCCTTGCTGCACCTCCCCGTGGCATAAGGCACCTCTAAGGACACAGCGAACCCCCGGAAAGCCCATTGATCCGCTCCAGCACCTCATCGCTGGATGGGGACGCCGAGGCTTGGGCACCTTGACTCCAGTACAGAAGTGTGTCCCTGAGCAGAGGAGAAATTCCCAGGACTCAGGCAAGACATTCCCGGGAGCCATGGGGCATCTCAGACCCCTTCGCCCCCTCCCAAAGGCAGCCCCAAACCAGCCCCGCAGGGACCAGCGCTTTTCGCCAGACCCCTCCCACGTCAAGTGCTGCGTTTTCATAAACCACAATTATCCTTCAATGAGGTTACCCCCTCCCCCAGGGGCCACCAGCCAACGTTCTAGGCGCTTTCCGTTGCCTCTCAACTCAACTAAGACAGGCAGACAAGGTGAGAGTAGGAAGAAAAGACAGAGATTCCACCTTCCTCTGATTGGGCCCTAGACAGCCCGAGCGTCCGCGATGGCTGAACACGTGAGACAGACATTTCCACGTGGACGTGAGCTTCCCGAGCTCTCCGTCCCCCTCGCACCCTGCACCCTGCGTTCCCAGAAAGGAGATGCAGAAACGGGAACTTATTTCTCACAGTCAGCAACGTCTATCAGGAACACTCCCTTCACGGGCCAAATGGGAGGGCCGAGCCCTCCCCGGCGCGCCGCCAAGACAGGGCCTGGGGCTCCAGAGCACCCGCCCCCCGCCGCCTTGGCTCGGCTCCCCTGCGGGCAGGGGGCTACACCTGCAGCGAGAACGCAGACAGGCTCTGGAACCAGGCGGCCTGGGCTGCAGCCCCAACGCGGCACCGAGCGCTTGCCAACCCTGGGCCTCAGTTTCCCGTCTGTGAGATCAGACCAACGTTGGGGGGCAGGGCCCCGGCTGCGCGTGGAGAGGGCTAAGGGAGGGGCGGAGCCGGACATGCAGGGGCACCGGTTAGCGCAGGAGGGGCTGCTCCGGGCCGAAGTGGGGGAGAGAGGACTTGACCTCAGCTGGCCTGGAAGGGCCACTGCAACTGAGCTCCAGAGGCCGCCTGGCACCGGAGGACTCAGGCCACTTCATTTCCTCTCGGGCAACTGGAATGAGGTGGAAAGACGTCAAAATCCTGGCTGGAAGCGACCTGGCCCGGCCTGCACTGACCCACTAGACGCCCCGTGTCCCGAGGGCCGGAGCTGGGGCGCAGGCAGCCCGCGGTGCAGGCTCTGAGTTGCCGCGGGGCACAGCAGCGGGCCCACAGCACGGCTGGCTTGTCCGGTGTGTCCCTGCAGGTGTTTGTGCTCAGGCCAGGCCCCACGCACCCCTAGAGCTGCTGTACAGAGACGGGGGCTCCCCTCCCCGGATCACCGCACCCCTGCTCCCCGGGAGGTCCTGTCGCAGCGGGTCTCTGCGGGGCCCGGAGTGCCTGTGCGGGGCCAGCGCGCAGCCCCTCTCTCGTTCTGGGCACTCCTTCACAGGGAGGGAGGAGCAGGTGGGGCCGGGTCTGCGGGGCACCCGGTGCTGGCTGACACAGGTTGCCCTGAAGATGTCTGCGTGGCAGCCGCTTTCCCGGGGTGGCCGGGGGCCTGGGGAAGGCGGTAAAGGCGAGCTTCGACCCCAGGGGTGCACTGGTCCTCACAGACGAAGTGGCATTCAGAGTCGGGCGCATGCCACCTCTGTGATGAGGCTTCTTAGCTAATGGCTCTGACTTCAAACAGGTGCATTGTCTGGTGGGAGTTTGCAGGAGTCACATGCTTCCTAAACAGAGCCTCCGTCCTGTACCTGCGCCTGGGTGTCATCCTGCATGTGGAGTGAATCCATGGATTCCTAAGTGACAATTCACATCTCCCCTGAAAGGACAACCTGAATCACGTGGCCATCAGGTAGAGGCCAAGCAGGGTCTCTCACGGACACTGTCGAGCGAACCCCTGCTCCGCTGTCCCCCAGCCCAGCACTTAGGAGCTGCCCCTCCCAGGGAAGGCGGGCGCCACCTTCTTGGGAGGACAGACCCGCGGTCTCGCCCCTCCAGGCAGGACCTCACGGTCACCCGCAGACAAGGTGTGGGTGGCCTGACTCCCATCTGCCAGGTCTGAATCTGGTTCCCTCTGCAGCTTTAGTGTTTATTCCAGGCCAAGGACGCAGCTGCCCTCAGATCCACCCCCTCCCCGGTCACGGGAAGAGGCTCCAGAAGGGATGGGCCCCTCGGAACAAAATCAGCCCACGCAGGCGCTGGACGCTGTGGACTGTGTCTGGCCTGGGCCACAGCCGGGGGCTACAGACCAAGAGAGACACACACTGTGTAAAGGTGGCCAGAGCCAGCGTCCGTTTCTCTAAGCTGGGGGGCAGTGGTGTGATTAGAACACAGTGCGGTCCCAGAGGGCAGGCCCGCCAGCACACTGGCCCCATGTGGTCCCCATGGCCACCCCTCACACATGGCCTGGCTCAACCCATGGCCCCTGCTGTCCCCCTGCTGTCGCCCACCCGGCCCTCCTCCGAGCTCACCCCCACGACCAGCCGCAGCCGTTCCCGCGTGGGGAGCAGCACCAAGACGTCCCTGCGCTCCGAGGGCATCTCGCCGTCCCAGGGCCACTGCCGCCAGCCGCACATGGGGTCTCAGGACCAGGAGCCCTCCATCCTCTCCTGCGGGAGAGAACTCGTCAGGGAGAGAACTCCAGAGGGACAGGACCACGTGTCACCACGTGTGGGCCCTCTTCCACCGGCCGGACACAGGTGTGGCCCTGCACCCCCAGACTCACCCAGCTCCGGGCTTCCTGGGGACAGGCACCCTGCTGAGCTCCTAGCTGGGAAACCGCCCGCAGTGGAGCCAGGCCAAGGTCCAGGGTCATAAATAGCCGGCTACGTGCAGGTTGATTGGAATGCAAATAAACAACGCACCAGGCTGGCACCGCCCAGCTCCAGCTAAGCCAACTCCCCCATGTACCACTTTCTCCTTTTCAGGGACTGAGAGTAGGGCCACCCGAGACCCATGGCACAGACCCCGGACCCAGGGCTGCCGTGGAGGGCACTGGAGGAGCTGGAGGGGCACCGCGAGCACTAGGCCCGCCCGGATCCCCACTGCAGCCCCTGCCGCTCGCGTCTGGAAATGAATCCCGAGGTAGCAGACACCAGTCCCCAAACAAGGTCTCCCTGAAGGCCCACTCTGATCCCTTCGGGCAGAGGTCACAGCCTCCTGCTGGGCCCTGAGCCGGTGAACTGCTGAGCTCGTGAGCTCTGACCCGCGGGGAAGAGCAGTGCTAAAGGGTGGGGCCCCTGTAGCCCCATGAACATGGTTTCTGCTCCCACAGGCCGGCTGGCACCCCTGTGTTTCCGTTACGGGGTAAGCCTGGAAGGGTCCCGAGCTGTCCCTCTTTGAGAGGGACTCCAAGAGGCTTTTATTTGACAAACACAGGAAGCTCCTCGAGGGGCAGCTGGGCAGGTCCTAGGGAATTCGGTTCCCGCTGTCCCTACGTCTGGCCCTATGGGGCTGGAAGGTGGGGAACACAATGGAGAGAAGGAAACCTCTTGCTGGCTCTATCTGCCTGTGATTACTGCCCAGCTGTATGGGTCACATGTGAATCTGAGGAGGCTGCTGCCCTGTGTTTTTCTCTCCAGGGTGAAGGCAAAATTATTCTCTTCCGAGATGTGTGTGTCCTTTTTACCGGCAACTTAATGATTTTTAAAATGGCCAAAGAGCCTGAAAACAGATGCTGTATCCTATGATCCCCTGCACGTGCACCCTGGTTGCTCGATTCACTGGCCGAGATGTCCTGTGACCCACTGACGAGAGGTCCCTGGAGCTCCTGCTATAAGGAGCAAACAGGGAGGACGTGAGGTGACCAGGCAGCTGCACAAAGCGTGGGCACAGACATACACACACACAAACACACACACACACACACACACAGAGGGACCCCAAGGTGGTGGACGGAGGGACACGGAAGTGGGGCTTCTCCCGAGGAAGGTGTCAGGGACGGACGTCAGCCCCCGCTGGGCATCCAGTGATCCACAGCCGAGATGCTCTGCCCCAGGTGTGCTCCTCTGACCAGCACTGGGTGACGGTGCCTCACTTGCCTGTTCGGTGCTGGCCGCGTCGTCGGTGACAGTTGGCAAAGGAGCTCCAAACACCTCCAGTGACGAAAAAGAAAAGAAAGGCTGCTTCTTGTTGATAAATGCTCCACCTTGCATCATGTATCAGGTATCAGGGCAGTGGGTGCACTTCCCGGAGAGGCTGCAGAGGGTCTGCACCAGGTGCTCCGGGGCCCCTCCCCCCAGCCAGGGACCCCTGTCCTCTGGCTTCTCAGGAAGGTGGGAGTGAGATAAACACACTTCGACTCGTGTCTTCAGCAAACATCATTCTCAATGGTGAAAAATTGAAAGCATTTCCTTTAAGATCAGGAGCAAGACAAGGTTGTCCACTCTCATCACTCTTATTCAACATAGTTTTGGAAGTCCTAGCCATGGCAATCAGAGAAGAAAAAGAAGTGAAAGGAATACAAATTGGAAAAAAAGAAGTAAAACTGTCACTGTTTGCAGATGACATGATACTATACATAGAGAATCCTAAAGATGCCACCAGAAAACGACTACAGCTAATCAATGTATTTGGTAAAGTTGCAGGATACAAATTAATGCACAGAAATCTCTTGCATTCCCATACACTAACAATGAAAGATCAGAAAGAGAAATTAAGGAAACACTCACATTCACCACTGCAACAAAAAGAATAAAATACCTAGGAATAAACCTACCTAAGGAGGTAAAAGACCTATACTCAGAAAACTATAAGACACTGATGAAAGAAATCAAAGATGACACAAACAGATGGAGAGATATACCATGTTCTTGGACTGGAAGAATCAATACTGTGAAAATGACTATACTACCCAAAGCAATCTACAGATTCAATGCAATCCCTATCAAATTACCAATGGCATTTTTTACAGAACTAGAACAAAAAATCTTAAAATTTGTTTGGAGACACAAAAGACCCCGAATAGCCAAAGCAATCTTGAGGGGAAAAAAGGGAGCTGGAGGAATCAGGCTCCCTGACTTCAGACTATACTATAAAGCTACAGTAATCAAGACAATATGGTACTGGCACAAAAACAGTGGAACAGGATAGAAAGCCCAGACATAAACCCACACACCTATGGTCAACTAATCTATGACAAAGGAGTCAAGGATATACAGTGGAGAAAAGACAGTCTCTTCAATAAGTGGTGCTGGGAAAACTGGACAGCTACATGTAAAAGAATGAAATTAGAACACTCCCTAACACCATAGGTGAAAATAAACTCAAAATGGATTAGAGACCTAAATGTAAGACTGGACACTATAAAACCCTTAGGGGAAAACATAGGCAGAACACTCTATGACATAAATCACAGCAAGATCCTTTCTGACCCACCTCCTAGAGTAATGGAAATAAAAACAAAAATAAACAAATGGGACCTAATGAAACTTAAAAGCTTTTGCACAGCAAAGGAAACTATAAACAAGACAAGAAGACAACCCTCAGAATAGGAGAAAATATTTGCTAACGAATCAACAGACAAAGGGTTAATCTCCAAAATATATAAACAGCTCATGCAGCTCAACATTAAAAAAACAAACAACCCAATCCAAAAATGGGCAGAAGACCTAAATAGACATTTCTCCAAAGAAGACATGCAGATGGCCAAGAGGCACATGAAAAGCTGCTCAACATCACTAATTATTAGAGAAATGCAAATCAAAAACTGCAATGAGGTATCACCTCACACCAGTTAGGATGGGCATCATCAGAAAGTCTACAAACAACAAATGCTGGAGAGGGTGTGGAGAAAAGGGAACCCTCTTGCTCTGTTGGTGGGAATGTAAATTGATACAGCCACTATGGAGAACAGTATGGAGGTTCCTTATAAAACTAAAAATAGAATTACCATATGACCCAGCAATCCTACTACTGGACATATACCCAGAGAAAACCGTAATTCAAAAAGACACATGCACCCCAATGTTCATTGCAGTTCTATTTACAATAGCCAGGTCATTGAAGTAACCTAAATGCCCATCGACAGACAAATGGATAAAGAAGATGTGGTACATATATACAATGGAATATTACTCAGCCATAAAAAGGAACAAAATTGGGTGATTTGTAGAGACGTGAATGGAGCTAGAGGCTGTCATACAGAGTGAAGTAAGTCAGAAAGAGAAAAACAAAAATTGTATATTAACGCATATATATGGAGCCTAGAAAAATGGTACAGATGAACCGGTTTGCAGGGCAGAAAGTGACACAGATGTAGAGAACAAACATATGGACACCAAGGGGGAAAGCGGAGGGTGTGATAGATTGGGAGATTGGGATTGACATATATACACTAATAGGTATAAAATAGATAACTAATAAGAACCTGCTGTACTTAAAAAAAATAAAATAAAATTCAAAACAAAAAAACACTCACGTGTCCTGAGCTGGGTGGGTGCTCAGGTGGGAAGCGGCCACCTGCTGAGAGTCTGTGGTTCCGGGTCTGGGGGGAGGGCCACCCCTGCACTGGGCCCTCCTGAGGGCCGCTGACCCGGGATCCCTTCTCTGTGCAGCCTGCCTTTCTCTGGATGATGGTCTTTGTCCTCTAGCATGAGATGGACCTGCCAAGAATGTTCTAGAAATGAAGCTTCTGAACCACAAGCCCATAAAAAACAGGTGTCACAAAACAACGCAGGAAAACCATCCAGCAATAAAAGGGAGCACAGCAGAGTCCTGGTGGTGGACAAACGTCCAGCAGTCCTGCCGACCCGGAGAACACATCTTACAGGACTCCAGGAGATGTCCAGAAGGGGCAACACCCACAGAGACAGGAAGCAGGTGTGCGACGCCTGGGGGGAGGAGCCTGCACACGGCGTGGGGACGTGCCACAGTCAGACGGTGGAGGCTGCGCAGTCGTAAGTTTATCAAAACTCACTCAATTGTTCACTGAAAATGAATGTATTTTACGGTATGTAAATCCTACCTCGATAAGGCTACTAAAATACATGTTATAAAATAGTAGAAAACCACAAAGTCATTCATTCGATCGATGGCACAGAATGCAATGCAACCATCTGCCGGAAATGCCCCTTCCAGCAGGTGTGTGTGTGCATGTGCGTGCACCGCGTGTGTGAGTGTGTACACGGGTGTGTGCATGTGCGAGTGCCCTGACGACAGGCTCTCCTGCACTGTCAGCACCGCGTGGGGACCCTTCCCCGTGTGCCTCGCCTGTCCTTTACGGAGCCAGTTCTGACGGTTGCAGGGGCCCGTTTTAGGGACAGGGAATCTGAGTTCAGGGGTCGAGCTGCTCAGTTAGCAGTCAGGGGTGGGGGCCGCCTGCCTTCCGCCCCACCGCTATGCCCATGTGCACTTTGCCCTCCCCCTCTGGTGCACCTCCGGCCTGACCCATCCGGCGTCCAGTGAAGAGCCCAGCCCAGCCCAGCCGCCCTGGGCCGTTCTCACACCGCTTCTTAAAGTGCTTCTTTTATTCTCACCTTTCTTGAAAAGGTGGTTGGCTAGATGCAGCGTATTTTGCTCATTTTATCCATAGGGAACGTGAGGCACAGAGAAGCCAAGTGCTGTGCAGGGCCCCTGGCTACAGCGTCTCTAAGAACCCCCCCAGAGTCACGTGACAAGTGCTCATTCTCCTGCACACGTCCAGAGTGACTCCCGCACTCGGGAATGACAGACGTCAGCGTTTGGGGAAGCGCAGGGGTCTGACTGCCATCGGGAGTTGCAGGTGGGTGCGGAGCGCTGGGGGGTCCCTGATGTGCCTCTGCTGGGTGACGGGAGCTGAGGACCCCTCACAGCGCCAGCCCGGTGACGGAGACACTGGAGGGGTCCCCCCGCGGGTGTCCAGGGCCCGGGTGCCTGTGGGGCTGAGAAGAGCCGGCCCAGAGGAGAGGCTAGGCGGCTGGAGCGCTGCCTGCTGCCCACGCAGGCGGGCCGTGCTGAGTCTGCCGCCCGCTCCACCTCTTGACCTCCATTAAAACCCAGGGCCCAAGAGCAGGGTGCGGGGCGGCGTGCAAGCCCATCGTCCACCCCTTTAGTGCGCCAGCTGCTTTTTCTCCAGCTGACCACTGGCCAGGGTTCCAAAGCGACGCCCTGTAGGGAGTAGCTCCTGGCAAACTCCTCATTTCCCAACAGCAAGCGCTGGCACCACCCACCCTGCCACGCAGTTGGAACCAGGGCTTCTGGGCTCACCTGCCACCCATAGGCCTCACACGGCCCATCGCAGGGCGCCTCCAGGCCCTACTCTCAGGCTAAGATCCAGGGACACGATGGTGACAGACAAAGAAAGGAAGGGGGCCGAGGGACCGCGTTGGCGGACACAGTGGGACGAGGGCCAGGCCCACCACAGCTACAGGAGCACCAGGCCCCCGGCGCCTGGGGAGGGACCTCCCGGCACTCACCGGAGACCGCTGCCCCCAGGCTGTGCTCCGATGTCCCTCTCACGCCACCCTCTACAACTAAGCCACCCAGTCACTCGCCCTGGCACCGCAGCTCCTGCCCGGTCCCCCAGTCCAGCCGGGGAGCTGCTGTGAGCGAGGGGACCTGCTTCTGGGCTCACTCCCTGGGCCTTGATGCCAGTGCGACAAAGCTCCCGAGTCAACTGCCCATTTGTGGGACCCTTGCGTTTTCAGGAAGAGGCGGCACAAAAACGAGAACTTGGGGCAGAGAAGCGTATCTCAAGGACGTGTGCCTCTTGTGTGTTCTCACAGGATGGTTTCTATTTCAGAGAAATGAATCATAGCGAACAAAATTCTACGAAGTCAGAAAATTAGCCAACCCAGTTGAACAAGAAATTAAATAAATGAATTAACCCGAACAGTAAAGGCATCTGAGAAACACGGCGGGAAGGACAGTGAAACTGTCAGATCGTGGGAGGGGCTGCCCTGTCCCCGCGTCCCTGGGCACAGAGATGGATCTGGAAGAATTTGCTGAGACACAGGAACACGTAAGGGCCGACTGTGTGGGCTGTGGACATGGCTGGGGGCCCGTTTGGGTCCCGGAGTTCGGCGTCAGCAGGTATGGACGCCCACACTAGGATGGGGGCTGGCAGCAGGGAGTCCGCCGGCGCCCAGCCCCCAGGGGGACACACTGGGGTCAGCAGAGTGAAACAGCTCTTTTCCGTGAAACCCGAGCCCTTCCCAGTCTTTAACATAAATCAACTCGTGTGTTACGTGTGACACTTTATTTTCAAGACTCCCTAAGCCAGGGTCTCCCACACTTGCCCTGAAGCCTTGTGGAGGGCATGAGGGCAGGGGGTGCCCGGGGACCTTCCTCCCAAGCAGCAGGTGAGGAGGGGGCCAGCCGGCAGCCCCAGAAAGGACTACGGTGGCTGGTGAGGTCAGCTGGCTCACGTGTTCAATTTGCCTTGGCAAGATTTGAAGGAAACTTCTATTTCAGGCCTCTGCTTCTTCCCCCGGGAAACAGCCTGTCCCAGGACCACCAGCCCCTATGGACGTCAGATTAAAACAAGCCCGTCACACTGCAGCTGCCACCATCACCGGGCCCGGAATGGAGCTGAGTAGGAAATATCGGAGCGACGTGTGTAGCAAAGATTCCTTAAATCTGCATCGAGGGCTGGGACGCGTGCTGTGTTGGTGCTTCACGAGTGTGAAAACCTCATAACCCCTGGATTAAGAAAGCCCAAGGCAGCAAGTGCTCACATGCCCCTGCACACGCTGCCCCGTCCCGTGGGCTGCAGGAAGACGAAGCCCCCGGGAAGGGGGAGCGTGGGTGGAGGTGTGTGTGGTGCCCCGCATCAGCAAGGCCCCTCGGAAACAGACTGCGCTTGTCCCGGCCCCGAGAAGCCATCCACGGTCCCCGCCCCCAGGAAACGTCCCCCCGACACAGGAGCCACACCCTCCCTCTGCGTCAGTCCCAGCTCTAGTCACTGTGCCCTTTAGATCAGGACAGCGCACAGCCCTGCAGAAACAAAGCAGTCTCTCGGGACCCAGCTCTGCCAGGCAGAGGGACACAAGGTCTCGAACCTGAGAGGCAGGCCCTGGGGCCAGAGCCTCGTTTCTCCCCGTCTGAGGGGGAGCGGGGCCCCTGCGATGGGGTGGTGCCCACCACAAGGTCGAGGCAAGCTCACTCCTGCCAAGTTGGGCTTGAGTCCACGGAAAGAAGGAGGTGCGAGCAGCCCCCTGAGATTACTCCTCCGCGGCTCCCACCTCCGTTACAGGGCTGACTTGGGGGATGGTCACCCTCCAGCAGAGACCATGGCCACGTACTGATCATGTGCAGACGGGGCTGCAGAGCCGCCTCTGATCTTAGGGGGCTGGATGCTATGGCTGGGAGTGAGGCCACAGCTAAGGTCCCACTGGGCAGGGGGCTGGGGACAGGGCCCTGTCCTCCCAGGACCGACGCACACATGGCTGTGGTCAGCGGGTGCCTGTGAATGAACGCAGGGAAACCTGCGTGTCGGGGAAAGCCTGCGGGGTCCAGGGGGATGGCAGGCGTGGGCTCCGAGGCTGGGTGGGGTGCTGAGGAAGCTGTTGTGAGGCCGAGGCAGGAAGCCTGTCCTGGAGGACGCTTGTCATGTGCAGTGACTCCGGCGAAGGTTTCGAGTCTTCTGTAGAGAACAAGGGACGTGTGGCCCGGCCCTGAAGACCATGACAACGGGGTGTGGGAAACGCAGGGGGACTGCAGCTGCTCCAGCAAACCTGCTCCGTGACCTTCCATGGCTCCCAGCTGCCCAGCGCCTCTCCCCCTCCAGACACCACCTCCCCAGATCAGCTATCCCTCGAAATCTCCGCCTGGCGCGGTGGATGGGGGTAACTTTGAACATCAGGTAGAATGTAAAGGTCACATCAGTGAGGCAAAGAGGGCTCCCTGCCGTTAGGGGTGAACCTCGCCCCCAGCCGGGGCCCCAGTCCTGGGTGGAGCCGGTCCTGGTGTGCTCACTGTGCCCTCCTGTCATCCTCCGCAAAACCCCCACCTCCTGCTCAGGCCCCGCCGCAGCCCCGCCCCCCGTCTTCCTGCCTCCCCCCCCCCCCAAGCTGGGACTGTGTTATTTCAGGGGAACGGGGGCTGGGGGGACTGCCCGTCCCAGCATCTCCGGTCACGGTCCCCTGAGCCGCCCTGAAGCCCATCCCCATCCCACTTTCCATCGCACCCCTGCATTCCCGCCACTGACTTGGGTCTCATCTCACCTCTCACTGTGAGAGCCGCTTCCCAGAGCGCTGGATGCTCACACCAGCGGGGCTCCTGCCAGCAAGCAAGGCGGGGAACCCTAAGCCCAACCCCTCCGAGGCACAGAACGGGAGCGCTGGGGGCCGGCATCAGGGGAGCGGTCCTGAGGCCCTCAGTTACTTTCCCCCTAATGTCGGCTCTCCTCGGGTCACGTCACTTACAGGGGTGAAGCAAGACACTGTCCTCGTACCCCTCCATTTTTTTTTTTTTTTTTTTTTTTTCTTTTTGCGGTACGCGGGCCTCTCACTGCTGTGGCCTCTCCCATTGCGGAGCACAGGCTCCGGACGCGCAGGCTCAGTGGCCATGGCTCACGGGCCCAGCTGCTCCGCGGCATGTGGGATCTTCCCGGACCAGGGCACGAACCCCTGTCCCCTGCATCAGCAGGCGGACTCTAAACCACTGCGCCACCAGGGAAGCCCCCCCCTCCATTTTGGTAGGGTCTCCCCTGTGGATGGTGGCCCCGTCACCCTCTGGGGCCCTCCACCCCTCCTGCACAGGGCTTTAAATTGTGCACCCAGAGCACAGACTTGGAAATTGGGAACGGGGCAGCGAGCGTGGGTCGCAAACAGACGGAGGGCGAGGGCGGTGGACAGAATTTGGTGTTTGCAGAAACCGCCGCCGCAGGATGGCAGGGCTGGGGTGTCCCTGGGGGGAGCTGGCTCTGAGTCACGCTGATGGGCTCCCCCCATCTTATGACAAGCTGGGGGCAAGGACCTCCTTGTTCCCATTGCAGGGATAAGAGCACTGAGGCTGGAGGAGCCGGGTGCTTGTCCAAAGGCTGCAGCTGTTACTTGGCAGGGCAAACTGGGGCTTGTTCCAGTTGGGGACGTGAGGTTCTGCTGCTCCAGCTGCCACCCTCCTGTCGCCGTCACCAGCTCCGTAAGGTCGGCAGAGGACCCCTGAGGTTGCCCTGCATCAAACCTCAGTCTTGCTCTGGGGCGACCCAGGATGGGAGGAGGGAGTGCAGGAAAGGACAGGACTCAGCCAGTTACTACAGCTGGGCAGTGGCCCAGGCCCCACCCCCAGCTCCCATTGCCCGCTTCTGCCCAGAGGGCAGATTCTTGGATTTCCCTCCCTGCCGGTGTCCTCTCTCTGCTGAACTTGCCATGACTGTGAACTTAGGAATTAGAGCCCCCCACCCCCAACACGCCCAGGAGAACGAAGTTAGCTGTGCACAGGTGGCAGTTTGCCCGGCCGTGTGAGGCAGAGGGCAAGGGCTTTGGGGAGCAGCTCAGCACCCACGCTTGCAGCCCTGGCCAGCGGGCGGCCGTGCACGCAGCTCAGCTGCAGGAGCTCCTGCCTTCGACCCCGTCTAGCGAAGCTTACTTCTTCCAAATTGTGAGTGATCCAAACCAAGGCGCCTGTGATGTATCTGTCTGTCTGCTGCTGGGTGACTCGTTTCTGTCCCTCGAGGCCTGCCTGCCTGCCAGCTCTTCTGGGTAAGCGCCTACCCTCTCTGGGAGCCCACGCTGTCCCACTGCTCTGACGCACAGGGACACTGGAGCTGCAGCTCAGCAGAAAGACACACTTTGGAAAGTACAGTGGATTTTGGCAAAAGGCTGTCCAGGTGCCAGGGCCACACACTGGGGCTGTCTCCCCTGGGAGGCCGCGCGGGGCAGGGAAGGTGCTGACACCGGCGCCAGGCTGCGGGTTCCACCCCGGACTGGCCACTGGCAGCGGGGTGACGTGGGGAGGGGTCCCTGAGTCTCCGTGCCTCTGCAGATCCTGTGCTAAGCGACCTGGCGGGCGCGGGTCAGAGGGGCGAGGTGGGGACGGCCACCCCACGCGGAGGGGGTGTGTGGCTGACACTCGCTGTGGACGGCGACAGGAAAGCAGACCTGTTCAGTGCGTTTTATTGCTGCTTTTGAATCCTCTACACACGGGGCAGCGCGTCTCACCCGCGCGGGGGAAACCCGCCCGAGGCCTCTGAGGGTCCCGTGCGGGCTGCGGAGACCCAAACGCAGACCCGGCCACAGCGGCCCTGCTCATCTGAAAGCAGGACTCTGCCCTGAAACAAGCGTGAGGACCTCGGAAAAGATGGAAGGTCACGGGACACGCAGTGCCGGCCGGGCAGAGTGGGGCAAGTCACCCCCATGCTTGGCGGCATCCATCCCTTCATTTATCCGGAGGCGTCTGCTGAGCCCACAGACGAGCTGCCAGGTGCCGCCCGAGTCCCTGGGAAACAAAAACAGCCCCTCAGCCACGGCGCTCCGTCCCTCCTGCCCTCTGCTCTGGACAGCAGGCTTGGGAGCGGCCTGGTTTCTTTCTTCTCCCACCCCAAGTCCAGACGGTAGCAAATCCTCATGATTTTATCATCAAACCACGCCCAGCACCTTCCAGCCATGTCCCCCCACCTCCACTGGCTGGTCCACACCCCTCTCATCTTTAGCCTGGACTACCGCAGGGGCTCCCAAAGTCTCCTCTCTCAGCTCCCAGCCCTGTGATCTTAACATCTCGGCCCCAAATTCTTGCTGAAACACGGGGCAGATCACGCACTCCAGCTCGAAGCCCGAGAACGGCGCACACCTCCCACCAAGGAGACACTGGAGTCCTGAAAGTTACCTCGGCCTTCAAGCCCCTGGACCTTTGCATGTGTCCCCTTCAGAACACAAGGCTGTGGCCATCACATGCCCCCCTCCTTGAGAACTCAAGGTCACGGCCATCCGGTCATCCCACATACCCCCCCACCACCACCTTCTCCTGGCCTGAAGAGAAGCCCTGTCAATGGCGGTGGACCCGTGCACTTGGTATTACACTTGGCCACGACCAACCCTAAGCGGAAATGTCACTGTAGGCCCTGACAAGGATCCTTCCGAGTTTACAGGTCTGTTTGACTTTTACAAGGTGGCTCAGATTCCCTGGACCAACCCCAAGGTTTCCATCTGCCCAAGGTCACAGCAGTACCCAAGAAATGTAAACCAAGATGGACTCAGAGTCTTTTCTCAGAACCTCCAGTGGGTTCTCAGGTCTGGAGAAGCACACCAGGGCATTTGAGGCCAAAAGGCCTTTGGAAGTCTTTGGAGATGCTGTCCGTGGCAAGTGCTGGGAGTGGAGTTCACGTACTCTGGGCCCTCCTCACGATGAGGCTCTCGGAACAGCCACCTAAAGTGTTGCTCTTCCAGAACTTTCTGCTTCTTCACTTAGGAAGCTGAGTTCTGGGGCTGGGGGCTCCCACCGATAAGCTCCTTTTGTTGGCGGGTGGAGTGAAACGAGGCTGTGGTCGCACGTGTCGTGCGCTGTGACCTCAGCGCCCCTCGTTGGTGTAAGAGGTGCGTGTGCTCTACAGATGCGTGTCCTCACCAGCCACCTGCTGGCAGGGGCCTGGGTGAGCTAGCTAACTCTTCCCACTCAGGAGTCCTCGAACCCCTCCCTGCTCAGCAGAGCCTGACCGTTGCCTGTCACCGCCTCCGGCGCCTTCCCAGCAAGGTTCCACCTCTGGGAGCCTCGCTGAGACCTCACATTTGCACTTCCATACTTTCTTTAAATATAATGCATTTTACATTTCACTTCTGTATCTTATTTTTACACTTTAAACTTTTCCAAATGCTTTTATATACGCCATCCCATAAGACAAAAAGGCTCACCTTACTTCCATTCTACAGTTGGAGGAAACTGAGGTCCAAAAGGGACAGGAGAAGCACCCAGGAACACAACCAATCACCGAGACCAGAACCGAGATACCCAGCCGATGCTGCTTTCACCCTGCCTCCACAGGGCTAGCAAGGCCAGGGGCCTCCCAGCCCGGATGCCCGGGCAGGTCCTCCGTGTGTTCTGAGGGGTCTTGGCTCGCTCTGGACCAGAGAAGTCCTGGGTGCAGACCTCCCCGAGGTGCACAAAGGGGCAGAGCCTCCCCAGCCCCTGCAGCAGGAAATGAGGCGTCCTGCAATTCCAGAGAGACTTAACAAGACGACTCTAGTGAAAGGGGACGGTGGCTGCTTTTTCTCGACTTAACGTTATGAATTTACAAACCAGGGTGGAAGCTTATAGACGGGGTGCTGAGCAGCAAGAAAACCGCAGACCAAGCTCCCGCACGCATGCAGAACGCCAGGCACACGGCACAGCGACGCCCACGTCGGCCCCTCCCTGCTGGATGATTCCCGGAGGGACCCTTCCCCCGAGGCAGCGGCGCCTCCTGCTGAGAGCTGAGGGCCAGCTCTGAGGGGCTCTGGGACTGCAGCGCCCATCTGTCCACGGCTGAGAAGTGGAACGGAAACGTGAGCTGGGCTTTCTAGCCGCCAGGAGCCCACAGCTACGAAAGCACGGTACTGAGGCAAGGCTGAGCCTCAGGCCAGACCGGCCCAAGCTCCAAGCGACTTCGGGCCCCTTCCCCTGGGTGCCAGGACACTGGGCCTGTACAGGCAGGCTGGCCACAGACGGGGCGCCCAGCCCGCCAGGCTCGCGGCTCCGACTCCCGGCTCTTCCACCCGTCCTCCCGCTGCTGAGGACGTGCGGGTCCTGACACTTGTCATCTGGAGCCTCAGAACACCCGGCTCCCGGCCCCTGCAGCAGCCCAGGCCCAGCGGAGAAGCCGCGCTTGGTGCCTGCTTTCGGGAGACCAGGAAAGAGCCAGGGCGGGAGCCTGTGCAGAGCGAGCGTCTTCACAGACGTTATTGATCCAAGTTGCTGTTAGTGGCAAAGAATCGAGAACGGTTTCAAAACCACACCGACTTCGAGCCGGCAGCATCAAACCGGCAGCTACGGGTGGAAACACCCACCATCAGTCATGCCGCGGCGCTGGTGGAAGGGCAAAGCCGCGGGGGGGCGGGAGACGGCGGGCGTGGCGACCGGTTATCCGAAGCCAACAGCCCGATCCTATGTCCCAGGGCGCAGGAATGTTGTTTCCAAACCCTGGGTATTTTCCGAGGGTGCTCCATGTCTGGGCGGGGCACAGACACCCACCCCAGAGCCCGGTCTCAGGGTCCAGCACCAATCAACGTCCTCTCTTTCCAGAACCCAAAGGAAGAATCCCGACGGCAAAACCCCTCGAAGCTGAGAGAGAGCCACTCAGACCTAAGGTGCATCTGGGTGAGGGATGCTCGCTCTGGGGGAAGAGGTGCCCTGAGAGGAGGAAAGGGAGGCCACGGGGTGGCAGGACGTCCTGGGGGGCCGGGGGAGCACCCCTATCAGGGACCAGTTTATCTGGTTAACTAGTCACCTGGCAAGACCTCTGGGAAAGGCGCAGATGCCGGGAAGATGGACAGATGCCCGACTGGGAGGCTCCAGCACCGAGATGAGTGGGCGTCCACTCCGCCGATGGGGCCTCATGTGCCCCGGCCGCACGGGGCAGGCCTGACGCAGTGTGGACCCTGGGTGGCGGGGGGAGGGGAACGCCCTGGTGGGTGCGGGGAGTGGCTGCTGCCTGTGAGCTTCCCAGACCTTACTGAGCAACGCCTGCCAGACCTTCCTCAGGTGACGGGAGCAGGGCGGGGAGGGGCCTGCTCTGGCCTGGGGCCCTCACCCTGCTGTGGGTGTGGCTGCCCCATGTTCCCTCTCCCTGGAGGGTGAGCACCGGGACTCCTGCGCGTTCAAAGGTGAAGTCAAGGGTCAGCCCAGGACACAGAGGTCCCCAGACTGGGGAGGGTCCAGGGCCCAACCTCACGGAGCAGTGACCTGAAGCCCACAGCGGGGGGCACCTCCTGGGGGAGCAGAGGCTTCCTACATGGGGGGCCCCGAAGGGTCTCCATCATCTTTCATCTTGCACCCAGCACGTGGCCCACGAGGTCGCTGGGAGGGGTTCGGCCAGCAGCCTGGTGCCCCCACCCCGGGTCCCAGCCCCTGCCTGCCGGCCTCCAGGGCTGCACTGGCTCGTCGACCACGGCCCCAGAGGAGCGCGTTTCACCTGTGATCGGGGTCACACACGCGTGTCGGCCCGGAGGAAGCGCGAGGCCTCCAGAGGACGCCCCACGGTGGAGGCGGCCATCGAGAGAACGTGACCACCGGCTGACCACCAGCCGGACCCAGACGATCCATACCCCTGCCCTCGGACGCAGGCTCTGCCGCCGGTTCCCGCAGGAGAGGCAGTGTCAGAGATGCGGCTGAGGCCCTCTGGAGGTGAACTCAGCCGGACCGTCAGGGCCTCCGTGTGAACTTGAGACTCTGGTGGGCGGGGTGCCCGAGACGGGCGTCACACCCAAGTCCCTGCTTAGTAAACTTGCACCTGCCACCCGGGTGTCTGCCTCTGTCCTGGTCTCTCCCGCCCTCCACGTACGGAGCCAGCTTCAAATGCCACCCAGGAAACTCCCGAGGCTGCGAACCAACCAGGGGCAAAGCAGGGTCGGTCGCAGTGAGCGCCACTCCCTGAAATCGCTGTTCCCGCGTTGGGAGCGTGCGCTGGGGCTGGGGGAAACCTTTACTTATCGGGGTCCCAGTCACGAATGTTAGCTGGCCGCTCCTGAGACCCCAGGGCCCCAGCACCCGAAAGGGGCCCAGAGACCCGTGCCCAGCCTAGAGGACCACGCGCGGCCCCGTGGCTGCCCGGCCCTCGTGTGTCCGCCTGGCTGGGCCACGTACCCGGTGTCGGGTGCTGCTCAGAGGGGGTTTTCGGGTGAAGCTATGTTCTAAACAGCTGACCTTAAGTAAAGCGGATGAGCCTCCGCAGTGTGGGTGGGCCGCATGCAAGCGGTCCAAGGCCTTGAGGAAAGATAGGTCCCTGGAGGAGGAGGCCATCCTCCTCCAGACGGCCTTCGACTCCAGTTGCAGCGTCAGCTCTTCCTGGGTCTGCAGCCCTGCCGCCCGCCCCGCCCCGCCCCGTGGATTTCAGACCTGCCCGCCACTCAGTCACGATCCAGCCCCTCAAGATGCAGCTCTCTCCCGGAGAGCCCCGGCTAAACCCCCATGTTCAGACACCCACTCTATTTATCTAAACCCACATTCCCGCATCCTGGTGACGCCCGGCGGAACACACGCGGGCAGGTGGGGGGCTCCTGCACGGCCCTCTGCCCTCCTCCCCCCCCAGAGTACTCCGCCTGCCGGGTCCAGGGGAGCAGACCCGTCCCACCTCCCCTCTGCTCTGCGCTACATGCTGGCGTTTCCCTCCTTTCTCCTCCCACCAGCCTGGCCGGTGCTGCCCACATGTCCCGCTTGGGCCAACTAAGCAGCCTGCTCCCCTGCCGCCCCTCCCTCCCTCCCTCTCCTCACAGCTGCCCAGACAGACGTCTGGAAACAGGGTGGGATGCGCCCGCCGCCCGCCCAGGGCAAGTCCTCCAGAGGCCCCCGCTGCCCCTCAGGGCCTCTCCCCCTGACTTGGCGCAGCGGCCAGCCTCCGTCGTCCTCCCCCTCCCCCTCTCCTGCCCAGCCCCTCGCCCTCTCCGCGTCCAGAATCCTACGGGGCCTTCCCACCACGGCCCGCAGGGGCTCCCCACCTCAGGGTCCCTCCACCTTGGGGACCCCACCTCCGCGCCGTCCCGAGTACCGTTCCCTCCGCCTGGCATGCGCTACCTCAGGCCAAGGCCCCTTCCCACCGTCCACTGGCCTCTGGCTGCCAGCCACCTGGCACCGACCCTGTATCTCCCCGGGCACGTGGACGCCTGTGTGCCAGACCTCTGTGCCCCCCGTGTCCTCGGGCTGGTCTCCCGGTGCTGCGCCCCACACTTCCGAGGGCAGGTCTGCGCCTGGCTGCTTCGCTGCCCCTGGGCCCAGCTGCCCGGTGCACATGCATGAGAACCCCAGGGCCACGTCCCTCTCTTGGGAGCAGAGAACAAGCTGCAGGGTCCGTGGCCTCCTCTACAAGAGCAGAGGCAGGTCCGCTCGGCCCTGCGTCCTGGCAGGGGCTCGGCTCGGGGCACGGGGCACGGACCTGTGAAGGTCCCCTCCAAGAAAGCACTGACTTTCACCCACTCCCCCCAGACTTTCCTCCCTGTCGGGTGGGGCTGGGAGGGAGGCGCCGACACGGGGTCTTGGCCGTGGCCTCAGGGGACAAGGAGGGAACGGCCAAGGGCAGGGTCCCCTGAGCCGCCAGGTGCACAGGCAGGCACCGCGGCCTCAGGGCTCATCCTGCAGGCGCTCAGCCTCCCTCCTGTGTGTGCCGCGCTGTCAGGGTCACACTCTCGGTGTCCTTCCGGCAGGGTTTGGGGCCCTGGGGCCCACGGGCACCCTGTAAACCTCTCTGCTTCCGGATCCATTATATTATCGAGCGAAGTAACTGGAGTAACGACCCCCTTGGTGATGAGAGAAGCTTAATGTCAGCATCACAGTCAGGCCTGTGTGTGCGGGTGGTGCCCCGGGAACCAGAGGCCACCCAGACCCATCCAGAGGGGCCGCTGGCCATTGCCGCCAGGGGTCCCTCCACGGGTGCCTAGAGAAGGGAGCCTCAGGCGTTGGGCCCTGTCGTGCTCTGTAGACAGGACAGGGAGCGTGGTCACGCAGGCCGCATCTGGGATCGTGTGGCGGGGTCCCTGGGGCGCTGACACTGGTGTCGGGCGCGCGGCTCCCCTTCCCCAACCCCGTCCACACGTCTGTATCGTGATGGTCACAGTCGCTCTCACACTTGCTCACTGAGTCGCCTCACTGACTGATCCACCAGCCCCCTGCCGGGCTTCCCAGCAAGGGCACCGGGGGGTGTGGACTGCGGGGTGAGAGGTGCCCAGCCCAGGGGTGCAGGGACTGGGGAGGGGATCCAGCCCAGGGGTGCAGGGACTGGGGAGGGGATCCAGCCCAGGGGTGCAGGGACTGGGGAGGGGATCCAGCCCAGGGGTGCAGGGACTGGGGAGGGGGCCGAGTCCAGGGGTGCAGGGAGATGCAAGGTTCCCCTAGTCAGAGACGTTCCCACCCTGCTGGCACCCACCCACAGCCGTGCCCAGGTGCCTGGGTTCTAAGGATGGGGGAGAACAAGGATCAGGTGACCCCGACACTTTCCTGAGTGACAGCCACCCTGAGACAACAGGTGTCATCTGAGAACATCCCAGGCCCGCGGTCCTGCCACGGCAGAGACCTGACCGGCTCCTCAAAACCCAGTCATTTCGAAAACAAGGCACAGTTCTTGTCAAGTACAAAGTACCCGGTCTTTGCGTCAAGGACACTTCAAACTTTAAGGAAGCCAGCGATTCTGTGTAGGCAAGTCTTGTACTTTTCCAAACCAACCACCTTCCTAAAAAGGCTGAGGCCTCGAAACAAACAGGCCAGGAGTCAAGAAGCAGCTCCGCTTGCCCTGAGCACAAGGCGCATCTGTGCAGTGTCAGCCACCTCTGCGGGGGGTTGGGGGGGTGGGGCGCCACGCCTAAGAAGATGCACAAACGGCCCTCCTGGCGGGATCAGGTGGCCGAGACGGGAAACCCGCAGGCCTGCACCTTGTCAACATGACTGGCTGGTGTTCAGCCCGCCCTTCTTGAGAGTAAAATGGCGCAGCGACTGCTGGCTGATTAAAGCTCCTGGGAAGTTACTGCTTCTAGAAGAGAGGAAATGGAGGCCCTCTGCAGGCCCCTGTTAGGAGGAGGGCAGGGTGCCCCAAACAGTCCCCGTGGGGCAGACCAGTCCTGGCTAAACTGGGGCTGGGGTGAGGTGACAGGCGACTAGGCCCTGCCCTCTGAGTAGCCGGCAAGCCACCCAACCCTGCCATGCCCTGCTGAAAAGCGCGTTGAGGTTCTAGTGGGCCTGTCTTCCCGGTCTTGGGAGGCCTAGGATTTCCTGAGGTTCAAGTTCACATCTCTCGTTCACTGCAGGGGCCGGTTGGTGCCAGACCAGAGTCCGGGAGAATCAGCACCTGATGACAGCTGCTCTTGGAAAAGCCACTATTCACTTAGGGGCCACAGGGCCCTGCCACACACACAGCCCCGCATGTCCCACCTACAGCCTCACCGTGGGGACGTGGACCTCAACATACCCACCAGCCATCCAGCCTGTGCCCAGAGGCCAGGAAGGGGCTGCCACAAAATGCCCACCTGGGCCCACAGGGCCACCACTTTAATAACCTAACCCAGGTCAGCAGGTGGCTGGGGCCTCTGTGCCCTCGTGTCACCACATCCTGGTCACCAGAAGATCCTTGAAAGTCCAAGGGGAATGAACTGGACACAACTATGTTACATGGGGCGTGACTCATAGAGCCTCCTCGTGTCAACCAAGCAGCTGGCCCTGCACACCCTAGCCCCCCAGGTAAGAACAGCCACGGGGCCTGGGCTGGGCCTTCCTCCCCACTTCCTTTTGTCTGCCTACCTCTGCTGGGAGGACAGGCTGGACCTGCCCCTGCCCCGCTGGGATTGGGTGGGTGGGCGCGGGACACACGTCTCTTTTTGTCTTCAGTCACATTCGTCCATACTTGATGGCGGCAGGGGGCCGAGGTTCCACAGAAAAGTGGGGACAGGGGTGTTTCAGGGCCAAGTGGCCAGCAGCCCCCTTCCCGATGGAAAGGCCCAGCTCCCTGCCAGCAGCGTCCTAGAAAAGTCCACTCACCTTTCAAGGAAATTCGAAAGGTGGAAGAAGACACACTCACCCACTGACCCCAGCGCTCGCCTCAGCCCCTCCCCCGCAGCCCCTCCCCACTCCCCAGCCACTTTCTGCTCCAGCCTTCCTTTCTGGGGAGGAAGAAGAGAGGGGCTGTGGCCACACTGCTGAACCAAGGAATGCCCTCAACTTGGTGATTCACAGCTAATGTCGTTTTGTTGCCTTGCGTCAATGCCACCAAAACCCCACACACAAATCATCCAGAACAGCCCGACCCTGTGACCTGGGAAGTTCCAGTCCTCCTGGGAATCCCATACCCTGCAGGCAGGCAGGTACCCCTCACCTGGGTGTCTCCCTCTTGGTGCTCTTGCCGGTCCTCCAGGCTCCTCCAGGTCAGCCTCAGGCAACGTTCAGAGTGGAGCCCTCTCCAAAGGAGCTCAGAAAGCCCACGTTTCAGGCCGCACCTGGATGGAGAGTCGGCGGGAGGGCGGGATAAAGGAGGCCGCGCCGCCTACGCGGACCAGCGCCGCAGCCCCGGACTGAGTCTGGAGCACCGGGCCACCGCGGGGTGTGGGTGTGGCGGTGATGGGGCTGCGAGAAGCCGAGGAAGGAGTGGAGGGCGGGGGGCCGGGGGGGTCGGGGGGGGCTTGGGGTGCCTGAGGGCCCGGGGGTGCCGGAGGGGCCGGCGAGGGCTGGAAGGGCCGGAGGGGGCCGGGGGGGCCGGAAGGGCTGGAGGGGGCCGGGGGCTTCCTCTAGAAGGGCTGGCGGGGACGCACCGGACCGCTCCGCGCAGAGCCTGGGCCCGGACCGGGTCTCTAAGTAAGAAGCCGCCCAGGGGCGATAGCAGGCCCGGGGGAGGGTCCTGACCTTCGCCTCTGGGTGGGACCTAGAGGCGTAAACCAGGAAAGGTGACGGCGGTAAGGTGACAGCCGTCGGGTCCGGTGCCTGCGACCCCCGGGACCCCCGGCAGGGTCCGGGTCCGGGGTCGCAGGAAGGGGGTGCCCCCCGCCACGGAGACTGACACGCTCACCTGCAGGGATCAAAGTCGGGGTCCAGACAGGGCTCACGGTTCCGGGTCCGGGTCGGGGTCTGGGTGGGCGTCGAGGTCCGTATCGGGGTCAGGGTTTGGGTCCGGGTCTGGGTCAGGGTCCGGGTCTGGCTCCGGATCCGGCTCCGGGTAGGGGTCGGGGTCCGGATCCGGGTCAGGGTGAGGGTCTGGGCGAGGGTCCAGGTTGGGGTCCCGGGGCGGCGGAGTGAACGTGGCCCGCAGCTCGGTTGCGGTCAGGCTGGAACCCGCGGGGACGGCGGTTGGGGGCGATCACCAGGGGGAGGTGCCCGGGCTCGGGATTGGCCGGATCCCCAGCCACTGCCCGCTTCCTCCCGCCCCCGCCCCGCCTTCTCCCCCTTTCTCCCAGCCCCTCCCTTTTTCACCCCCCTACCACCGCGGCCCTCCCTCCCCGCCGGACCAGCTGGACGGCCCGGCCTCGGGGCTTGAGCATCCCAGGTCGCACCTCCCTGAGGGTGCAGCCTCACGGGGTCGCAAGGTCCTTGGGTCCCGGTCTCCGGCGTTCGCACGGGCCCGGGCGCACCGGTGGTGTCTGGTGGAAACGTCCCGCCGGATCTCCACCAGCCAGCGCGCACCCGCTGGCACTGGAGGCGCAACGCAGAGCGCGGTGCCTGGCGAGCAGAGGTGCGCCCAGGGACCTGGTGACCTGCGGGGGGACCCCGAACCCACCAGTGGGACGCGCGCGAGTCGGTAGTGGGCGAGCCGGGTGCGCGCATGGGGGGATGCGCGCCGTTTCCAGTGCCACGGGGTCCGAAGCCGATGCCGCCGCGGGACCCCGAGGAAGGGCTGGGGTATGATGTCGAGAGAAAAGTAGGCCCAGGGCCCTGGGAGGGGCTGCGAGGGAGCAGTCCTGAACCCTAAACCTCACCAATTCCCAGCTTTGTTTTTCTTCATAGCTCGTGTCAGCTTCTAGTATATTACCTTATTTACTCTTTCATTTTGATCAAGTCCCCCCGACCAGGGCAGGTATTTCTGTTTGTTTGCTGCAGAGACCCAAACACCTAGAAGAGTGGCTGGCAGCTCACGTTTATTTGTTCAGTGAGTAAGTTCGTACCTCGGGGTCACACTCAAACCGACAATGGGGTAAAGCTGTTCCCAACTCCATTTACTCACGGCTGCCTTGGGACGCTCTCAGTACTGCAAACCTCAATTATTTCATAGACTCAGTTGCAGTGTGATTTTTCAGGTGTCCCCCCCCACACTCAACCGTGAGAGCCTTGTATTTGGGTACAAGCTATTTTTCATAATGCCAACCATCTACTGGGTACTCAATAGTATGCTGAATTCTGCAAGACAGGGACCAATCTTCCTATTTTATAGAGGAGGACAGTGAGGGTTGGAACAGATCAAAACTCGGGTAAGGGGGCACAAGGCTTTCCCCTGTTGCACAGCCTAGAGAATATCCACCGTGCCCTGCTGTCTGCGTTTGCTCTTCACCGTGTAGTCAGCACTCAGTGGGTGAGTCTCATTCGTCGGCAGGCGGAAACTTGTTGAATAAATGAAGTAATTAGCAAAAAACATTATAAACTATGACCTTACATTTACACCTCTCAAAACAGCTTTATCTATTATCTCATGTGATCAGCCCGAAGTGAAAAATGGCAGAGGAAGTATTATGCATGTAGGTTCTGGAGCCTGACTTTGGGGGTCCAAAACCTGGCTTTGTCACTTTCTTGCTATGTGATCTTAGGCTACTTAACCTCTCTTTGCCTAAAAAGGGGACGATAATAGTACTTACTCATAGAGGGGTCTGAGGATTAATTGAGTTAATATTTGTAAAACATTCAGAAAGTGCCTGGCATGTAAGGGCTAAGTAAGAGTTAGCCTCTCTCCTTTTTTCCACCCAACAAGACAATATGCAGATAGAACAGATCAACAATGTAAAACATGTGCGAAGCACTGGGCCCTTTGTCTCACAGAGAGGAGCTCTGGCGGTCTTCACTTATTCCTCCAGCCCTTCCACTTCCTTTTTAGCTGCAGCGGTGACACAGCAAAGACCCACGTCGATGAGGATGGTCCCCGCCATTGTGCCAAGAAGGACAACATGAATGGTGAAGACCTTGGTGCTGGGGACAGGGTAGCACAGGCCAGCATGTTCCAGAAACCTCAAGAAGGCTTGGAGTCCAGGTGTCGTGATGCCTGGATACGTGTGTTGTCCTGTCTGGGCGCTTTCTGGTTTTGTCTGTGTTGGTTTATAAGCTTGTAGGGGAGCCGTGACAACTCCCATATTTGCCCAGGCTCACTGTCTGGAATCCCTAGCTGGCCACCCAAATCTGCACTGGTACAGTCCGCACCCATGTCCGGGAGGCCTTGATCTGCTTGTTTCCTTTGTCCTGTCCTCAGCAGAGACGGGGCTGAAGGGCCTCAATCCTTCTAATGCTCCACTGGGTAGCAGGGGTTGGCTGGGATCCCCTCTCTGAGTGAATTAGCTCAATGTTTCCCTTCCTTTTACATCTTCATATGCTCCAAATGATCACAAGATGCCCTGCACGCAATTCTATGTCTGAGGTTGTTTTGTGAAAGTTGTCATATAATTCCAAGTATCAATGTTAATATCCATGAGCAGTTATTACACATGGTGACAGTTATCTTACATAATTAAATAAGGAAATTAAAATTTACTTTGTGACCTTTTTGGTGTCACAATAACTGGGCAACAGTGAAGTGACTTAGTCTAAGTTCAGTCTAAGGTGCACAGTTTCATTTTCCTAGAAGGTGCTAAAATAACAAGTTGGTGCTGCCCTGGTGCACTTGCTGGAACGTACCACCAACCTGGAGATGCAGCTCCGTGGCCCAAGGCAATTTCCTATGTGATAAACATTATATGCTAAACAGCAATGGCTGTTAACCTTTCTAGCTGAGAGTTTAATGATTCTCTCTCTCTAGAAAAAGATATAAGATGTCCAGCCTGGAGAGGAGGAGGACAGAAAATAATTTTTTAGTTATATATTTACAGAGAAAAATGTCTGGATGGAAATACATGAAAACACATCAAAAGTAGTAAGATTTTAGGTTTTTTTGGCTTGTCTTTTTTGTTAATGAATAATTCTTAATAGTAATAAGAATTATTTGTAAATAATAAGTATCAAATTATTTCTTACTTGATAAGAATTAATAAAGAAAAACACCCAACAACCTGTTGGAAGAGGGAATGCTTTAGTTCCAGGAAACAAGATAAATGGCTGGTTGATTTCTCCATCCTCAGTTTTTTAGCTGTCGCCTGAGGATGGGGGTGAGGAGAACTGTCCTTGCCTCAAGGCGCAGAGCTCCAGCTCCACCCTGGGCCCATCTCACTGTTGATCAGCTGGTTTCTACCGATTCCTTGAATAACTGGCCCACAAACTGCTGGTTCTGCTTCAGGGTGGGCTTCTTCCAGAAGGCTGGGACCAGGCTTGTTTTGTTTTGTTGTTTCAGAAAGCTTCTCTGGATGTAGACTTTTCTCTTTGGACCCTGGTGGCTCCACTGCCTTGCCAAATGATTTTTCCCTCTTAAAGAGAACAGTTGTCAAGAAAATGTTTTTTGTTTATTTGTTTTTGTTTTTAAAGGGGGAGGAACAAGCACACTCACACGTTGCTGGTGGGAATGCAAAATGGTGCAGCCAGCTTGGAAGACAGTCTGGGGGTTTCTTACAAAACTGAACATATTCTCACCGTACGATCCAGCAGCCACATCCCTTGGTATTTACTCAAGTGAACTGAAAACTTATGTCTGCACAGGAAACCTGCACACGGATACTTATAAGAGCTTTACTCATAATTGCCAAAACTTGGAAGCAACCAAGATGTCCTTCGGTAGGTGAATAGAATAAACCTTGGTTTTATTTATGTTCATCCGGACAATGGAATATGATTCAGCAGTCGAAAGAAATGAGCCGTGAAGCCATGAAGAGACATGGAGGAACCTTAAATGCACTCGACTAAGTGAAAGAAGCCAACCTGAAAAACTACGTACTGTGTGATTCCAACTATATGACATTCTGGAAAAGGCAAAACTATGCAGGCGGTGACAAGATCAGGGGTTGCCAGGGGTTGAGGTGGGGGAGGGATGGATAAGCAGAGCACAGGGGATTTTTAGGGCAGTGAAACTACTCTGTATGATACCGTAATGGTGTCATTATACGTTTGTCCAAACCCATGGAAAGTACACCACCAAGAGCGACCTGAAGCAAACTATGCGAGGACTTCAGTTAATAACAAAGTATCGTATTGGCTCATCAGCTGTAACAAATGTGCTGAATCAGTAGAAGCCGGTAGTAATAGGGGAAGTTGGAGGAAGGATGAGGCGGGTATATGGAAATTCTCTGTATTTTCTGCTCAATGTTTTCTGAAAACCTAAAATTGCTCAAAACAAATTTTCAAAAGGGGGCTGTGCTTTGGGTTGATGAGGATATGTGTCCATGTAAATAAGTATTAAAGGGGAGGGTGGGGGGCTTCCCTGGTAGCGCAGTGGTTGAGAGCCCGCCTGCCGATGCAGGGGACGCGGGTTCGTGCCCTGGTCCGGGAAGATCCCACATGCCGCGGAGCGGCTGGGCCCGTGAGCCATGGCCGCTGAGCCTGCGCGTCCGGAGTCTGTGCTCCGCAACGGGAGAGGCCACAGCAGTGAGAGGCTGGCGTACCGCAAAAAAAAAAAAAAAGGGAGGGCGGGCATAGAGAATTTCTGAAGACTTAAGAGTTAAAAAAATGTCAAAATCATGATCTCTTCACCATCCCTTTGACAAAATTCTTTTCCTTCTCTCTCATTTGTAGGATATTTTTCCAGGTGGTAAAGAGGCAAGTGGCCCTGTACACCATTTAAAGAACAAAGCGGTTGGGAAGCAGTGGTGCTGGGGGAAGGGTCACCCGAAGGCCTGCTTGGGCAGGAGATGCACCTCCAGGATGGCCCACGTACCTGGCTCATAGCCAAGCTCACCGCGCCCCATGTGGGCCTCTGCATGGGGGCTTGTGTCCTCCCAACAGGACAGCGAGGGCAGTGAGGACCATGTCCCAGTCCCTTTTATGACCAAGACTCCGAAGGCACACCCTGTCACGTCCCCCTTTATTCTAGTGGCCAGAGCAGGTCAGGAAGTCTAGCCCACCCTCAAGAGGAAGGCAGGAGTAGCAGAGATTTTGTGGACATGTTTTCAGATCCTCACCCCACTCAGCGGGTTGTGCTGGAGCATCTGGAGCTCTGGACAAATGACAGCTACCAGCCAGGAGTGGCTGTTGACCACCTGAAATGGAACTGGTCCAAAGTGAAATGTACATTAAGTATAAAACACACATCGGATTTTGAAGACTTAGCATGAAAAAAAATGCAAAGTATCTTATTAGTTTTTAAAATCCCAGTTACGTGTTGAAATGACAGCGCGTGTGTTTCTGTTGGAAAGGCCCTCTGGGCCGAGCACTTAGGTCCCCAGGCCCCCAGTGTCCCTTTTGCTCAAGGATTCAGCCCCGCCACGCCCTCTCCAGCTGGCTCCCCACAGGATCTGGGCCTTTCTCTGTCACCGTGAAGGACCTCAACATGTATTGGAAAGTGGCGACCTTTTGGAAGGCTGTGCGTGAGTGTGAGGTTTGGAGCCAGGACAGGATTCCTGCCAGTGGGAGGGGGAGGATGGGGCTGCGTTTACCCGCCCCCCACGGGGGGACACTTGAAGCCCTGGATGGGGTCACGAAGGCTACTGGTGGGCTGAATTGTGTCCCAAAAGACATGTTGATGTCCTAAGCCTCGGTGCCAATGAAGGTGGCCTTATATGCAAGTAGAGTCTTTGCAGGTGTATTCAGTTAAGATGAGGTCATGCTGGGCGGGGTGGGGGGTTACGGGGCGGGGCATGATCCCACGTGACCGGGGTCCTTGTAAGAAGAGGAAAGATGCAAAGACAGACACACAGACCGGGAGGAGAAGGCCGTGTGACGATGGAGAAAGAGACTGTGTTGTGTGTCCTTCCCCGTGTCTCTCTCCGTTTCTTATAGGGACACCAGCCCGGTTGGGTTAGGGCCCTCCCTCCTCCAGTATGACCTCCTCATAACTAACTAAGTCTGCAGCCACCCTGTTTCCAAATTGGGCACATTCTGAGGTCTCAGGGGTTAGGATGTCAACATATCTTTTTGGGGGGACACACAATTCAATCCCTAACGTACACCTAAAGCAACCCCCATCTCTCCTTCTTTAATTCCGTGTTTCTCTTGACCCGCGAGTGTTCTCACCAGGACAAGGGCCAAAGGCGAGGCAGTGCAGGGTAGAGGCGAGCAAAATAAAAGCTGCTTCCCAGGCGATTTGATTTCATCCCCATTTTTAGGCTTAAACTAGGAGGCGGCAACACTAATACCAGGAACTAGGTGCCCTGGTTTCTCCTAGGCCAAATTGGCAATATTTTCAGGAACAGATCTGGCTTCCAACCCACCTGAGCCGGGAGATGAGCCGTGAGGTTTCCCACATCCGATGCCCTCGAGCCCAGCGGCTGTGCTGGCTGCTCTGCGCGCCAGTGGTTTGCGGGGTGGCTACCTTGTCACTTGGCGCCACCAGGAGCCTGGGTGAGCGTCCAGCTTAGAAACAGCAACTTTATCAGCACCATCAGATACCAGTGGGTGCCGGCGTTCAAGGGGAAAGACTTCAAAGTGAAATTTAAGCACTGCATGCGAGAGATGAACCCAAGATTTCCACGTTTCCAGTGTGGGGCTGACAAAGGATGGAGAGACCGTCTCCTCATTGAATAAGACTAACATCACACTGGGACCAGTGTCTGGGTTTTCACTGACCTCAGACAACAAACCAGATGGAATCCAGCTCGAACCTCCCATCCAGCACTTAGAAGATTACAGAAATGCACCCCTGGGGAATTGGTATTGCAAGGGAGCAAATGCCTAGATATAGATACTTATCCATTTAGGAGTGGCATCCAGGTGGACATCCTTGTAAACTACCTGGCATGTCTCTCTACCTGCTGGAGCTCGTCGTGCCCTCCAGTGGGGACATGGGCAGGAAACACGCTGCCGAGTGTGTTACAGCTCCTTGCAGAGCGAGGAGGAAAATGGCAGAGTCCACGATGGAAAGCCACTGGGGAACCTGCTTGGATTTGTTGTAGAAAATGGAATTCCCCACTGGTCTGTAAGTGAATTTACTGCCTTAGTTAATCAATACATAAATCCGGTAGACTCTAGGGTTAGAGAACCCAGAGCCTCCAGTCAAAGGAAGCCAACCTAGGGAAGGCTAGAGTCAGCAGACCTGCTAAGGATTCAGAAAGTAAAAATGGAAGGAATCAAGGATGCTGTTTCCCAGCTTCAGGGATGCATGAAGACGGGAAGCAGGTGGGTGACGGTGTTGAGACTGGACTTAACTTCAGGATGTGTTGTTTCTGAGATACTTGTGAGATATCCAAGAAATCAGTGAGAGACAGTGTCCAACATTCCTTTGGAAATTATTGATATTACTGAAAATATACATTCCACAGCACCCATCAAAATTATACCTTTTTACTCACTTTTAATTGTATTTGCTCTGTACTGATCTGACAAAATATTTTAAATAAAAGTAATATTGTAGCAAAATTATGCAGGAACCAAACTTCAATGCACACAGTGCCCTGAAAGTTATTGAAAGATTAAGAAATTATTTCAACAAAAAGAAAGCAATCATGTTTACAAAATGACATATTATTAATGTTAAAATAAAGACAACAAAGTCTCTTGACAGTTGATGCCAAGTTTGCCAACAAATAAAATAATAGGAAAAGAAAAAAGAATGCTCATTCTACTTGTGCAACTTACATTCAGCCCATCTTTGAAATGTAAGACAATTTAAGAATAAGTTTTTTTCTGTGTTAGAGACAATAATAATTTTTTTTTTTTTTTTTTTTTTTTTTTTTTTTTTTGCGGTACGCGGGCCTCTCACTGTTGTGGCCTCTCCCGTCGCGGAGCACAGGCTCCGGATGCACAGGCTCAGCGGCCATGGCTCACGGGCCCAGCCACTCCGCGGCATATGGGATCCTCCCAGACGGGGGCACGAACCCGTATCCCCTGCATCGGCAGGCGGACTCTCAACCACTGCACCACCAGGGAGGCCCAATAATTTTGAAATAAAGTTTTGAGATACTGAAATAATTTCATGGCCTTTACAGTTTTCCAGATGCCTTATGAAATCTGAAAATTAGATGAATTGAATTCTGCCAGCACATAAAATGTGTCTGCACTGACTCTACCGCTGAACATGGTAAGAAGGTGATATTAGCGGGGGTGGGGGTGGGGGTGGGGGTGGGTTGGGGGGTGGAGCGGGGAACCAGTGTATGAGAATCTAGAAATTTCAGGCTGTTTTCTAAAACTGGATGACTCCCATTAAAGTCCTAAGATATATTTGCAGCAGTAATTTATTGGATACATTTCTAAATAATTTCGAATCTCTCAGGACGTACACAACTATGCCAGTATCATTTGCTAGTGGAAAGTGTACCTTCTCAAAATCTACCTAAAACTGCTTGTGATCCACAGTGTCACAAAAAACTGTCAAATCTAGGGACCTGTTATAAAATGCAATATTGAAGCCAGTAAGTAATGAAATGCATTTTGAAAATTTTCTCAGCCCAAAGCGAGACATGTTTGTATAAATATTATATCCTAGTGACGTAGAGTTTATAATTATTGTGATTAAAACTTAAATTTTTATTATTTCATGTTTAATAATTGTACAAGTTTTACAGGCTGACTTTATGTGTTGTAGTAGTTGTTGAGAAATAAATAGTATACTAATCTAACAAAGTTTACTAAAAAAAGGTTTTGCCTTTTAAAATTCACACGGAAGGATGGGCTGGTCACTACCCTGAAATAGACAAGATTATAATGTGAATCAGCATTATTAAAGTGAATTGGCCAAGGATTTGAAATTAAGCAGATAAAGAAGACTTATCAGTACAAAATAAAAACAAGAAACCGTAAAAAGGCCCGAGTGGAAACACTCAGCATGAAAAATGCAGTCTCCGTAATGAGAACACGTAGATAGCATCGCTGTACAGCGGCAAGAGCTGCGCCCAGTCCCTGGGTGGGGGAGGTCCCCACCAAGCGCTGCCCCAACACCAGCTGGGGGTCCTGCAATTCAACTCAGATATGGCACCATCTACCTGGAGCTGGTGTCAGACCCCACCAAGTAAGGCCTCAGACCCACTTTAGACACCAATTCCAAGCCCAGGTCATCACCTGTGCTTCTGACCCATGGGATATACATCTGAGGTTCCAAGGACCCCTTTCTTGGTTTCTATTAATTTGCTTGAGTAGCGCACAGGTCTCAGGAAACCAGCTAAACTGGTTTGACCAGTTAACTCAGGAAACTCACTAGATTATGGGTTTATTAAAAAAGGGCATAACTCAGGAACGGCCAGAGAAGAGATGCAAGGGCAAGGCTCTGGGGAAGGGTTTCCATGCTGCCCAGGTGCACCAGGCTCCCATCACCTCCAGGTGTCCACCGATACTGGATGCTCTCCAAACCCCATTCTTTTGGGTTTACGGAGACTTCATTGCACAGACAGGATTGATTAAATCATTGGTGGTTGGCGATTGAACTCCGTCTCCAGCCCCTCTTCCCTCCCTGGGGGTCGGAGGTGGGACTGAAATTTCCAACCCTGTAACCACGTGGTTGGTCTCCTGGCAACCAGCCTGCAACCTTAGAAGCTTTCCTAAAGTGACCTCATTAACACAACAAAAGACAGCTTTATAGTTTATCAGTCAGGAAACTCCAACAGTTTTAGGAGCCCTGTGCCAGGAACAGAGGAAGGCCAAATATATATATATATATATATATATATATATATATATATATATATATATATATAAAATAAATCACAGTACCACAGGTGGATACATACAGGATGGATGAATAAAATAGAAAGCAAATGGAAACAGCCCTCAGGAGTCTGCAGGAAAGAATAAATAAATAAAAGCTGCACGAGAAAAATAGATACCAAGGGTAGAATTAGAAGTGCCAATGATAGCAATCTATCCATGGCAGGTTAGAGGAATTGCAAAAAAGAGCTTTAAAAAATATAGGTGAACTATTTGGAGGGAAAAAAGGCTGAGGGCCTTTGGTTTGAAGCCAGAGGGTGAAGCCAGAGCAGAGCCGGGGCCAGAGATGCTCCCTGCTCCAGGGAGCCGGGGCGGGGGGGGCTCTCCCAGATGGCTCAGACAGACTGGGTCTTGGGGGTGTTTCCAAAGGGGCTGTCAGGGCAGGAGGATGTTCCAGGAACATGCTGAAAGGAAAGAGGAAGGGGGTGAGGACCCAGGACGTGCAAGGTCCCTGGGGGTCATCTCAGCACATGGCCGCCCCTGTCCCTGGCCAGAGGTGCCAGGGCCTTGAACAGATGTTACCACCGTGGGCCGAGGGTGCTGCCTGGAACCTGTGGCCAGCACAGGGGAGCAGGGGACAGGGTGGGGACGGCAGGCCACCTCCTGCAGCTCCCAGTGTCCCCGGGTCTCTGAGTGCCCCCCGGGGCCTCAGCCAGCGCTTGAGCCTGTGGGCACGTCAGGCCTCCTCCAGCCCCAAAGGCACGGGCTTGAGCCCACACACGTCTGGGCTTGTGTCTTCCTTGGACCTGAGTACCACCCGGTGACCCCCAGAGACCAGCTGGAGCTGGGCCGAGTTGGCTGGAGCAGGCGGCGGGCGATGGGGATGATGGGCCCTCGGGTGCGCGTGGGCCCCCGCTGCCCCGCGCCCCACCCGTCTGCTCCCCTATTGCAGAAGCAAGCATCTCAGGCCCTGCAGCTGGGTTGGAGTGACACCGAGTTTGGAGCCCTCTTTTCAGTGAAGGTGGTTGCTTGCAGGGAGACGCGGGGCCGGCTAGCGGCCGAACATGTGTAACTGGAACAAAGCGTTCGCTGTTGGCAGGGCCTCCTGGCTGGGAAGCCTGCTGCTGTCGTGCCACATATAAGTTCATTTCCAAGCCCTTAACCAGCACTCCCGGTGGGCGGCCAGTGCCTGGACACTGAAGCCCTGGTCACTCCCCATCCGCGGTCTTTCCAGATGATTCCTCAGGTCTGCAGAGCGCTGAGAAAGGAAAGGGCTCTTCAAATTCTTAGCAGGAATCGAGGCTCTGGAGCCTGTCTTTTCCTGAGGCCCCCACCTCGGATCCCATCCCTGTTGGGGGCTGGTGGTGGATGCGCTGAAACGGGGGTTCAGGCTGTCATCTCCGGAAGAGACTGGCGGGCACCTGTGAGAAGACAGGAGCGCTGGATGGAAGGATGGACGGATGGCCCCAGTCTCCCTGCGGCTCACGTGGACTCAGGCCATGTGGGAGCCCCTGGGACCTGCCGAGAAGGTTGTCTGATGCTCTGAACTCCAGTCACCGGTCCAGGGAAAGCTCACAGCCACGGGCCACGTGTGAGGGAGAAAGCAGAGCTGGACGGGGGTCTGGGACTCGGCGACTGGCAGATAATCAGGGATCAGAAATGAAAGTTCAAGTCTTGCCACCCAGTGTTCGAACAGGGATTTTCACAAAAGTGTCTTTCTTTTCAAATTCTTAGATTCATACCAGTGTGCTCAAAACAGGCACAGAACTCTAAAATCAAGAGAGCTTAGTAGCACGTACCTTCAAACCTTTGAAAATCACTTTTATTTTTTACTTCCTAGGAATTTACGCATTTACTTTTCAGCTTTATTGAGGTGTTATTGACAAATAGAACTGTAAGATATTAGAGTGTACAACATGCTTTGATAAACATAAACACTGTGAAAAGATTTCCTCCATCTAGTTAATGAACACGTTTATCACCTCACATATTTCTTTCTTTTTTTTTTTTTGGCCGTGCCACGCGGCTTGCGGGATTTTAGTTCCCTGACCAGGGATCAAACCCGGGCCCCCTGCAGTGGAAGTGCAGAGTCCTAACCACTGGACCACCAGGGAAGTCCCATATTTCTCTTTTTTTTTTTTTTTTTTGATGAAAACAATGAAGTTCTGCTCTCTTACCAAATTTCAATTATACATAGTACAGTTTCAACTATAGTCACCATGTTTTAAATAGATCCTCAGACCTTGAAAGTTATTTTTTAACACAATTATCCACAGACAACGCAAAAAAAGAACATCTTAATAATGACCCCCAATACTCACCACTAACATCACGCAGGCCCTGCCAGCTCCTTCCTGCTCATGTGTGCACATGCACACGTGACTTTGTTTCAAAAATGGGATCACACTGTCATGCAATTTATTTTCCTACTTAGCAATAAATCGCAAACCTCTGTTTTATTAACATATAGAGTGATAACGTCATTATAGTAGCTACAAAGTATCCTATTTGGGGCACATCCTACAATTTAATAACTGACCCTCCTAGCTGTTGTTTAGGTAACAACCGATGTCTTTGTCTCCTAAACACCTATTCTGAGCCCCCCCGCACTTCAGTCTGAAGCGACTTGACCAATAGGCAGTGGAGATAGCAACTCTGTCACCCCAGGTGTGTCCCTCTGCTGGCGTGGCATCTCCTGACGTCCGTCTCCTGGGGCCAGACCTGTCTGCTGGAGAAGGAGGCCTCGGGGAGTGGGGGGCCCGGCAACAGAGGACATAGCTGTCTTGGGCATCGGCCTGACGAGCCTGACGTGACTGCCACGGAGCTGGCGGCCCAGGGTGGGGGATTTCTGGCTGAGCCCAGGCTGCCCAGAGAACCCAAAAGCAAGTGAGGCACTGTGGTCCTGCACTCAGTTTGGGTGCTTTGTCTTGTAGCAAATGGTCCCGAGCGGGGGCCAAGACAAGGCGTTTATTGACCTCTGAGAGGCTCTCACAACAGACACTCATCTGAATCAGATCCTTACGCTAGCCCTGAGGGTTTGTTCTCCTGCTTTCATTGTCTAGACCATGAAGCCAAGGTTTAGGACAGAAGCCACCTGCCTGACCACACAGCACAGGGAAATGCAGGGGTGAGGGCTCTGCCGCTCACTCCAGGCTGAGGCTGAAGTCACCCCGCTCTGCCAAGAGCCCGATCGGCCCCCGGAGCAGATGTCCGGGGTCAGCTCTGAGCAGCTCATGTACGCGCGGTGGTGGCTTGTGGGCGTCCGTAAGTCAGAGCTAGGTCGTCTGCCTCGCCACGTGAAAGCGCTCTGACTTTGAGAGTGTCATGTGTTAAATTAACCAGGACGGCTTATCTCACAGCCATCGTGGGATCACACCTGGCGTCTGGTCCTGCTGACCTTGGGTGGCCTCGGCCTGCAATGGCTTGAAGCAGGGTTTCGGTTCCTGGCCAGTGACTGAGGTCGGTTCAAGGCAGTGAAAGCACCGAATCCTAACCACTAGACCAGACGGCCAGTAGTGAAACAAGTAAAGTATTTATTAAGAGAAAAAAAGAGTATGTGTGGATAGACACATGAGCAGACTCAGAGTCGTGCCCTCGTGGCAGTTGGAATCACTTTTATGGGGCATTTCTTCGGGTTTCTTTTGACCAATCATTTTGATGTGCCAGGTTGAAAGTCCATACTTGGTGTATCTCAGGATTTTCCCACGTGTGTGGATGCATCTCTTAGCCAAGATGGATTCTACTGAAGAGGGCTGTGGGTAGTGAGCATTAGCTGCCATCCCTCAGCATCACTCCTCTTTTGACCTCCAAGGAGCCTTTCTGCGCATGTGTAGTTGGGGACGTCTCCTGACTTCGAGAAAGAGGAATATGTGGTCTCTTATCTTCTGTCTGGGCAGGGCCAGCCTCCTCTCTCAATTGTCCTGTTATTCCCGTATCGGAGTATTAGTCCACAGGGAAGGAACCCAGACCATTTGTCGGGAGGGCCCATCTGTCTCCTGCCCCGCTGCACTTCCAGCAGGTGGGGATGGGCCCTCCATGCTCTCTTCCCCCATCTCTCAGCACCACACCTGGTGGTGGGGTGGGCTTTAGCCGGACACCTGTTACTACTGCGTTTCCATCCCCGCCCGGGCTGAGATGACAGACCTTAATGAACTGCTGACCTCGGGGTACTGCCCTGTGCTCAGCCAGCCTGTCTGGTGATGGCTGATGTGCTCAGAGCCCGTTTCCGGTGGGATTGCTGACGGCGGTACAAGTGGAAGTCGTTTCTGAACCATGAGTGGAACCAGGATTTCCTCCAGAAGGGCACTTTCACCAAGGGCAGAGGTCACTCACTTCCGTGAGTAGGGACTGGGGCAACACCATGACCAGCATCCCCGACTCAACCAAGCTTATCCGATTCTTACAACCGCAGACTATGATGAATAAGACATAAAATGCCCAACACATACGAATGCTTCCAGTGACAGAAACTGGAACTAAAACATATTTTCCTGTCGATGCTGAATGGGGTCAACTACAAATTGAGGTGAAGACAGATTAAGAGTCTGAGAAAGAGTGACTGAAAATAAAATACTGATCACAATTGACTAAACAAGGTTCGGTCTCATCTGGGGTGACAAATGTATGTTTTTTAAAAAACCTGCACTACCTTATGGAATCATGAGATCTTAATACAGGTTGTATTATACTGAGTTGAGAACGACGGTACTGTAAATACCTGGCTACACAGCAGAATTGTACTTTAACTTTGCAAATTACTTAGAGCAACCAGGCAAGGTGGGTTCGGGCGCCCTCTGGTGGCAGCATACGAGCTGCGGGGCGTTTTTCAACTTTCTTCTCTCTTGGGTTGACGCCCACATGCTAAGTGCCCTCCTCCTTCTGCCCACAACTCGTACTTGAGTCCCTTTCTGCTGGGCAGTAGCATCCTCCCGTTTGTCCTCACCTGGCATCCTCTCGTGCAGAATACCTGAACCAAGAGAAAGGAAAACAGCTTTGAAAAGAAAGAGCTACTGCAAGAACCAGTGTGCTGAGCCTCCAAGGCCTTGAAAAGCCATGTACATCTGAGATGTCTGGTCTCTTAGACCCTGTCTCAGCACACCTGTTTCCTTTCCTACCCTGAAAAATAAACAACCGTTTGGCTCTTTATATTTTTTCTCCTTTCAATACTAGAATCGTTGTAACATCAGTTTCGACTTTCAATTGCATTGCGTATGAAACATGTATCTGTAAATTAGCTTAAAACTAAAATCATCTCCACCGCGATTTCATGGGAACGTGTTTGAAATGTTGCCTCTAGTTTCTCGGGCCTGATGATTTGTGTGCCATTCCAAAGCCTCTATAGGCAGTTTTCGACAGAATGGAATAAGAAGACGTGGTACATATATATGATGGAATACTACTCAGCCATAAGAAAGAATGAAATCATGGCATTTGCAGCAACATGGGTGGACCTAGAGATGATCATACTAAGTGAAGTAAGTCAGAGAAAGACAAATATCATACGATATTACTTATATGTGGAATCTAAAATACGACACAAATGAACTTATTTACAAAACAGAAATAGACCCACAGACATAGAAAACAAAGTTATGGTTACCAAAAGGGAAAGGGGGTGAGGGAGGGATAAATTAGGAGTTTGGGATTAACATATACACACTACTATGTATAAAATAGATAAACAACAAGGACCTACTATATAGCACGAGGAACTATATTCAATATTTTGTGATAACCTATAATGGAAAAGAATCTGAAAAAGAACACATATATATAACTGAATCACTGTGCTGTACACTTGAAACTAACACATTGTAACTCAATTATACTCCAGAAAACAAAATAAACTTAAAAATAAAAGAAATACAAAAAAATAATTAAAGGCAGTTTTCCAGGCCAGGCTTTGGCTTACTTCATCCTCTGTCCTCCCAGGAGTGTTTCCTCCACCACCAGAGGCCCAGCTGAGAAGATCCAGGTGTGTGCTCTCTTGATCTACATCATTCAGAGTCAAAGAAATTGCCCACACCAATCAGAGCGACGCCTTAGATGCAGTCAGCCCACCGGCTCTGACTTGTGAGGTCAGGATAAACACTCGGCTGCCATGGGAACCGTCTGTCTGTCTGGGCTGTTTCTTGCGGGCAAAACCAAGTGCTCAGAAATGCCACGGGTGCCTTCTGACGGAGTTCTTTGTTTAACATGCTTACCACTGAGCTGATAACTTTACATTCCAGCTGCTAGAGAGAGCTCTGCTTTGTGCTCCAGACATTCTTCTCTCCTAATATGTCATTCTTTTGGAAAGGCCTAGTAATGTCCTTGGTAATGTGGGTGGTCAGATTACCCAGCAGCACAGAGTGTCTCACTGCAGCCACCAGCTTCCACTTCACAAATGTGTCATCACCGTTGTCACCTTCACCATCACCATCAGCATCACCATCACCATTTTCATCACCATCACCGCCATTACATACACACCACCATCAATACCATGATCACAACCATCACCATCATCATCACGGTCACATCAACTACTTGGCCAAAGGCCAAAAATCTACTGCGTGGTAGAGTTTGCATCAAACTCTAATGATGACTTCAGAATATACACACTCTTCCCCACTGGACTCTAACTTTACTGGCCTCAGTTTCTTCATCCGTAAAGTAGAGACAGTAATGGTACCTCTCTAATGAGGGTTTGTGCAGGTGAAACAGGAGCATGTGTATAGTTCTCAGCATGAAGCCTCATGTGTGCTCAATAAATGCTAGTTTGTGGGTCACAAAGGTGTGTTTGCCAGACCCTCTAGGAAATAGTGGGATGTTGACAAGGCCAAGTGTCTCTTTATTCAAATTTCAACCTTCTGTTTGATATATTAGTTCTTTCATTGATAGAGTTTTTGCTAGTCGGAGTCAAAGAAGATGTGTACTGTGAACAGAAAGAGCCCTGGCCCAGGAGGTAGGAGGCCTGAGCTCTGAGCCTGCCATGCCGCTAACTCTGCAGTTTCTAGGCGTGGTCCCAGACAGCGGTGTCAGCATCGCCTTGTTAGAGATGATGCTTCCTGGGCCTCAGCCCAGACCCACGGGGTCAGACATGCTGGGGCTGAGCCCGGCAACCGGGGGGATCCTGGGTCATTCTGAGCTGTCGGTCACATTATTCAGCTTGTTCACCTGTGGGGTGACAGGTCTGGAGAGGGTCAGCCAGCACCCCGACCCTCCTGCACGAGTGTGCCACCAGGGACGCCCTCCCTGGGGGCAGCTCACATCCTGGATTTTGCCTTCATGTTTCACTTGAAAGGAGGGGCCTTCCTCGACCTCGGGGTGTAGATCCCCGGCTAGCTGACCCCGGGGCACCGTCAAGGCCTCTGCCCCAGGACGGGCACCTCGGCAGTTGGTGGGGGAGCAGGGCGTCGGGGCAGAGCCGCCTTTCGGGCACGGGTGTGATGCGTCGTGACGGCGCTGGGACGGTTTGGTTGCGATGTGGGAAATGAGAGGGCGGAGCTCTAAGGCCGGAGGTGGACGACGCCGGAGGGAGGGACGCCGGGTTCGCTGGCTGTGCACGAGCCCTTCATCCCGGCCCCGCTGCCGCCCCCACGAAATGAAGTCTGAAAAGTACAGGGAGGTCCTGCGGAGCCCGCCTCCCCTGGGCCCCGAGACCGTGAGGGAGGGGAGCCCGCCGTCGTCCCTGGCCCTTGTCTCCTGCTGTGCGTCGCTGAGCTAACAGAGGCTGACATTAAGTGCTCTTGCCTGTTGCAAGGCTTCCGTGAGGGGAGGACTAGAGTCAGGGGTAAGAAATTCGCGTCCCCTCCCCGCCCACGAGAGGTACACAAGCTCAACGTCAAAAGGTGGGAAAGCATCCCCGGGAGACACTGGTCGTCCTCAGCTTCCCTCCGCCACGGACCTCCGGCTTCTGGGGTCTGAGGAACGTGGGCGATCTCTCCGCGTTTCAGTCCTGACTGCGATGAAACAGCCGATGAGAAGGGCGGATCCCCTCCTCCTTTTCCAGGGCAGGCGCCGTGGGCTCGAGGTGAGGTCCACCCACTGCCTCTGTGTTCACCGTTCTCAGGCCTGCCTTCCCCACCTGTCAGACGAGAGTGTCCCGTGAGCAGACAGCCGTCCACAGGGCTTCAGGCAGGGACCTCGCAGACGTGCTGCCTCGTCTCAGGCAGGTGTGCAAACGCCCCCCATTCCACCGAAAGCAGCCTCGGCATCACCGTGGAGACACGTGCCGACCAGGGGCCTCACTGTTGGGAGAAGCGCCATGATCTTCAGAGCCACGTGTCCAGGGCTCCATCTGCGGGTTTCCGTACGTTTCCCTGCAGCACCTTCCTTGGGACTTTTCTTACATACGCGTACCTTTGACGTGATTAAGATTGGATGGCCTGGACCGCTATGTCTCATGCTTTCATTACACAAGTTATTTCTTCAGCATGTTTCCTGGCCCCGAACACTTCTTATAAAGGTGTTTTTTCCAGACTGCACGACGATCCGGCATAAGATGGCTATAATACAGGAAACTATGCTTCGGGCATCTGGGAGCAGTCGAGGTGCTCAGCGGGGTACACTCTGCCTGTTGGGAGAGGGCGGGGGAAGCAGGTTCAGCGAGGGGCAGAGGGAGAGGGCAGAGGAGACAGGGGCCCGGGGCCGTCAGACGTCACGAAGAGGACACGGGCTTTTCCTCAGAGCAAGGCAAGAAGCCGTTGGATTTCTAAACACTTTTGCTATGATTATGATTGAGATGTAATTCATACGTCATAAACATCGTCATCTTCAGTGTGCAGCTTAGGGACTTCCAGTGCATTCACTAATTCTAGAACACTCCCCCATCTCAACAAGAGACCCTGTACCCCGCGGAATGACTCACCGCGGACTCTGATGGCCAAGGGGCTCCAGGAACCAGGCCTGGCACCTGCCTCTTTGCCGGCCTTTCTGAGGCCACCCCTCACTCTTCTCCACACACCTTTCACCCCAGCTGCTACAGTCTGAATGTCTGTATCCCCCCAAGGTTCACGTGTGAAATCCTAACCCCCCAACAGGATAGTGTGAGGAGGTGGGGCCTTTGGAGGCGCCGAGGTCATGAGGGTGGAGCCCCAGGAATGGGGTCAGTGCCTTATAACTGGGACCCCAGAGAGGCCCCTTGCCCTTCCCCCACATGAAGACGCAGCAAGAAGGCGGCCGTCCATAACCGGCTCCTGGGAGGGCAGTGCCCGTGCCTCCCCCGTCCTGGCCCTCTTTCCCCTGTGGCTCCGCCACCCCCCTGAGCTGTGTCTGGTCGTGGCCGCCTCTCCCGCTGAGAACACGCCCGGCCCCCAACTTGCTCCTAGACAGACCCCCCTGGGCTGGGACCAGCCCCGGCATCAACGTATGCTGGATAAGTGGTTACTGAGTGAATAAATCTTAAAATTTAATTTATCAGGCATGGGAAGAAAGATGCATCGATACTTAGAAGCCCCTCAGCAGGCCTCCAGAACAACGTGGGTGCACTTCGCTGGTGCTGGCTTTTGCCTCAGCAGCTAGAGGGTCTCGGCCTCCGAGACGAGATGCCTGAGGAGGGGGAGGGGTGAAGGCCAGCACAGGGGCTCCGGGGTGGAGCCGGGGTTCATTTTTGATGGTGCCAACCCGGCGGGGAGCGGATTCTGGGGATGCTGCTAAGCCCCCCAGTGCACAGGCGGTCCCACAACAAGGATGACGGGCCCTCGATATCAACCTGGCCGAGGCTGGAAGAGCCAGTTCTGCAGCCGCGTCCACCTGCTGGGCAGCGACGTCTCCGGGGAAGCCTGTGGCCATGGATAGGACGTGCGGGCTTGGCAGGGGAGGGCCAGGCCGGGCTCGGTGAGCACAGCAGGCTGGCCCAGCTTTGGAACCTGGGCATCCATCGGGAGGGGACCCGGCACGTCCAGATGCGGGGGTGCTTGGATGTGGAAGCATTTGGGAATTCTGTTAGGGGCGGAGGGGCAGGCCGTTCAGGGAGCTGGTCTCCAAGTCTGCGAGGTAAACAGCCGAGGTCGGAGCTGGATGAGGCCGGCGCTGGCAGGGATGGGGACTTGCGTGGGAGGGGTCAGCACCCGCCTCTGCTCTTCACTTGGTGCAGGGACCTGGGGATGCCTCATCTTGCGATGGAGAAGATGCAGAGCAGGGAGGGGTGGCAGAGGATGGAGGCAGGGATGCAGGACTTCCTGGGATGGCTTGGGAGTGAGGCCTGGGACACAGCTGCCCGCGTGCGTCTGGGCCTTCCAAGGGTCTTCTGCTTCCTGACCCGTGCGGTGGAGATGGGCATCAACCGTCCAGAGTCAGCGTGAGGGCTCCGTGAGAACACAGGCTCGGAAGGGTCCTGAGTTCGCCTCGCAGGGGAGGTGCTTGGGCACCGCTGGTGAGGTGACGACTGCGGGAAGGGAGGGAGGAACTGGTGACGGGGGGGGACAATCTCCTGGGAAAGGTGGGGCCCCTGAGAGGCTTTTGGATGCCCCCAGTTTGAGGAGTTTGCCAGACACCTAGCTGGAAATGTGAAGGTGATGTTGGGTCCACTGTGCATCTGGAATTGAGAGGAGAAGTTCAGGGTGGAGGTAAAGGGCAGGGGGCTGGAACTGTGGATGGAGGAGACCAAGGACAGACCGTAGACACAGAAAACCGGGGACCAAGCCTGGGGAAGTTCCATTTGTTGGCAGGAAGCGTGGGAGGGGCGGAAGGGGGAGGGGAGGGGAGGAGGTGTCGAAGGCGGGTCCACTCCATATCCTGGACAATTGCATCCTGTCTCCTTCTAGAACTTTCCATGCTGTGAGTCCCATGTTTGGTAACTGTCAGTCTCCCCCTCGGCCAGGAACTGGGGCATTTTGTTCACCCTTGTAACTCCATCACCTATGATACTGTCTAGCATACAGTAGGTGCTCAGTAAAGATACGGAGAATAAGTCGAACGGGACAGGGTTCTGTAACTAGAACCGGGCATTGATGAGCTGCCTTTGTCCTGCACGAGTGCAAACTTGTTCCCGTGTCTCAGAACTTCTCCTTCAAACGCTGGAAAGGGCCAGGAATCGGCCCTGTTCCACCCTGGATTTCTGAGACCCCACCCGTCCTCCAGTCCTCCCAGAATCAGGAGTGCAGTGTGCGGCCCGTGAGCATCCCTTTTAGAGTCAGATGGCCCTGTGTCACCCAGAGCACCCGCCAGGGACCTGCCCAGTTTCCAGACTTCACAGGAACTCAGGGCTTGGGCCTGGGGAAAGCTGGGAGGTTTGCTCAGACCTGCAGGTCTGAGTGGCCCCAGCCCCAGGGGCCTCTGCGGCCACCTGGGAATAGAGTGGCTGGAGGGCTAGAAGCCCCATGGGTGGGGACGAGGCTACCACGCAGGGACCTCAGGGGCTGGGCACCTGAGCTCACTCGTCTCGGTGTTGCCGCCTCGTGGCTCCTTGAGGCCCCGGCTTCCTGGGCTTCCAGAGATGTCCCTGGCCCACTGTCCGGTGTCCAGGAGGCCCCAGGACGGCTCGGAGATGATCAAGGGCCCGATTTCCAAATTGATGCTAAGAGTAGCTAAGGAGAAGGGACTTTAGGGAAATTAATGGAAACGTTTAAGTGAAATCACCCTGCAGGCGACCCTTACAAACTGCGCAGCTGCGGAAAAGGGAGAGACTAGACAGACAAGAGGGAGGGAGCCGTTCAGACAGAATTACCAGCAGAATCAGTCACGTCCCTCACCCGTGCCCTGTGCACACAGCTGTGGTCGACCGCTGACCTCACCCCAGGAGCTGCGGAGGCAGGCAGGGTCCCTGCACTTGCAGACCCCGGCCCAGAGCCCACTGGGGACCAGATGTCCGAACGCCAGGTGAGAGAGGGAGGGCAGGCAAAGCGCTGCCGTGACTTAGACACCAGGACACGGAGACTGGGGGCGAGGGGGGCGCTGCAGAATCACGCTGCAGACATTTCATTTCTCACAGAAGAGCAGTTATCCAATAATAACTTTAAAACACCAAAACTGCGTGAAATAGCTTCTGTTTCAAACTCAAATACGTGCTCTCGTTGGATAGCCAGTAATGGAGAAAAGAGCCTTTAGAATTTCAGTGAACAAGTGGTGGGACGCTTGTGCACACTGTCAGGCCGAGAAGAACCCTTGGCAGGGCCGTCCTCCCGTGGACACGGGCCCCAGAGCGGCTGTTGGCTGCAGGGCCCAGGCTCTGGCGGCTTCTCAGCATCCACTGTGGTTTCCTTCCCGTTCACCCGGGCGGGTGGCCCTTACGTGGCCGCTTTCCAGGGCCCCAACCCGCAGTCCGGCCTCGGGAACCTGCTGCTCGGCCTCTGGGCCACAGCTCGGTCTGTCCCGTGAGCACTGCCTCTCTGCCAGCTGCTGTCCAGTTCTGGTCTCAGGGTTGGCCGTCGGATCCCAGAACGTTCACTGCCGCTGGCCCTTACAGGCCGGGCAACGGAGACGTGGGTGCTGGAACCACAGGCTGCCTTGGTCCTCGGTGAGCCGCGTCATGCGGCTCACCAGCGCACTCCTTCTCCCGGGACAGCCGGGTGTACGGGAGCTGGAAGCTCGTGTCAGCTCTCGGGGTCTCGTCCCCTGCACACCCTCTGGTATTTTCTTCGAGCCCTCTCCTGTAACTGAGATATTGTGAAAGCAACTTTGTGGTGACGCAGCTGCAAGAAGAGGGCGGGGTCCAGTCCGGGGCCGGGAAGTTTGCATCACATGAGCTGACTGAGCCCGAGCTGGGCCTGGTCTCAGACGTGGGTCTGCCCGTGGGTGGTGTCGCCCAGGAGGGACGGTGGAGAACACAGAGCTGGGCTTAAAGGGCTGTATTCTGTATGTTCATATTCTAACACGGCCACCAAGTGGTTATCAAACATTTTTTTAAGAAACGCAAAATCTGTCAAGTCAGTGGCAGACTCCTGTCTGATTTCCAGTCCGAACAGGATTTGAAGTTTGTGCTTTGGAAATGAGAAGTGAGAAAATGTTCCCACGGCGTGGCCTCCACCAGGTACACCCGTCGTTTCCCATCTGCTGATCGAATAGCTCAGCTCACGCAGCCCCCGCAAACCATCCTGAACCCCTCAATTAATTATATTGCTTGGATTAAATAGAACCGCCAAGCAGCGGTCTTGGGAGTTATCTAATAATATTGTGACTGCTTTGAAGATTAAGTGAAGACATCAAAGGAAGTTAACGTAATCCTTCCCACCCGAAACATAAACATACCGAATTGGACACCCACTGAGAACTGCTGGGTAACCTTTCAGGAATCTGCTGGGAGGTGACCTCACTGACCACTTCCTGGGCATGAGGTCAAGAGACACTTGGGCTCTGGGCGCTCAAGGACACTGGCCCTCAGGACTCTGGGGGACAGCGGGACACCCTGTGCTCCCTGGATGCTTTCTCGTCGATGGGGTGGAGTTTTGCTCATCACACGCCGGAAAGCGCTGCATCTGCTTTTTCCTCTACATTTCTTCCCATTGCTTCACACAGACCGAGGAGGTCAGGCTTCCCAGTCTTCCCAGTAGACTATCTGGAACCCACCCCTCCAATCCCAATGACCAGTCAGTACTCAACTAATGTTTGTTGCATTAGTGAACAAATGTTTATGAAGGGCCTACTATGTGCCGGGCGATGCGTTGGACCTAAAAGGACACTACAGCCCAGCCATGACCCTCAGGATTAAAGTCTAGTAAAAGGTGAGAGAAATGTCACAAAATATGTTACAAGGACATGATAGAAACAGAGCAGCCCAAAATCGATGCATATGATGGGCACTTTTTCACCCCTGAGTCAAGAGGACCATGTTTCTTCACAAATCTCAAGGATCACTGGACGTGAAAACTGAACACCACCTTAGGGGCCTTTGGGTCCTCTAGCTTTTTCTGTTGAGCCTCAGGGCCACGGGGGGAGCTCAGACCACACAGCCACAGCCCCAGTCTGCGCTGCTGTATGAGTTTCTCCGGCTGCAGTAACAAAGTACCACAGACCCAAACGGAGCAGACACAGTGGGTCGTTTAGATTGGATATAATCCGACAAGCCTCACACATTGAAAGGGATGGAGGAGCCTCAGAGATGCAGGGGTGGGCTGTGCTTTGAAGTGGGGGAGAGGTCTGGAGTGGACTTCAAACATCTCCCTGATGGAGAGCAATGCGTGCCTCAACAAAATAACACGCGTGTTAAGTACCTTCTATATTTGGTTTTGGGGTGCATTCTGCAGTTTTCTCCCTTTGGAAAAGTATCTTCCAAAGAGCACCACTCGGGTCAAGTTGGAAACATCCGTGATTCCCCGATTCACACATCTGGGGAAAGTATGCATTGTCCCAGGATTAAATTTTGCAAAAGCGGAGAGGCCGCTTCAGCCACTCCCAGGCGTGTGGGACCCTAGGAACGCTTTGTAACTCCTTTATACCTGTTTCCTCACCTGTCGAATGAAGATAACCCCAGGACCACCCCCTTCATCGTGTTAGAGGTTCCGAGGAGGTGGTGCACGGTGGTGAGTGCTCAACAAACAGCAGCCGCCATCGCCACCGCCATCGCTGTCACCACCCGCAGAGACTCAGCCTCAGGGTCAAGGGGGAGGCTTGCTGGGAATTTTGTAAATTATGGGATTTGGATCCTATTTCTAAGGATATTTAAAATACCTCGGTCTTATCAGGAGACTATAAAAGGCCTCCATTTAATGAGAAATTACTGAGGCTAAAAATATGTACTTAGATTTCACGTAGGACACATGCTTATGTGACTTCTGATAATGTGACTTCTAATAACCTGTGCGACAGGTTATTCAAGCATCAATTTCCTCACGGATAGCTTCATGTTCAGTTGGGATCCCTGAGTCCTTTGACGTGGTGTGTGGGTTAAGTTATAGCGTCATGCAGAAGCTCTCTGAGCCGGGCCCCCGCTGCCATCCCACGGCCACTGAGATGTGTGGACTCCTCACTCTGGCACTAGGTTTCCAAGGACAAAAGTCATGAGGGGTCCTGCCTAGAGTGAAAAGTTCTCTGGGCAAAGCCTGCTTTCCTTTTTGCTTTTCGACTTGTGTTTGCCTGTTTCCAGTAGGTGGCAGTCCGAGCCTGCAAATAACACCAAGGCGTGGGCCCCTGGGGGCACGGGGCGGGTGTCGTCTGTGTTGGGTGAGGGCCCAGCCAAGTCCTGTAACTGCTGTACTCACTCCCAGGACTGTTCCCAGGGGACTTGCCTTCAGCAGAAGGATAGCATTGTTTGTTGGGTTTTCTGAGTTTGTTATAAAGGAAAAATCCGTAATGTTAGAAAATCGGCAGCATCTCTCTTGACACGCTTAGAGCTGCAGAGAGAGAAAGTGACAGGTTCTCGAACATCTCTGCCTCCTTCACTCCTTCACCGAAGCGAAGTGCCGCTGTGTGGCTCACAGGTGAACTGTTCACAACGAAACCACAAAATACTAGAAAAAGGAGGGAAAAGGTCTTAACGATGTTGGGGGTGGGTGGGGGGAGGAGCCTTCCACCGATGTGGACAGACGGCGTGGACAGCAGAGGAGGAGCAAAGTCGTGCTGGAGTCAGGCCCCTGCGGTGGGAGAGAGCTGTGTTTTTCTCCCAGGTTTGTCATTTTCAAGTACAGTTGGGTAGCTGAGACTGAGGAAGGACCGCCCCTTGCCCCGCAGACCTGAAGAAAGGCTGGGAAGACTCCGAAGGGGTGGGGAGGCTTGGGGTGTGGGTGAAGGTGGGAGGGGATTAGGGGAGACCTGTGAAGGCGTGGTCTGGAAAGACCTGGAAGTTTCTCAGGGCATGAGGAGGAAGAGGGACATTCCAGGGGGAGGAAACCTTGGCTACCTGCACAGCGGTGGGCATGGAGGCCTCCCGGGGCCCCAGCGGAGAGACCCGGGGAAGGGTGGTGTGGACGAGGTGGCAGGCAGGCTGCAGCCACGTGGTGACCGCAGGTGTTGCTGCATTTCGTGTCCGGATGTCCTAGCCAGGTGCAGGGTGAGTCCTTAGGCCGATGACTTGTTCACCACGGTCGACCCTTAACATTGTCCTGGAGACTTTGTCACCTTGGTCACTGTCCATGTCCTGGGTCGGTCTGGATTGGACGAATTCAAGGAAAACGTTGTCCCCCAAGATAGCTGAGTTTTACCTTCAAATGTTTCGGTGTAAACTTTATGAAGTCACTTCTGTGTTGAGCCTCAGTTTCTCAGCTGTCACAGGATGGTTCTTGGGGAAAAATATTGTCCTGTCAGATGAGCCTGACTTGAGTTACTGAAAACATCTTGAATTAGTAGCAAATATTCCACGTTTCAGTGTGGCCCTTGGTAAGTGAGTGTCTACAAGCACTTGCTTTCCACATCTCCTCCCTGGACCTGTGGCCCCCGCAAATCTGGAGTCGGCCTGCATGAGGACTGGTCATAGGACAGGGTTTTTGTTCCAGGGCTAACATTACAAAGGAAACGAGCTCCTCACTGAAGAATGGCCTGGGCGTTACTGCTCACTCCATGGGCTTCTCCTCACACTTGGGAGAACAGGGTCCCCTCCTCTGTCGTCACTGCTTTGCACTCTTGCAGGCATCCCGGAAAATCCCAGCCCAGGTGCCCTTTCAGGGCTGAGCCCGCTCGGGAGAAAGCGCTGAGCCTTGCTCGCTAATCCCTTTGCTTCAGCGTGGAAACCTAAACCGTGGTTCCTTCCAGGTCAGTCCTCCTGACTCAGACGAGCAGACACCTCCGCACCCCTCCCTGTTCTCTCACGTCCGCCCAAACCCCAAACCCCGGAGATTGATGTTTGCAGCTTTCCCCTGTCAGACAGCTAATCTTGCCTTTATGCGTTTCTCCTGATAAGCCTTCAGCAAGTCACAGCGTGGGTGCAGCTCACAGCTTTCCCCGGAGGAATGTCAGGTCCCCTCCTGCCCTCTGGTCCCAGGGGAGCCTGCCCCTCGGGGATGCGGGTCCCTGCACACCCCCCGCTCCTGGTGCGCCTACGGCTCCATGGATTGGCCCCCATCCCAGACAAGGTGTTGCGTTTCCCTCTCAGCCTTTGACAGATAGGGCAGGGAAGTTCAGAGGTAGCTGACGGCATCACACGCTGTCATTATCAGAATAAAAGCTGGCAGGAAAACTCCAGAAAAGAGGTCTCTTTTAGAGGCAGGTGACAGGGGAGATTTAGGAAAATGTGTGTCTGTGGCTGCAGGAGCCTGGGTGAACCGAGATAAGTGTTTAAATCAAGAGGGGTCCCCCAGGCATTCTTCAATTTAATTAACATTTTATAAATCTCATCGCTGTGTCGTCAGTTCTGCAGTTGGGCTAACTCCCCTCCCCCCCTCTTCCGTAAGAAGTAAATCTGCAGACTCATGGGACACCACTGGCTGAAAGTGCTCCTATGTTGTCTTACAAGTGGAAGCCATGGCACCATTTCAGCCGTCCTACCTAAGGAGCAGCCCTGTGTCCTCTGAGGCGGGAGCGGCTCGCCCAGCAGGACCCCGCATCCCAGGAACCTTTCCCCACAGGAGACCCGCTGGGGGGGTCAGAGCAGCCACCCTCCGCGGCCAAAACCAACCCTCCGCATGGTGAGATCAGGACTGCTTCCCAGTGCTGGATGGCAGAGCAGCAACTGCAGACCCAAATGCCACCCCTTTGGAAGGGACGTTTGTGCCCCAAGGCGCAAATACACTGGCATCGCCTCGTGACAGATCCAGCTGCCCAGGAGATGTGAAGACAGATAGTCACGGAGTTGTCTTTTGCGTCTGATTAACCAAATGGTTTTCTCCAAAGGCGACTAGTCCAGCACAGCTGTCACATCTGCGCAGTAAAGCACGTCGGTGTGAATGCCCGGGCTTCCTTTATCCCACAGACGACGCCTGGCTGACAAGAGGGCGCGTTCTGTGACCCGCACCCGATGTCAGCCTTCTACCCCGAGAGGTCCGTGAACGCACCTCGGCTCACCCGGGACGGAGCCGGGCAGTGCTGGTTCTCAAAACTGAGCCGTGGGAGAACCCCCTGTAAACGGGCCCCCTTTTGGGCAATGCTGGCTGAAAAGCCAACACCTTCTGCTATGAAAACCTCTTTCAACGGGAAACATTCTCATCAAAAAAGGAGTTTCAGCTCAACAACCAGTAATTAAAAAAATTACCAGTGAGGGAATCCCCTGGTGGTCCAGTGGTTGGGACTCGGCGCTTCCACTGCCGAGGGCCCGGGTTCAATCTCTGGTTGGGGACCTAAGAGCCTGCATGCCGTGCGGCCAGAGAGATGAAAACACACGCTTACACTCACACACACTCACCCCCGCCGCCATTACCTTTCCCCTCTCAGCTCTGAGCTTTCTGTTTGCGACCCTGACTGAGGACCCTGATGTGATGAAAAGATCCCGAGCTTTGCAGAGACAGACAGAGGGACGGAGTTTAAATTCCAGCTGCAGTGCTCAGCACATCTGTGAACTCAGGCGTCTCAGCTCTGAGTCTCAGCCTGTTTATGCACAAAGAGGGAACAATGTCTCTGCTTTCAAGGGGGTTGAGGGAGCTCAATGGGAAGTCGGGAAAAGCATTTGGCCCCAGCGGGTGGACAGTCCTGTCCCCATGCAGCAAGGACGGAGGATCCACCGAGCACTGGAAATGGATGGACTGGAGACTCTGGCAATGGGAAGCAGCCCCTGGAGAGCAGCTCTGGGCCCCGGGAAGCCCGTCTGCTCCTGGGCTGGGGGGCATGTGCCATGGCCCCTGGGAAGCACAGCCTGCACAGGAGGCCGGTCTCACCCACCCTGTAAATGTGACCATGAGAACTGCTTACTGCCTGGACCTTGGCCTCCTCATCTGAGGGGCTTTGCTAAGGCCCCCCTCGGGCCCAGCACCCCTCACCAGGAGTGACGGCTTGTCACCAGGTTCACTCCTGAGGAGGCCAAGGGTTCAGGGCGTGAGCACCGCACTGAGAATAAGAAGCAGCCCAGCTTCAGACAGGATGCCACGTAGAAAAGACAGGGTGCTCAGTAAGCCATGAGTGATGTGCCTGGACCTCCTCCTTGAGGAGGGTCCCTGCGCTGCTGGCAAGGGTGAGGGGCCCGGCCAGTCTCCTACACAGTCCTGGTCTTCCCTCCGTGTCACTCTCCTCCTGTCCCCGTCCTGGCCCCTCACGCCCTGCCTCAGATTTTGTGCTGTTACCGAGTCCAGCCTCATCCTGCTCGCCGCACGACAGGCCAATCAATCCAGACACAAGGTGTCGGGGCAGAAATAGCGACTTTATTTGGAAAGCCAGCAGATGGAGGAGAGGGTGGACTCGTGTCCCAAAGACCCATCTTGCCTGGGTTTGGATGCTCATTTCTTGTATAGAATAGAGAGGCATAGGTGAGGAGGTAAAGTGAGAGTGGCCATAAGTTCCTGGTTCCCGTGGACTCAGGGGATGTGCCAAACTCCTCCTTCCTGCAGCCATTCACAGCTCAGGATGTTTCCTGGGAGCAAAACAAAGTATTTTAGCTTATGACTCAGGCCTGGGGGCAGGGTTCCCAGGGATGGGCCATTAGGCACACTTTAAGCTACAAGCAACACATGTCATCACCTTGAGAGCCCTGTGTCGGCAACACTGGGGGAAGCAGTTTCCCTCTTTTCCAACCACTGTCCCTTTAGTGATTAACTTGTAGCAAAAGCAACAGAAAACAAAGGTAAAAGAAACAGACCCAGTATGGAGTCCGAGTTTTTCTTCCCTGTTAGGGTTCCTGGTCGCAATCACTTCAGGCTCTCGGCATCTTGTTCCGCCTCCCTTCCTACCTTGGAGGCTCCCGTGGCCCCCCTCCCTGGGCTGTGGTCACAGCTTGTCCGTGGCCCTGTGCCTGGCATCAGCTCTGCTTCTCCCTTTGGGCTGAGAAACTGTGCTCACAGCTTAATCTTCTGAAAAGTGGCTTCAGTGTGTTTCCTTCCAGACTGCCTTCTGCATTTGTTACTTTCCCATTTTGACAACTGAAGCGTAGGGCATATCAGCGAACTGAATAATTGTGATGAATCATTTTAATTTTCAAGATATTTGAATGCTGTTCCCTCAACTCTTCCACAACCTGGTGACTTCACTTCAGGTTTTCCCTCAATGTGACCAAAATATGAATGATGAGGCACTTGTTTTTCAGGCAATGCTGAGCCCGAGACCATGGTATCCCACGGACACACACACACACACACACACACACACACACACACACACACACGCTGCTCTTAATCATGGCTTCTGCTTTTCTTCTTCTGAGGATACACCCCCACCCCTTACCTTGGGGTGAAGACTGCTGGTTTACAAATTACAAACAGTAGACCTTTCCAGGGGGAAGTGGTCATTTCTGCTGTGATCTCTATGGCATTTCCACCTGTTAGAGATTTTTTTTTCTAACACCTAAGTCCATCAATCAAGACTTAAACTTTGAACGCCTATGGGAAATATGTTAATTGTTCTATCTAAAAGCGCCCTTCAAATGAGAATACAAGAAATTGGCTAAGTAGCTGAACACACCAGGTTCTAAAGTACCTTTGGAGCATCTCCTGTGCTCAGATCCAGGCAAGGACCGTGCGGGAGCCCAGGGCCCTGCCTCGAGGAGCGGGTCCTCCATCTCCACGACTGGCACGTGGAGGTTCTGGGTCCATCTGATCAGAAGTCACCTCGGCAGCGGTCACCGATCTGTGTGGCAGGAATGTTTGCACAGCCTGAGATGCTGTGCCTGGCCACGGGCCACCAGCTAACCTGACCAATCCTGTTATCAGTCCTTCTCGGTCAGGGGGACTGCCCCCTGTTTCAGAGGCTGTTTGGGGGGTAGGGTCATTTCTGGTTGTTGCACTCTTTGCAGGTCACTGTAGTCCTGTAATGGGTATAGATGATGGATGCTGAATGCTATGCACTGAATGTTTGTGTCCCCCCAGAATTCATATGTTAAAACCCTAACCCCCAATCTGATAGTGCAGGAGGTGGGGCCTTTGGGAGGTGATGAGGCCAGGAGGGTGGAGCCCCCATGAAGGGGATCAGTGCCTTATATACGGGACCTCAGAGAGCTCCGCCTTCTTCCACGTGAGGACACAGGGAGAAGACGGCAGTCTGTGAACCAGGAAGTAGGCCCTCACCAGACGTGGAATCTGCGGGGGCCTTGATCTTGGACGTCCAGCCTCCAGAACTGGGAGAAATCAATGTCTGTTGTTTATAAGCCACCCAGCGTGGGGTGTTCTGTTACAGCAACCCAAATGGACCCAGACAGGAAGCATTCTACAGTGGGGGGTACCCCAAATGTTCACATGTCCCTGCCCCCAGGAAGCTCAGTAGAATACGTGTTTGGGTGCAGGATGCTCTTTGAAGGCATCTCGCTGTCACACATGGAAACGGTGGACCCTTCACCTTGTCAGAGTGAGGAGTGAGGGACAGTGGTTGGAAAAGAGGGAAACTGCTTCCCCCAGTGTTGCCGACACAGGACTCTCAAGGTGATGACATGGTTCCGTCCATCTATCGACGGTGTAGAGAAGCTGCCCCTGTCTTGTCTGGAACGTGAGCTGTGGCTGGAGCTCCTCTGTGGACAGAGGGACACTACCTTCATTCTCACAATTCTACCAACTCATTTGATTTGGATGTGAAGATGGCATCTTACAACATTCATCCTTTGTGTTATGACAGAAGATATTTGCCTACTGTAATTCATATTTGTTTAAAAAGTAAAGCAAGAGGGACTTCTCCAGTGGTGCAGTGGTTAGGAATCTGCCTGCCAATGCAGGGGACACGGGTTCAATCCTGGTCTGTGAAGATCCCACATGCAGCAGAGCATTTGAGCCCATGGCCCACAACTACTGAGCCTGCGAGCCACAACTACTGAAGCCCGCATGCCTAGAGCCCGTGCTCCGTAACAAGAGAAGCCACCGCAATGAGAAGCCCGCGCACCGCAACGAAGAGTAGCCCCTGCTCGCCACAGCTAGAGAAAGCCTGTGCGCAGCAACGAAGACCCAACACAGCCAAAAAAAAAAAAAAAAAAAAAAAAAAAGTAAAACAAGAAAAAAAAAACCCTCCCAGAATATTGCTCAAGGTTTCCAATCCCATCTCCAGACTCAAATAGGTGCCACAGGTTTGTATTGTCCAACAAAAAGCAGAATTAACTCCAGCCTATATCCTGGTGTTTGTTTTTCCAACACACAGAAAGAAAAAGAGTGATTCTTTTTTCAATTAGGATATAGTGTATGTTTTTGTGACTTCTTTTTGTCAGAACTCCCAGCTCAGATGCACATCGGTTTACCCTTGTGGTTGGTTTCTTTTGCGTCTCTGTTTTCCAGAAAAGTCGAGAGTGAAATGTCGGGGGTCAGGGTGACGTGGGTTGACCTAGGCTCAGCCAAGCGTTGGCCTGGTGGGCTCCTCTTTTTCTTGTTGCTACAATTTAAGTCAACCAGCACTTATTGCCCCGAGGTCTGGTACTGGACCCAGAAAAGAGCAGAAGCACGAGTAAAGCACGGCTCTGTGCTCTGGGACCCACTGAGGTGAGCAGGAGTTCTGCACGAAAACCAGGCTCATGGGCAGAATCTCCGAGTGTCGGGGCCAAGAGGAGGCGGGGCGGCTGTGGTGGGACAGGGGAGGCTTTTCCTTTGCTGAGAGCACAGAACTCTGATGTTGCCCCTGAACTGTCTGGCCTGTGGATCCGCATGTGTGCATTCCCGGTGTCTGGGGCTGGCCGCCCCCAGACAGAGGGTGGTGTCTTGGCTGCACAAACATGTTTTGGGGGAAACAGCAGCAACAGAGCCACTGAGCAGCTCAGGGATTAGCGAGTGGGGAGAGGTTTGGTCAGCAGGAGGTTTGGGGAAGCGGGAACTTCTTCCAACGTTGAGAGGCTTGTTCACGGAAATGCAGTCGTGTCTGTGATGGTGTCTTGGAAATCCAAGCTGTGTGGATTATTTTCCAGTCACTTTTCTGTTAATCCCATGTAAACATTAGAAAAGTGATGCAAACAATGGATCTTGGAGAATGTGGCCGGGTTCCGTCCACTGCCTACTAAGGAATTTGGCATAATCTGAGGCTTACGAGAGGCCCATGGGACCACCTAGCGTGACTGTGTTGGTTGCCGACAGTGACCTTGGGCAGGTGGCCTGGTGGCTGTGAGCCTGAAATCCTAGATGTCAGCTTTGGGCTCGGGGAGCCCCTCACTCTAGGATCCGTGATTCCAAGTGTCCTGATTCTAGGTTTGTTCAGAGAGCATCTTCACCAGCTTTTATACAGAAGCAGGAAAAGCATCACTCCTCCTTTGTTATTAGCCAGTTACTTATCACTTACACGAAAATGGGGGATTGAGATGGTCCTTTCTTTAGATCTTGGAAGATGACGAAAAATGGCAAATTCATTTCTTCCTATTTTGAGGGCTACTTCCTGGATTATTGGTAACGTTTAGATTTTTTTTTTTTTTTTTTTTTTTTTTTTTTTGCGGTACGCAGGCCTCTCACTGTTGTGGCCTCTCCCGTTGCAGAGCACAGTCTCCGGATGCACAGGCTCAGCAGCCATGGCTCACGGGCCCAGCCGCTCCGTGGCATGTGGGATCCTCCCAGACCGGGGCACGAACCCATGTCCCCTGCATCGGCAGGCGGACTCTCAACCACTGCGCCACCACGGAAGCCCATGTTTAGATTTTTAAAAATTAATTAATTTATTTTTGGCTGCATTGGGTCTTTGTTGCTGCGCACAGGCTTTCTCTAGTTGTGACGAGCGGGGCTACTCTGTTTTGCGGTGCCCGGTCTTCTCATTGTGGTGGCTTCTCTTGTTGGAGCGTGGGCTCTAGGTGTGCGGGCTTCAGTAGTTGTGGCACACGGGCTTAGTTGCTCCCCAGCATGTGGGATCTTCCTGGACCAGGAACTGAACCCGTGTCCCCTGCATTGGCAGGCAGATTCTTAACCACTGTGCCACCAGGGAAGTCCCAACATTTAGATTTTTAACTAAACTTTTCTAAAGTAAGTATTGTTAATATTATTCATAGGAAAAAAGAAATTAAAATTAAATTACGGAGCATTTGCTATATAAAAATGGACGAATTTTAAGGAAAGCATTTACTTTTTAAAATAAGGTATTTGAATTATGTCCATTCAGCCATATTTGTACAACTTTTCTTTCTATATCTCCTTTGCTGATTATCATAACTCGATTGGACATTATGACCTGGGTCACAGTGCTAGGAAACAAGCAACCACGGTGTTGATAAATAACAGTAATACTTGTTGAGTAGTGACCAAGTATCAAGCATCTTTCTAAGTATCAGCTCACAACTTTCCGCAATAACTCTGTGACGCGGGTACTATTCTTAGGCCCACTTTACAGATGTGGAGACTGAGGCACAGAGGATGAATCCAGTGCTGGGGTGGAAGTGAGCAGTGAGCCATCCATGTCCACTCCCATCCACTACCTTTAAGACGAGGAATCTGCAATCCAACACACCCTGTACCTGGGACCATGTCCATCTTCTCAGGGTGGGGCTTCTGGGCTGTGGCAAGTGTCTGGCACATAAATCACACCCAGAATATCAGCTGAAGGAGCAGCGACTTAGCTGGAGGAGGGACGGAACACCCGGCACAAAGCGTCCAGGTTCTACAGAGTCTAGAATGATGTGTGTAAAAATATGACTTGGAAACTGGGTCGAAGAGTGTGTTCTGATAGCTGGGGCAGCAGTGAAGGACCTTTGTTCTCTGGATGATACGTCGGATTTGGCATTTGGAGGATTTGGCCTTATTTTCTTGGACCCGAGGGAGGGTAACTCTGTTCTTGTCTTTCTTTCCCCACGGTCAGTGGCTCCATCTCTTTGTCTCTTGACAGTATGGAAGGTTCTGGGTGGATAGAAACTCTTCTTTGGGTTAATGTGAAAGTTTTGACTTCTGGGGTTTTGTGTCTCCAGATAAACTTTAGAGTCAGTTTGTCAATTTCTGCAAAATCACCTTCCGAGATGTTGGTGGGATTGCAGTGAATCTATCAGTGAAGTTGGGAAGAAGGGAATTTTGGACAATACAGAGCCTCGCCATCCATGGACATTTACTTAGATATTATTTGATTTGTCTCATTGGAGTTTTGTTTTCCTCACATAGATCTTGTACCTATTTTGTTAACATTGTACCTACGTATTCTCTTTTTTTGAATGCTAATATGAGTGGCATTGTGCTTTTATTTTCAAATTCCACTTGTTCATTGCTGAAGCATTGACTTTCTACTAATTACTTTTCCACTTTTAACCTACTGTCATATTTGCGATCAAGGCCGTCAGCACAGCGATGCTTAATTAAAAGGTGGATTGAGAAAGATCTGAGTGTTTGGCTAATGATTCCCCGTGAGTGTTGAAGAGCGTTTGGAAAGAGTTTAACTCCCTGAAGCCTCCAGGACCCCATCATTGCATGACTTCACTTTTACTTCATGGAGGATGTTTTGTCTCTGTCATCATGAGACTAAGCGCCTCTTGCCACCCTGTCCAGGACGGCCTGGACCTCGTCTTGGCTCTGGAATGACCTCGCTTCGACGCTGTCTCCTCCAGCCTGGGTGGAGGGCACATGCCTCCCTGACACGTCATTTTTGGAAGGAAAATCTTGAAGAATGATTCTTAGCGCTGGGAGGACCCACAACATATCATGTGTTGCATACGAGACTCATGCTCTCAGGGGTTTTGCTTGTTTAGAGAACTGTAGCATTTTACATCCCCAGGATGTTGGAATGTTCTGAACATGCTGTGCTGGTTTCCAGAAAGAGAAAACTTAGGCATTAAGAAATATTTTAGGTACCTGAATAAAAGTGACTCGAGCTTAGCTAGCGTTATTTAACTATGTGATGCAGTGACTATGCGGCCCAAGTATGTTCTTTCTGTCCTCAAAACTCAGCCAATGGCAATCCACATCTTCCCCCCCTTGTGAGCAGAAATAAGAGTCGGGGCATTTATTTTTCCCCTCACTTTCTCGTTAGTAGCTCTGCCATCTGGTCTCTCTGGTCCTTATTTTCTCCCCACTCAGCTCCCCACAGCTAGGGAGCTGAGGGGAGGCTGACAAGGTGGAGGATCCCCGTCAGATGAACATCTGCTACTCCCGTCAGACCACAGGACGCCTTTGTAAGAATTGGATAAAGTGATGCTTCCTCTAGGTGCTACTTTCACCTGTCAAAGGACTAGTGACGGGAAGGTGAGGGCGGTGGGAGTTTAAATACACTGAGGACGTGACCACACTCAGAACAGCCCCCCTTCCTCTCAACCACGAAGCTGACTCAGCAGGTCACGGAGGTTCTGTCTCCTCACTGATCCCTTCGTCGCTTCTTCCAGATTGACCAGAATTGTGTTCGGAAGGTACACGACTCACCAAGGAAAGGCTTTCCCGGTGTAATTCCCTACAAAGTCCCTTTCTCCAGTTCCCTGCATCATTAGGGATGTGCGAGATGCACTGAGACATTGAAGTTGTGGAAATGGAAGGAATCTGGTTATTTTTCTATGACCTTTCTGAAAGGTCTAGGACATGATTCTAAAATCAATGGAAACTACTCAAGTAAAAACTGGTCTTTTTGGTTTAATTCTCTCTGTGAAGAGACAGGACAGTGGAGAGAGCAAGCCACGGGCTGGTGACCCCTTGACTGCTGTGTAAGATACGGCGAGAGCTTTCCAGCATCACACTTAAATCACCCTCACTGGCTCCAGATGTGTTTGTTTTTCAACAAAATGGATGAGGGATTAGTGCCGCGCTGTGGGGTAGCATTCTAGGGAGTAGCTCTGGAAGATTAGCAAAGTGACTGGCGTGGCTGCCCAGTGGGATTTGCCTGACTTTTCAGGCTCCCCGGCTCCTCCTTGCATCTTTCAGAACTTCTTAAAATGTTAAATTATTATGAACAGTTTTCTTCTGCATCAACAGAGTCAGGGTCTAGGATATCTTTATAAACAAAAGACTTCTGTTTGTCTCTGTCAGAAAATGCAAGGCCACAATGTCTATTTCTGGGCACCTAAAGTGTGAATATTGATTGGGCATCATGAGCATGTTTGGGGCCAAGGGAATGATTCTTCTGGGGGCAGCTGTGAGGCTCAGTGCTGGCATTCCCTCCTGGGGCTGGGTGGTGGGTGGGAGGGGCACAGCGGGTAAGGCTTCCCTCATGTCCCCCAGGACCCCTGAGAGCAGCTGGCCTGTGTCTAGGGACCATGTGACAGCGTTCACAGACACACATATCACTTCAGCTTGATGTTGGTTGAAATTTGACTCATTTCTTGATCAGCACCAGTTTGTTGACATTGGTTGAAATTAATTTGATTTATGTATTTATTTCACTGGTCTCTCCGTCTCCCCAGTGTGGCTGTACTTATATTATTGAATAAATATAGTGATACGTATTTGCACACAGCAAGGGTGAGATGTCAAAGGGAGACAACCCTGGAACAGATAAGATCACTCAAAAACACTCACATCCAGAGCTCTAGGCCAGGAGTGAGCGGGATGCTTTCTCCACGTCCACGTAATCAGGCTGGGCAGCGACCCCCGAGGTGGCCATGGTGGGGAGGGGGTCTCACCTGTAGGCTTAATACCTGTGGCAGGAAGTGGCTCCCTGGGAATGGGGGTGGTGTGGCCATCAGCCATGTTGTTGAGGAGAGTCTCTAGTCCAAGTTCCCCTGTTTTATCCTTGTTTATAACCGACATAGGGCGGGGTTGAGTGTGCCCCCGGGCAGAATCAGGATGCCCCCACTGAGAAAAGCCAGGACTCTCAGTGACCATGGCTTTGAGGCCTCGGAGGAGAGGGTCTCTAAGCAGAGGGTAAGGAGGCCGTTTTCCTGCTGGCTCCAAGGCGCGGCAGAAGTGACAGTTGACAAGGGCCCTACATCGTGAGGGACGTGTGACCGTCTGAGCGAGACCTCCTGAGGGTCGTTGGAACCGGCTCTGGACCCTTTAACGGGACACTCGCCTCCTGCCTGCGGCAGAGCAAGAGGGTTCCCTGCAGCCAACTCATAAAAGGAGCTGGAATGTTCCCCATCTGTCATTGTGTGGGGAGAGGGAGGGGGAGTGGGGCGTCCGCCAGGAGGGGAGGTTGCCATCCTGTCCCACCGTCCCTCCTGGATGCCTGTGGGCTGCCCCCCAGGGGAGCACGGACGCTGCGGGGAGACCCCAGGCTCCACTCTGTGGGCACCACGCCCAAGTCAGCCCCAGGCACGGTGGGGCGGTGAGAGTGGGTCCTGGAGGGTGGGCCTTAGGTCGGATGCCTGCAGAGAGTTCTGCCCAGACTGAACTAGACTGTTAGCGCCTGAGATGGCTGCATCCAATACCTACAAGTGGCAGGAGAAACAGAGGATCCGCTGAGATGCGCTCCAGAGGCAGGAAGGAGCGTGCGAGGGTCCAGAGGGGAAACTGAGGCCGGCTCGGGACCGCACCCCCCGAGTCCAGCTGCACAGCTGTGCCTTCAGTCTGCGAAGACACAGTGAAGAAGTATTTATCGGCCGCCTGCGCTCTGCCAGGAACTGCTCTTGGGGCTGGAGACGCGGGAGAGAAGAGAATAAGCCAAGGCGTCGCCCTCATGGGATTTTATGCTCATGGAGGAAGACAAGTAGTTACAGAATACGACAGGTGCGAAGTGATGGAGAAAAATAAAACAGGTGAGGGTGAGAGGGATGCGGAAAGGAAGGCCCTTTGGGTGAGGGACCTGTGAGCAGAGGCTGGAGGTGGTGTGGGGTGAGCCGTGCAGGACGGGGGTGATGGGCGCCCCAGGCGAGGGACCGGCCACGGGCCTGAGGCAGGGATGAGCTTGGAGCAGCAGGTCAGGACGACTGGAGTGGAGTCGGCAGGGGGAAGAGGCAGTCACGGGAACCTCTGGTTCTTTCTCAGAAGGAGCCAGGGGCCACGGCACAGCGAGGAGGGAGGCCACGACGTGGGCCTAAGGGTCCGCTTGGGCCGCTGTGCTGGACTTGACGGTCACGTGAGGAGAAAGCAGGAGGGCCAGGTGTGAGGCTGCAGGTGTCCAGGGGCTCGGACCAGGGTGCCGTGCAGGCAGAGGTCAAGCTCAGAGCCAGCGAGAGGGGCTGAGAGGCCGGATGGGGCGGCCAGAGCAGCAGGGAGGGAGCCCGGGGAGGGAAGGGAGGCGGGGCTTCTTGGGGCACCGACGTGCTGAGACCCAGGTGCCCATCACACCCCCGAGCAGACGTGGGAGGGGCCGGAGCCGGGGCTCCAGCTGCTGCTGGAGCTGTGCAGTCTCTGCACAGAGACAGGAGGTGAGCCCTGGTGCTGGAGGCGGTGGCCCGGGCGCGAGTGTGGAGAGAGGACGCCAGACCGAGCCGGCCAGCACCACGGCTGCCCGAGGCCACGGGCAGTCACTCGGCTCTCCTCCCGGGTCCCCAGGGGGAGGATGTGGCCTAGGAGAGGCCGGAGCCGTGCCACGATCCCCAGGCACAGACACGCTCCAGACCCTCCTCCACGGGGCTGGTGTGGATTGTGGGGAAGGTCACGGTGCCCACTCTTCCCCAGATCCGTCAGGTTGTATCATCAAATACGTACAGATTTTTATATGTCAATCGTACCCCAATACAGGGCTGTAAACAATAAAATGAAGTTTAAAAATTTCACGGTTACCTGGCAGGGCATTTTCCATTCTCTATTTTCACCAAAAAGAGAACATTTCCCCCAAATTGCATTTTATTTTGAAAACTAGGCTGCCGTGTTTGAAAGGTAAGTCCCTCAGACTAAAACAAGCCAAATGTGGAAAATCTCCTGGAAGAGAATCCAGAAAACTCTCCTATTGCTGCTTACATGGCCGACTCCTACGAGAAAGCGTCAAACGAAGAGGTTTCCGAAACCCCAGCAAGTTTTCTCTCCCTGGCGAGAGGACGGGGCAGTGGCAGGGGAGGCCGGGCAGGAGGGGTGCGGCCGGACCAGCGATGGCCCCGGGGGGACTGGGCGCTCCGTGGTTCTGTGACTCAGGGCAAATTCCCAAACTCTTCTGTCTCCCGGGGCTCCTCTTCGGAAAGTTTGGGTTAATACCTGCGGGCAGGATGCTGTGAGTCGATCAGGTAACATGCTGTGGCTGAGGCCCTGGCACCCAGAACGTTCTCAGTCAATGTTGAGTATGGGCTAGGGTGGCTGCTACGGGTACAATACGCTTTCCTTAAGAGACAGTTCCATTGAGGTATGACTCACACACCACACAACCCATCCGTATAGCTCGTATCATACAGTGGTTTTTAGTATATTCACAGCGTAGTGCTACCATCCCCACAGTCAAGTTTAGGACATTTTCATCACCCGAAAGAAACCCTGCCCCAGTGGCTGTCACCCTCCTTTCCCTCCCCCAGTCTTGGGCAAGCACAGATCTACTTTGTGTCTCTGTGCATTTGCCCATTCTGGAGATGTCATACACATGGAACCCTGCACTCTGTGCTCCTCTGTGACGAATAATATGTTTTTGAGCTCATCTGGTGCCAGCAAAGATCTAATGAGATAAAGTCTGGGTACGAAAAGTCATGCTCTATTATTAAATTTTAATCATTTTGCCTGGATTTTGTCTTGTCCCTAATGTTGACTGTTTCTGATAAATATGTCCTTTGATCTGTCCCCATAACAATAATTAGTTAAAAATAAATCAGCAGGGCTTCCCTGGTGGCGCAGTGGTTCAGAGTCCGCCTGCCGATGCAGAGGACACAGGTTCGTGCCCCGGTCCGGGAAGATCCCACATGCCGCGGAGCGGCTGGGCCCGTGAGCCATGGCCGCTGAGCCTGCGCGTCCGGAGCCTGTGCTCCGCAACGGGAGAGGCCACAGCGGTGAGAGGCCCGCGTACCACAAAACAAACAAACAGAAAACAACAACAAAAACAATAACCACCACCACAACAAATAAATCAGCCACTAAAAGTCCACTGAAAATTGTCTGATGGTCCCTCAAACATGCAGTCAGTTTCCTTTCATTTTGATTCACTTCCAGTTGAAGCCTCGGAGTTAGGGACTCACGGCAGAACATGGTCCCAGAGCCAGTTTGGACGTGGGAGCTGGCTCTGGTGGGTGACTGTGGGCACCTGGGGTGGCCTCTGAGTGCAGACCGAGGGCACTTAGAAGCTGGTGTTGCTCCCGAGGACCTTTGTCGTCTCTTGCAGGGAGCAGAAGGCAGCTCAGGAAACCCACCAGCGCTGGGCCCAGGCGGGGAAGCGAGGCGTCGGGAGACACTTTGTGTCTAATCTTTTATGATTTCAGCTGGGCTGTCTTTTGGAGGGAAGCGGAAATGGGGCAGGAAAACATCGCAGGCAGGACCCAAATCGCCAGGAGACTAATTGGACATGAAGCGAAGGAGGGGAGGGTCCGGGCTAATTTTCAACTTTGAGCAGGTGGGGGAGGGACTTGTGTCTGTTCCCAAAGTGTAAACTATAGAAGAGAAACGGGGAGGCCAGGAGACGTTAGCATCCACTATAGGCACTGTGGTTGGACCGGCTCACGGAACACCCAGGTAAAGATGCCCAGGAAGCAGTGGGCAAAAGGGCCTGGGGCTCAGGAATGGACTGTAAATCTGTGAACAAATATTTCCTGCGCACCCCGCGCTGCACTGGACATGCAAGAGTAGACCAGCAGGCACTGCTGCATGGGTCACAAGGGTGGTGACGCTGACGAGGACACTTCGTTCGTGGGACACCGTGCCGAGTGCTGTACAGGCATCACCTCGTGTGATCCTCACCGGGGCCGCCCGCCGTCAGGCCCCTCCTGTGGATGAGGAAACAGACCAGTGCCCAGACCACACAGCTCGTAAGGAGTGGAAAAGGGAGGGGACTGTGGACGTCTGACCCCCCAGAATGGCCAGGAGCATGTGGTCGGCACCGCCAGATGCTATGGAGAAGTGGAGGGCACAGACTGACCCTCCTGAGCTGGCACAGAGGGGCTGCGGCCGCGGGACCCCGGGTGGGGCGGGGTGGGGTGGGGCGGGGCGGGAGACCCCGGGCGGAGCAGGGCGGGAGACCAGGGGGTGGGGCGGGGCGGGAGACTGCGAGCTCAGGGCCACGTTACCCATCCTCGGGGCACAAGTCCCCTAGAGTTTCTCTTCCCTCGGCAGCCAGCTGGGAATTTGCCCTGCATCCTTGGTGTGTGGCCTGCGGCCAGCAGCAGGGCTTAATCAGCACCTGGGTTATTGTTTTTGTTCCCATCCTGGGTGTGGCTGTGCCCCGTGAGGCCCGCGGGAGAGAGCGAGCAGCAAGCAACGCAAGCAACAGCGGCAGAGCCCCAGGCCGGTCAGGCTGAGACTGCGGTCAGGACGGACTACGGTAGAACGCTCACAAGACACACACAACACGTGCCTCTAGCCCCTGCTGCTCGAGGTGGAAACTGCCTTTCACGCCTCGGGTAGACCTCAGAGCAGCCACAGGTGTGCTCAGGTCACCACCATCGGACTGACCGTCAGGCGGTCGGGGATGGAATCGGAGGGGGGAAGACACCCCTGGTCAGTCGGATGCCCCTAAAACCCGGGGGGATCGCCTTCCTGTCTCCCGAGAGCAGAGGCCACCAGGCCTTCTTCCGCGGGCCCCCTTCCCCCCTCGCCAGCTCCCGTGTACCCGCCCCGGGGCCCGTCTTGCTCAGTGCCCGCTTCTGAGTCAGAGCCCAGAGCTCCCGGCCGCCCAGCCTCCTCCGGGCTGTTGGCCAGACGTGACAGAACACACCTCGCTGTGCGCTTGTCTTAGTGTTTCCTGCTGAATCATTCCACGCGCCCCAGGTTTCCCCTCTTAATCCAGTCAGCACCTCTTGGTGGTCGGGTAACTTCTCTGAGGACAGAACAGGTTCTGTGACAAGCTGTGCAAAGTCAGAGACACGGGGGTGAGTTTGGAAACGGCCGTGGACGTGGGGCCTGGCTGCTTGACGCCAGGGTCGGACGGTGACAGGTGACATCCGCGCACAAAGGAGGTCTTTCCGTCAGAGACCCTCAAGAGGCCTTCAGAGGTGTCTCAGCCACGGCCTGCTCCAAGGCAGGGAGCTGGTCCCTTCAGAAGACAGGGAGCTCTCTGAACACAGACTTCATATTTTCATTAGTAATAAAGTATCAGTTTAAAGATCTTTCCCAGCAGAGCTTTTTTTCTTTAAAAGATTTTGTTATTGGCCCCAATGTCCCAAAGACATTTATTTTAAATGGAAAACCTACTTTATTGGGCTGACATTCTCTGGGCATTTGGACCCTGCCCCTGCTGGGGCTGTGGGGAAGGGACTCTGGCAGAGGGCGGATCTGAGCTGGAAGGTCTGTCCTTGTTGATGCAGCCTGGCTGCCACCAAGGAGAGGGCAGCAAACAGCTCACGTCCTTTAGGTGGTCCCACCTGTCACTTTCTCATCCCGAAAATGTCTGCCACCATCAAGAGTGCCCCGTGGAGCATCATCACACCCTTTCGGATAATATCCTGGAATATCTCCACTGTCGGAAAGGTGGATCCCTCCCGGGTCACATCTGGTTCTGTTCCAAAACCACTGTTCTGATCACGCTTTTTGCTCCAAGACACTGGTTGCTTTCAGTGTCTGTGATCCAGGGGTATAGCCCTTAGAGTCACAGAGACAGCCAGCTGGCTGCATCTGTTTCTTTTGGAGAATATACCTTCCAGACGGCCCATCACCTGTTTCTCCACCACAGACGTGTTCCTGTGAAGCCATGTCCACGGCCTCTGCATTGGACTAGGCCGGCCGGGACTACCCTGAGGCCAGGCCACCACCCAGAGGAGCTCTCGCCTGAACAAGGCAGGGGTCCAGTGGATTCGCTCTCAAAGGCCACCCACCTCTTGGGCATCTGCGGGGAAATGTGTCCCCATGATTAGCATGAGGGGGATCTCACACTCACCCCAACAGGGACCCCCGACTAAGATGTAACTCCAGCCCTGCTTCGTACGCTCCTCAGAGACGTGTAGCTGAAGCCCTGTTTCCTTGCGTGGTACAGACCCCACAGGGTCCTGCACTGGGTCCACCTTCTCACCCCTTCAGCCACCCTCACTCCACACCGGGTCCCGTGAAGGAAGGGGTCTGGTGAGGGTCTGTGAGCGGAAGTGTGCATGTTTGTGCAGGGAATTCTGCTCAGAATGAGCACAGGTTCCTCTTCCCACGAACTTCTCTGCTCGGTCACCCTCAGGATCGCTGAGGCCGGCCGGGGTCAGAGATTTCTGCTGCAGGAGGCTGTCCACATGGCATTCCAGGTGAACGGAGGCGTTCAGCGAGGTGTCCGGGTGTCTCTGCTGTATGGTGCCGCATCCAGGCATCAAGGCACACGTTCTCCACACGAGTGCTTAGCTCAGCCTCCAAGAAGAGGAAGTTAGGGAGAGCAGTGTGGGTCAAGATGCTCTGAGAGGTCCACGGAGAGGACCTTGGGCAGATGGGCAAATAAAGACCAAAGCTCAGCAAACAAGGAGCCTGGGCAGCCCAGCAATGCCCATGCAGGGGCTCCATGTGCAGCGGCTGGACACTGACTGTGGGTCTCCCTGCCCCCCAAGCCCTGAGCACCCTGCCTGAACTTCCTGGGCCAGGCAGCCATGGATCCTGCACCCAGATGCCTGATCCAGGCACAAGAATCTCTCTGACCACATCTCCACACTGTCAACGAGGAGGAATACAGTGCCCAAGAGTGGGGCAGGGCCGGGTGGAAATGATGCCCTTGGAGAGTCACACCCCTGGTCGGAGTCACACCCCTCAGCCTCAGGAAGCAGGTGTGTGGGTCGGGTAGTCATCTGACCGAGCAAATTAGGGAATCCAGAGAAAGCGTGTGACCTGGAAGGCAAGGTCCTCCTGGATAATGTGAAATAACCATAAGAAAAGAATTTATGGGCCACGGTCACTAGGGTTGTCGGGGTGACAGCTGGGGCATCCCCTTGGGCCATCAGGAGTTGCTGGGACTTTCTTGTAGAAACCTGTCTACTTCCCAGTTCTCTCCTCACCCCGTGTGCTTGGGTCTGGAGCCTTTTCTTCTTATTTCTAAATATTTAAATCATGTAACCTTTCACCCAGCTCTGAACAGTGTCCTGGTCTCAGTGTGGTGCCCACAGCCCACTGTCAAGGTAACAGCTGTTCCATTTCTCACCAAGTGAGGGGGTCGTTTGGGGTTGGGTTTTCCCTCTAGCCTCGAGCACAAAGCTAACATGCATCTGCCTTTGGAGGGAACCCACCCAAACTTATTCCCCAAAGGTGGGAGTCAGCCCCTGGGCAGGGGCTTCACCAGGGCAGGAAACATCACATTAGGAGTTTCTTTCAACATCCCTTAAAAGTGTGATGGAATTTTCTGGTTTCATCTCTCTTGACTGCAGTGATCTATGGTCACTGTGCACAGACTCATGAATAAAGAAGTGACTCTTTAAAGGATGTTGTTGAGGAGGTATTTCCAACCTCACCTCAGGGCTGCTTCCATGCACCCCCCCACCTCCCAGCCTGCAAGTGAGGACTCAGCTCCCTGGGCACGTGTGTTTTGTTTTAATATTAACACTCAATTAAACGGAGCAGCTCCTCAGTTAGCCGCACTGCAGGCCTCTGGTTCAAGGTGGTGGGCTCATGCAGAGCCAATTAGTGGGCAGTCCTGTCCTGGGTCTCCCTGCGGAGCTGCAGAGCCAGTACCTGTGTGGCCGCCCTCCACGCTCCTGGTGGGGATGTGTGACTTCACCCCGGGATGAATTTTCTAGAAGTCAGTCGTGCATTTTCCATTTAGGACCCGATAGGATTTCCAAGTGAGACTGAAGCAGGGCTATGTGTATGTTGTCCACAAAACAAGCAATGAAATAGGTGATAGATTATTTCATGGAACAGTACTTGTGTGTGTGTGTGTGTGTGTGTTTGGCAAGGATATTGGCTGTTCCACTTTCTGTGAGTTCCTTACTATTTCATGCCTTATTCTTCGATGGAAAATCCTTGGAAGAAATCTCTTTTTTGTCTAACTTCCTGTAAAGATCTATGTATTACTACCTTTTCTGTAGGAAAAGATAAGAACTATGTAAAAATATATTTATATATTATATATATTTATAAGAATTAAGTTTCTAAAGTAACCTGCAAAAATAATAGCTAATGCTGTTGATGACATTATTGTTGTTTTGAAGTATCTGTTTTCAAGGTTTATGGAGTCTCCTATTAGACTTACAAATTTTGAAATTAGTTTTCTCAACAACTCTCGTTTCTTGCCGGCTGTGAGCCAGGTGTGCTGCCTGGACACTGGGTAGCAGAAGGGGCTCTGAGCAGCGTCTTCCCTCCATCTATGACTGGAAGGCAGCCAGGGGAGCACAGGTAGCTTTGGGAGCTCCGAGGAGCCAGCCGGGCCAGGTGCTGGGTCAGGAGCAGCGTCTGACTGGTCTGAAGAATGTGTGCAGTTGGGTGGGTTAGCTTAGGGTCAGGGTCAGGTTAGGGTTAGGGTTAGGGTCAGGTTAGGATTGGGGTTAGGTTTAGGGTCAGGGTCAGGTTAGGGTTCGGGTTAGGGACAGGTTAGGGTTAGGGTTAGGGTTAGGTAAGTGTTAGGTTAGGGTTAGGGTTAGAGTCAGGTTAAGGTTAGGTTTAGGTAAGTGTTACATTAAGGTTAGGGTTAAGGTTAGGTTAGGGTTAATGTTAAGGTCAGGTTAGGGTTAGAATTAGGTTAGCGTTCTGGTGGGTTAGGGTCACGTTAGGGTTAGGGTTAGGATTAGGGTTAGTGTTAGGGTTAAGGTTAAGTTCAGGTTAGGGTTAGGATTCGGACCAGGTGGGCTTTGTGGGGTGAGAAAGTTCTGGGGAATGGGGACACCATTGTGGGTGCAGGGGAGACCTACAAAGGGATAAACATGGGAGCATACTAAAGAGCTGTGTGTCCCAGAGGACACAACCTCTGGGAGTTTAGGGCCCTTTCCTGTATCTGCTTCCAGCCCCATCGTGACTTTGTTGGCAGAAATGTGCAGGTGGAACGACGTTTTAAGGCTCTGTAGAAAGTGACAGTGATAAGCTCAGAGTGAACCGGAAAGAAGCAAAAAATAACCTCCCAAGGCTGCCTTATTTTAGTCAAGGTGGTGATAAATCAGAAGACGAAGTTCTAACAAATAACATTTTTTCAACAGGAAAAGCGTTGGGAATTTTCCTGGGTGTGAGGATGGCCCAAGGCTTGAAGGAGGAAATGATTTAGTAAGTCCAGGGATGTTAAAATGTTCCAACTATTTATACCACTGGGCTGGTAAAACTCTCCCAGTTCAGGAGATTTCTTTGGTTTCAACCTGGCAGCGTTGCCATGGTGAGGGTATGATGCTGCAGCCGGGAGTTTGTTGGCGGCGGGGGAGGACTCCGTGTCAGGAGGTGGGCGCTTTGCTGTTTGTCTCAATTGGAGGGGGTCCTGCCAGCTGTCGGGTACGAGCGGGCCGGGACCAGACCCTGGGCGGGAAAAGTTCTCTGGGTTAGAGGCCTAGGATGGAGTTGGAACACTGGCCATGGACCCAGGCGGCCCCTATGGACCTGTGGACAAGTGTAGGAGCTTTGCGGGGGAATTGTGGCTTGGGGGGCTGGAATCTCCAAGGTTTAGGAAAAGAAGAGAGAGTCTCTAGACTTTTCACACTGGTACCAAGCTCCTGGTGGCACTGCCACCTGCCCACTCTGGGTGGCCTTGCTCAGCCTGCCTCTCCTCTGCCCTACCTCTGGTGTTTGCCGTTGGCCTGAAATCTCTGAAGCGTCTGCTGCTGTGCTTTTCCTGACACTGAGATCGGTTTGCCTGATGCCCGTTCACCTCACTTCCTACTTGAGGTCCGGGACTGGGCTTCATCTGTTCTGGATATACAGCACCCAGTGAAGTGTGAGCACGAGGTATGTGCTCAGTAAACGTGAGCTCAGGGACACAGGAGGTGGGTGGGTGCAGACACGGAGGTTCAAAGGTGAAGGCATCACGGAGGCTGGCGATGACACTGGCCGTGAAGAAGAGGGCTTGTGGAGGTGGGCTTGGGGAGATAGAGCCAGGCTCCTGGAAGTCTGGGGGGTCACGTCATAAAAGGCTTCACTGAGGAGGTGGTATGTGAGCCCGGCCTGGGGCATTTGATATTTTCTCAGCAGTCGGTGCTCGATAAACGCTAGGAATAAACCTACTACCCCGCACTGAGTGCTTGGCATTTTCCCTGCACTGTCTTAAATGCTTTCTCTTGCTGGCTCCGTGAGATAAGTGTTATTATTATAATACTCTTGCTGGAGGAGGGGGTGGAGCATCGAAGGGTGACTGAGGGCTCCTAGCGCCCAGCTTGCAGGTGGTGGGGTCAGACCTGAGCCACACCTGCCTGAGTCCAGACTCCCCGAGGTTAAACCTTGCCTTCAGGATGAAGGCAAATGCGGGCTGTGTTATAGATGGTTTGTTTAAAGCTCTGGTTTAAACCCCGTGAAGTTGTGCAAACATTGTCCCATGTAGACTTCACGCCCGGACCTGCCCCGTGGCCTGGAGGTGGACCCTACAGCTCAAGAAACAGGCACTGGCTCTGTAGCCAGGGCTCAGAGACAAAGCAGGACCAGAGCCCTGGAAATGCTTTGTTGCTTAAACCACGGGCCTGTGGACAGAAAGTGAGCAGTGTGGCCTCCTCTCCCTGTTTGGAGAGTCCTGAGAGGTCCTGTCCGACCTCCTCTTCCCTGCAGAAGCCAAAGCTGGGGAAGCGGGGCTTCAAGAGATGTGAGGATAAATGGAATGAGACATCTGTCTAATGAATGCGATCAGTGCTCGGAGATGCCCCAGGAGAGCCTGTGGGATTCCAACCCCCGATAGTCTTGGAGAGAAGGCTGGATGGGCAGGTGCACCCCTGAGCTTCGGGGGCCCTGGGGGGGTGTGCATTCTGGGCAGCCAGCACAGCCACAGCCCCAAAGCCACTGTTCACGTGGGGGGAATCTGCCCTTTGACATCTCCCAGGCGTGGCGTCTCATTCACTGTAGAGAAAGCTGCCTCCCTGCTGCTTGTGTTTTGAGGATAATACACATGAGCTTTTCCTTTCCCACTCGCAGCACCCCGCTCCCTCAGTCTAGAGGTACATTTGGAGCAGGCTAGGTCTCCAGGGTGGGCATGTGAGCACCGACGCTGGGTGAAGCTTTGGCCCTCAGCCCCCCAGCATCCCCGGGGGTCAGGGCCACAGAACCACGTCTGCCCCAAAGAGAGCTGTGTCATCCTGGGAGGGCTTCTGGGAGCGGCAACAACAACTTTTTCCCCCAATTCTCTCTCTTTAAAACATGGAAGCATGTATTTAATTTTCTGGAGTTTCTCCATCATGCCCTGCACTGCTTCAGAGAACCCTCTAACAGCAGGGGGAGGCCCTCACTGGATTCAGTCCTCACCAGGGTGCAGCATAATTACAGTTTTCTCATCCCCACTGGATCCCACCAAGAGCCAGATGCGCTCAGATGATTGTCCCACCGGAAATTTGTTTTTAAGCACTTAAGCCTGTAAACATCACTTTCCCTCTAACTGTTGCGTCATCCCAGGGCGTCTTTAATTATAGACGCGTGAAGAAACGCCAGCACCCTTACAGCATTCTTTTCTCTTAACAAGATCAAACTTAATTTTTTCAGGCTAAGCCAAAAAAGCAGATTAGTACTTGAAATGTGGGCATGGAAAAGAGTTGGGCATTTTGTCACAGTGCCGCAGCGGCTGGGTGTACCGTCTGCCCTGTCCTAGGGGCCCTGGAGCTGATGTCATCATCTTCTGAGCTTTCTTGTCCCCAGAAGAGAAGGGAGCCTGGACAGCAAGCTATAGCACCTCTCTCAGTTCATTTCGGACTTGGCATTAATTTAAAAAGTTAGACGACCTACACATTTACCTACTTAAAGCTCAAGTTAATGTCATGGGAAAATGTTATTAAATAAAAAAATCATAGAAGGTGTAAATAAACAGACATTAGTGAGACTCTGGCACATGGCACCTTGATGCCAGGTGTGTGAGTTGCTGGGAAACAGACCGTGGGACGAACACTCCAGGGTTGTGAGAGTTACAGAGAGAACGCGAAGCTTCTGGGGGGCCCTGGAGTGGGTGGCGGGCACTTCCTGGCAGGGGGTGTCTGTGCTGGGGATGGACCCAGGGCAGAGAAAGCAGGCCAAGGGGGAGGGGGAGAGGGCTGCCTGGGGGCGGGACCTGCAGGGCATCACGGGTCTGGGGAGCGGGAAGTGGTTTGTAAGGGACCCGTCAGCGGGATTGGAGGGCGGGGGATGAAGATGATCCCAGATTACAGAATCCTTGAGGTCCCCGTCTGTGGACGCAGGCTTCATTCAGTAGGAAAACGGGAACCTCTGAAGGTCCACAAGTAAGGAAATCACACCAGCAGCCCTGGACTTGGGGAAAGCAGTGTGGCAGGAGGAGGCCGGGAGGAGTCTGGGTGGGAGATGGTGAGGACAGGACCCTGGGGGAGGTGGGGGGCCATCGACCTCACGGGGGTTCAGCAATAAAATAGCACCTGGTGCTCCTTATGTGAGGGAGAACGGAGGGCGACCCCACCCCAGCAGAGCTGATTCGGAGGCACGGGTCAAGACCGCCCCTGGGAACGGCAGGCACTGGGACGGAGGTGCCCTTTGGGTACAAGACCGGCGCCCAGACGGAAGGCCCGGCTGGGACAGGGCTGGGGACTCGGTGGCAGAGACAGTGCAGGGAGTTTCCCAGGGGGTCTGGGGGGAGAAGCGCAGGGGGGATGAGAGAGGCTGCTGGAGAAATCGAGGCAGACCTGGGTGGGGGGCACAGGGAGGGTGCCAGCTCGGGCGCAGAGCTGGAGGAGGGCCCGGACCGCACAGGCTGGAGCCGGGTGCCGGGAGGGAGGGCGGGGCGGCTGACGGCCTCTCTGTGCATCCGCTGTGGCCGCGGCCTTGGGGCTTCCCTTTGTCTCGTCTTTCAACCCCACGTGAGGATGGTACGACCTGAAGGTGAGGGGCTGAGGCCTGGAGGGACAGGTGAGCTGCCCCTGGTGTGCGGTCATGGTGCCTCCTGAGGTGGCCGTCTCGGACCTCGGGGTCTGTTCTGCTTGGAGGGCAATGCCGGCTCGAGGGCAGGGTCCCCACCATGCCCTCCGTTTTCTCTGTGTAGAATTTGAGGCAAATCCCCCGAGAGCGGAGAAGGCCCGGAAGGCTGGGGACCGGCTAGCGGGGGGAAAGTGTCCGTTTTCAGCGATCTCATCCAGGGCCACGTGACTTTCTCCAGCATCTGGGTCCCGAGCAGACAGGGCGGGCAGGGGGCTGAGTGGGGAGGGTTCCTGCCTTCCCTCCTGCGGGTCATCTCACCAGGACCCCGGACCACGCGTCCTGAAGGTCCTTTGTCCCCTTGGTGCCCGAATCCCCGCTGGGTTCTGAGCGGCCCCAGTGCCCCCCCGCCACCATCTCACTTGCCTGAGCCCTTTGCTAATTGTCCGTGTGACTGTCTGTGGCATCCACAGGACTGTGGCCCCATCATAGGTTCACGTGACCTCTCCCTGCGCCCTGCCCCTGGGCATCTCCACACCCTCCTGAGGAGCAGCCCCCTGGCCCCAGGGCCCCAAGGACCTGGTAAATGCAGGGCACGCGGTTCAGCCCCAGACCCCTCCCCCGAGTCAGATCTCCCGTTAGACGCTCACAGTTCCTGGTACTTCCCTTTGCTGTCACTCGTCACTAATATGAAACGTCTGTTTAAAAATTACTTAATAAACAGCTACGTGTTGTGGGTTTCACATCCATCTCCGCTGCAGAGCTCGAGCCCGCAGGACAGCCGTGTCCGGTGGCCTTACTGCGTCCCCGGCCAGGATAGCACTGCTGAGACCTCAGATACGAGACACACGCCGAGAACCTTCTAGATTCTGAGCTGCCTACGTCCGGGCACCAAGTCCTCACTGCCACCGGGGGCGGGCACTCTTACCGCCTTGCAGAGGTGGGGAGTCCAGGCCAGACGCTCAGCGAGCGGTAGAGCCGGGACCTGAATCCACGTCTCCTACTACGTTCATTGCTTTCCTCCTTCTGTCACAAACACGAAATCACTGCCGGGTATAAAAGCACAGAGATGTGATAGAAACATTCTCATAAAGGCTTCATTCCTAATTCTTTTGTTCAAAAAATGTGATTTATTTCCTTAAACTCTTCAACCTGAGTCTGACACGGGTGGTGGTGCCCTTGACGTCACCGCACGGCACCTGCCTTCCGGCGACTCACAGCGGATGACCACCTCCAAGTTTACTTACCGTGTGCCTGTGGATTCAGCTCTTCAATGGCTTTCTTTCCACTGAGACAGGACACGTTACATGTAGAATTTTCAGCTCAAAGGCTCACCTGCTCAGAAGACCCAGAAGGCTTTTGCTTTCTTGGAAGTTGGGACTGGTGAGGTCGTCGGGTGCCAACGAAAACAGCCCTGAGTTGACCCAGCACAAAGAATCAAAGCCTGGCTGTTACTCCCCCAGAAGTCATCCCAAGTCAAAGCCACACCGGAGCCAAGGGATCAACCTACCATTTTACAACGTATGTTTTTAGGTTGTTTAGAAAACCTATTGTATGATAACACAAAGAACAATACTGCACGCGCCTTTTCCCCAGAAAACTCCCCAGGCGGAGGAGAGGGCTGTCTGCTTCCCCAGATCAGCTACGGTCCACGGCTCAGTCGGTATAACGACCCCCCTCTCCGGGACGGTCACTGTCCACGTGCCCGTGGCCCTCATTCTCACTTCAGGTGGCAAATGCACATTTGGGGAGGGGGTGTCCCTGTAACCCAGACACAGATGCAGTCACAACCATCCCTCTGAATTTCCTCGGGGTTCAATACCTGGAACAAAAGTAAGTTTACTGGCACATCCTTGTGGAAATCCACAGTTTCGAAGCCCCTCTATAAGGCAGACTGTCGTAAGCTGATGAGCAGCTGCCTTTCAAGACGGTGAATTCAAGCAGAAAGCTTTGTTTCCATGAAGGCACGCCCACTCCCCAGTGCTGTTTCTTGCTCGGAGCTCCTGGGCCCAACAAAACAGCACTTGTTAAGACGTGAGGAAACATCCGCACAAGCTCAGCAGGAGAAATCTGTTCGGTCCTCAGTGCCAATTAAAGGCTTCTTCCCAGGCTGCTGGCATCTTCCGAGTCGCCCCCGCCCCCTGCCCGGGACTGCTTTCTCGTAGGGCGGGACGTGTGCTCAGGTGGGCCCCCCTGGTGAGACCCGGCATGGCCGGTGGATGCCCACGTAGTTAGTGGCTGGAACCACACGAGGAAAAATAATTAGTTCCTCTCCTTTCCCTGTGAGAGCAAGTCACACACATGCCCGAGGCCAGGGCTCAGATTTCTAACATCTTTCAATATGGTAGCCAAGGAAGGTGCAAATGAGTCCAGAAATTGCAGATTTTACAAATAGCGTCTGGACGGAAAGTTAATGTTTCCAAATGCCTTTCCCCCCAAATTTATATTGGTTTCAAGTGTCAGGATTGTTGAGAAAACAAGTGAGTTTATGTAACTGAATATTCTAGAAACTGGCTTCTGTAGAGAGGGGTTAAGCCTCATTTTCTCCCTTGACCTGAACGTCAGGCGTACTTAGTCATCCTTGGAAGAATAATCAATTTCATAGGCATGTTAACTTGACTAAAATCCAGAAAAGCAGAACTTTTGAAATGCTGAGTGTCTTTACTAGAACATGTCAAAACTTTACATCCTGTGGTTAATAATATTCTGTCTTAGAACTTACCATCAATTTCCAATAACTTGGCATACCAATGAGTGTAATTTTTGTATGGGAATTGTGGTGAACTCTCACCAGCGAAGAATCATTTAATGTTTGAGGGCCTGAGTCATAGGAACAATACTACTTTTATAAAGTCTTTGGGCTGAATTAGACTTTAAACCCTTAACCACAGAGATGAACTTATATTAGGAACACTGGCAGTATTTAAGTGATATTTAAAGGGAACTGGAAACATTTTTCTTCCAAAGATGATAATGGGTTCCACTCCCATAAGCTTGTCTTCTTATCTAGAAGACTCTTTTGTTCTTTAACAAGTGACAGCCGTCTATACACAACTGCCTACTTCATTGCTCTCATGAGCCACTAAATTTGTAGCCAGAGTTTTTAATCTTAGCTACTAGTGTTTAAAATTCAGCATGGACTTCGCATGTATATAATATTGCTTGGATCAATCAGTTATTATGCACTGGAAACCCAAAAGAATAAAGAAAAGTAAGCCAGAAAATGCTCTTGAAATTTTGATACAGATCCCTTGGTTTTCAAGTCAAATTAGATGATCGGCTGTAATGGGTGACGTTTTACCCGTTGGCCGTCTCGGCTGTCTCCCGAAGCCCACTCCTGCCACACCACCCTCAAGGGGAAGCTGCCAGCACATCCTCTTCAGACTGCTCCATGTCCCCCTGGAGCCTGCGTTTCAGGGACAGCAGGGGCTGTAAACCAGGCGCTGGCACATGTGGTCCGGGGATGGGGATGGTGGATGGTTCCTTCAGTCAAGCAGGGGGCACCTGTCAGGGGACGTGGGGACCCAGGTCAGACCTGTAAGGGGAGCTCCTCCCATTAGGCTTGCGCTGAAGACGTGTCCACCTATACAGGTGACCCACCTGGAAGAGACGCCGGGGAGGTCATCCACTGTCTCACACCTGCTTGGTGTGGGGAGGGGGTGTGTGAGGGTGGGACAGGGAGGGCGAGGGAGGTGGCAGCGGGGATGTCCACATCACCATGGGCTCTGGGCTCACCCCTGTGCCACCGAGCTGACCCCCTGACACAGGCTAGGACGTGCGGGGACGGGCCCGGGAGTCATCCTGCCCCTTCCCTCCTTTTCCTCGTCCTGTCAGCCCTGCTCACCCCCACCTGCCAGCGGCACAGACCCACGTGAGGGGTGCCAGCCGCAAAGGCGTGTGCAAACACACACACTCACACATACAGACACATATACATAGAAACACACTCACACATACACACACTCACACAGACACATACGGATACATACACTCACCAGACACACACTCACATGTACACACACTTACACACACTCACACACATATAGATATTTACATACACTCACACACATAGACACACATGTACACATACATGCACTCACACAGACATATACAGATAGATACCTACACTCACACACACAGACACACACAGACACACACGTACACACATATACACATACATACACACACTCACAGACACACACTCACACAGACACATACATACACACACTCACACATACAGGTACATATACATATAAGGACATACACACACATACATACACACACTCACATATACACATGCATACAGACACTCACACAGACACATACGGATAGATACATAGACACACACATACACACGCTCACATGTACACACACTTACACACACACATGCAGATATTTATACACACATGTACACATACATACACTCATACAGATACATATGGATAGATACCTACACTCACACACACACACACACTCACATGTACACACACATATACACATACATACACACACTCACACAGGCACACACTCACACAGACACATACACACACTCACACACATACAGATATTTACATACACTCACACACATACATACACACGCTCACACAGACACATGCGGATAGATACCTACACTCACCACACAGACACACCCATGCAGACACTCACACATACACAGACATATACAGACACACATACACACTCAACATATACACACATGCTCACCCACACACCCACGCACACGCACGCTCACACACACACTCACGCACATGCACACACACACTCGCATGGGCACCTTTCCTGCTCAGCTCCTGTGACCCCTCACAGCCCACAATTCCCAGGCCTTCCATAGAGATTTGGAGACGATCAAGTCCCGGAGTGCGTTGCTCAGTTTGTTTGTGTTTTCTTCCTGAGCCACAATGAGGTGGAATTTCTAAACCCTGAACTTCGTGCTGAGGAGAGAGCCAGGGTTTCCCAGGCCTTTTCTGTGCATGTCCTCTCCGGGCACTGAATCCCCAGCATACACATGCTTTTCAGTGCCCTGGTGTCCCAAAGAAACTCTCCGCCAACTTCCTCCTTGGCCTTGGATGGTCTATGGTGTGTCTCGACCACAGTCTTTGCCCTCTGGGAGGCTGCGGCACTCAGGGTTGGGGTAAGACCTCGGCTTTAGCTCCAGGACCCTCTCGGGATGTCCCCCGACGTTTGTGGGCCCAGGTTAGAAGTAGAAGCCCCTCCGTTTGGGGCCTGACCTTTACTTCCTGGGGAAATGAACGAAGACCACCCACCCGGGAAATGGACATTTCAGAGCTGCTGGAGGAGGGGCTGGCCACCGTTGCTCGGTTGTGGCTCAGCTGGGCAGAGCCGGGCAGGCAGGGGACGGAGCGGGTCCTGGTGCAGATGCGGCCGCTGACCTTCATCGCTGGAATCCTGAATGCACGTGTGTTGAAACCAGAGCTTTCACTTTCCAGCACCCAAACCTCCCCCCCGTGGCCCCCTTGAACTGGGGGGGTGTGCGCCAGCAGCGGGGTGGGCCTGGGCAGGCTGACAGGGAGGCTGGTCCGAACCCTGGCATCCCTGGGCCACGTGAGCAGGAATTCCCAGTTCCTGGGAGCCGGAGCCCAGCCTAGAGGGTGGGCAGGGGCCCGGGGGTCCGTCCCTGGCTGCCGAGGGAAGCGGCGGTTGGAGGAGGCCTGGGGCAGGGGCCTCAGCCTCAACTGGTCCTGTGATGTCCCCAAGGCCCTCCTGCTATGAGGCGCTGGCTTTCCAGCCCTTGGTGACACAGGGTTGCTGGAGGTGGGGGGCGGCTTCTGCCTAGGGGACCATCTGTGGAACCTCAGTGCATGAAATGCTCCCAAACTGGGGGAGTTTGGTTGAAGCCCGATTAGCCTCCAAGCTGCGCCGTTGATTCCTGAGGCAACTCCCGGGGGGGACCGCCGAGGCCGTGTGGGGACGACGACCAGCCCCTCGAGGTGGCTGTTCCCTGCTCTCTGTGCGTCCCGTCTCAGCAGCCCTGCCACACCCGCACCCTCCTCACCTGACCACCGCCGTCTGAAGCATCACTGCCCGCACCCTTGCCCCGGGTCCCAGCTAGCCGCTGTTCTCTCTTCAGGTGACAACCGTCTCCACCCGTTAGCGTATGAAGGGGCCAGGAGGGGCCTGCCACCTGCTGGATTCCCTGATGACCGATGAGCCAGCCTGTGGTCAAAGCCCCCGTCGCTGGGAACGTCCCCCTCCATGTCCCGCCTGCTGTATGAAGCACAGGGTGGGCTGTCGCTCCAGGACCTTGCTTCAGACGTGGGAGCTCCCCCAACCATTCAGCCGCCATGTCTCCGTGGCTGACTCCGGCCTGTTGAAGCTGGGCCAGTCCAGGGCCTGTGGGCCTGCGGGCAGCCTGACAGAGACAAAGGCCAACCAACCCACAGAAACCCATATGCTAGGTGACCCTAAGGCCAGCTTTAAATTTCTCTGGTTCCACGTTTATTCAACAAGGATGTCCAAAATATTTTCTGTTGAGAATCACGGCCTGATGGTAAAATTTCACGGAAGCGCTTTAAAAACCTCTCAGGCCGAGTTCCCTCGCTCGTCCGGAGAAGTCACCCTGGCAGTGCTGGGTGGACGTCCCTCGCCGCGGCCCCCGTTCCTGGCGGGCAGCCGCCCTCGGGGCCTTGTTCTCTGTGCCCTGTCCCGGCCTCCGCGCCGCAGACCCGCCCGCGCATCCGGAGCAGGGGGCGTCGGAGGAGCGCTGCCGCAGTGTGCTTGGCTCGGGACCACTAGGGACGAGGCCGGTACGGAGGGTGAGGGGTCCTCAGCTCCTGCAAGGAGAGCCCGGAGGGAGCGGTGAGTGGGGAACCGCGCCCGGCTGGGTCACCGCCTTCCCCGGTCACAGCCGACCGGCTGCTGGAGCCACTGCTCCCGCCGAGGGCAAGTCGCCCGACATCCCGGGGGGCAACTCAGAGGAGGTGGCGTCCTGCCCCGGGGCCACGGCGGGCCCAGCACCCCCAACGACACTCCAGGAGACAGAGAATCGCTGAGAAGACAGAAGTCACCGGAAACAGACACAGAAAATAAAAACAGAAAAGGAAAGAGCAAGTTTGGATGCAGGAGGCGGGAGAAGGGGAAAAGTCCTTCTCTGTCCGTCCACGCTCCTGCCCGGCCACGAGCCTGCCCGGCATCCCCGGGGGGGCGGGTTTCTTCCGCCCCGCTTCGCCCACCCCACTCTCCATCCAAACTGAAAACTAAAAGCCAAACAACAAAAAACAGCGACACTAATAAAAAGGATAAAAACTGTCGGATACCATGCTCCCCTCCCCTCCCCCCAGGTTTAACGGTTAAGAGGGTGTCTGGGTAGATATTTAACCTGAAGTGGAGGTCTTGGCTGAGCCCCTGGGAGCTGAAGCTGGAAGTTTAACCGCTTCACCTCCGAGAGACATCCTCTTTCCTGTTGCTGAAAGCAGGGCCCCTGGGTTTACTCTGGCTGGAAGTGGGACACCTGCCCCTCCCTCTGGCACGCTTCCTTCTTACTCTCTTATGGGGCTGCATCACTACTTCGCCGGTGTTTACACATGACCGGTTCCATTCCCACCACAAAGGCCTGCAGGCTCCTTATTGGGATGGTGTTTCTGTCTCACAAAGGCTGCTTTTGGGAGAAAGCCCACGACGTCCCTTGCTGCCATATTTCTGATTTTGGAGGAAACATTTGTTCTTAAAGGAATAACTTGTATTTTTGACAAGTTGGAGAAGTTGAAATACTATAACTTTATACACACGCCCCTCCAGCCACTCCAAACGTAAATCCACTTGTCCCTTTATAACCTGGCGAAGCTCCTCAAGAAGACAGCTTCCAGCTCAGAGGCCCAAAGCACCTGGTCTCCAGGGGCCCGTAGGGGCTCACGTAGGTGCCAGGCCTCTTGCTTCACCAGAACAATCGCTGAGCCATGAAGACTCAGTGCCGGGCTACTGATGCGTCTGGGTGTCTACTCAGTGAATAAGTCCCCATCCCCGTTCACTCCCTCCCTCCACGCCACACCCAGGACAGGGTGGATCACTTGGTGGGACACAGGCCTGTTCTTGTAGGCTGTCAGCCTACACGGTTTCAGAACCCTCTGATAGAGCAGCTTTCTCTGGGACGTGAGGACCACGCTCAGGGGTTTGCAGTCATCAAACATTAACCCCCAGCCGGCAGGGTTCTAACACCAACAAGGGTTCTAACGTGCAGCTGGGAGTGAGCTGCATTTTCATTAGCCTTCCGTGGATCGAGTCTGATCGGCTACACACGATTCTTCTATGTAAAGCACACTGCGGATTCAAGAGGTAGGGAAAACAATTTATCGAAGGTGCAATCCAATAACGTTCTGAGCAGCTGAACGCAGCCTTAAATGACCAGTGAGTGGTTTTCCTACAATCAGGGCAGAGTCAGGCCGAGAAGGCCAAGGGCCGGGGAAGCTGTGGGCGCCGAGGACCCTGACCATCAGCTCCCCGCACAGGATCCCGGGGACATTTCACCTGGCATTCGTTTGTGTGGCCAGTGTGATGCGAAAAGCAAACCAGACCCAGTAACACAGTCACTGTCCTGTCATCACGTGTGGGCCACAGAAGCAAAGGTGCAGCCACATGAGGGTTGAGGACAAACCCTGCTTCACAGAGGAGAAAACTGAGGTTCAGAGAGTCCCCCTGACAGAGACCCGAGTCCACAGCTGGACCTCTGCAAAGCCGGTGCTGTTTCACACACACACACACACATACATTACTTCCAGGAGTCAATCATTCTCCTGAAAACATCATAGTCTCCTGACCCCATTCCTGGTGTCTGCATGGTGGCTGCTCCCTGGTAGGACTTGAAGCTTCTTGGCGTGCGTAGAAGGTACACATGGGAATTTGCCTGCAGTGGTGTCAGGAGCCCTGAGCAGGGTGTGTGGGGTGTAATGGGTCCTGTAAAGTGTTTTGATGAGTGTCAGGCATTCCATGTAAATAGGTCTGTTAATAGATATTAAGATTTTAGGGGCTTCCCTGGTGGCGCAGTGGTTGAGAATCTGCCTGCTAAGGCAGGGGACACGGGTTCGAGCCCTGGCCTGGGAGGATCCCACATGCCGCGGAGCAACTAGGCCCGTGAGCCACGACTACTGAGCCTGCGCGTCTGGAGCCTGTGCTCCGCAACAAGAGGCCGCGATAGTGAGAGGCCCGCGCACCGCGATGAAGAGTGGCCCCCGCTTGCCACAACTAGAGAAAGCCCTCGCACAGAAACGAAGATGCAACACAGCAAAAATAAATAAATAAATAAATAAAAACTCCTACCCCCAACATCTTCTTTAAAAAAAAAAAATAGATATTAAGATTTTAAAATTCATTTGTGGGAAAGAAATGTCACTTAAGGGTCCAAATAGTCTATTTGGAAGACTTCTTGGGAAAGTTATTCCTCTGTAGGACACTGGTGCTGGTCTGAAAAGCCAAGTTCCAGTTACATATACCAAACAGTGTCAGTTTTCTTTTTTTTTTAATTTTTTTTTTACAACTTTATTGGAGTATAGTTGCTTCACAATGGTGTATTAGTTTCTGCTTTATAACAAAGTGAATCAGTTATAAGTGTCAGTTTTCTACTCCTTCTTTTATCGGGGCAACAGAAATGAGTGAAATAGTAACTTTTACTGGCGTGGGCAGAGCTCGAACTGTGCCCGAGGGGAGGCCGCGGCCAGAAAACCTGGTCCCTGCGTCCTACCATTACCGGCTCCTGGAAACTCTCAGGGTCTCATTTGCTGAATGGGGGGTTTGCCGCACTGTTTCCATCACATGCTGGATTCGAGACGAGCTCTGCAAAGATTTTCATCCACCTTAAGAGTTTCTGGAAGAAGGCAGAGACCCTGGTCCCCCGGGACAGGAGGCTAAGCGGCTCCCTGCTGGCACCTTTCTTGTCAAGGTCTGGAGATTAAGTCTGGGGCCGGGCTCTGTCCGTGACCCACATCAGCGCCGGGGTGACTGCCCGCCCGCTGGACTTACATTTCAAAGAGAAGTCACAGCGCATTTGATAAAACCGAGGATGAGCCGGGACGGTTATGATTACAACTGCTAGTAATGAGTGAACAGCTGGCACTGCAGGGCCCCTCTGACATCTGAAAACGCACGTCGGGCTTGCCCTGTGCACATGCTCCGGAGCTCTGGCCGCTTTAGTTTGGTGCAGAGCTGCAGCTGCAGGAACCTGTGATCCCATGAGGACCCAGTGGAGACACACCGCCTGTGTGCCCTCAGATGTCGACATGCACCTAGTATGTCCACTGTCACGTAAACAAACATCACAAATAAATCTCCTTGAGTATCTTTTGTTAAAAAGGTAAAGTTTGAAAAATGTTATGCTATTTGGAAAATAAATTGACAAAGCAAATAGAAACAGAAATTTATGTGCAAGGCATGGGTCATAAATCTCTAAATCACAATTTACAGGCCAGGAACTTCAAAAGGTTATTTGTTATAAGCAAAGCTCACATGGTCCAGCATTTGGGGGTAGGAATAATCGTTACCTTTTTTAGTTAAAAGAACAAACAAAGCTACTTAGAAGTCGGCCAGTCGGCCAGCCCGGAGTTAAGTTGGCTCCTGAGACGCCGCTGTGGCCTCCTGGCCCAGAGGCTGTCTCTTGGCCTGGGGTCTTTCTGCGGCCGACTCCAGACTTGTTGACTTTGTCTCCTGGTCAGGGGCTAAGGAACGCTGTGCCTCCCTCTTCCCTTCAAAGCGTATTGATTTCAAAACAGTTTCTTTGATAAGAGGCTGCTTTTGGAGGGATGGTTATTGCCTCCTTGGAGAAGGATTTTAAAATTATTGCTCTCCTGAGGCTAAACCTGTGTCAAGAAAAGAAGGCACAGACGTGGCTTTGTAGAACAAAGCTGCCTCATTGTGCCTCAGGGCCTAAACCTATCAGTCTGATTCTTCATTGGATGACTGCAAATGTCTGGACATAATTCACTATTTCATTAATGCATCTGTTCCATAAACACCACCTGAGCATCTGCACAGGCCAGGTGTGTGCAGCGCAGGGCAGGTTTTCTGCTGAGGAGGTGACTCTACCCCAAAGCAGTTTGCATTCTCGGGAAACTGATGCGGTTGATGGTGGCAAGGACCACCTTCGGGGTGCGCTGGCAGGGGTCTCCCTTCACAGGGGGCACCCATCCCTTCACAGCCTCCCTCTTCCTCCCTGTAGGTGCAGGTGTCCAGCTCCCCACCGACCCGGCGGGACTGTGTATTAGGCCAGAGCAGCACGAGGTGCTTGGCACCTGGTACATGACTTAACGAATCAATGCATGAGTTAAATGACATATGGGTGCAAAGATGTATCTGCATGTAAGGTATATTTATTGGGAACAAAAGACGAATCCAAAAAGAACAAGCAAGCAGAGGGGTTAGGAACTTGGTTCCCTTAATAATCATGAGGCGTCGGTATGGAAACGGTGATCAGGATGCCAGCATTCCTCAAGTGAGTTCCTCTGTGAAGCTCACCCACGAGGGGAGAAGCCGCGGCTCCAGGCAGAGAAAGCCAACGCCTCCTCCCATCTCGCAAAGACACGTGCCCAGAGGGGCTCCGGCCCAGGAGCAGCGGGGCTGGGGGCACCTGCGGGGTGAGGCCTGGACCCCATGCCACCCCCAGCAGAGCCTGCCCCGCCCGCTAATGTTCTGTGATGCCCTCTGTTCAGCTCAGGACCGCCCTTGGGATGAGGAGCGTGCGGGGACAGAGATCAGGAAGGACTCCTGGGCCCACAGTCCCGGAGGTTGAGGCACAGGGCGGGTGGGCTGCTTTTGGAACCTCATTTCATGGAGTTGAGTGTTTCATTCTACAAACACTTCTGAGCACCTTCTGCCTGCCCCCCCCCCGCCCCCCATCCTGGGGAGGTAGACAGTAAACAGCCGACTGGCAGGGTGATAAGACCTCAGCACAGAAGAGAGCATAAGAATTCCCTTGGGCCCTTTGACTCCATTTTAGAGGCAAAAGACAAGTCTAGAAACAAATACCTTTAGGTTTTATGGGCAGAACATGATGACACAGAGGTCCTTGGGGATTTTCAAATTTAGAAAGGAAGGGGCCATAAAACAGTCCATTTGCCTGCCCGATGCAGTGAAATGACAAGGATCAAAGGAATGGGTCGTTTCTGACACAGCATGGAGACCCCAGACGCATCAGAAAGGGGGGGATCTCCCCGTCCATGCCCTGAATCCCGTGGGCACAGATGCAGAGTCCCCACATCAAGCACGGCAGCCTTCACCCCACCTGGATCCATCTTCACGGGGTCAGCCTCCTGCTGGCCTCTGAGCTCTGACTACCAGCTCCTGCCAGGACACAGGGTTCCGTTCAGGAGTTCCTGACCTCAGCAGCTAGTAAAGTCATCCTCAAAGAGAAAGCCCACCCTTAGAAAGAGAAGTCTGTCTCTTTCAGCTTTCCAGGGTACAGGATTGTGCTAAACCATCATAGAGGACTTTAACTGCTGCCAATAAATAACTTTTGAACAGAGGTTCTCAGACCGGAGAAGTGTCCCCTCAAAACCTTTACCTTTTCTGACATTTATTCCTCTCCTCTTATTCTCTTAAAAATCGTTACAGATTTATTCCTAGTATACCAATAACTCTATTTTAACATTTTTAGATCAAAAGTCAACGTTCTATGGGAAGAAGTTCCTGATATATTTATTAAGTGAAAAACTTCTTTTAAAACGCTTTCATTACCCAGTGTCTCATCTGTAGATACATGCTTCACTATTTGAGATTTAGGTGCACAAAAATGTCAGCTGTGTGTCGTCTCTGGATTGTGAGACTGTAGACTCCCCCTGCTTCCTCTTCTTTGTTTAACGGTACTTTCTAAACTTTTTAGAATGGTTATGATTATTTTGTAATGATAAAAAAATTAAAGCAAAAAAATTTACTCTGAATTGAAAGAAAATAAATGAAAATCAAAATATAGAACAGTCTGCCTTTGAATGAGGCACTCTTTAAAAATCATGTACCTTCTTTCATCATTTCTATTGATCATCTTAACATTTTATAGTTATAAATGTTTATAATTTTTCAATCCCAAACCAAACTTAACAAACTAGACTAAACTCCAAGTCACCTTAATCCTCTTTGGGGCAAAGCATGACTTGAGTTCCGTGACCTGTCTTTCCATTTGTGATTGACAGAATTGAGAGAGGAAGTTAAAGTAGACAGCCAGTGTTCACTTTCATTGCCTTTTATCAACCACATTATCATAGACGATCCTCAAAAATGGTTGGGAATGCCGCTGATGTTTTACACTTTATGACCCCAGGAGGCACTTCCCAAACTTTAAGGAGCATGAGAGTCAGGCGGCTCCTGGTTAAAAGGCAGGTAGGGGCTTCCCTGGTGGCGCAGTTGTTGAGAGTCCGCCTGCCGATGCAGGGGACACGGGTTCGTGCCCCAGTCCAGGAAGATCTCACATGCCGTGGAGCCGCTGGGCCCGTGAGCCATGGCCGCTGAGCCTGCGTGTCCGGAGCCTGTGCTCCGCAACGGGAGAGACCACACCAGTGGAAGCCCACGTACTGCAAAAAAAAAAAAAAAAAAAAAAAAGGCAGGTAGGTCTGGGACGGCCCCCAGGGATGCTGGCTGGTGGGCCACACTGTGCTCCAGTGAGAGCCTGAGGTCTGCGAGTTGGCATCTTAACATGAAAATTGATTCCCCAGGACCTACAACTTCCTTCTTTTAGTGAAAAGCCTGAAATTGTAAAAAGGAAGCAAATGACTTGTATACTGTCATTTCCTGACTCAGACCTTAGAGGCCTTACGAGGTAGTGATTGTTACAGTTTTGAGGTTTGACGTTTGGAGGAGGTGGGTTTCAACAGTAGCTCGACGCTCACCAGCAGGGAGGCCTTGGGCAACCATCAAGCTCTCAGAGTCTGGATTTGATCAGAGCCACTCTTGTGTACACCGTGGGATGTGCCCTCCAGAGCTGGGAGCCAGGATCATCATTTCCAGTTACACCGCTGCACACGTGACCTTGGAGGGTGCACAGCGCTGCAGGCTGTGGGAACGTCCTCCTTGGAACAGCACTGGCTGTGACCCCTTCTGTTGTGCCACACTCACCGTCTGAGTGACACCCCGAGTCACTCTTAACAGGCTGGCTGCCGGTGCCCGGGGTGCGGCCTTTGCAGAAGAGAGTGATGTTGGAGGGGGTGAACCCTACAGCTGCTTTTCTGTCGGGAAGAATACCCAACTTTGCTACGGACCCAGAGATTAAAACAGCAACAGAAGCAATATGGGGGCTAAGTGCACTTTCTAAAGTTTTATATAATCATTGCATTGTAATATACCTGTTGCCAGCCTGCTCTTAAAGCCCTAACACACGGTTGTTTATAGGTTTGTATTTTGTGAGTAACACGGAGCTCTTTTCATATCCCCTCACCCCCCACCCCCCACCGCACGAGGATGTCCACAGAGGAGCCGGGCAGGAGGAAAGATTAGCCTTTTGCCTGCTTGGAGCCCAGGATGATCATCAGATGGACGGAGATAATGCAGCTGACTCACAGAGAGCCTCTGGGAAGAACACGTGGAACAAATTTGAATGAATAAGCTGAGACCGTTTAAAAACTACTCGCTCTCAAGACACAAAGCATTTTCAAACATGAAATTAATTTATTATAATATAAAAAGGTAAGGCTGAGTTTAAGTGGATGATCCTACAATTGTGAGTCTTTTCTTGAACTCCCAAACGTCTCAACTTAAAAAAAAAAATCTGACTTTCCTTTAAAAAATTCTCCTTTTCTATATTCTTCAAAGCAACCCACTCTGGAAAAAAGCATTCCATTCTGGCCACACTTGGACTGTTGCTGAGAGGAGATGTTAAGACGGTGCTTTAGCCGCTGTCTTGGGGTTTTGTAGAGTCTGGGGGACAATGTCCCGCTGAATAAACTGCAGATGAAAAAGACTAACTGGTCCCCAAATGGAGGCATGTGGATCTTGACTTTTAAAATATTTATTTAACACAAACACTTGCAGGCCCATGAAAAGGCCGCTCCCTGATTCCTCTTGACCCCCAGTGACCCCCTCCCAGGGGAGGTTGCTTTCTCCCTCGGGGATGATTAAAACCAGAGAGGCTTTTATTTATTCTTCAGGAGTCTCCACGCGGTCACAGAAGTTTTAAAAATTAACCAGGACCCCGGCCAGTGGCGCGCGCTCTGCAGAGCCCGCTCTGTACCCTCTAGAGCCCGGCACCATCACAGCGTCTGGAATCACTGGATTGGGGTAAATCCGCCTTCCAGGTCACCTTCTAACACTTACTAACGTCTTACAGCCCTTTGTGACATTTTCCCTATATTTGTAAATACAACCTTATTATTTTCTACCAAGAGACTTCTTATGATAAATAAGTACAAAGCGTTGTCAATATTTTAAGAGACCTGAACCTCACACATGGACGTGAATTGTATGCTTCAGTGTTTGGGGCATATGGTACCTGTACCTACCTAAATTTCAAGTTTATCTGAGGCCTTATGCCATCCTAAGGGATTATCATAGCTGTAAACCAAAATAAGTCACTGCCATCATTAAAAAGAAAGCCTAATATATAAACTCTCGTTTTTCTGCATGTCTAATTCCAAAACGAATGTTTGTTTCACTTTGGGACAGTAAACATCCTCCCTTTTCCCTTCTCCCCTGTGGGAACATTGTTCTCTTCTCTGTGGACAGAATCTGCAGGATCTGAGCAGTCTCACATAATCTGGGACCAGGATCCGCTGATTCACACTTTGAAAACAGTGGCATAATTTAAAAACATATCTTTTTTTCAAACAACAAAATGAATCTTGAAACCCATTTTCCCTTGTCCACACACTCATCACTTTTGCAACTATCTGCATCTCTCCCCGTTCCTGTCCAAAATTTCTCTTTAGATATGATCACAATTAAGTGTAAATTTGTGGTGGGCCTCACTTTCATTGTCCAGGTGTCTGTGTGTTTCTGTAAGTTCCTTAGATTTGCAAATATAAACTTGTGAAATATTCCATTACATTGATGAACATACTTCCTTGACTCTGTATCCAATATGGGATACTAAGTATTACCATAGAGAAGCCAAAATCACTTTGATAGAAAAGATGTAGGGCTCTCTAAAACTGCCAAAGTGAGAAAACAAGAATTTTAAATAAAAACATACCCTCCAACATTCTTTTTACTCGAATTCAGTCACCCAGCCTCTCTGGGTTAGTGTGGTGACAGTTCTCCTAAAACTCCTGCAGGGATGGGGACCTCTGGCATCTGACCAACCCCACCCTTGGCTCTTTCTCTCTCCCACTCCCCAGTGTTTTATTTTTATTTTATTTATTTATTTATTTGTTTGTTTATTTTAATTTTTTTGTGGTACGCGGGCCTCTCACTGCTGTGGCCTCTCCCGTTGCGGAGCACAGGCTCCGGAGGGATGCGCAGGCCCAGCAGCCATGGCTCACGGGCCCAGCCGCTCCACGGCATGTGGGATCTTCCCGGACTGGGGCACAAACCCACGCCCCCTGCATCGGCAGGCGGACTCTCAACCACTGCGCCACCAGGGAAGCCCTCCCCAGTGTTTTAAATAAAGATTTCCTGTTGGGAATTACTTGAGGCCCACACATTCACAGCCCAGGAGGCACATCCACCTGAAAAGTCTGGATGGTTGAATTCAAGTAAAAAGTACCCAGATGCGGATGTTGCCCGATGTTGCCATCCTCCACGTGGGGACCAGCGCTGGGTCCAGAAGGCACAGCAGATGCTCCGACTTCACTGTGTGCAGAACAGAATAAAATGCCGGACCCCCCAAGCATGAAATAGCTTGGTTTTCAACCCACACCGTAATTTTCTTGATTTCTGTTGCACAGAGACAACACTCCGACGGCCCGGAGCGGTGCTGGAGTGAGCGCGTGCTCTCCTACCAGGGCGCGCTGACTCCGTGCTGTGGGCTCCGCTCCCCAAGCATCCTCAAAAAATGTAAATGCCTCTTTACCAACACAAAACACAACAAGCCACAGTAAAACCCCAGAGGAGCTGTGGAGGGGTTTCCTGTGGACAAGGCGCCTGGCCCCTGCTGGAGGGGGTCCCCGATGCAGGGACAGCGGCAGGAACACGCGATTCCACTCTGGACGTTTGGGTCACTGTACAAAGGCACGGTTCTAAGTGCCGAAACTGTCCTCTGCTCCCTTTTAGGAGCTGGAAAACCTCTTTCCCTGGAAGTTCAGCCAATTACCTGCTACACCTCTACTTTGCCATTCTGGAGACTTTTCATGGTCCGCTCAGCTTAAAAGCACAGAAACCAGCTAGTTCAATCTCTATTCCACCTGCTGGCGGCTGATAAGGGATCAAACTACAAAGAACCACTGCACTTAGGCTGAAAGACAGTCTCTTTCTCACAGAACGAGTTAACTGCTTAGCTGCCGGGGCAGAGCCAGACCCCAGCTTGGGAATGCTTGAGGTGCAGTGTGTTCTGATTTCTGTTTCGTACCACAATTTCACATTGTATCACACTTATTTTTTAAAAAGAAAGGAGGTGTGTGAAACCCTCCTTATGCACAAAGCGTAACTTATCTTAAAGCATTACATGAGAGTTAAGTGGCATTACATGCCAAGTGGAGAAAGTTTGTGTTGAATTTCCATAAAACCTGTGTGACCTATTAAACAGCCTCCAATAAGTCTCCATAGTAGGCTTTTCTGTCAAATTAGCAAGTCTGAGCAGTGGCTGAAGAGGAAGAGGATATTTCTGCTAAATCCCTTATTTATATGACAACAATGTAGACATCGCTGCAATCCTGTCTTTTTTCTTCGGGGACCTGAGTGTAACTAATGAATTGGCCCCATGTAATTTGCACGACACTTTCTCCGTTTGCTCCTGTTTTCCACCCAAACTCTTTAGCCTGCTCCCCTGCTGCTTTGTGCGTAGCTGGGACGGATTTGTGAGGCCGCCCGGGGCGGAGCCTGGAGACTGTGCACCTGTGGGGCCTTTGGGGTACCCTCGCTCGGTTACTGGAATAAGGAAGTCCCACTGCTGCTTCTCCCAGGGCTTCAGTCCATGTGCATTTTTATAATTTAGGTTCCTTCTCTTCTCACATGCAGAAAAATACAAGCGTTTTCTTATTGATGCACCGAGAGAGGGGCAGGGGGACCGCGGCAGGGGGACCACGGCAGGGGGACCGCGGCAGGGGGACTGCGGCAGGGGTCCCGACTCGGGCGGCTCCTTTGTGCTGTCAGTGTCCCCAGGCCTCAGCCCCGGTTGGGTGGGGGGAGAGGGTGCAGTGGAGGTCACAAGCCTGTGAAGATCCTGGCCCTGGCCTCCGCTGCTGCGTCCCACCTTTTCTGGGTGTCCTTCTGCATGGAACCCACGCTCTGGCACTTTGTTTTTAATCCAGCTGCCTCTGAGTCCAAAGGGAGAAGAAACTGTTCTCGGGAGCCTGGGATGTGCCCACTCCATGCCCTTGGCCGTGTTGGCTGAGCCACCTGACCCCGGGCACCAGGAGAGGGCCCCGCAGACACTGCCAGCACTTGTGGGGACGGGTTCCCTTCCAGCACAAGGCTCCCGGGAGCCTTCTTATCTCCTGCCGGTTCCAGAGCCTGCGATGCCCCCAAGAACGCCCTGTCCTGGAGCCGGGGGCCCCGCCCACCCCGTGCCCTTCCAGCTCTGGTCGCTGATGCCATGCGGGCGGGAACAGTTCTCACGCCAACAATGGGTCTCCTGAGGGGGCACCGCTGCCCTCCCCGATGTCCTCGGGGTGCACAGGACGGCCACCCCCGCCCGGGCATCATTGTGGATTGTTTTTCCTCCTTGGAACGGTTTAATCTTTAACGTGTATGATGGTCCAAACCAAATCCTGTTTAATCGACTGTTTAACTTAGAAGTCAATCTCCGCAGGGAGTCTCCGCAGGGCAGGGTCTGCGAGCAGGTGGCTGAACGCCGAGTCCCGGGGTCCTGAGCTGAAGCCGCTCTGCGTGTGTCTCTTCGCGCCAGCGGACTCTCCGTCACGTTGCCCTGCTTGTGGGGCTTCACTGCCATCGGGACCCAGACCCGCTGGACGGTGTTTACGCCACGGCCGCCAGGAATTGCTCAAATACAGGAGGGCCCATCTCGGTGACCCCGATGGCACCATGGCCGGCGACAGAGGAGCAGTGGGACTGGATGGAAAGACAGATTTTGAAGGACAGGCTGATGGTCTGTGGAGGGGCGGTGGCTGTTTAGTTAACAAGCCTTCCTTTCTGTACAGTGTGGTCGGGCTACCTGGTGAGAAAGCTCCAAACCGAAAAGCTTGCCTTCTTCTTTGCACAGATGCGCCCTGAGCCCGAGCTGCATGGCTGGGTGCTCCTGGGAGGGCCAGCTGAGCAGAGCCTCGCCTTTTGTGCAGAGACCAAACCCAGGAGAAGGTGATGCTTCCTGCAGGACACAGAGCCCAGTGGGATCTGAACCAGGAGCTGGTCTCCTGGCTCAGAATCACAGCGCTGACTACTGAGGACAGTCCCTGGGCAGGACTGTGCTGCGGGCCCCAGGTCTCCTGTCCACTAAGCCTCCCCGGCCCCGAGCAGGAGGAGAGAAGCAGGCCCGGCACACACCCCCCACCAGACTCACCCCAGTAGGGCATCTCCATCTCCACTGCACAGCAGTGGAAACTGAGGCTGAGAGACAGGATCTTCTCCGGGTGACACTAAAGGAAGCGCAGGGTGTTGGGCTGGGGAGGGAGGATCCCTGTGTGATTGGCAGCCCCTCCTGACAGTTCTGGAAGCGTCTCGGTCCCTTCCAGGGAGGAGGGAGCGTCTTTCCTTTAGTCCACTTCCTACTGTGTCCTCTCTCACCTTCTGCTGGAACAGGTCCCCATGGTTTCAGAGCGGCCTTGACTTCCTGGCTGCAGGGTGACAACTCTAGTGGCCCCTAGGCCTGGGGACCGGCCCAGGCCTGGCCCAGACGCCTGGGCAGGAGGGCTCTGTGTGGGGCTGTGGAGACTCCAAGGACAAGGGGCTTTCATGGCTCACCCCGTCCTGGGGCCTCTACAGCCATGGGGTCCCCTAGAGTCCCAGGGTCACTATAGTCCCCATGTAACCTAGAGCCCCAAGTGCCCTCTTGTTCTCTGTGATTGTGGTCAGGCCTGAGAGATGACCCCTGGACATTTTCCTTCAGCTCAAAGGGCCTCCAGGGCTGGGCGGATGGACTAGGGGACATGAGCGGTGACGTGGTCAAGGTTGGCACTGGCTGTCCTGTGTCCACACTACAGAAATTTAGAGACATGTCAAAGCCCTCCTTCTGTCATGATATCATGAAATCCCAGTTTTGAAAGGTTATGTAGTTCGGGTTCATCTGCATCTGAGGGATTACAAGAAAATAAGTCCTGAGTTTCTGAAGACATTGAGCTATTCACTCCAATTATTCTCCACTTTTGATTACCAGAACTATTACCAAAGATTTCTCTCTTACTATGTCCTATAAAAGCTTTAAAAATAATGATTAACTTTGCTTCTAAAAGATGAGTAGGACCCATGGCTGGCATTGCCCTGAGGCAGGTAAAGAAAGAAAGTTTTTAACACATAATGCACGACATTGCGTATCTACTCACAGCTCAATATTAGAAAGCGAGTCTCTGTTTTATGTATTTATTCCTTACATTTCTTTGGTCTCCTTTGCCGTCCTCATGAATTAGCTCTGTGACATCTACCCCGTCTGAGCCCCACGTCAAGTGGAGGCCACCACGTGGTACCTGCACATGTTTCATTGGCTTCCATTTCATTGATTTACGTTCCTAATATCTCATACCTTTGGCTAAAATGTTTGCTGATTTTCATTTTGATAAGTTTCTTCCTCTTTTCAGGCCCCGCTACTGAAAGACGACCCAGCAGAAAGCCTCTGTCTGTCGTGTCTGGGGCTGGGTCTGTTGCTCAGGGCCACGGTCTCATTAGCCATGCCCGGGCCACGTGTCCAGTCCCTTTGTTCTCCTGGTGGCAGACAGACCGGCACCACCCGTCAAGACCACCCCCGTGGCAGGGTCCCCGGAGCGCAAAGGCGGAAGACGGTGGATGCCCAGAAAGGTGGAGGTGCCACCAACGAGCCCACTGCCCATCCAGACCTGGCAAGCGGGGGCTCCCCGCAGGGAGCAGAGACCTCAGCCAACGGGTGGACGAAGAAGCTCCTACACATGCTGGAACTCTTGGGTCTTGTGCAGAGGTGCTAAGCCTGGGACTCCGTTCCCGCGGATTGGAAAACGTCCCAAGAGGCAGACTCATAACATGTCGGACATGCATCTGTGTGGAGGCACCTGGCGTCCAGCCCCCGGGGAGCAGAGGCTGCTGTGGAAGATCAATGGGCCACACCGGCCACGGGCTTCCCCTCCAGAACGTTCTTTGTGTGGGAAAGGGGCTGCCTCTGGTCCTGAGAGTCTCCAGTGTCCACCTGGGACCAGTCAGAGGACCAGGAGCACCCACGCCCCGCTGGAGAACATGCCCAGTGCCCCCGGGGGGCAGAGGGAGCCGGCCCCCCTGAGGGGGAGGTGGCCTTGGGACCGTGGTGAGGGATGCCGGTCAGCGATGGACGTCTGCTCCCTGCCCAGCCAAGGGTCTGCCGCGCTCGGACAGCGGCTGTAACGGGGGAGAGTTCAGCTCCCCTCAGGCTCAGTCGGTCCTCCATCTCCAGCCGTCAGTCCATACTTGGCCCCTTTTCCTACTCTGGGGAGAGAGAAGGCCGAGAACTTGACTACAGTCGTCCTCAAATGGAGAGAGAGAGCAAACCCACCGGGGGGCGCGTCAGACGGGTCCCCAGGGCGGAGGGGGGTGGCGGGTCAGGGAACCACTGAGCAGGATGCGGAGCCCCACCCTGCCCGCCCCAGGCTGCAGCCCCTCTCCCCGGCGCTTCGCTTCAGAGTCCCAGGTCCCCCAGGCAGGCGTGGTCCTGCTCACCGCCCCTCCGGTCCCCTCAAGGACTAGGTCGGATCCCCAGCTCGTCAGCGCCCAGCAGAGCCCGGGGCGTGAGAGGCTGTGCACGTCTGTGGAAGGTCGGGGCTGGCGTGAAAAGTCTAAGGTCCTTCTCGCTCAATGATTTACCCAGGGAGGAAACTTCGCTCGGGGTCGTTTGGAATCCATTAGAAAGTGGACGCTGTGCGTGCACCCTGATTACTGGGCACCGAATCTGGATGGATCTCTTTTCCAGCCAGCTCTAAAAATAACCAGGTGGGATACAACCGGGCCTCACAGATAAACCCTAGAGGCATCTCTGCCGCTTCAAAAGCTGCCTGGCTCTGATTGTAAAAGCAGGATAGACGCCTGCTGGGCCGCAGGCAATCAACACCCAGCCCAGTGAGAAACACATACAGAGCGGCCTTTTCACTTCAAAAGAAGCCCCTTGGGGTTATCTGATGTAGACGGCCAATGTGGATTTTAAAACCTCATCAATATCATTGACTCAGTATGGAAACCCTGTTTCTTTTGCACGGTGAACCAAGTTGCAAGTATTTCATTATTTTGGTGTACAAATGATAAATATCAGATGAACCTATATTCAGACCCAGAAACTTACAGGGGGTTCCAAGAAGACCAAGCCTGGCGACAGCCCTCACCATTTCCTGGGGGGCAGGTACAGCACATGATCTAAGACTGCTTTTGAAAGTTATATAAAAACTACCAGCATCCGCAATTTATGAACTAGGAAAATGAGCCTCTGAGAGGTTAAGCGACTTTCCCAAAGTCACACAGCTCCAGGGGCAGCGTCGACCTCTGATGTCCAGCTTCTCTTTGGCCTTGTGTTGGATTGACTTCCCTCTCTTTCTGTTTCAGCTTCTAGAAAACTGCTTTTCTCTCTGTTTCCACTTCTAGAAAACTGCTTTTCAACCATAACAACAAGGTTGGTGATGACTCCAAAGCTCTCTCAGCAGCTAGAACCCCTGCCCCCTCTAGCGGGTGGGGCCCCGTGTGTGTCCTGTGGGACACACTGAGGCTTCTGGAATTTAGGAATCAGGTTTGCTTCTTTTTTTTTTTTTTTTTGCAGTACGCGGGCCTCTCACTGTTGTGGCCTCCCCCGTTGCGGAGCACAGGCTCCGGATGCGCAGGCTCAGTGGCCATGTCTCACGGGCCCAGCCGCTCTGCGGCATATGGGATCCTCCCAGACCGGGGCACGAACCCGTGTTCCCTGCATCGGCAGGCGGACTCTCAACCACTGCACCACCAGGGAGGCCCCAGGTTTGCTTCTTAATAGAACCTGACTTTCGGTACCAAGGTTCCACTGTAGGTTTTCAAATCCTGCTTTGGGAGTTACAAGAAGTGCCTCTGGCTGAGGGCAAAGCTGGTGCTAAAGGAAGTTTGAGAGAAGAAAACAAATTAATACGTTTGAAAAAGGAAGAACCACGGAGACAAGAGCAGCGCTAGTCTTACTGCACAGATAACCACGGCCAACGTCGCGCGTTTGGTTTAACTTGCTCTGGTAGCTGCTGTGGGTGGGTCCCTGCAGCAGGCTGAGGACCAGCCAGGACATGGAGGGCAGGGAGCTCCGAGCGATCACTGGCCAGGCCACGTGCTCAGTCGCCACCGGGACCCGGGTGCCCTGTCCATCACCTGCCTCCCATCCCGCGTTGCCCTCCCTGCCGCAGGGACTTTTATGCTTGAAGATGGAGACTTGGTGCTGCTTTACCTCCGGCCCCATGTCAGCCACCTACAGAAGAACTCCCCTTTCCTGTAACCTGAGGCCCAGAGAGGCTGTTCCCACCTGAGCACAGACGTGGCCGGAATTCCGGCCCCCCAACAGCACGGCACTGAGGTCCCAGGACAAATGGCGCCGAGAGATGACCTGGTGTGGGCGGGAAGGGGCCAGGAAAGGTCACCCCGGGGAGCGAGCTTATGCAATCCCTTTCGCAGCTGTGACCTCCACCCAGCAGGGGCGAGACAGAATCTGTGGGCGCGTGTACACACATTTGTCATCCCGCCCGCTGCTGGGACTCTCGTTAGTGCTCCAAACGCTCTGTTCTCATCCTTCATTGTTTGCCTTAAACACAGCCTCCCTGGAAACAGCATGGTGGTGGGGATTGGGCGGCTCCTGATGTTAACTTCTGAACGGAGGGGTTGGGGCTGCCTGACCTCAAGGCGGGTCTCAAGTGAAGTGCCACCATTCTTCCCTTTCTAATCAAAGCCCGGAGACACACAGATAGATGTATAGGTAGACACATAGGTGGTTACATAAGGCGATACATAGGTAGATACATAGGTAGATGCATAGATACACAGGTAGAGGTGATAATTTGCTTCAAAGTTTTTCTTTTTTCCTTTATTCGAGTGTACTTCCTTCTTGATTTGAGTTATAGCATGTTTATTCACCTGGAGCTAATTTCTGCTTATCACATCCTTGACTTTGATGCATCTGGTACATCAGCAAATGTCATTTGCCTGCCCTAGTCTTGTTTGCAGATTTAAAATGTCAGCCCACAAACTGGGGAAGTGAACCTATGAAAAACCAACCCACCCAAAACCTAGCTTGGCTTCCTGCCCCGGCGTGGTGAGAGGACAGCCCAGCCTGGGGTCGGGGAGGCCGGGCCAGGGGCTCCGCTCCTCTTTGTGGCCATGGGCGAGTCCCATCACCTCTCCGGCCCTCGGGTCTCTTCTGCAGAGTCAAGGGTCGGACTGATGCTCTCTGAGGCCCTGGATCCCCAGATGTGACCCCAGTCAGCACAGCAGTGGACGAAGCAGAAGGAAGTCACAGCACAATCAAGACGGTCACTCAGGAAAGTTCTCCTTACAAGTGGAAGAATTTGCTGCTAGGAATTAGGTTAGAAGAAGACATTTGAAAATGCTCTTTGCTTTTATTTCCCTGTTTTCGGAAATATGAAACCTCTGGTCATAGCAGAAGGGAGTCTTTCAAAAGCTGAAGGAAAACCTCTTTGGGGAAGCTTTCATCCTGAGAATGGATCATCACACACAAGGGTCAACTCTCTGTGCCAGTCACTGGAAAACGTGTGCTAGACGTGTACTAAGCACCTAGGACGGGACAACACGTGTGCCCAAGAGTCACTGCACATGAAGTGGATCCCTTGTCTGTGCAGAGGGCCGTGGCCTCTGCCGTGGTTTTAGTGCCATGGTTCTCGCCGGGGGTGAGTACGTGTCCCTGGGAAATGTCTGGAGACATATTCAGAGTCACGACTCTTGGGCGTGGCTACTGGCCTCTACTAGGCAGAGGCCAGGGATGCTGCTAAACACCCTACAGTGCACAGGATCATACAGCCCAAACTTCAGCAGTGCCAAGGTGGAAAAATTGGCTAATTAAACACAGTAACATCCTCACAAAAAGGCGGAATGAGCTGAAGGAGCTTCTGCTGCAAAGACAAAGAATTCCTTGGGAGAAAGTATGTTTAAAATTTAAATATATGGCAGAGATCCTAAGAAAATGTGAATGCATGGGAAAATTAAAGAAAAAAGTGAAAGGAGAGAAGAAAGAACAGAAGAAAAGGAAAGAGATCTTTACAAAAAAGAGAAGAGCAGGGAGAGAGAGACAGAGAGAGAGAGAGAGAGAGATTCTCTACAAAAGAAAATAGAGAAGCCACAGACTGTTCATCAGTGAAGCCGTATTTCATGAACTCTAAGGCATCCTCATTTACAAGCAGTATGATTACTTTATACAGTTATAAGATGCCTTTGATTATAAGATATAGTCACATATCTCAAAATGAGGAAACTGTGACTGTAGAGACCAGGCGGCTGTGACGTGACGGCATGAACTCGGTGAGGGAATGTCGCTGTCTGTCTACAAGTCTACATCCAGGTCAGTGATTGTTTAAGACTGAGAGTGAAATAAAGACAATTTCAGCCAAACCAAGAGTGAGATCATGAACCCTCAGTGGAGAAACTTCTGCAAGATGTTCTTCTGGAGGAAAAAAGACAATGAAAGGGAAGAGTGCGAGCAAGAAGAAATGTTGATCAAATACATGGTAAATGCAGTGATTCCAGACAAGACTAGGCCCTGCAGAAGCCACTGTAACGTCTGATGGGGGAGATGGAAACAAGATGCAGCTGAAATGCAGTGACTGACAGCACCGAGGACTGGACAAGAAGGGAGCGGGTTTAAAGCAGTCTGTGGTATTTGCATCATATAAGAGGAAAAAAGAAATCGTTGTTAAATTTAAATTTTCTTAAGCAAGGGTGTATGTCAGAATATGAAGGGTAACCACTGAAATAAGAGAGGTTATATTTTAATATATACACCTTTTCCAACTCACAGGCAGAATGGAAAAATAAAGTATCAAACTATCATAAAGCAAAGAAAAAAGTATTGTAATTTGAAAACATAAAACATTAGAAACAGATTCAATAAACTCAGTAACTGTAAATGGACCTAATTCGCCATGAATATATGAGGGACAGAACATGTGTAAAACATAGCATCACGGAAGGGTTGAACATAGACAGATGTAAATAGATCTGTCAGGCAATACAGAGCAAGAGAAACGGGGGTGTGACAATGCGACAGTATGAACAGATTTTAAAGACAGAAGCATTATTAGGGAAGTGAGCCGTCAGCGTGTAGTGATGAAAAGAACCATTCACCGGGAAAATAAAGTGCTCCGGGGACACTTTATTGACAGCCTTCAACTGTGCACAGCAGAAGGGGAAACCAGCAAATCCACAGTCACAGGGCACATGTCACCGTACCTCCTCCAGAGACTCGGGTGATTCAAAGAACTCACTTCTTCATGGATGCAGGTGAAACCCTGCCCCAGACAGCTGCACATAGAGGGTCTCCGAAAACTGACCCACGGCTGCCACAGAGAGGTCTCAACAAACGGCAACCGAAAGCAACAAAACAAAAGAATCCTCGAAGTCAAGTCTGCTTCTTGGACTTCACAGTGCATTAGAAATGAATAACAAACAGACAACACACAAGACCCCTTCTGTCTGGAAGTGTTTAAAGGCCTTCTGAGTAAGTCACAGGTCAGAGAAGAAGGAATAATGGAAACTAAAAACACTGCACATTGGCACCAGGAACCCACTGCCCACTGGCACCAGGAACCCACTGCCCATCGGCACCAGGAACGCACTGCCCATCGGCACCAGGAATGCACTGCATCTCAAAGTGGCAGCATTTAGCTAACGTGGTGCGAGACTGAGCCTTAGCTGAGCACAGAACATGGCGGCCACAGCACAACCCCAAGGAAAACACAAAGGAGGGAAGGAGAAAAGTGAGAGCAGAGATGAATGAAATGGAGCAGGAAGAGACAGTCCAGAGCGCCAGCACCAATAAAACGGGTTCTTTGGACACCTGGGTTATACTGACCCACCTCTGGCAACGTCCAACAGACAAAAAAATTTTAAAGACACAAACTATTTCTTTTTGACAAAATGAATAATATTGCTAAACCTCTGGTAGGACTGAACAGGGACAGAAACCAGGGTAAGCAGAAATAAACAATAACACAAATAAAGCTAGTGTGGCCCCGTATACAATAATTACCTTTAAAAATCTTAAGGGAAAAATCATGAACAGATCTATGTTAGTAAATCTAAACACTTAGATGAAATGGAAAATTTCCTAGTAAAGTATACATTTGCAAGCTGACTCAAAAGGCGATAGAAAACATGACAAGACTTACAAGCATAAAGACAGTGAACCAGCTCTGAAAAATCCACACCCCGTACAATACCCAGGTGATTATACAGGTCAGGTCTACCAGCCCTTCAGTGAACAAGGGATTCCTGCCTTTCATACACTGCTTCCTGACATCCAACAAGATGGAATCCTTCACAGAGCATCCCAGGGGCTGGAAGAGCATTGGTGTGACAGCCAGACAGACAGAGCGCAAGAAAAGGATTTTACAGGCCAATCTCATTTATGAACACAAGATAGAACCCTGAACAGAATATCAGCAAACTGATTCCAGAAGGCACTAAAAAAATCCTGTGTAATAATTTCACGTCTGGACTTGGCAGAAGTCTGAGTGGTGGTGGGAATACAGGTGGGGTACAGATGAAAAGACACGTGTAGCAACTCTACGGTGGGCATTCTGGAAGTCCTATTCTTTCTCCTTTTGTATATGTTTAAAACTTTCCACAATAAAGTGATTTACAAGTGTAAACAAAATCTTCACAGCCAATATTGTTCATTCCATGCACACACGATTGGGTTAACATTTTATTAATGCAACTCATTTTATTAAGAGATGACAGGAGAAAAAACATGATAATCTAAAAAATATTAAAATTTCACACCATTTTTCAATAATATTTGTGTATTCAAATCAGAAGAGAAGTCTTCCTTAACCTAAAAATAACATATTTACCAAAAATCACAAAAAAATTGTGAGATATTAGAAGGACTTTCTTTAAAATGGTAAAAGAATGCTCATTAACTTTTTTTCTGTTGCTTTCTGGGTGCTGTTTACATGGCCCTGGAGGTCCCAGTGGGCAGAGTGATACTAGAAAAATGAATCGAAAATGCAGGGTTAGATTTACAGTCGGTGTCTGTTAGGGAGAAACCCTTCCTTCCAGGCAGAGGTGACTCCGTTGACAGACGCTCCTTTGTTAACCATCTTGTCTTGGCCTGTGCTGCATCCGGGGACGTGGAGCCCGAAGGTGTCTGCTATGGTCCTCACTGCCCGGTTGGCACAGAGCAGCCACAATGCCTGTGAGCCCAGGACTTGGGGGCCTTCGATGGTGGGGGTTCAAGGTAACAACCCAGTACCTGGGCGCTGATGGCCCGAGAGCCCACGCTTTCCTCTCCAACCTGCGCTTTTGTGGAACAAAGGCCACGTGTCCTAAGATCTTCCCTCTGTTAACACTGAAAATGATGCCAGGGAAGGAGGGGACCGTGGGCGCCCACGGATGCCTTTCCCTTGGGTCTGTCCTCACTCACCAGTATGCCCAGGAGGGTCTGGGAGCTGTGCACGCAGCAGGGTGAACTGCAAAGTACAGATTGTGTAACTTCAGTAAGTGCCTGCACAGTTAGTATTCTTGTGTTTACCTTAGAAACCGGTTGTACAATATAAACACGAGTGGCCACATTCATGCTAGTAAGATAACTTTTTAATTTTTCCATATGTGGAATGACATTAAATGGCAAATAAACATCCCGACAAGTTGGAGGGGCCCGTGGAATTGAACAGGCTCCGAAGTTTTATTTTGCATGAGGCCTGGCTGTCACCTTCCCTGGCCCCTGGGAAGCCATCTGTCCCAGGGAATGTGGGCCCCTCACCTTCCAAAGACATGTGGTCAGCCAAGTGGTTAGGCCCTAATCCCAGGGAAGGGCCAGCGGTCTGATAACCAGGGGGCAAATCTGCTGATTGGGGGTTCATTATTGGGAAGCCCACTTGTCTGTAGATGTTATATATTCTCTAATAGCTTTTTCTCAAATAGAGCTGACGCTACTACCTCTGGCTGCTTGGATTTTGACTTATTTTTTAGCCGCTTCAGAACCTGGGTAGGAAAGCAGAGTGTTATTTATTGGGCCCAAACAAACACGACTGGTTTTGGCTGTATACAATCCAGGGAAAATCCCAGAGAAGCCACAGGAAAACTCTTAAAACTAATAAGAGAGTTCAAGAAGATTACTGAATAAAAGACAAACACACGTACACACACACATACACACACACACAAGCACACAGAGTTCAATAATTATAAAACATAAATTAAAATTCCAATTTCATTTATAATATTAAAAAAGGTATGTAGTGATAAACGTAACAAAAATGGGCAAAACCTTAGGAGGAAATTTAAAAATTTACTGAGATACATAAAATAGACATAAACGGTAAGTGACAGTAAGACTCTATCATAAAGATGTCAATACCCCCCAATTAATCTACACACTTAAACGCAATTCCATTGAAATTCCAAAGAGGATTCTCACAGAACTTGACAAGGTAACCCTGTGATTCACATGCAAGAATAAAGAGCCCAAATGACCAAGACAACTTTGAAGAAGAAAGGTTGGGATATTGGCCAAATAGTAGAAATCAGCACTTATTAACAGCTGTAGAATTTATCTGTGGTCCTGGGATGTTGTAAGGATGAACAGGGAACAGAACGGACACCCCTCCAGAAAGATACTCCCCTGTGTGCTGTGAGGGTACTCAGGGCGCAGAGCGGAGGACGGGGGGGAGAAGCCTGGGTTTGTCCATGATGGGGTGAAGTCAGCATGGAAGATGGAAATGCAAAACTAGGAGAACTTTACACACACACACACACACACACACACACCAGTGGACTAGAGACCTATGTGGTAAGGCAAAAATTTTTAACTTTTAATAAATTTAAAAAGATCTTTGCAATATCATACAAAAGAAGAATTCTATGAGTAAGATTTTTAAAAATCCAAAAACCATAAGTGAAAAGATTCACACATTTGTCTACACTGACGTAAAACCTTGTGTTCTGCAAAAAAATCTACAAGCAAAGTTAAAGACCATCCTCAGCTGGGAAGTGATATTTGCAACACCCGTGTCTTATCGGTGACCAAGAATTAGTCTCTAAATTATAAAGACTCTAACATATCAGTGAAAAAAGACTAGGAAAACGGGACAAAAGGATATGTACAGGTAACTCACAAAAGGAAGGTGAAAGGCCAATAAAAATATGAAAAGATGTTCAAGCTCACTTGTAAACAGAGAAAGAAGAATTAAAACCATAACCAAGCACCATTTCATAGCCATCAGATGGGGAATATCACAGAGTCCGGTGACACAAAATCTTGGCAAGGAGTGAGAAAATAGGGAGTCACACGCTCTGCTGAGGGAGTGAAATCTAACCTCTGCTGTCGGCAGAATAACGGCCCCCAAAGATGTCCACGTCCTCGTGCCCGGAGCCTGCGAATACGTCACCTCTCAGGGCAAGGGGGGAATGAAGTGCGCTGGTCTGCAGACCTGAGATGGGAGATGATTCTGGATCCTCGAGATGGGCCCTATGTAATCACAGGTGTCCTTACAAGTGGACAAGGGGGCAGAGAGAGAGGAAACCAGGGACGGTGGTGTGAGAGGACTCAGCCTGAAGGTGTTGGCTTTGTGGACGCTGGAGCAGCCTTGAGCTGGGGAACGTGGACACCTCTGGAAGCTGGAAAGGGACTGACTCTGTCCTGGACTCCCTGGAAGGAGCCAGCCCTGCTGACCCCTGGATTGAGCCCCGTGAGATCTATTCAGGATCCAAACCTCCAGGACCTTAAGACAGTCAATCTGTGCTGTTTTAAGCCACCGAATTTGAGGGAAAGGTTACAGAAGCCACAGAAACTCCTGCAACCACTTGGGAAACTCCTGCAACCACTTGCAGAAGCTCCTGCAAAAGCTGTGGCCTTGTCTGCAGGGAGCCCTTCTGCTCACGGGGACAGAAGACAGAAAGGTACTCCCTGGGGCACCGCCGTGGTCCAACCGTCAGAGGAGTGGGCAGGTCAGTTCGGGCCTGGCCAGCATGGGGAGCCCCCGAACAGCACGTGAAGGCCTGGGCCCTGTGCCTCAGCCACCGGATGTGACCCGAGAACCTTCCATTCTCTCCGAGTCCAGTGGTGGAAGTCGCTGTGGTGCCCGGTGGAGGCTACCGGTGAGCCTGATGGGCCTGGCAGGTGTCTAGTGGGCAGCCACGGACCTGACCTCGGACAAGATGGCCGGGGGTGACCTGGCTCTCCACTCACCCGTTTGCTTTAGATCCTTCAGCTTTCAAAGATGGTGTCGGTGTAAGAGCCCACCTTGTCTACCTCACAGAGTTGTCCTGACAGTCGAAGGGAGACCCCGGGGAAGCAATGTGTGAACATTAACCGTTAGTCATAGACTCTTGTTAACAATACATAGCAGATACCACAGCTCAGCCACGGCCAACTACGCTATAAATCTGAGTTAATATCTCTTCTAACCCAGACAGTTGACACCCTCTCAGCTAATGGCTCCTAAGAATTCTATGATAAACTCTTTCCTTAATTATATGTAAAAGTACAACCTTCATATTAAACGGGCTTCTAATATCTTCCTAGTTTCCCCAGCCAATCAAGTGGTCGGTTTGGATTTCTACAGCCTCCTGAAGATGTGTGACGGAGGTATGCACACAAAGAAGTTTCTTTAATGTGTTTTCGTTGCCTTTCCTAACTGTGTATGATCTTTTTCGGGGGAACGTACAAGAGCTCCTAACAGGCTTAAATACAAGCAAACTCTGCATCTACTCATCTCCAGATCCTAACAATTCCAATGTTTCCAACAGTTTGAACTGTGACAAAATAAAAAGATACTTGGCAGCAAATAAATAAATAGAAATGAAATTTAAATGAAATTCGACTCCAGGAACTATTATTGTCATCACCTGAATTTTGCAAGTTGGAGCGAGGTGAAATCCCTCCCCCAGTGTCACGATCCCTGCCAGAGTCGGACAAAACAAGTGTTGGTTTACAGCGTTGAGCAAATCATGAAGGCTGATCACCCCAAATACAGATGTGTTTGCTTTGCACCCTTAGTGAATTGAGTCCAGAATTTGTCAGCACACGGACATACATGGTCGCCACAGGGAGGCATTCCGCTGTCTGCGTGCTCTGATGCCATCCTTGTAAATGTCCCAGAGGAAGACTCTGTGTTTTGACGGTTTTTCAGTGACTCGTCTGTGCATCAGACACAAACCTTCCCTGAAGGAAGTTCCTGTAGTGCTGAGCTACTTCAAGACTTGATCTCGGAGACCCAGGAAAGCAGTGTAAAAGCAACAGGAACGTCGGGAGTTGTGAAGGATGGGGAAAGGCTGTTGTCTGTTCCAGGACCATCGGGATCATACAGATGCTGATTCGATGACGGGGACAATACACTATTTCGCTGAGAACTGGCTGTCCTCCAGACGGGGCTCAGAGAGCTGCCGCCAGAAGTGTTCTGCAAAGTTACACAGCAGGCGTGCCCGGGCTGTGGTGGGTACCAGACCTGTTCAGGCCAGGGTGGAAATCCTCGCTTAGCCCCTGGGGACCAGCCTGAGTACTTAGTACTTTAATAAGCCCCTTCGCTGTGCACTGCTCCGCATTACTAGGGATTAGAAATGACTTTATTCATCACAGACAGCCTAGGGGTTCCCTTGGCTGGGGGGACAGGAGCGGAAGGGGCTTCCGCTGTGCACGCGTGTGGATGCTTTGTGGTCCACGCGAGCCCCCTGCACTGGCCTCTGCTCCTCCAGGCTCCAGGTGCGCTTTCTCCTCCTAGTTCTCTGTCAGCAAGGATGCCAACCCGGGATGTGCAGCCGTGACAAGACTGGCGATGGGGATGCTGCCATGGTAGCAGGGACTGACACCACTATGGTCAGCGACCGGAGATGCTGGCACCGTCGCCTGTCACCCAGGAGGTGAAGTGTGTCACAGAGAGTGAATGTGAAAATCCAGCATGTGTCCCCAGGTGGGACGAGGGCACGGAGATGGAGGAAAATAATTAAGGACAATGCAGTTAAAGTACAATAGGGTTAATGATTTGCTAACTGTGGATTTGCTGTGGATTTTATCCTTGGTTAGGAGACCATGGCTGAAGGAAACATAAAAAGGGAAATAAAACGGAATAAAAAATAAAAGGGAATAACAAACTAAAAAGGGAGTCAAATTTTAAAGATGGAAAAAGATTCTGATTAGAAATTCTTGTTTCTACAGGGATGCTCCTCTCAGAGATAAGAATATGTTCGTTTCGGTGAGAATTCTCATTTCTTACTGGGGCAAGTGAACGACCCTGGGAGAACTCTTGAGTTGTCCTTGGATTCTATGCCACTGTTGCCTCGGAGGCTTCTGCAAGAGACTGCGGCCCCCAGACAACAGAATGGCTACGAGCTGCGTGTCCTGCCACGTGTGCATCCTTCCGCGGCACCTCTCACCGTGGCGCTGGTCCCCGCCACGCCCCTGCCCGGGTCCCTGGCTGGGGATGGACCTCCTGTCTCTCCTCAGACCCATCTCAGCACAGCTGGGTCACAGGCCTCTCCAAACACAAGTCTAGCAGGTTCTCCCGGCTTCGGAGAGACCAAGCACACACCGGTCAGCGGCCAGACCTCCTGTGAACACAAGGCTGGAGCCTCAGCCTCGGCCACCTGCACAGGAAGCCAGCCCTCCCCTCGTCTGCAATAAACATCCCGGGAGTCAGACCCACAGGAAGCTGGCTTGCAGTCTGCATAGGCCGTCTACAAGCAAGCTGCACGGGAACAGCTGCAACGATCAGCACCCAGCCTGGCAGGACTGACCTACGACCGACAGCTGCCCCACTTTCTGTCCCTGCTTCCAGCTCAGGACCAGCTGAGGACCCCCAAGTGCGCCCTCACCCATCTCATCAGAGCCCCACTCGCAGTAACCCTGCCAGCTTCCCCTGCCCCCTGGCCTCCGTCACACCTGCGCCCCCTTTCCCCCGGAAGCTCTCCTGTCCCCCACCTGCCCCAACTCTGCCGGGTGCTAGTGACACTGGTTACTGATGGTGGCCCCCCCCCTCGCATATGGGCTGGGATCTGGACCGCCTGGGTCCACCCCACCGGGACCACTCAGACTCCCTCCCACCCCAGCTCCAGGCACCTGCTCAGTCCTGCGTTCCCCTCCCCTCCGCTCCCCCCTCCCCCTCCTCTTCCCTCCTCAGCCCCCCAGCCCAGCCCAGCCTAGCGCAGCACAGACTTCTCCCAGTTAAACCTCTAACTGCGCTGTCCACGCGGAGTCCAAACTCTGAGTCTTCGGGCCCCACTGCACGGGCACTGGCCTCTTTAGGGGCTGCTTGGTCGTCCTTGCTGGTTGCTTATTTTCTCCAGCGAGACACAAAGCTTCCCCAACGTGGGCGCCCCGTGTTTTCCTGTCACCCCACAGCAGGCGGCACGGCCTCTGAGACAGTGGGTACTCAGTGAACGTGTCTGGCCAGATGGATGAAGACAGCCTGGGGTTAGTCGCCCAGCTACCCTCCTGGTCATAAGAAAAAGATGCAGGAAGTCAGTTTCTCTTTCCTCCAGTCCTAAGTGCTCTCTCGGGTCTTCCCGCTTTCTCTTCTGTGCGTCCACAGGGGCCAGCTGTAACAGAACACCATAGACTGGGGGGTTTACTTCACAGGAGTTTAGAGATGGGGGTGCCGGTGGGGCTGGTGTTATTCTTGGCCTGTAAGTACGGCCACGTGTGCCCACATGACCTCTTCCCAATCCCACTGGGGGCCCTGCCCTCAGGACCTCATCTTGCTCTAACTGTCTCCCAAGGCCCCGCCTCTAAATGCCATCCCACTGGGGGTTAGGGCTTCAACATACGGATTTGGGGGACAGGTACATCCAGTCGGTCATAAAAGATAAACATTCTGTTTCCTCAAATGTTACAGGATGATTTGATACAATAATTGGGGTATCTTCTCTGACATAATTATCCTTTTCCTCTCATTCTTATGAATTAGCAATTCTTATATATTTAATTTCTACCTTAGCTTGACTTTGATACTTAGAAAGAACTAGCTTATCCTTTTATATATTTACTTTTTTTTTGCTAAAATATTTGTGTTTCAATCATGCTGGAAGTTACAAATGCTTTCTAATGATCCCCAAAGTCAAATAGTAAATTGTCTCTCTTTTTTAAAGGCTTTAGGGATGAGGAAATAGCTCATCTGTCTTCAAACGCACATGAAGGGTCACCCATCACCTAATAACACCCCCTCCCCACGTCACAGCTACCTTCTGCGCAGGGGAGTTTCCTGCTTTATTTTCCCTTCACTCTGAGCAGTTACGACCATATCTGTTCAGAAGAAACATATCAAATACTCAGGCAAATACATGGAAGGTCTCACTTAATCTTTTTTTCTGCGCATTCTGCCCTGGACTTTCTGCCTTCCTTGAATATTTTTCTTCCCGGAATCTATAGCACCTCAGACTCCGTTTTGTAATTTCAGGACTGGGCTGGGGACTGACTCTGCCTTCTTATCACTGATGATCTCAGCTTTCACTCTGCGCTTTAAAGTGTTTCCCCAAAGAGCCCCCCCCCCCGTGCTTCTTGCCACGGAAGACGCCCGCCTGCCTGGCGGAGCCTGCGTGATGCTCACGGTGGGTCAGAGACCCTCACCGACTGTCTGACCCTCTGTGTGCTCTTTCCCTGCCCGCAGCCTCCTCTGCGGCCGTGACCTCGGCTCTGCGGCCTGCGGGGTCCCCTCCCTGCCAGGAGCCCGACGTGGTCAGCTCAGCGGGCAGAACCGAGGCCCATTTTCAACACCTTCGATGAACTCCTCCTGGCAAACCCTGAGGCATAAACAACCTCGCTCTATAAGAGGAAGCAAACCCAGGGAGGTTACGGAGACGCCTGGGGCCACAGAAGAGCTAACTATGGCCCAGCAGGGCCTGAACCCTGGGCGGTGTCCTTCTGATGAATTTGTGGGGAAGCAAAGGCACCTGGGCCCCAGGCAGATGGGAGGACATGGCACCAAGCACCGGTGAGGAAGTAGCTTGGGGCCTTGGGCAGGCAGATGTGTGTGTGTGTGGGGGCGGGGGGTCAGCAAAGCTGGGGAGAGACCAAGACAGACGGAGAGAGAGAGACAGACAGACAGAGGGTCAGAGAGAAGGAGGCAGAGAGAGAGAGAGGGAGGGAGGGAGGGAGACTGACTGATGACTGACTTGACGTCTTATCACCGAGGGCACTCTCTGTCCGCAGATGCCACAGTTGCATTTTGCTTGGAGTCTGCATGGGTTTTATGGTTAGTTTGCTTGGGTAGTTGGCATGATTAGTTTGCTTCGTTAGTCTGCTGGTTGCACAGACAGGCCCGGCATCTTCTGGGTGGGGACGCATTCCTGTCTGGTTGTGCTTTGAGACCTGAATCATTAGGAAATGGATCCTGGTTTCTGAGAAAGATAAACAGTCAGAAATCCCCAGGGGCCCGAACCCACTGCATCCCCTTCAGCACTGATCTCACATGATCTTGGCCAGAGACACAGCCTGAGGGCGGAGGCCCTGCTGAGGACGAAGGAAGTCTGCAGTTTCCAAATACCGGAATTCAAAGCCCCCCGAACTGAGAAAAACTCCAACAGATTCAAGAGAGGATGTCAAACAGAGCAGGACACACTCTGTAAAGGGAGCTTCACGGCCATTTCTCCAGGGTGGCCAGCAAGGCGCACAGACTGTGGACACTGCTGGGGCCGAGGCGGGGCCGGAACCCTGGCTCTGGATCCTCTCCCAGGACCCTCACCTGCTCAGCGGCCCTGGCAAATACCGGGTGCCCATCACCTCTTGTGCCACACGGTTGAGATTTAGACCATTAAAGAAAATGCCCTGTGTACTATCTTTTATCAAAAAACCCCACCACGGGTGGGTTTGACTTTTTTTCCTCCAAATATCAATGCAGTTTTATAGAAAGCTCAGGAAGACCCTTTCACCTTTGTTAGTAAGCGGATCCCGTGAAGCCCACGTGGGAATTCTATCCAGATAGACTCAAAGTCTGCTCTGGGCCCTTTGAAATGGTTGCATTTTTGAGACAGAAAGAGAGTGACAGAAAGCAGCCACTCTCCTTCACTTTTGGAAACCTCTGCCCAGGTCAAACAGGTGGACTTCTTTGTTCTAAAATGTTAATCTTTTTAAAATGTCAATCTCTGAAGTGCGTCCTGAAACTAGCTGTTCGTTACATGAATATCTAATGTCTAGTATAAGATCTACTACCATTTTAGCTTGTTTTCTTACCATTTTCCTTCAAAAGTTCCTACCAACTGTGCATTTAGCCCCAGGGCGGGGCTGTGGCGGTCCAGAGCCCCACGTGGGCTACTGGGGAAGACGTTCCCCACCTCCCCCGTGCCTTCTTTCTACCTCCAGGCCCACAGAAGCAGCTTTGAATAATTCAGGATAAAACTGCTTTATGAACTGAAGATGTTGCTCTCCGCAGGCAGCTTCCCTGAAAATCCTACCTCCCTGAAAAGTTGAGGGAAATTTCCTTTGAAAAATATACACCATAAAAGGGTTTCTTTTCCAAAGCTTTTTTTTTTTTTTTTTGCGGTACGCGGGCCTCTCACTGCTGTGGCTTCTCCTGTTGCGGAGCACAGGCTCCGGACGTGCAGGCTCAGTGGCCATGGCTCACGGGCCCAGCCACTCCACGGCATGTGGGATCTTCCCGGACCGGGGCACAAACCCGTGTCCCCTGCATCGGCAGGCAGACTCTCAACCACTGCGCCACCAGGGAAGCCCTCCAAAGCATTTTTATGCTCAATTCAGGAGTGTTGGGAAAAGTGTGGAGTGTACTCATGTGAAATGCATTTTCCCACCCCGGGTGAGAGAGTGTCCACATGATGGGGAAGGATTCGGGTTTGCTGAGCACCTACTACATTCCTGAGGGCAGGGAGGCTAAAAGGGAAAGACTGACTTGCAAAGACAAAGGCATAATCGGCTGTTTATTCATGTTGAGGGTTTGACCTGGATTCATAGTCCAACCCAGTTTCCAGAGCACAGTCCTGCAACCATTTCTTAAAGGGAATGCTTTTGGGGAGAAACTGTTCCACAGGCTGGGGTACACCGAGCGCCCAGCCCAAGTGGAACAGGACGGAGGGAAGCAAGCACGGGGCTCACGGCTCAGGCAGCTGGGAGGCTGGTGCCCCGACAAATCTGCAGTCCCGGAGTTCTGGGTGAAGGTCTCCACTGGGGCCAAGGTGGGGTGACGTGCCCACAGTCACAGCCTAACCTGTGGGGCGATGCAGCCAGGGACGGGCCCATCGTCTCCTCTGAGGGGACTCTTTTGGAAGGGCAGCTTCGGGGAGAAAACCAAGTGTCCAGGTGACACAGACCTGCACATCCAACACCGTGCGAGGCTGGGCCCGGCCTCAGCCACGAAAGGTCCCTTTGTGTCTGTGGCTCCCGGGCCCGGACGGGCCCTGCCATCGCCCAGCGACCTCACACCATGGTCATGACCTTCAGTGCGGCCGGCTGGAACCTGCGGATCTTCTTCTTCAGGGCCTTGGAGGCCTTGACGCGGCACAGCCTGGGCACTGGCGGCAGAGGGGGCCTGGAGCTGGCCGGGGCCCGCTGGCTGGAGCTCCCCCCACCCTGGCCGCCGCCCTCCGAGGTGCTGCCACTGGACTCCCCGTCCCCGAAGCGGTTGGCCGTGTGGTCGCTGGCCTCGTCCCCGCTGCTCTCCGCGACGGTGGAGCGGAAGAGGGACGCACACTCGGCCGAGTGCTCCGAGCCGTCCGACCCGCTCCTGGCTCGGGCGTCCTGGCGGGGCAGCCTGGGCCTGGGTCTGGCGCACACGGGCCGCGGGCCGCCCCCTCTCCGGGCCGCCGGCCTATGGGGCCCCAGGCTGGGGTCCGGGCGGGCCCGGGCTGAGATCTCTACGGAGGACTGCCACCTGCGCTGCTTCCTCCGGGCCTCCCCGCCGGTCGCCACCAGTGGGGCTGCTTCCAAGGGGAACAAGGCCTGAGCTGACGCCTGGTGACCCTCTCGTCGGGCCACCAGCAGGGGGACGAAGAGGGACACGGGGTAGAGGCTGGACTCAGAGCAGGACCGGCCGGGCGCCTCCCTGGCCAGGGTGGGCCTCCTGAGACCACCTCCCGACTCAGGGGGCGGCTGGGGGCCCCCGAGGGCGCCCCACTGAAGCTGCGGCCCCCCAAGCCTCAGCGCCTTGTCGCTGGTCCCCCTCTTGATCTTCACAGGCTTGGCCTTGGGGGGCCCCGTGGGGGAAGCTCCTCTGGCAGCAAAGTGCGGGCGGACACAGTGTCCGGGGGCCCGAGGGGGGCCCTCCCCTCCCGCGCCCCCGCCCGGCGACCTGCCTCTGCCCGTCCAGCCGTGGAGAGCTGGCTGCTGACCCTGCGAGCAGGGAGCGGGGGCCTGGCCACAGCCCAGCCAGGGGGAGCCTGGACGGGCCTCCTGGTGCACGCAGCCGCGTGAGGGTCTGGGGCCCTCCTCTGGACGGCTGCTGGGGTGCAGGGTGCGCACAAGGGGCACAGGCCCCGGCTGCTCGACGCTGTCCCCACGGGCGGCCCCACTCTGGGCCTCCCCTCCCACCTCCGCTCTCCCCCGGGCGCACACTGTCTTCTCCAGGCCACCTTCACTGTCCGCCCTCCGGCCCCCGAGCCCCTGCGGGGATAGGGACGCCTCCCGTCCTGGGGGTCCGCGCTCTCCCACACTGCCCCTCGCGGGCGGCCCTCGGCCCTGCAGTCGCAGCAGCCTCTCTATGTAGGCTCTGGCTGGGCCAGCCTCGAGGACCAGTCCAGTCCGAATGGAGCTCGGACCTGTGGCTCCAGGGAGGGGCCGACTGGGGGGCGAGGGGCCATCGCTCGGCACTGTCTCCTTGGTCAGAGTAAAGAGGGGGCTCTGCAAAGCCACGGCGTGCAGGGGGCTGGGGTACGGGTACACCTCCCTGCCCCCCTTGGACACCAGGTCACACTGGTACTTGGGGTCCATGCCGCGGCAGAGGAAGGAAGTGGCCTTGGGGTGTGCCCTGGCTTTCTGGAGCCCCACTTCAGCCGGCAGGACTCTTTCAAGGTCACCTGGGAAGGAGAAAAAGAACAAAACATAAATAAGGGAAGAAGCAAGCACAGCCCTGGGGCACGAGGCCCTCCCCCCGGGCAGGACGAGGCCCCGGCCTCACACGTTCCTTGCCTGGACACGCTGGTGTCCTCTGTACATGTCCCATCACCCGGCTCCCATCACACTCCTTCCAGCCACAGCCTAGAAGGTGAGTCCTAGACCCTGACGTTCAGTCCTGCCCTTGTTCACCGAAGGTGCGGAGGACGCCCAGGGAGATGGGGCGCCGGTGACCACACGGCCATCGGGACAAGGTCTCGGAACAGACCTTCCCTGAGGCGTTCACAGGTGTGCAAGAAAGAAAACCCATGGATCCTAACGGCCCAGGTCTAGCATAAGGAATAAGATGCATCTCTTCCTTCTGGGACCCTCTGAAGAAAAAGAACGGCTCTTCCCTGGCTGGTGGGGGGAACTGCATGTGAGCTGAACTCGCTCAACGTCCACGTGCAGCGCTGCTCCCACCCTAGTCCCCGGCGGCAGCCACGAGGGCTGTGGAAGGGTGTGAACGGATGTTCATTTTAAATAAGACGAGAAGCCTTTTATTGCAACAGCCCTGCTACAAGGAACACAGGTGGGCGTTTGATGCCTACCTCCATCCAAAACCCAAAAAAGCCCACAGAAAATATGGGGATCGGGAACTGCCCCCCTCCTTGTATGGGCTCGGAACCACCCCCCACCGTGTTTGGGGCTCGGGAGCCGCCCCACCTGGGATGGGGCTCAGCGCCGCCCCCGCTCCCGCCTCCCCTTACCTGTGGACACCGGGCGGGGCCGGGACTCGCCTTGCAGCAGCTGGCCGGCGCCCACCTCACTGGCCTGGGGCTCCCACGCAGGCAAGGGGACCCCACACACGGTGGTCTCATCTGCTGACCGGGGCCGGCAGTCCCCCGCGCCGGGCCTGGCCTCCGGGGTGGCAGGCAGCACAGCGCCCAGAGAGGAGGACATGCAGTCGCTGCACACGGACGTGCAGGAGGTGGACAGGGAACAGGACCCGCCGTCGCTCAGCTCGTAGAAGCCTGCACGGGGGCACAGAGGCTGTCGCTGTGGTCTGGGGGGCCCTGCGCTGAGGGGCTGGGGGTCTCAGGGAAGCGGGCCCGGGGGCGGGGAGGTGCCCGGGGCCGGAATGCCCGGGACGCCGCCCCACCTCTGTCTCCTGTTGCCCACCACCTGCTCATCCCTCTCCTGGGCGAATGGCTCACGTCCCCCCGTGTGACCTCCGGCTTCCAGCCCCGGAAGAGGGAGCCTGGCATCCTCCCCCGCCCCTCCTCGTGCCCGCCAAGCTCATCTGAGGCAGGAATCAGAGAAGGGGCAGCGTCTGGGGAGGGCCCCCGGCCCGGCCCTGCTACATGATTGACAACCCAGACCGTGACAGGATTTTGCAAACTGAAAAAAAGCGAAAGACAGGGCAGAGAACACTGTACTTGGGAAGACGCTGGTCTCCTGGGTTTGCCGTTTGAGCTGCTGTCTGAGCCTGGAATCTGGAGAGAAAGCCCATGTGCCCAGGACCATGAAGGTCAGAACGACCCTAACCATCGCTACGTGACCTTGAAAGGAGGGCGCACAGGGCCGCAGGGGAGGAAACTGTACTGATTTTAGACTGTAGACTTAAAAAAATACTCTTGCTGTCACATAAAAGTTATTATTTACAATCTCCATGTTGATTCAACATAAAGGGAACCCAGAATCCGTCTCAGTCCAGAGAAGGGTGAGAAACTCATGGGTTTTTTTCCATCAAAAGCAATATTTTTCCAATTAAACAATGAGTATGTACACACCCACTCTCTCCCTCTCTCTCCCCGTTTTCCCAAGTGCATTTAAATAAAAGTATTAAAAGTATTTCATCTTCAGTATTCTCCAATAACGTGCTCTTTCAGGCTTGCATACAGCTCCTGACCCTCTGGTGGCCTGAGCACAGAGGCGGGTTCACCACGTCAGCCCTGCCGGGCAGTGCTGCTCCCCGGGGTGAGCGACAGAGGGTCCAGGGCCCGAGCGGGCGCCATACCCGAGCTGGGCCTGCTGTCGCTGTCCGGGGCCTCGCTGGAGGTTCTGCGCACGTCCAGCTGCAGCTCGCTGATCTGCTGGTCCAGCTGGTCCAAGTGGGTTTTCAGGCCGACGTCCTGAAGTCTTAAACGGTTCTCAGAAGGAAAACAGGGAGACATAAAACTGCTCTGTGTACAGAAATGGAAACTGGAGGCTCCACGTGAAGCTACATCACACATACAACTTAACTCCCCAAACCCACAGGCCAGCTCCCACCTGACAGCTCCCACTTCCTCACATCAAACCACCTCTATGACCCCTCCCGCCTCTAGGACCCCTCCCACCTCTAGGACCCCTCCCGCCTCCAGCACGTCTTCCCAAGTGCAGACTTTTCTTTGCCAGCAATTTTCAATTAGACATTTCTTTATAAGAATGTGGAGTAATACAGCTTATGAGAGTGGAATGAGGACCAAAAACAGCCAAGGACACCCACTCTGGCAGGAGCCACCGATAATATTTTCAATGTCGTTTTCCATCTACGTAAGAATCTACTTTCCCAGGCTCGCGCCTCGTGGGCCTTGCGTTTGGTGCCCGTATCACCACGTTCCTTCACCGCAGCCCGTCCATGGCACCTGGGGAGGGCTGAGCTTTCGGCTCTTCAGGGGGACAGGAAAGTCCCCAGGAGAGAAAAAGGCCCTGCCTCTGCAGAGTCTTAGCTCCCATATCACAGGTGGCATTTTGAACGGTTACGGTTTTGTAGGGCTTTCAGGGAAGAGGGAGGGACGCTGCAGGAGGAAAAAGCTCAGCGCCTGGGATCAGCGCAGCCTGAACACCTGCCCCAGGAGGCAGGATCTTTCTGGTTTAGGGTCCACATCTCAACTCTGTCCTCCGAGGCTCTAGCTTCTCCAGGCCTCAGCTTCCCTGGCTGTAAAACGGGTTACTGTGAGTGTCAACCACACATATCTGTGTGTGTATATCATGTAATATACATATAGCACCTGCACGTGGTTAATGCTCACAATATACATTCACACACATACACACACGTGAATCATATGTCTGTAAAACAACACTGTTTCATAAATGCTGACTTCCCTCCTTCAGTGATAAAACTTCACCTTGTTTTCAAGGTCCACTACCTAAATTTCTTGCTTTGATTAGCAATTAAGTTTAAGGCAAATAATTAATGAATGGGATTATGCCGGTCACCCTGTTTGAGAAAATGATCAATTGTGTTTCAAATTCTTATATAGGAAATGAGGAATTACTTCAGTAGCTTCAATAATCTGAGAAGTCAGTCCAAGGGGGAAGCAGGTGGCGGGAATTTCTGATTCTTATGGGAGAACTACGTTGGCGCAGACTGTTCCCATACCACCAGGGGCAGGGGCCCATGGCCCAGCACCTGGTGAGTGGCAGACCACCACACCCAAATCCACTTTCCTCAGGACCCAGTGCAAAGGTCTCAGAACAACCTCCAAGTTTTGTAGCAAGAGAGTCTCCCAGCCTCATGTAATAGTATCTGTAAACATGACACTACAAAAACCCAGAATTTAATCAAAACGTACACACCCAGGACCACCCAGAGTAGCCTGAACATCCTGGCACGTTTTCACAAAGGGAAACGCTCCGCAGGTGGACGGCACTACCTGACAGCCAGAGCGGCAGGGGCAGCAAAGGTGGGCTCCCGGCCCATCACTATCCAAGTAAAAAACACTCAGACAAACGAAGGGAATTTTTACTGCAAATGACTTTTCTTCTAATGTCGTAAAATGAGACCACGGTACTGGCAGAGAGTTCAGTTCCTCTGTTCGTCCACACTTCGACGTTTAAAAACATGGATTTGACCCCTTCTCTTCCAAATCACGATGTCCTCTTTCTTCCGAAAGGGGACCTCTCTGGATTCCATAGATGGCTTCTCTCCTCCCTCTCCAATCCCCCTCCCCCCAAAAAAGTGACCCTGGCGTGTTTGTGCTGGAATAATTGCTTTGTGATTAATGTTTGCCCAGCCCGGCCTACAGCCGGTGGCTTCTGATTAGTGTCGAGGGGCACAGCCACACAGGCCCCCGGGTGCCCTCCGATGATTACTGCGTCCCCAGGACCCTGGTGCGTGGCAACAGGGCTTTGTCACTCAGGATTGGCACTGTCCTCCGTAACCCTTCCCCCGTCCCTCGCTGGGGGGTTTTATGTCTCTGCTTTTCATTAACTCCTTGGTCTCTAACTCTGTGCTAAGTCAAAGGTTCCTTATGGCACCAGGACCGAGCATAACCCACTGCAGAGCCAGGCACACAGCATCGACTTCCATGTATTTCTGCAGGGAAAATGTGTTACAGAGACGTCAGCGCCGAGTAAATGTGACTGCTGTGTCACACGGGTTCCCTCCAGAGCAGCGAGCCAGCCTGTGCGGCCACCAGCCCTCTCTACTCACCGCAGGCCTTCAGGCTCAGGGGCGGGGCAGCGCATCCTGTCTGAATCCCCTGAACCTGGGCGAGGGGCAGGGGTTCCGGTGTAAGGGAGAGCACAGCCCGGTTCCCAGGAGCTGGGAGCCCCGGGGCATCCACACAGACCCCAGGGCTCCCCGCCACACCCGTCAACTCAGACTCTAGGGCACGCCTGGGAATCTGCATTTTGACAAGCTTCCCTGGGACCAATTTTTTATGACCACAGAAGTTTGAGAACTTCTACCTAGGGAATGCCATCCAAAACGAATATCTGGCTTAGCCGTTTCTTCGAGATGTTGACTTTACATGCCATGAAAGACTCATCCGATTCCCACTTGCTTTGCCCTTTTGCTCCCCATCTACAATCCGGCTTTCCAGCCTTCTCAAACCTTTACGGCAGATTGAGAGGACAAAAATGAGAAATGTCCCAAAGTTCAGGATACAGAGGTGGCGTCTAAGACGCCTCCGCCCTTCCCTTGAAAGCTGAGAACACGCACAGGAAGCATTTTCTGCATGAGTTCCATGGTACTGCAAGTTCCCCGTGGGTGGTACACACCACCACCTAGCGTGGAAGGAAGTCCTCCAGGGGCCGGGGCCACAGCTGAGCCTCGGGGATCACAAGCGCTACTGCCACAGAAGGAAGCCTTGCCCAGCCCCGTGGATGCTCCCCTCCTCTGTGACCCTGAGCGAGTTCGTTCCCCTGAGAGGTCACGGAGCAAGCATGGTCGGTCCAAGGAAGACACCAGACGTCCTGACCACAGCCGCAGACCCTCAGCTCCTGCAGTGCTCAGTGCCGGCACCTGCCAGGGAGGAGGAGATGCTGCCATTCAGGGTCAGGGCAAGTCGTGACCAGCAAAACAACCACCAGGAAATTCCCCAGCACCAGTTTCCCTGCAGGTCCCCAGAGCCTTTCCTCACATCCCACCTGGGGTGCCCGCTGGCGCCTCCTGGTGGGAGATGGAGCTTCCAGGCTCCTCCGGGGCATCCAAATCTTTCCGCGTCAGTGTTGCTGGGAACATAACGCTTATAAAAATGGGAATGGCAGCCTCTTCTCGGGGAATGACAGTCTCCCTGGAAGGCACAGACAGGTGAGCACAGGACCGGCCAAACAGTAAGGGCTGCTTTGGTCAGAGGTCATGGGGGTTACATTAGCTTAGAAATCTAGAACGTGGAGATAGTAAATACTGAAATCATCTTCCGCTTTGTTACAGCAGTAAAACTTGCTCATTTCCTTATTCAACAAATACTAAGTACCTACTGCGAGCTTCCTGTTGTGACTGTAGACACAGCAATTAAAAAGGTGTAGCTCGTTCGTTCTGGTAAGTGTTAATGTGATGACTTCTCCTAACTGCAGTTTAAATCCCCCCTGAAATGCTCAAGCTCATTCTCACTTGGGAACGTCTGTGGGACAAAGCTGCTGAGGGTCAGATAAAAGTTCTTCCTGTCTCCACACCTGAATGGTGATCCATGCCCCGGTTAACCCCAGGGTGTGGGTAGGAGGGGCCCCGATTAGCCGGGAGTTACTGAAGTGTGAGCCTGGGGCTGCAGATGAAGGCCTTTTGATTGTACCCTGCATCATAGAACTAGGATCACTCCTACTTTTTTCTCTGTAAGAAAAATGTGAACGTGTTAATCGCTGGGCTGGTGTCACACACATTCAATTATTCTTCTCTTTTGCTCACATAATCTGTGCCAAGAACAAAGTTTCAAGACAAAGGGTGCGTGTTCCTTCTGGTCCCCACATTAAAAAATAAATAGATAAAACAAAAGAAAACCTGTTTGAACTTCTCTCCCAAAAGGCTACCCGTAATTGGAGGCTGAGTGCTCACAAGTCTGATTTGTATATTACTTAAGCCAAGTTAATCATCAACTGGGTTCTAGCTCCCCAGACAGAACAATTCACAGCAGCATCGCAAAGCTCCTTCCTGCCACACGCATGTCATGCATCTTCCCAGGCTCTGTGTGCCTCTCCAAGCTCCAGTGAAAGGTAGGATGTGTCTGGGTGCACACATGCACGCACACACACACCCCCACACACACAGGTAAGCTAAACCTGCAGCTGTGACTGGATAAGATGGGGGGTGAGAAGCCTATGAAAGTTCCACTCGGTAACTAGCTCCTTCCTTTGCAAAGCAGCCGCGGAATCACAGGACGAGAGGCTGCACAGTCAGGGCCCCCCCTTGCCATGTGGGAAGATCGCAGGAGTCCTGGGACACATCTTAAGACGCTGAGCTTCCCGATTCTCTAATCCAGAAGCAGCTAACAAATCATTGACACGACTGCGCTAAGCTGATAGCAAAGCAGCAGCCTCATCCAGGCTACTCTGTAAAGACGGCAACCTTTAAACAGGGCAGATTTAATTTCTCATTTAAAAGACATTCCCCTTGAAGTACTACAGTCAACTCTACCAAATAGACATCTTTCAATACAACCTTCTAATTTTTCCTTTAAAAAATACTGCAACCCTGCAAAAAACTCTTTTGAGTTTTTTCCAATACATGAGATGAAACCATACATTAGATAAATAACCGAGGCAATCACCTGAGAAGTGTCTTCAGTGGTACAAAAGGGACCCGCGTTTGGAGGAGCCCTAGCAGCGGGGAGAAGGCCGGTGGGAAAGCAGGCCCAGGAGGCCCAGTGGGGTTCCACCGCCTCTGCGTTCAGAGGACACACCTCTTTTCATAGGTCAGGTTACATTTTAAAGTCGGAGAGGCCCTCATCGGATACATGCTCTCCCCAACATCTCATTACAGTGACACGACCCCAGAGCTCAACCTGAACACATCACTGGGGACAATTCGGGGGACACTTGGCATGCTGGCACTGCTGTCCCCAGACCCACGCAGCAGGGAGAGGCTGGCACCGGGAGCAGGACACCAGGATCCCAAGTAGCCTCCAGCAGGGAAAACCGATTGAATGCGTTCTTATCAGCAAAACTCCAACCAACAGGAATACCTCCTGAAGTCTGTCTGCGCTGGGAAGTAGGCAGAGCCGGGCGCAGCCCCGATGCGCGGCTCGGCGCGGGCGGCCCGGCCGGGCTGCTTTCAGGGCCCGGATGCCTAGCCTCTCGCCTCAGGCCTCCGCGTCCCTCTCATTCGGGACCGAGCTGCGTCCCTTGAAATCGCCGAGGGTGCCCCCCGATCGGCCGGGCGGCCCGTCCGCCTGCTGCTAGCCGGGTGGACCGGGTCCCCGCGGCCCCGCGATCCCCGCACGCGCTCCTTACCAGCTGCTCCTGCAGCGCCGCCAGCGCCGCCTCCAGCCGCAGCTCGTGGGCGCGGGGGCCGCGGGGGGCGGCGGGCCCGGGCGGGGGCTGCACGGCCAGGGCGCCCCACACGCGCGCCTGCTGCCTGGCGCGGAGCCCCTGCAGCTCGTGCAGCCCCGCGAGGGCCGCGCACAGCCTGGCGCCCACCCTGCGGCGGTCCCAGCCCGCGGGCCCCGGCGGGCCGCCCGGCGCCCACATCCCGCGCTCGACCCGCGCGGCTGCCCGGAGCCTCCCCGGCCTCCGAGCGGCGCCGGGCGGTGCGCGCGGCCTCCGCGCCGCCTCTCCCCGCCCCCGGCCCGCGGGTCGCCAAGGCGGGGTGGGACCTATCGGTGGCCGCGGAGGCGGTGTCTGCACACGCCCAGGGGTCACAGCGGCCGCCCCCGGGCCCGCCCCGTCGGCGGAGCCCCACGCCCTTGGGGACCCGGGCCGCGCGCTCCGGGGCGCCCGGAAGGCGCGCGGTGACCCTCTAGGGGCCCCGAGGGAAGGAGGAGCCGGGTGGGCGCGGGTGAAGGGGCGAAAGTGGACCAAACACGGAGAAAGGTCTTGTTCAGGTTAAAAGCAATGTTTTTAAGGTAAATTATTGGATAGTTCCCCATTGTAAGGACCGTGTTACCGTTATGAACTCACTAGCACTTGGGAAAAACTCCACTTTTCCTGGAAACCTCAGCTTGTCTTTTTTTTTTTTTTAATAATAGTAGCTTTATTGAGATATAATTCACATACCATTTGATTCCCCTGTCTAACGCGTACAATCCAATGGTCCCTTAGTATTGTATATTCACCAAGTTGTGCAACTATCACCACAATCAATTTTATAACATTTTTACCACCCCCCAAAAAAGCTCGGTGCCCCTTGGCGGTCACCCTCCATTTCCCCGCTGCACCCAACACTAAGCTGCCTGTTTGGGAGGTTTTATATAAATAGAATCACACAATAGGTTGCCTTTTTTTTTTTTTTTAAAGAAGGTGTTGGGGGTAGGAGTTTATTTATTTATTTTTGCTGCGTTGGGTCTTTGTTTCTGTGCGAGGGCTTTCTCTAGTTGCGGCGAGCGGGGGCCACTCTTCATCGCGGTGCGTGGGCTTCTCACTATCGCGGTCTCTCTTGTGGAGCACAGGCACCAGACGCGCAGGCTCAGTAGTTGTGGCTCAGGGGCCCAGTTGCTCCGCGGCATGTGGTATCCTCCCAGACCAGGGCTCGAACCCGTGTCCTTTGCATTAACAGGCAGATTCTCAACCACTGCGCCACCAGGGAAGCCCAAGGTGGCCTTTTAGGACTGGCTTCTTTTACTGAGCATATTTTCAAGGTTCATCCACGTTGTAGCAAGTATCAGCACTTCACTCCTTTTTATTGGTAAATAATGTTCCGTTGTATGGCAGGACCATTTTTTATTTATCCATTTATTCCTTAACGGGTTGTTTCCACTTTCTGACTATTATGGCTGTTCATGTACAAGTTTTTGTGTAGAAATATGTTTTCATTTCTCTTGGGTGTTTACCTAAGAGTGGAATTCCTGGCTCATAGGTAACTTCTGTGTTTAATCTTTTGAGGGACAGCCAGGCTGCTTCCCAAAGTGGCTGCACTGTTTTACTTTCCCACCAGCATTGCATGAAGGCTGCAAATGCTCCACACCCTCACCAGCATTCGTCTTTTTGGTCTTAGCCATTCCAGTATGTAGGAAGTGGTATCCCATTGTGATTTTGATTTCCATTTCCCTGATGGCAAGTGATGCTGGTATCTTTCCATGCACTTATTGGCTATTTGTGTGTCTTCTTTAGAGAAATGTCTGTTCAGATCGTTTGCCTATTTATTAAAACTGGGTTGTCTTTTTATTATTGAGATGTAAATATTCTTTATGTATTCCAGATACAATTCCATTATCAGGTATATGATTTGCGAATATTTTGTTCACTCTGTGGGCTATCCTTTCACTTTCTTGATAATGTACTTTTCAGCAAAAAGTTTTTAATTTTGATTAAGTCCAATTTATCTATTTTTCTTTTGTTGCCTGTACTTTTGGTGTCATATCTAAGAAACCATTGCCTAATCCAAGGTCAAAGATTATTTCTGTGCTTTTTTCTAAGATTTAAAAAATAGTTTTAGTGCTTACGTTTAAGTCTTTGATCTGTTTTTAGTTAATTTTTGTATATGATGTGAGGTAGGGGTCCAACTTCATTTTTAAACGTGTGGGTATTCAGTTTTCCCAGAACCGTTTGTTGCAAAGACAATTCTTTCCCCATTAAATTGTCTTGGGACATTTGTTGAAAATCAGTTGATTCAGAAAAATCAATTTCTGGATTCTCAATTCTATTTCACTGGTGTATATGTCTATCCTGACGCCAACTCCATATCGTTTTGGTTACTGTAGCTTTGTGGTAAGTTTTAAAGTCAGGAAATGTGAGTCATCCAACTCTGTTCTTTTTCAAGACTGTTTTGGCTATTCAGGCTCCCTTGCATTTCCACATGAATTTTAAGATCAGCTTGTCTATTTCCGCAAAGAAGCCAGCTGGGATTTTCACGGAGATTGCAGAGGAATCTGTCAGTTGATTGGAGAAGTATTGCTACCTTAAGGTTGAGATGTCTGAACTATAAACGTGGGATGTTTTCCATTTGTTTAGGCCTTCTTCAATTAAGAGTGTTCTGTAGTTTTCAGTGTACAAGTCTTGCACTTCTTTTGTTAAATTTATTTCTAAACATTTTATTCTTTTTCAAATTATTGTAAATGGAAATGTTTTTTGATTTCATTTTCAGAATGTTCATAGCTAGTGTATAGAAATAAATAACTGATTTTTGTATATTGATCTAAACAAACTTGTTGAATTTTTTATCAGTTCCAATGGATTTTTAGTGGATTCCTTTGCATTTTTAAAAATTTTCAAGATCATGTCATCTGGAAATAGATATTTTCACTTCTTACTTTTGTATCTGGATGCTTCTAAATTCTTTTTCTTGCCTTATTGCTCTGCCTAGAACTTCCAGTACATGTTGAATGGAAGTGGTGAGAACAGGCATCCTTGCCTTCTTCCTGTTCTTGGGGTGGAGGGAGGAGCATTCAGCCTTTAACTATTGAGTATGATGTTAGCTGCAGGTTTTTCTTTAGATGCCTTTTATCAGAATGAGGAAGTTCCTTTTGATTCCTAGTTTCTTGAGTGTTTGTATCATTGAGTTTTTCAGGTTATTTTGTGTTTCTTTTGTGTTTTCCTTGGTTGTCTGCACTTGTCTTATCTAATATTGAGAAAAAACATGAGACTGAGACTTAAGAGGTCTCAGTTCCAACCTCTTTTGCCTTCAGTTTTCTCAACTATATAATGAGTGTATTGAAGATTGCTGGTGCTGCTTTTTTTAAGTAAAAACATTTATGATTCCTCCTTACATTTTGTTCCAAAGAGAGATTTAGAGAGAGGGAGAGACTGGATATGATCCCTTTATTGGTTATCTCTCTTCTCCCCATCTATGACTCTCTTAATGGTGTCTTTTGGAGAACAGATGTTCTTAATTTTTATGGAGTCTTATTTATCACTGATCCTGTTTGTGCCATTTTAAAGAAATGTTTGCTTCAGGAAATTCAGGCTCTTGAAGATATTATTTAAAGCTGCTTCTAGAAACTTTATTATTTTACCTTTCTTATTTAGATCTACAATCCACATAGAATGGCTTTTTGTTTATTGTATGAGACAGGGAGATCACAATTTACTTTTTCTCAAACACATCCCAGTGCAATATTTATTGCCCCAAATACCTTAGTGTGTATTTCCTACACAAAGGTATTATTTTAACCAAATTCAATCATTAAATCAGGAAACTGATTTGATTCATAATTACCATCTAATTTTCAGGTCCAGTGCAGGTTTTACCAATTATTCCATTTAACATCCTTTGGATCAGAACAACCCCCTCCAGACTTAACTGTCCTGTCCTGCTGGTCTCTGTCAGCCTGGAGCAGGGGCCCCATCTATCCTTGGCCTATGACTTAGCACTTTTGAAGACTGCATTTTCAGAACCCGTTATTTTGTAGGATGCTCCTTGATTTCCTCTTGCTGAAGTTTCCTCCTGGGTCAGGTTATGCTTCTGAGGCAGGAATACCAAAAGTGACACTGTACTCTTGTACATCTCACCAAGGGGCACATAGCTTCAACTTGACCATTCCTGACACTGCCCACACTGACCACCTCATCTGTATCAATAGCTCTGTCTTTCACCTGTCCGTCTATCCGGTCATCTGTCTGTGTAAGATCTATCCAGCATCTATCTATCTATCTATCTTTTCTCCATTCCTTCCTGCCTGCCTTCCTTCCTTCCTTCCTTCCTTCCTTCATCCATCCGTCTATCTACCAGTCCATTTATCTATCTATCTGTAGCTGATCAATTGTTCAGGATAGGAAGGGAGGGGAAGTGGGGGAAGAAAAGAAAGAAGCAAGAGCCCAAAGAGTGCTGTTGGGTTTTATCCTCCATGTGAGGCGGCAGGAGGAGGGTCCCGGAGTCCTTGGTGCTGGCCTAGGGCAGTGGGTGGGCAGAAATGCTGGACCGCCTTTGCTGAACTGTGGGCAGCTGTGCTCCTGTCTCTGAAGGTGGGCACACCTGGGGTTGGAATGAAGGGCTCTATATGGCCAGTTGCCCCTACACTCTGACCTCTAATGTTCTGAGATTTAGGGGTGCATTGAGGGGGGCTGAGGGCTCTCCACTCCCCAAAATGTGCCGGGAGCCTTGCTGAGGGGGAGGCTCCTGCGTCCTTAGTGCTCTTGGGAGCGGCTACCACATTCCTGTCCCCTCCATCCCTGGGGCGGGAAGGATGCTGGGTCTAGACTGCAGCTCCTGCCCTGAGCTTCCATGAGGCTCGCATGTCAGCTGTCACCTACACTCCCCTGGGGTGACAGTGTATTCAGGTCGCAGGGGCGGGCCTTTCCTTTGTGAGTATTGGAGGGTCTGAAAGTATGTGACTTATTCAATGATCATACATCCACGTAGCTGAAAAGATTATTATTTAACTATAACTAAATAGCAATGAAAGAAATGTTTCTAAGATGCCAAGAAAGAACAAACTGAATTAAACGTTGTAACTGTAAGTGTATGAAAAGTGCACCTGCATACCAGCAGGGCTTATGGAGCATAAGACAATTAAGACAGTCATTGGCAAAGATGGCAGTGTGGGAAGACGCTGAGTTAGCGTTTTCCCACAACTAGGGCACCTGACGGCCGCTGGTGGGGGAGCCTGACGCCCAAGGAGACGGGAGGAACCCCCAAGTGAACTGGTAGGATGTGGGGGGACTGAGGGGGAGGAGAAATGGAGGCCAGACAGGATCGGAGCCGCAGAGGCCAGGGAGATCAGAGAAGCAGGCGGGAGGGACCCTCCAGGAGGAGTGGGAGAGGAGTGGAGGGCGATCGCCTGGCTCACTTGGGCACGGGGAGACTACTGAGCTCCCAGGCCGATCCCCTGCCCTCCAAAGCCCCCTCCAGGCTGCGTGGGTCCTTGGGGGCATAGGAGGGAGTCTGGGGAGATCAGGAGAGGCAGGCGGGAAGGGCTCTCCAGGACCAGAGGAGCAGGAGAGGAGAGGAGGGCATTTGACCCACCCACTCGAGCCCAGGAAGCCTGCTGGGCTCCCAGGTGAGGTCCCTGCCCTCTGAGACCAGGGGTGGGGGCCACGCCTAGGCCCCTTCTGCTCCTTGAGCCTAAGCCCCAGCCCCCACAGTCCCCAGGGCCTTTTCCAGCCCTGTGGGTCCTGAGCATAGGCCCCACCCATCCCCCAAACCTCGCCCTTGCTTAGGCCCCGTCCTCCACAGCCAAGGCCTTTACTCCCCCCCCTTTTTCTTTTCTTTCTCCTTTTTTTTTTCCTTTTCCCTCCTCCTCTTTTTTACTATTGTGGTACTGATGTACCTTCTGGTTGTTGATTCTTCTATATTTTTATTTTTATATTCTTTCTGACATATCTGTTAGTTTCCTAGTCTAATTTTATTTTTTACTTTGTTATTGTTCTCTTTTTTTCTTTTCTTTTCTTTTTTTTTTTTGGTCACCGCATGCAGCTTGCAGGATCTTGGTTCACAAGCCGAAGGTCAGGTGAAGCTCCTTCAGTGGGAGCTCTGAGTCCAAACCCCTGGACTAACAGAGAACCTCAGACCCCAGGGAATATTCATCAGAGTGAGGTCTCACCGAGTTTCTCATCTCAGCACCGAGACCCAGCTCTACCCAACAGCCTACAAACTCCAGTGTTGGAAGCCTCAGGCCCAACAACCAGTAAGACAAGAATACAATCCCACTCATAAAAAAAATTTTTTTTAATGAGATGGCAAAAAAATATGTCACAGATGAAGGGGCAAGGTAAAAACCTACAAGACCAAATAAATGAAGAGGAAATAGGCAATCTACCTGAAAAAGAATTCAGAGTAATGATAGTAAAGATGATCCAGAATCTCGGAGATAGAATGGAAGCATGGATTGAGAAAATACAAGAAATGTTTAACAAAGATCTAGAAGAACTAAAGAACAAACAAACAGAGATGAACAACACAATAACTGAAATGAAAAATACACTAGAAGGAATCGATAACAGAATAACTGAGGCAGAAGAAAGAATAAGTGAGCTGGAAGACAAAATAGTGGAAATAACTGCCAAGGAGCAGAATAAAGAGAAAAGAATGAAAAGAATTGAAGACAATCTCAGAGGCCTCTGGGACAACACTAAGTACACCAACATTCGAATTATAGGGGTCCCAGAAGAAGAAGAGAAAAAGAAAGGGTCTGAGAAAATATTTGAAGAGATTATAGCTGAAAACTTCCCTAACATGGGAAAGGAAATAGTCACCCAAGTCCACGAAGCACAGAGAGTCCCATACAGGATAAACCCTAGGAAAAACACATCAAGATGCATATTAATCAAACCAACAAAAATTAAATTCAAAGAAAAAATATTAAAAGCAACAAGGGTAAAACAAAAAATAACATACAAAGGAATCCCCATAAGGTTATCAGCTGATTTTTCAGCAGAAACTATGCAGGCCAGAAGGGAGTGGCAGGATATACTTAAAGTGATGAAAGAGAAAAACCTACAACCAAGATTACTCTACCCAGCAAGGATCTCATTCAGATTCGATGGAGAAATCAAAAGCTTTTCAAACAAGCAAAAGTTAAGAGAATTCAGCACCACCAAACCACCTTTACAACAAATGCTAAAGGAACTTCTCTAAGTGGGAAACACAAGAGAAGAAAAAGACCCATAAAAGCAAACCCCAAACAATTAAGAAAATGGTAATAGGAACATACATATCAATAATAACCTTGAATGTAAATGGATTAAATGCCCCATCCAAAAGATACAGACTGGTTGAATGGATACAGGTCATGGAAGCAACCTAAGTGTCCATTGACAGATGAATGGATAAAGAAGATATGGCACATATATACTATGGAATATTACTCACCATAAAAGGAAATCAAATTGAGTTATTTGTAATGAGGTAGATGGACCTAGAGTCTGTCATACAGAGTGAAGTAAGTCAGAAAGAGAAAAACAAGTACTGTATGCTAAGGCATATATATGGAATCTAAAAAAAAATTGTACTGATGAACCTAGTGGCAGGGCAGGAATAAAGATGTAGACGTAGAGAATGGACTTGAGGATATGGGGTCGGAGGGGAAGCTGGGGTGAAGTGAGAGAGCGGCATGGACATATATACACTACCAAATGTAAAATAGATAGCTAGTGGGAAGCAGCCGAATAGCACAGGGAGATCAGCTCCGTGCCTTGTGACCACCTAGAGGGGTGGGATAGGGAGGGAGGGAGGGAGACGCAAGAGGGAGTGGATATGGAGACACGTGTATGCATATGGCTGATTCACTTTGTTGTACAACAGAAACTTAACACAGTATGGTGAAGCAGTTATACTCCAATAAAGATCTAAAAAAAAAAAAAAAAAGACTGCCATTGGCAAATTTGCTGCGGTGGTGGGTGGCTTTCTCCACTGTGCTAATTTACTCTCTTTTTGATCAGTTTATTTGTGCAATAAGCCAATATTCACATACACATGCACACAGCACATACTCATGCACACAGCCCTACATACTATTAGAAAACTTCTTTTCCCAATCAGATTGCCAGAGATCTAAAAGAACAGTGATCCATTGTAGCAGGAGGTGGTGGGATGACGAACCCTCACAAGCCCTCCTCCATCTGACCCCTGCTGGGCACCCCCTTCCTCACCGACACCCCGTCCACTCCACCTCAGTCTCCTGTGGCCTCTCAGATCCCCAGGGCCTTTGCATGTTCTGTGCCCTCTACCCAGAAGGCTCAGCCTCCACATCTGCATGACCTCCCCTCCCCTCCTCTCCTCTTTTTTCAGATCAGTTTCCAGTCAGGCCGGCCCTGACCTTGCTGCGCCCCTGGGGCTCACTGTCCCCTTTTATTTTTCTCAGCACATCATCCTCTCACATTCTTTATAGTTTGCTTGTCTGTTATGATCATTGTTCTTTGTTTGTTTCCCCCACTAGATTGTAAGCCTGGTGAGAATAGAGATCTTTGCTTTTAAACTGGTGTATTTTAGTTGCTAGCCTGGCTCCAAGTAGCTGCCTAATAACATTGGCTGAATAAACACTTGGTAACTTGTTCACCATTGAGCTGAAAGAAAATTTTAAAAATTATGTCTGGGACTTCCCTGGTGGTCCAGTGGTTAGGACTCAGTGCTTTCACTGCAGGGACCCAGGTTTGATCCCTGGTCAGGGAACTAGGATCCTGCAAGCCTTGCGGCATGGCCAGAAAAAATAAAAAAGGAAAAAAAATTATATCATGTTTTTCTTAGATCATCCCCCATATGGTATAACATTTTCTAACATTATTGAGTTTTGTTACAAAAGTAATATGCAAGGTTCAGGAGATATGTAAAGAAAATTTAATATCATCTCTCCATCCCCCTTGGATTAAACCTTCTTTATGTATTCTAAGGCACAGCCTTTCACAAACCTATCATCTATCTATCCATCTACATATGTATGTGTCTATCTATCATCAATGTATGTATGTATGATGTATGTATCTATCCATGCATATATGTAGGTGTGTGTCTATGTATCTATGTATCTATCTATCCATCTATCATTATCTATTTATCCAACTATCTATCATTCTATCTATCCATCTATGTATGTATTTATGTATGTATCTATCCACCTGTGTATGTATGTATCTATCTATCCATCTATGTATGTGTGTATGTGTCTTTCTATGGTCCATGTATGTGTGTATGATGGATGGATGTATCTATCCATGTATGTATGTGCCTGTATATCTATCCATCTGTCCATCTATGTATCATTTATAACGTCACTTTTTTCTCTTACCCTACACATTACCCTATAGTTTCATCATCATCTAACTCTCTGCATAGATAGCTAATGCTCCATTCTATGGATATACTTTAATCATTCTTCTATTGATGAGCATGATGTTGTTTCCTTACTGTTTTCCTACAACAGCACTGCTACAAAGAGCACCCTTCTACATATGGCCTCAGTATTGCTGTTTGTTTCTGAGGCCACCTTCTCAAACGTAGGAGTTCTGATGTCAGAGAGCGTCTGTGTTTTTACCTTAATGTCGCAAGGTTGTCTCTCACAAGGGTTGTAACAAACTCCCCAGATCATGGCTGATGCCAAATATCATCAGTTAAAAATACTTTTTCTTGTTTAAGTGGTAAAAAATGGGATCTCAGTATTTATTCAACGTCCAGCGCTGTGGATTTTGTGAGTGTGAGCATCTTCTCACGTGTCCATCCGCAGTCTTCACTTCTCCTGGGAGCTACTCCCTCGTTTCTCTGCTGCTGGTCTTCATTTCACCATAGGCAGGAGCTTTCCCCGTGTGCTGGGTATTTGTCATGTGCACTGGATGTACTTTCCCCCTCAATCTCTTGTTTCTCTCCAGCTTTGTGTGTGGCATCCTTGATGTATCAGCACTTCATTGTTTTTCCTTTTTTCCTTTGTGCCTTTAATGATGCCCTTCTTACTTCAAACATTCTCCCCCATTTCACCCTGAAGTCAGTATTTTTGGAAGTTTTATTCTGATATTGTCTGTGTATCTTTCTTCCACCCAGAATTTATGTGGCATCTGGTATAAGGTAGGATTCTAGCAATTTTCCCCGTGATTGTTTAATTATTCGAGCACGGTCACCTTTTCTTAAACAAACATCCCTTTCCCACTCTGTTCTACATCACCTGTGCACCTGGAGCTGTTTCTGGCCCCTCCAGTCTCTTCTTCTGACCTGTTTGTCTGCACTGATGCTAATAATTTACTATCAAATCCCAGGGAGAAGTTCACTAAAGTAGACCTGTAATTGTTAACATGGAAAAATGTTATATGTGATACATTGTTAAGACAAAAAAGCAGATTGCAAATCACTGTGGCTCCATTAAAAGGTGTGTGTGTGTGTGTGTGTGTGTGTGTATTTTGTGCACAGAGTGTGAAAGGCTGAAAGGCTATACACTTAAAATGTTAGTAGCAGTTACACCTGGGGAAGGAGATTATAGATGAATTGGTCTCTTATTGTATGTTTATTTTTATTTTGTTTATTTATTTATTTATTTATTTTGCGGTACGTGGGCCTCTCACCGCTGTGGCCTCTCCCGTTGCGGAGCACAGGCTCCGGGCGCGCAGGCTCAGCGGCCATGGCTCACAGGCCCAGCCGCTCCGCGGCATGTGGGATCCTCCCGCACTGGGGCACGAACCCGCGTCCCCTGCATCGGCAGGCGGACTCTCAACCACTGCGCCACCAGGGAAGCCCTGTTTATTTTTCTATAAGCATTACCTGTGTAATTGAATATAAAAGTTAAAAATTTAATGCCTCTCCTTGACCTACAAAATAAAAGCTACCAACTTAGTTTTGTCTTCAAACCTCTCTAGCTATGGTCACATTCATATAGTAGTTAAGAGAAATATTAAACATGAAGAAAGCTATTGGCATTCCTTACCTAGGGCTCGATAAAGACTATAGCGGCTTATTTATTCTGATTAAAGGGAATGACGTTAATACAGTTGTAGCCAATCCACACTGGCCTATATGCATGTTAAACCAAACACATGATATTAATAATTATAGTCTTGCCAAAGGCAGATGGGATTATGCAATTAGGTTCTGCATCAGCGCAACCATCAGCAGATAGATTTCCCTTTTTCTATAAAATCATCTCATGGAGACGATTGGGACCTCATGATCTCCTGCCACGCAGACTTCTTGGTCCACTTCCCGTGTCTAGGGCTCAGAGGGTGGAGGCTCCTCGTTGGCTCTGGTCTGTGGTTCCTGGGCTGGAGCTCCATCGCGTGCAGTTCTTCCCTTTAGAGTTCTGGCAATTGCCCCCCTCAGGGTCAGGAGAAGATGCCAGCAGTGTTGTGTAACTGACACTGGACTCCAGTAATTCCAAACACCTGCTCAGAAAAGGGAACGCCTTCCACCTTGGAGGCGATGACGGGTCATCAGGGGAAACTGGTAGAACACATTCAGGATGGAGCTGGCATATGGTCCTGGGAAGAGTGGGGACCAGTGAGCTCTGCTGCTCACGCAGACTTGCAGCTGGTGATGTAGGTCGTCTGATGAGACCCACGTTTGTCCTGATGGAAGTTTGTCACATAATGATGCTTCGTTTGGTTTTGAAAAACTAAAAGGATTATTGACGAAGTCTGAATTCACATTTGTACAAGTTTTCAGTGTTTCTGGATGTTCATGATGTACCTTGAGAATTGTCTCTATTTTGACTTTTCTTTGTAAAATGTGGATTTAATACTTAGCAGTAGGACTTGCCATTCTTGTGTCTTGATGGAGTGGCAAGAAGGGAGCCCGTGCACGTGAAGCTCCACTGAGCTTCCCCGAGAAAGGCCTCCCTGGGGTGTGGATGTGGAGAGGGTGCCTCTATGCAGACATGCATGGCTTGAGAACCTTTGGCATCAGCACCCAACAGACAGCGGGGCTGAAATTCCATGTAGCTTTTGTCCGAAGCCACCTCATACGATGGTATCACTCATTCAGACTTGGACGTATTGAGTTGATGTGGCGTGACTTGATCTGCACAGTCATAATGAATTTCTAAGCAAGAAAGCCACATGCCCAGGAGCCAAATAAATGCACTATGTTCTGTCACTGGTCCGGCCTTATTTACTTGAAAAACGAAGTCATGTCTTAATTAATTGTAATTAATTGTCTTAATTACTCCTCTTTCCCTTTTCTTTAAATTCATCATTTAAGAGTATTATCTCAGCAGCTTTTCAATCTTCACTCCTTCCCTGATGACCGCCTGGGTTACTTGTTTTCTCAGAACTGTGAGATGGCAGATAATTGGTGAAAAAGGCTCAACGTGCCTTTGATCTTGTGCTGGCACAGAGTGATGGGGGCGTGGGTGGCAAAATAGAATGTATTTGTGTGTGTCTGTGCGTGTATTGCTCTGTTAAAAACACAGAAGGACACTGTGTCCTATGGTCAATTAGTAATGCATAGTCATTTTTGTTCCAAGATTAAAATTGGAAATCTGTAGCCTTTTGTAAGGATGAAATTGAATTGGAGAAGATGAAGCTACTTGTAACTTCACTTTTATTGTGTTTTATTATTCCACCATAAAGGAAACTCTAATGTCTGCATTGCTACATATAAATGGTAACTCAGAAGGTGACTATTTTCTAGGGCCATCCATCATTTGGATAATGGTGGTTAGTGTCACCTTTTATGTACTTCTAATTGCGTTTCATGGTGCAGACAGATGTTGGTGGTCCAAAGCTTATTATAAAGTGTCTACATCCAGTCCTCTAAGTCTTACATGTAATTCTCCTACAGTTCTTACAAAGTGCGCATTAACGCATTATGCCACTTTTCAGACTCTGTGTGTCCATCCGTCCGAGGTGGGTCTTGAAAGGTCAACAGTATGTTTAATTACGCAGTGATCTGGGGCTAATGTCATGAGGCGCCTACCATATTCTCCCTACTTTTGGGTACTCACTATCAGATATTTTCTCTTCACATGTGGAAATAACTTTATTGTTTATGCTGATTATTAAAGACATACGTGATGATGGTTAAATCATTAGCAGGAGAAAACGGGTCATAAACCCATCCCATTGTGCACAGTTTTGAATATGTTATGTCTTTCCAGAGATTTCTGTGTAAATATAATTTTAATGCAAATCTAATCTCTTTCTTACTTAATACTTTTTTGGCCATTTTCAATATTAATACCTAATATCCTATTTTGTGACTATAAAATAGCATATTTTACTAACCCCCTATTGATGGACATTACATAATCAACTATTTTCCTCTGTTCTAAATCATCCTGAATAAAAGGGTTTATTCCCTCCCCACCCTCTGAAAAAAAGTCTTGTCAATACAAGGTATTATTAAAACTTTTCCCCCATTTTATATGATTCTTAGATTAATATTGAGAGTGAATATTTTTGGGGTATATGTTAGGTATTTACAGGCCTTGTTTGGAACTTTCCTGTTCAAATATTTGGTCAAAACTTTAATCAGGATATTTAATATGGGTATGTAAGAACTCTACATTAAAGATGTGGGGAGAAGGTGTCAAAAGTAATGTAAAATAGAAGAAACCTGGAACCCCTTAATGTGAGGGTCGGAGTCATAACGTTTGAGGTCGTTGGCAATAAGATGGTTCAGAGTGAAAACCCTAGTGACAGAGAGGTGATTCACTATAGTAGGTGTATCTTCTTTAGGTGGGAATTTCCATATGTGGGAATGAGGCTCATTGAAACTAATGAAGGTAACGTTGGGCTGAGGCCGGCATGGTGTCTTCTGTGGACCATCCACTCCCGAGCACGAATCAGATACTCCCTTCCACTCACACCCACAGAGTCCTGAAATGTTTCTGCAACTTTTATTTTACAGAAACCACAATATCACTCACAACCAGACTCTCTGTTACGACCGGAAATTAAGGAAACACTTTAATCTTCGAGAAATAGGAAACTTTGGGGCATGTTTATATAATTGTACATGTATAATTGTTAAACAGTTTTCTATTGGATTAAATGAAATGAATGTATCATTGTTGGATCTACACAGTTTGCTGATTATTCCCATGTGTTTTAGATCCTGTAATGACAGGTGGCAGAGCCCACCCTCTACCAGAGAGCAAAGTGAGTGAGGGCTGGTTATGATTTATGTGTCACTCACATCTCAAGTCTAACCACCACAATCTCCAGGGCATCCAGTTGCCACCTGTGGTTCCCACTGGAAGGGAGGGAGCCGCCCAGGGCTGCTCACCTTCTGTACCTGCCCTGAGGTGAAATATGGCTCGAGGAAAACCCTGCTGATTGAGGAAATCAGGTTAAGAGGGTTAAGAGAGCTGTCTGCAGTTACACAACAAAATTAATGATAATTGCTATGGAACCACTCAGACAGCCTTATCTCTCAGGGCCAAGCTGAGCACAAAACAGACTACCTTCTCTTGGGACGTAAAACCTGAGTGCATTGCATACCTGTCTGTGGGTTCCCGGAACCAGCCTTGGTATCAGAAAGCATCCAACTGCTTTGGAAAGGTGAGATTGCTCTGTAGTTACCCGGGAGAAAATCTGAATAGATTGAAAAGGGAGACTTCCGGGAGCACTTGTGGGTCTTCTTTTTGGAAATGCAGTTTTTATTAAGAAGAAGTTTTATTGGAAATCTTAGTTACTGTTGGAGAAATAGAAATCTTTTCCTTCCTTACTATATTGTGTACTTATAAGGTGATATTTTTATAATAAATACTTAAAATTTTAAAAATTGATATATTTTGTAATAACTGCATGATAATTTCAGAGTATAAATAGAGTATAAATAAATAGGCAGGTATAAAATGTGTTCAGATGAGAAGACAGCGTGTCACAATCACCAGCAGTGTTTTATCTTGGGGTGGGGGAGGAAGAGAAGCAAAAATTTAGAAGAAAGGTGTGGCTTTGGCAGGCGGCAGTGACCTAAAAGCTTTCCACGTAAAACATTAATCAGTCTCAGTGTTAGATTACACCAGAATCTGCCCCATATACAATAGAATTCCACCTAGGAAAAAGTTGAATGGGAATAAAATCCAAACAAATTTCCAGATCCTGTTACAGTATCTAACAGGAGTTTTCTGTTGGGTTGAACCATGTGAAGTTGCTGGGTTTTTCAGTTTTTTCTCTTTAGCAGTTGACTGAATTGACTACCATCATTTCATTTACCAAAAAATAGTAGTAGTTTTTTTGTTCTCGCTCTCTGTTTCCAGCATACACTTAATTATGTAATTATATATATATATATATATTGGTGGTGGTGGTGAAACATACCCAATATAAAACTTTCCGTCTAAACCGTTGTTAAGTGCACAGCCCCGGCATCGTGTGCGTCCACGCTGTACCACCACCATCTCCAGCACTTTTCCATCTTCCCAAACGGAAGCTCTGTCCCCACGAAGCGCTCACTCCCCCGACCCCAGCCCCGTGCAGCCACTATTCTACTGTAATATTTTGACTCCAGAGTCTTGGGCTGCTCTTGCTGTCTTCGCTGCTGTTTCCAGTCCTGAAAGAATAGCAGGGTTGAGGGAAGAGGTGTAGGGGCAGGAGGTGGATGTTTGCTAGAAGGCAGCGACGGAGGGGCTCTGGCAGCTATTGTATACGCACGTCTCACACGCTGTGTCCCACACGCCGTGTCCGCGGCCTTGTTTGACAGGGCACCCTGGAAGGCCGCCGACCCATCCACCTGCCGTGCACGCCTGGGGCTGAGTTGCCTGTCAGGCCCTGAGGCCCGCGGCTGCCGCCCACGGCCGCACAGCAGAGCCCATGGCGGCTGGACTGCCTCGTGATCCATCAGGAAGTTCTCTGAAGGTCGCTGGGGTCACTCTCTTCTCTTGATGCGGTGACTAAAGTCTGGTTTGGCTCTTGGTGGAAAGTTCTCTGCATGTGTGGGTTTGTCATTTTCCCGTCACATATTAATGATACACATTTGGGTGGTGACTCCCTGACTCCCAGGCCCGACGAGTCGGCACTCGTGTCTGTTCAGCTCAGCCCCTCACATTCCATTCCAGAAGCGGGTCGTCTCTGTCGGGAGGTCTGAGGTCCTCAAAGACGAATCCCCCGCTGGCACCAGGCCAGCAGGGTGGTGAAGGGCACCCATGGCCACTGCCTCACTATATGGGCTGGTTTTGCTTCTCTGTGGGCTGTTCTCACTTCTCTTATTTTATTTCAAGTGGGGGAAACACGACCACTTTTTAAGGGGACGGTGAGCTTGAGTCACCTTGTTGCTGATGTCTTAGGACCTGAGCTCATGAAACCTGGCCTTTCTGACAGAAGAAATATGTCTTTTAGGTGACATTGGCTTGAATTAGACTCTCAGATGCTAAGCAACTGAGCAGAATTTCCAGGAGAAATTTCCACCCTCCTGTGAGTGGCAGGTCAGCAAGGAGAGCACAGTATACAAAAGTGTCTGATTTGTTGCTGATACAGGTGAGAAAACTCCGGGTGACTGTCTGATGGCAGATACCTCACATGCAGGTGAATCTGGCCCTCTGTGCTTGGGAGGGGGCCCCGAAGCCCAGGTGCCCCTCAGTGCTATAGCTGTAGACTTCTGACCCCAGCAAAGGGCAGAGAAATGAACTCCACCACGGACTCGGATGAAACAGCAAACAGGGTCAGACTCAAGCTGGATCATACAGTGCGGCTGACTTCTATTTCTCACCAGTCTCCAGCATTTTAGTTAAAAATAGCCTTCAGGGGCAAGCATCGTGGAGAAAACAGGACAATGAAGGGGGAACAAGGAAGGTGCTGCCCCTGGAGACGGGGGAGCAGTTATATGATAACACAAGTACAATTGGCAACACACATGGCCGCCTTTGTCCACGGTCAGAAGAGCATCACTGCTCCCTCCACCTCTCCTTTCACGAAGGAAAGGGGGCAAACGAAACCCCGAGCCTGGGAAGGGAAGACCCTTGCCTGCGGCCACTTTTTCTAGCTTGGTGATTCCTAAATTCTGGTCATGGAGACCCTCCGAATTGGCCAGGAGACTTGTTCAAAATGCAGATTTGGGGCAGAAGCCTGGTCCTCAGGACTGCGACACCCCAGGAGCTGCTGTTTTAAGGCACATCCGTCCTGGGCTGTCTTTGGGTTTACTCCACCTTTGTGATGTCTGTTTCCCCAACACCTAGGCCTGTGCTGGCCGTGCAGGTGGCAGAGGGAAGGTCCCCAGCCCACATGCAGCACGGACGTGAAGGGCGACGGGGAGGCGGGTGGCGTGATGGGGCAGGCTGGGTCCTGTGGGACGCGGGGAGGGCCGCACACTGGGCTGTGAGGACGCGGACAGAGGCAGATGCCGAACCACCCAAGTCCCTGGCGGCCCCCCTACCCAGGTCACAGCTCTCCTTCCCCCGGGGGGGGGGCGGGGGGAGGTACGTCCTCTGCAGTTTGGGTTTATCATCCCTCCAATTCTTAAAAAAACTTTCCCCATACATGTTGCTAGGTTCTGTCCGTCTTTGAAATTTATACACATGGGCTCACCCTGTGCTCACGGAGTTCTCACGGGCCCCCCTCCCTGCCCCCCAGAAATGGACACACACCATCTGTGCCGCTCAGAGCGGCAGTGAGTAAACGCAGGTGAAGCCCCCAGAACATAAACAAAGGCCGTGATTGTTCCCCTACTCACGGCTGCTTTCGCTCCATGCCCTGTTCGGGGCTGCCGTGCCCATGCACGAGGCAGTGGTTCGTTCCTGTTTTTGCTGTGGAGTGATTCATTTTATGATTAACCGCAATTTATTTATCCATTCCATGCTCGTCTGCAGTTTCCCCCACGACAAACTTTGAAACTTCTTGCATGTGTTTTCCAGGTGCCTCTGCGAGAGTTTTCCTCTGATGCAAGGTCAGGAGAGGGGCCCTGTGCCCATGTCCGCGCTGCATGTCATTCCCACGTGGTGGGACCAGCCCTCCCTCGCCTGCAGCTGGGGAGGGTCCTGCAGTCACATGTCCTCACCAACTGTCACTTTTTGCAGTTTTGCTGAGCGTGATATATTATTTTATTGTGGCTTGAACTGTGTCGCCTCGGTTAACAGTGGGTGAAGCTGCTCTGCAACAGCATGCTGGACCCTCACTTTCGTTGTCTGCAAAACGCCTCCTGTATTTTGCCCACTTCCCTGAAGGGTTGTTTGTCTTTGTCTCATTGGTGTTCCAGGCCTTTCTCTGTTCTGGTGGCCAAGCCTGTGTCTGTATGTGGGCCGTAAATAAGTTCTGGCTTGTAGCTGGTTTTTCCGTTTCTTTCCATCTCTGCACACTGTATTTTGAGAAGCACAAGTTCTTCGTTTAACGCAGCCATTTATTCATCTCTTTGTGACTTGAGACTTAACCTGAGGTGGTTCCCTATATACCTGCAGACGTAAATCCTAGCTCATTTAGTCATTCTCCACATACCCGACATGCTGTTCAAAATTACCTTCAACTACTAATTTCAGCCACATATTTCATTTTGCATGCTTTATTTGGTTCTTGTGAAGATACAACCTGTCAGTTCTGACAGTTGTATTTTCTTTCCTTATGTTCTCCATCTTTCATTTCTTTAAAAAAAATGCCTCAAACATCACATTCTCCTTAAACTTGACTTCTGTCATCTTTGCGGGGCTGATTCTGTCCTTGGATGTTGCTTGGTGTGCTGTTTCCTCGTGTGCTCAGCAACTATTGACCATGAACTTAGGTTTCTTTGAACTTTGAGGGAAGGGCTGAGACGGGTGACCTGTCCTTTCAGGGAAGATGCGCTTCGGCTCCTGTCGGGTCCCAGGACCTTTGTCGACACTGTAGCCTGCGTTCTGGCCACTTGGCTGGAATCCCGGCTCCGAGGGAGGTGCACCCCAGAGTCTCCTGGGGCGGATGGGGACTCCCCATTCACCCACCACGGGGCCCCCATTTTCGGGGGAGGCTCCAGGGCAGGTGACGGCACCTGGCGGGGATTTATGGAAAAGTTACGGCAGAAGCATTCAAGTTGAGATAATTATTGTTTTCTTGACAACTGGAAAAATAAGATAAAACAAAACATAGTGTCATGGTTAGATTTTATTACACCACTTCATTCCATTGAAAGAATGTGTCCCCAGGACAGCGCTAAATCCTCCTCAGCTTCTGTCCAGGGTTGGAGATGGGAGGAAATCACCCACAAAACGAGACACCCACTTCGCTTGTGTCCATCTGACTTATTTTTCTGAAGTCCCATGACCGGCCCAGCCCGGCCCACTCATGCTGCCTCGTTGCTCATGAAGAAAAACAAATCCTTCCCCAAACAGCTCCCTTATGTAACAGGGACAGAACCAGAACTGGCCCAGGAGGAAGCAATGGGCATGTGGAGGCCCAGCCCCTCCCCCCCGCCAAGAGACTAATCACAACCGTCAGTGTGTTTCCACCGTGACCTGGGGTCGTGGACTCATCCCAGGGGTAGGGCAGCAGCCTAGCTGGGGGTGAGGGCAAGCGGCTGCACTTTCTAGAACAGGGCTGGGTACACGGTCCACAAAGGGTAGGAGAAAGTGTTCTAGTCTTTGTGGGACAAGACACAAATTGAATCTCCTGTAGGTACTCGACTAGAGAGAAAGCAGGTTTCCACCAATTTTTACTGAAGAAATCGTAAACTTTTTATGGACGAGGACGTTTGAATTTCATCTAATTTTCACATGTCATGAAATATTCTCTTTCGGTCGTTTTTCAACCCCTTTAAGATGTAAAAACCACTCTCCTGCTCACGGGCTGAACAGACACAGCTGCGGTGGCTTTGCTGACCCCAGGTGGGGAGCGGAGGCCGAGCAGGGCAGGGCGGCAGGGAGCGGGTGCGTGTTCCCCCAGCACTTGGTACCCGAGGTTCTCAGTGCCCCTTGTAGGCCAAGCGCACAGTTAATTTCACCCATAGTAATTCTTGCTTGTAACTAAATCTATTCAGTGACAAATGACTCTAAAAATTCATCATTTTCGGTGGCAAACCCTAGTTACAATCCATAACGGGGTGACTCAAAGCACCGCAGTCCCCTGGCCTTTACGGAGCAGATGCTGAAACTGCTTGTTCTGATGGATTTGCTCTCTCTCTCTGGGCCACGTGGCAAGGGAGGGTTCAGTCACCGCCTGGGTGGCGGTGCCAGCCTGGAGAAAGAGTTCACCTTGCTTCCATCCTGAGCTGCTTCCAGGGAGAGAAACTTCATTATGTTCAGCTAGTTTGCAAGTGAATTCTGGTGGATGATCCCATAAAATTGTTTGTCAGGGTGTCGCTGGGCTGGACTCCGATCTGATTTGGCCCCTCGGGTCACCAGAATTGATTCTTCCCTTGGGGGTCATGGGTGGCAGAGTTGAAGGGTGTCCAGGGCCCCAGGTAACCCCACCCCTCCAGGACCAGGTGCCTTTCTTACACTAAAAATGAACAGAAACACTGAATTTTCTTCTTTCTTTCCCCTGGGACGTAGGTGCCTACATTTTATCACTGATAAAACTGACGTGACTTGCTTGTGACAAACGACATTTAAAACGTGACTTTCTGTGTTTATTATTATGGGCAACTGTGATTTTTAAGAAGAGGTTAGTGTAGTTTGAAAGGGAACAACACAGTTCTAGGAATGGATGGGAAGACTTCCTGCATGGAATTTCCCACCAAATCAGGAAGCTCCTGGTGTCACCAGAAAAGTAACTTGGGTCTTCAGTGTAGAGGTAAACCTTGGTGCCTCTGATTCAAAAGAACCTGCCTGTTGGACTCCCTTTCTTGAGAAGTATTTCTTTTTCTCCTGCCTGGTAATGGTTCTGAGCTGAATGTCTAGTTTCTAGGTAGAACATTAAGCTCGATTTCTCAATATGTTGAAAGGAATAAAGAGCAGGGGACAAGAAGTGACCCTGGGGAGCCCATCAGCCAATCAGGGATCAAGAGCAGAGAAAGCATATTGTACCCCAGGGACTAAGGGCTTGAGAGCAGGCGTTACCCTGGAGCATTGCCCCTCACCTGAATTCACTTGCAAATGTGGGTTTTTATTGTGTTCCCTATTTGCCTCTCAAAACATGTAAATAAATAAGACAATTCCAGAGAGTTCTTTTCTTTAAAATGGAAAGTGCTTCTTTTTCTAATTAAACAATGATGGTTACTGAAAGATCCAGGAATTACTTTTAAAATAATCACACATTTAAAAATAATGACCCAAGGATAGCAGGTATGACGCTACTTTAACGTTAATCCTGGGACTTCCCTGGTGGCGCAGTGGTTAAGAATCCACCTGCTAATGCAAGGGACACCGGTTCAAGCCCTGGTCCAGGAAGATCCCACATGCCGCGGAGCAACTAAGCCCGTGTGCCACAACTACTGAGCCTGTGTGCTGCAAGTACTGAAGCCCACGCACTTAGAGCCCACATACCACAACGAAGAGTTGCCCCCGCTCGCCGCAACTAGAGAAAGCCCGCGTGCAGCAACGAAGACCCAACACAGCCAAATATAAAAATAAATAAATTTATATATAAAAAAATAAAGTTAATCCTGATCATCTAACCATGTGGATTAACATAACTTCTGGGAGAAAAAGCACCTGGATTGTGCATGGTTGCTGGGTCTGCTTGGCTTTTCCAGTTGGATTTTGTAAAACTCTGTATGGAGATTGGATTCACTTTCACATCTTAAGTGCCCAGCACACTTGCTGATGCTCCATGTGTTTCATGAGACAAATGTTTGGTGATAAATGAACCAGTATGTGTCCCGCAGAGGGGAAAACATACTTGCATCTATTGCTTTGATGTCCCTTAGTTGTAATTACGTTTTATAACATGAATGATTTCACTTTTTAAATTCTTTTTTGAAAAATTTATTTCGTTGATGTAAAGATTGATTTACAATATTGTGTTAGTTTCAGGTGTACAGCAGTTATACATATATGTAATAGTTTGCATCTGCTGATCTGTATTTTTTTTAATATCTTTATTGGAGTATAATTGCTTTACAATGTTGTGTTAGTTTCTGCTGTATAACAAAGTGAATCAGCTATATGTATACATATATCCCCATATCCCCTCCCTCTTGTGTCTCCCTCCCACCCTCCCTATCCCACCGTCTCTAGGTGGTCACAAAGCATCGAGCTGAGCTGATCTCCCTGTGCTATGCAACTGCTTCCCACCAGCTATCTATTTTACATTTGGCAGTGTATATATGTCAATGCCACTCTCTCACTTCATCCCAGCTTACCCTTCCCCCTCCCCATGTCCTGAAGTCCATTCTCTACGTCTGCCTCTTTATTCCTGTCCTGCCCCTAGGCTCATCAGAACCACTTGTTTTTTAGATTCCATATATATGTGTTAGCATATGGTATTTGTTTTTCTCTTTCTGACTTACATCACTCTGTATGGAATGGACTCTAGGTCCATCTACCTCACTACAAATAACTCAATTTCGTTTCCTTTTATGGCTGAGTAATATTCCATTGTATACATGTGCCACATCTTCTTTATCTATTCATCTGTCAATGGACACTTAGGTTGCTTCCGTGTCCTGGCTATCGTAAATAGTGCTGCAATGAACATTTCGGTACATGACTCTTTTTGAATTATGGTTTTCTCAGGGTGTATGCCCAGTAGTGGGATTGCTGGGTTGTATGGTGGTTCTATTTTTAGTTTTTTAAGGAACTTCCATACTGTTCTCCATAGTGGCTGTATCAATTTTCATTCCCGCCAACAGTGCAATACGGTCCCCTTTTCTCCATACCCTTTCCAGCATTTATTGTTTGTAGATTTTTTGATGATGGCCATTCTGACCGGTGTCAGGTGATACCTCACTGTAGTTTTGATTTGCATTTCTCTAATGATTAGTGATATTGGGCATCCTTTCATGTGTTTGTCGGCAATCTGTATATCTTCTTTGGAGAAATGTCTAGAATGATTTCATTTGAATCTTGACAAAAGCCCTGCGAAGCCTGGGGTATTTTCACCCTCATTCTACAGGTGGAGAAACTGATGCAAAGGAAATTCAGATAATTTTCCCAGTATTCCTCTGCTGATGAGTGATGGTGCCGAGCTCACGTCCGGGCTGAGGGTCGGGACCTCCCACCCTGTCACTAGCCACAGCTGTCTTTATTTTGCAGTCATGCTGCATGTTGCCACCTCTTGCAAGATCTTTTTCCTCACGCCAAATTAGAGAAGTGGTCTTGACAGATTTTGGCTTTCCATGTGGCTTTCGATTTCAACATTCTCATGATAATATAATCTAAAATGCATTTAATTTTTTAAAAAAGTGAATTCTATCAATTTTTCAATCTTAAAATAAAATCACATATCACATAGGATTTAGAAAGCTCAGAAGAGAAGATCTAGAATCTCATTATTGGAACGTGACTGTGCTAGTATCTTGGTTTAATTTCTTCTGTCCTTGATCTCCTACACCTGTATTTTACTTAATTGCAAATGCAAACTGGAACGTTCTGCATGTTCCACATAACAGGGAACCATACCTTGATGTCTGCACTAATATTCTGCTGTGTGCAGGGACTAAGGTTCACGCCTATTTTAAAGCTTCCAAAGGGTTTTTGAACTACTTTTATTAGAAATGGCACTTTGCTGAACATCTGTATGTATAATTTTCCATATTTAGGGCTTTGTTCCTTGGGTTAGAGTCCTCGAAGTGGATCTTATAGGTAAAAGGACATAAACATTTCTGAAGCCTTTGCAGGCGATCGTCAGGCAGCTTCCAGAGGCCAGGTGTTAAAGAATGTACATTAGAACGAGCAGTGGCGGAGAATGACGTTTGCTGTGCTCCAGCCCAGAGGGCATCCCGTGATTTTTAAAATGTGTCTCTAATCCCGTGGGCTGAGAATTGATGTCCTGGGTTCAGACTGTGTCTCGATGCTCTGTTAGGGACACTGGGCTTCAGTGAAAGGCCCGAGTTGTCACAAACAGCCCGGGACTCTCACCTGGGGGTGGCCCTGGTCTTCAGACGCTGGCGCCCGTGACCCCTCCTCCCCTCCGGAAGAATGCTCCTGCACGCTCCTCCTCGGACAGGGAACCCGCTCGGATCCTGCAGTTGGTTCTGATCTGACGGAGACGGGAAGACCGTAGCCTTTCGGACAAAACCCCCAACAGGCTCGCTTTGAAAATCAGAGGACGTAGAAACTACAAGTGCTTTGAAATCTGAGATGCACGTTTGATCTCAGGGAGCATTTCTGGGCGAGCTCTAGCTCTCGGCTGCAGGATGACGACTCTCCCATCCAGGCTGGCGGCCGGCTCCCCCTGGTGTGGGCAGGGCGCCCCCTGGTGTGCACTCGGGGGGCTGCAGGACTCTGCCGAAGAACCCCATCTCCTCGGGCAAACCAGACTCCAAACCAGGGCGCCCCGCAAACTCCAAACTGCGAACGTTTCGATGCAGGTCCGTCCAGCCCATCCTCCTGGAGATGAGTCTGGGTCCGCTGCCCGCTCACCACACGGGCAGGAGTCAGGAGTCCTTCCTTCCCCTCCTGGCCGGCCCCGCGCCTTCCTCCCTCCTCCCTTCCCTGTGCTCCATCCTTCCTTCCTGCAGGTCAGGACTCAGGGCCGGGGTTCAAAGTCAGGCTTTGACAGTAACTCCCCTCCCACTCTGGACAAGGTACTTAAACTCTTCCAGCAGTGAGTGTTACCGGTGTCTGCTCCGGGGAGATGCTGTGAGAAGTCAGCGTGTTAACACAAGCCTGGTGCAGGGCCTGGAAAGTCAGCCCCCAGCACATGCCGGCCACTGTTTCCTTCCTTGCTCAGCTCTTGTGGGGCGTTTCTCTGGGGAACCAGCCCCAGGCAGGAGGGAGCGTGGGATGCTTGCTCAGCTGGTTATGGTGCCTTGTCTTTGTCCTTCAAATAAGGGGAATATATTTTAAAGGACTTTGAATCTTGTCCCTTTCAAAGGACACCGAGGGTGTGTCAGGGCTCACCTTTTTGCTGCCCTCTGGGTGCCACTTAGAGAAGCATGTTCTGGAATCTTCCACAGGACCAACCTCTGTGTCTCCTGCCCCGCCTCCAAACACACACGGGTTCCTCCTTTAAATCCGCCACCCCTGCCTTCTCCTTTCATCCTGCTGCCCTGCCCCCCTCACCTCCACCCCCCCCTCCCGCCCTGGTACCACCTGGTACCACCTCCTGCCCCGTCCCGTCCTCCAACCTCAGCATGGCTACCCTCCACTCACGCTCCCGTCAGGCGCCCGCAGAATCAGGTCGAGACCTGAGCGTGGCTTTCGTGACCTGCCCTGGGTTCATCCCAGTGTGCTTCGCCGGTGTCATGTGGCCGGAGGGAGTCCCACCTGGCGCTTTGAACACAGCTCCTCCTCCAGGTACCGGGCGCAGCAGGGGCTGGGATGTGCAGCGAAGCAGGGATCCCTGGGACATGTCCCAGGAGGGATGCGGCTGGCATCTTGCATCCTGTACCGGAGAGGACATGACGCTCAGGAGTTTAGACGTGTCCTCTGGGTCACGGGAGCCAGTAGAAATGGCACACGACGTTGTTTCCTTACCGGGTGACTCACGTAGGGCTGTGGCGGCTCAGCTTATGGTGGCGGCAGAGTGCAGGCGAGGGGCCATTGCAGAGCGGGACACTGGGGAGACGATGAGGCTGTGAAGACGGCAGAGCTGGGTGTGCAGAGAGAGGAGGGGATGCGAGCCTTCTGAGGGGTCGCTGACAGGCCATGTGACTGACCCCTCATGGATTTCTGGCCTTGACAGTGGAGCCGCTGGGAGTGAGTGGGGAAGGAGACCTACAGTAGACGCAGGGTCTGTGGATTTGTTCTCTGAGGTAGAAGAGTTGTCACAGGGGAGTGTCCACAGGGGAGGGAAGGTCAGGGGTTTTTCCTTTCCCAAAACAAAATGGTATTTGGAAAATCTCAGTTTTACCTTTTGCCGCTTCTGACCCAAATCTAGAGTCTTCTCCCAGGGTGGCGGTTTACAGCAGCCAGGACGTGTTTACGCAGAAAGAGTGCCTCCCATACATCTTATCTTCCTAGACCACATCCCTCTGAGTCATGCACTTTCTCAAGGCGTTTCTAACGTGGCATCCCTTTTATCATGTCAGCATCAGAGACATCTGTGCAAGGTTTTCATGGGCTGGCTTTCCAAAATGCACACTGTTCTCTAGGCTGAAATGAGGCAGTGCCTGAGAAAGATGTCACCGCCAGACACCGTTCTGCAAATCACAAATACCATGTTCAACACTCATCTGAAGAGGTTATTTTCTACGCGGGTTAGGTGGTACCTGTTCCAATATAAAAATTAAGCAACTGCCTAGGAATTCAGTCAATATAAACTAACGTACACTAATCAGATCCCAATATTTTACTCAAAAGGAGAGGATTGTCTTGAATTTATTCAGTGTTGACCCGAATTAGCCACTTACTTCACTTTGCTTTGTTTCTACAATTGGGTATTCTCAGATAAATGTCCCCCCCACCTTTTTATTTTCTTTTTTTAGCAATCTGGTTATTGTTATTTCTATTAAGTTGCTTTCGTACACCAGCTAGCAATTACCACATGATCAGTGAGAACAGATTTCTTCCGTATGATGTTAGTTGTCTACTGTACAAGATTATTTCTCATGCAGAGTTTAAAGAGATGCCTTTGATGGAGAAGCTGATGGACCCAGCGCATTTGGGAGCGTTTGGGAAGCTTTTGTGATTCATTAGAGTACAGTTCACATCGCTGGGAGTCTGTAGCCTGACTGCCTAGTGTACGGACCCGTTCTCCTCTGTGCTTTGATAGAAGTGGAGGATCTCTAGGTTAAACCAACTGCCCTAGGACCCTGGGTTTCCGTGGGGTTGCAATGGTGTCTCCTGGTGGATACCTGCATTTAAAAAATAGCTGTTCTTTTATGTTCACAGGGAGATCTTCCAATTCATCACGTGTGATTTCACAGCTGCCCTGAGGAGGGACCTCAATCCACGGGCACACAGGCCGCTTGTCCTCTGAGGTCCCGTAATTACTCCAGGGTCAGAGGGACGCCCTCAGGGTGTGCTCTTATTTGGAAGGAGACATCCGTATTTGGAAAGAGGAATTACTGTTGCTGCCTGGTGAAAACACTCCAGGACATCAGGGTTTCAGAAAAATAAGGACACAGAATGAGGTGGTAGTTTAAAATCAGACGTACCTTACGACTGAACGTGTGAAAGGGAGCACGTGTAGACTAAGGGGCAGAGAGGCAAGACTGGGATGTGTGAGGCATGGCAAAGAGATGGCTTTCTGTGTTTTTCTGGACTATCTTCTGAACAGAAGAGAGCTGCACTCAGGAATCTCAACGTTTTGGAGAAAGAGAATGAGATTGCTTCTTTAACACTAGATAAAACTACATTCAAATAATGACACATTTATACAAAAATCGAAAGTACGGTGAAAGTAACTTTTCCTTCCTGGAAACAAAAGGGAGCACGTTGCCAATCTGATCCCACCACCTCTGCAAACTTCAGTGTGTATCTCCATCAGCCAGCCAGACAGGGTCCTGTGGAGCCATAAGTCCTACAACTATCAAGGTCAAGACATTAGCAGTGCTCAGTCACTGCCACCTAATCCATAGACCCTACAGGAGTCTCACCAATTGCCAACAATTCCCTTTCTGGTAAAAGAATTCAGGTCAGAATCAGCCTCGGGCTTCTTTGTCATCTTCCTTTCGTCTCTTCTTGATCTGGAACAGTTCTTCAGCCAGTCCTTGCTCTGACTTTGGTATGTGTGAAGGTCATAACCTGTTACTTTGTGGGTGGTTCTTCAGCTCAGGTGGGGCTAATGCTTCAGGTTACACAATGACGCTTGTCCCCATGGCAGCCTGCGGGCACAGACAGCTTCCATGGTTCACTGCTGGTGATGTAGTTTCATCGCTTGGTTGAGGTGGCATCAGTCAGGCACCCCCGTAAGTTACCTCTTCCCTCCCTGTGACCAAGTAGTAAATCATGTCCTAATGAAGTAGTAGAGAAAAGAGCATTGGACTTTTATTTACTTTCATTGCTTTTTATATTAGTATATCTTTTCTCTTGTGCCGAAAATCTTAGTTCTAACATTATTAACAGAATAGATTTTGTTTTACTTTACAATATACCTATATTTGTTTCAAAATTACAATATTAACAATTTTCTAACAACTTGGCTTCTGAATGAGTTTAAAATTTATTTCATTTTTTTACTATAGAATATATCCCACCAGAAATTTACAATCATCTGAATAAAGAAAATTAAATACTTCCCAACTCATTCTATAAATATTACCTTTGCGTTTAGACAAGGATATTATAAGAAAATTACAAAGCAATATCCCTCATGAACTTAGATGAAAAATTCCAAACAAAACACTTGCAAATCAAATCGAACAATATATATAAAGAGCAAGGCACTATGACCAAGTGGAGCTTATCCCAGAAATGCAAAGATTGTTAAACAGTCAAAAGTCAATCAATGTAAATCATCATATAGACAAACTAAATAAGAAAAGAGAAAGCAAATGATGATCTCAATAGATACAGAATAAGCCTTTGAAAAAATTTAACATCCATTCCTAATTAAGAAAAAACCTCTAGGCAAACTAGAAAAAGAAAACTTTCTGAACCTGGTAAAGGGCATCTGTGAAGAAACTACATACTCAGGGTGAAAGTCTGGGTGCTCCTCATATGATTAGGAATAAGACAAAAATGTCTGCCTCACCACTTTTATTCAGCATCATACCGGAAGGCCTAGCCAGAGCTGTAAGGCAAGAAAAATAAAATAAAATAAAAGGTTATTATCTATATTATTTATTTATCAATAAATCTAGAAAAGAAGATGTGAAGTTATTTTTATTTGCAGGCAATAAAATGCAAAGGAAACAACAAAAAATCCAGTAGAATGAATAAGTGCGTTTAGCGAATTACAAGATACAAGATCAATATTCAAAATAAACTGTATTTCTATATATTAGCAAAAAAACCCTGAGAAATTGAAATAAAAATGCAATTCCATTTACAATAGCATAAAAGTACAAAAACTTGGGAATAAATATGACAAACCACGTGCAAAACATGTACAAGGAAAACTATAAAACATGGCTAAGAGAAACTAAAGATGATCTGAATGAATGAGATAGACCTCATTCATGGGTCAGAAGACTTAATATTGTTAAAATATCAATTCTTTCCAAATTGGGCTATCATTTTCATGCAATTCCAATAAAAATCTCTACAGGTATTTTTGGGTATAAATTGACTAACTGATCCTAAAATTCATCTGGAGATGGAATGGATCTTGAACAATAAACATCTTGGAAAGAGAAGAACCCAACTGGAAAACTAACACCACCTAATTTTAAGACTTATTATAAAGCGACAGTAACCAAGACAGTGTGTTATTGCCATAAAAGCAGACAAATAGGGCTTCCTGGTGGCGCAGTGGTTGAGAGTCCGCCTGCCGATGCAGGGGACATGGGTTCGTGCCCCGGTCTGGAAGGATCCCACATGCCGCGGAGAGGCTGGGCCTGTGAGCCATGGCCGCTGAGCCTGCGCATCTGGAGCCTGTGCTCTGCAACGGGAGGGGCCACAACAGTGAGAGGCCCGTGTACCGCAAAAAAAAAAAAAAAAAAAAAGGCAGACAAATAGGTAAATGGGACACAATAAAGAGTCTAGAAATGGATCTATGCATATATAAACATTTGCTTTTTGAAAAGTGTTTAAAGGCAATTCAGTGAAAAATGAAAAAAAATTTCAACCAATGTTTCTGGAAAAATTGTATATCCATATGCCAAAAACAAAAACTTTGACCCATACCTATTTGCACTATATACAAATATTAATTAAAAATGGATCATAGACCTAAATGTGAAACCTAAAAATCTGAAATTCCTAGAGGAAAACACAGGATAAAATCTTTATAACCTTGTGTGAGTGAAGCTTTCTTAGATATGACACCAAAAGCATGATCTCAAACAAAGCAAGATAAAGCAAAACACACACAAAATACCAAGTTGATAAACTGGGTTTCTTGCACATTAAAAACTTCTGCTCTTTGAAAGATGCTGTTAAGGGAATGAAAAGACAGGCCACAAACTGGGAGAAAATAATTAAAAATCATATATGTAATAATGGACTTATATCTCGAGAGTATATAAAGAACTCTCAAAAATCAATAAGGAAACAAACAACCCAACAAAAAATGGGCAACAAAATGTTAATAGACATTTCTCCAAAGAAGGCACATGGATGGCAAGTAAGCACATTCTTTTTAATTAAAATTAAAAGGAATGACCACATCAAATGCTGACAAGGATGTGGGGAAGAAGTGGAACTCTCACACACTGTGGTGGGAATGCAAAATGACGCAGCTGGAGAAAGCGGTTAGGCATTTTCTGAAAAAGCTAAACAAACACCTGCTATACAATTTAGCTCTTCCCCTCCTAGATATTTATGTATCTAAAGAAAAGGAAGCATATTCTTCTACCAAGACTTGGACACAGATGGTCACAGCAACTTTATTTGTATCAGCTTAAAACTGAAGAAAACCAAAATCCCCATCATGAGGTAAACAGATAAAAAACAAATTGTGGTATGTAGACAAAATGGAACACTACTAAGAAACAAAGGGAACTAACTATTGACACATGAAACACCATGGATGAATCTCAAAACTATAGTCAGTGAAAGAAACCAGACCAGAAAGAGTGCTCACTGTATGATTCTATTTATATTAAACTCTAGAAAATGCGAGCTAATCTCTGGTGAGAGGAAATAGATCAGTAGCTGTCTGTGGGCAATTACAAAGGGTCCAGGAGAAATTTTTAAAAATTTTTATTAAAGTATAATTGATTTACAATACTGTGTTAGTTTCAGGTGTACAGCACAGTGATTCAGTTACATATGTATGTATGTATATATATATATATATATATATATATATATATATATTCTTTTTCACATTCTTTTCCCTTATAGGTTATTACAAGATATTGAGTATAGTGCCCTGTGCTGTATAGTAGGTCTTTGCTGTTTATCTATTTTATATATAGTAGTGTCTATCTGCTACCCCAAACTCCTAATTTACCCCTCCTGCCTTTCCCCTTTGGTAACCATAAGTTTGTTTTCTAGGTCTGTGAGTCTATTTCTGTTTTGTAAATAAGCTCATTTGTACTATTTTTTAGAATCCACATTTAAATGATATCATACAGTATTTGTCTTTCTCTGTCTAGCTTACTTCACCTAGTATGATAATCTCTTGGTCCATCCATGTTGCTGCAAATGGCATTATTTCACTCTTTTTAATGGCTAAGATTCCATCATCTATATGTACCACATCAAGGAGAAATTTTTGAGGGTGACATGTTCAGTATCTTAACTGTAATGATAGTTTCATGGATGTGTCCATATGTTGAAACTCATCCAATTGTATACTTTAAATATGCAGCTTACTGTACGTCAATTATACCTCCATAAAATTGTTTAAAAAACAACAACTAAAGTTACCAGTAGTAATTTTTTCCATGTTTATGACACCAACTTGAAATATAGTCAGTTTCATTTGTTTTCAATTTTGGGGTCTGCTGTTCTCTCTTTGATTTTATTTTATATGTAAAAATTTATATACTTCCCACTATAAACTGTAAAACAGCGAACATTCACAGAAATCTCACTCGTATCCCCCTACATAAAGATAAGCTTTTATTCCTTAAAGTTTTGGTTTATTTTTCCATTGATTTCTTTTGAAAATATCATGGAATATGTGTGTGTGAGTGCGTGTAGACACACACACTTGCAGACACACGTGCACTCACATAAGCCCCACACACTCACATATGCACACACTCACATACACGCACACACACATCCCCCCTCCTCCTGTCCCAAGCAAGGCAGTGGTCTGCCAGGGCTATCTTCCTGGGGCCTGGACATCTGGTCCTGGTGCTTCATCAAGCTCGGGGGTCGAGGAGCCAGCTGGTGATTTATAAGGTGCTGTTAAGACAGGGCCTGCCCTGGGGCCCTGGGCCTGGCTGTCATGTGTTTGAGGAGCAGGGAGATGGATGCCCTGCGCCTGGAGGAGCTGCTCATGCAGCCGGGCATGGCCTCAGCCCCAGGGGGTATGAAGGCCCTGCTGGGAACTGGGCTTGGACTCCACTGAGTCCAAGGTCCCAGCACTTATCTTGGTGGTTCCCGATCAGAGACCCCGTGTGCTCTCCGTGGATGCTCCAGGAGGGCTCTCGGTCCCTGATGACTGGTCCTTCAGTGCTGTCTCCTTCACCTGGATCCAGCCGGACCTGCGTGCACCCTGAGGCTCATATCTAACACAGGCTTGTAGCTCCTTGTTCAGGGCTCAGCTCCCGAGACCCAAGACCTGGGAGTGGGTGTCTCATTTCTACTCTTGGTGCCTGGGAGGATGTGAAGTGTGGGGAATCGGTTCCCTTTTCTAAAGGAAAACATCTGTCCCAGCATTTTCTGGTGGGTTGCTGACACCAGCACACTCTTGTCCAGGAGCTCGAAGAGCACTGTGTCCACCCCACAGCGGCCCTTTGTGTCTCAGGATCATTTAAGAAAATTGCAGACATCGCCAGTTAGAAGAACAAGGCTACCAGTTCTATCCCTCACATAAAAACAGCAGTGGTACAGTAGAGTCAGTATGCTCTTATATAAACATTATAAGTATAAAATATGCACAAATAATTACTATATAATAAATAATAGTTATATGTATAGGGTGGGGAGGGGGGTAGAGAGAGAGAGAGAGTTCCGTGAGTTTTCATATGTTTTCAAAAAGTACTTTATTTTTGAAGACCCAGGATTTAGAAGCATTTTTCTAAATGTGCATAGTGTTAAAAGACATTCTTTGAGGACAATGAAGAGCCGCCCCCACTCCCCAGAGTGAAAAAAAATAAATAAATAAAGCTTTTTTTCATTCTCAAAGTTGATGGTTCAAATTTTAGCCAACATTGGAAATGGGATCCAGGTGTTGGTGATGACAAGCCTGACACTTTCTGGAACATGCTCTCTATTTATGTAATAAAAATATGTTCTGTTTGTTGAACATAATTCTGGCATGTGAAATCGGGCTTTGTTTAAGGTAGTTGGTGGCTGGTGGTGTTGAATAGTCTGGCTTCCATGAAAAGTGCCTGGTTGTGGGCAGACAGAGCAGCACTGGGCCCGGACTGAGAAGAGGAGGGTTAGCAGCTGGGGGGCCGGCCCTCACCCCCTTGGGGTTGGAGTCTGTGCAGCTTGGATGGAAGGAAAGCCCAGGGCCCGGCAGAGCTGATCACTCAAATCAGCGTCCAGGGCACACAGGGCCAAGAAGAGGGTCTCTCCAGAATCCCCACTGCCTGGTTGTCTTCACAACATGACTGGTGGGTCAGAGGGACCCAGGAGACACATTCAAGCCCTTCCCCAGGGAGGAGGAGGGGCGATCCCATCACTGCATGAAGGGAGATGTCTGCTGCAGGGTTGTTTATAATCACAACAATTAGAAACCACACAATAACTTCCAAGAGTTAAGTACCACTGAGTACTTAACTAGAAATGATCGACTAAAGTAACACGCAGGAAAAATAACAGACCCCTTGAAATATTGTCACACCTGGGGAATGACTCCCAGAGGCAGTCCTGAGAGGTGTTCCTGGGAGGGGAATCCTGCGTGCTGGTCCTGGGAGGTGGTGATGGTAGTGGGGCCCCTGGGGGGGATCCTTAGATGGGGTCCTGGGGGTGACCCTGGGCATCCTCTCTCCCAAGCCTCCAGGAGCAGAAGGAGGCTCTCAGGGGCCCGGAAAGTAGAGCCAGGTGAGCCAGGATTGAGTTTACTGACAGGTAAAGAACGTACACTGGAGCGGTTTGGCACGTATTCAGTCGAGGGAGAAGGGTCTTTTTGGTGTCACATCATAATCCTTCATTTGTGCAGCACACCAGCCGACGTGTGACGTGGCCTCGATGTTTTTGGCCCACGGAGGTCAAAGCCGGGGCCACTTCAATCTGCTCCCGCATGGTGGGCTCCCCGCGGGACGTCCCCCAGGCCTTAGGAAGCAGGGGTCTTCCCGGGGCTTGGGCATCAGATCCAAATGCACCCACCTGAAATGTGTGAGGCGGATCTCGGGGCGGACAGCTCGCGGGCTGGAACGGGGCTGGAGCGGAGCACGCAGGAGGTGCCGGCACGGGATGCCTGCAGGCTGGAAGCGTCCACGGCCCGCCCCGCCGGCCCCTGCACACTGTGGGTGCGTCCTCCCTAAATCGGATGGGCGCCGCTGCTCTGTGCTGAGATGTCGGAGGGGGTGGGTGCTGCCCCAGGCCAGGCCTGGTGGTGAGGACCACGGGGAGGGTCCGGGACGGTGCCGTCAGCCCCGGCTAAGCCCGAGCCTGCCCTGAGGAAGACTCTCCTCTTTCCCAGAGGACCCTTCTGGTGGCCTGCTTTAATCACGCGCCGGGGAGTGAGCACCCACTCCTTCCTCGGGGAGCCCGGAGCCCCTGAAATGTTCCTGATGCCGGTGCCTCAGCCGGTGATGGTGACAATGTGTCGAACAACAGCACAGAGCAGGTCGCGTCCTGGAACTGCTGTTACTTCCTCTGCTTTGGGCCAGAGACAGGGAGACAAGCGTTGGCTCAGTAGAGAGAACGGGGAAGAGGAAGTTCTTCTCCAGGGGGGCCCTGGGCTCCAGGCCTGCACCTAAGGCCTGGGCGGGAAGATCAGTGTCAGCGGGTGGCCACTCAGGGCCTGGGGCAGAGCCAGCTGATGGCCAGATGTCAGCTTCTCCTTGCGGATTGCGTGTCTGTTGTCCTCAAGGCTAAGTGACCTTTGTTTACCCCTGTAACTGGGGTTGGCTGTGCCCTGAGGCACAAATAAAGAGTCCCAGTCATGCCTTTGGCAAAGAACCGCTTGGACCCCCAATGAAGGGTGGCCCCAGGATGGAGGCGTGTCTACGAGATGGAGAAGGGAGGGGTACAGTCTGGAATGGGAACTTGACGTGTTGCAGTTTCCCAGGGGTTCTCAGATGTGAGGACGCGCAGAGACAACGGGGTGGTGGAAGAGTGTGGACACGGACAGGCAGCGGGCGGGTTGGGATGGAGACCCGAGGGGCCGTGGCGGCTCCAAGACTCCACACACGCGGACAGACTGACACAGGAGCAAGGTTTGGGTTCTCGCGAGCGCCGGCTCCCTAGCAGCGTAGACAATTCATGCCACCCGCTTCCTGCCCAGACATCTGCGTGGACAGCAGGTGGCCTCCCCCTGGGGCCTCCGCTGCAAACATCCAGGGAGCAGCCTGGCCCCTGCCCCAGGGCCCTGACTCGCCAGGTAAACCTTTGGCTGAAGAGTCTGGGCCAATGCGCCTGTGCAAAACTCCTTTGAAGAAATGCTCAGATGCTCTATTTCACTTTGGCTGGGACTCCTGCGAAAAGAAAGTATCAGACTTCTGTATTTGACAACGTGATCTTCTTCTAAAGCCCCCGAACAGAAATGGCAGTTCTGGGGAGAAATACCATGGGGAGAATGTTACTTCGCCTCTGAGTTAGGAGTTTTGTCATCCTCGTGGCCACTAATCTCCTCCTCTCCTTTTACCAAAGAACGTTGACCCATCACAGGCAACCGGGGGCAGAATGTACCGAGCCCAGACCCCACGCCCGCCCCAGTTCTTGGGACGGTAAGATGGGTAAGGAGATGACACTGTGGGGAGGAGGCCTGGCCAGGGACCAGGGGTTTGTGTCTGACGTTTCCACATGTCAGTTGCGGCCACTGCGAACCGCTCCTGCGATAACTTAGTCCGTCTGCTCTGAGAACAGACCTTGCAGTTCCTAGGGGGTTCCCTGATGGGCCCGGGAGGGACTGAGGGCTGGTGGCACCCTGGTGGCCACATCCAGGTGTCCTTCCCCCTCCTCTCTCCAGCGCTCACTCACTTACTCATAAAATACTTACTAGGACATAGGGATTGGCTCCATAATTTACCACTGTTTCCTCCAAGAGCTTACGTGTAGCCACGAAGGAGAATGATAGGCTTGCCTGCAGCCAGTAGTTTGGTGAATAAAGCTGGACACACACACATACATATACTATCATCTTGTTTTGGTAGAAAAATGTATGATAAAAGGTTTGGAAGCTTATCCCAGAGTGATTGTTATTGGGTGGTGGACATACTGTCCCCAAGTAGTGGGATTTGGTGCCATTTTCACCTTTTTCTTTATATTTTCTGTACCGAATATATTTGTTGCAAAACACATATATGTATATCTTGTGTATGGAGACAAAACAAGTACAGCTGTTTTTTTGTGTTTTTTTTTGCAGTACATGGGCCTCTCACTGTTGTGGCCTCTCCCGTTGCGGAGCACAGGCTCCGGACGCGCAGGCTCGGCGGCCATGGCTCACGGGCCCAGCCGCTCCACGGCATGTGGGATCTTCCCGGACTGGGGCACAAACCCGTGTCCCCTGCATCGGCAGGCGGACTCTCAACCACTGCGCCACCAGGGAAGCCCAGTACAGCTGTTTTAACATGTAGAATATATTGGAGCACTGCTCCCTAGATATTATTTTAAGAAAGACACATTTCTTAAGATTCATGGAGAAGGAGAAGCAGCCGCGGAGATGAGGCAGGAGCCGTCGATGCTACATCCCCTCCCATCTGTCTCAGGAGTGGCCTCTCAGGGCAGCAGGTGCAGAAGCCGCCGTGAGTCCGGTACTCTCACGCCATAGAGAAAAGAGAGTCTGAGAGGCTGGACACTGACCGCTGGGAGAAACAGTCCCTGTGTGGTGGCCAAACTCGTTCTCAGTCCTGGCTGCGCTGGAACCCCCTGGGAACTTCACAAATGCTAGTGCAGGGGTCCGGCCGAGGTTCTCATCTGTTTGGTCTGGAGTGTGGCTTGGTCATCAGGACCTCATGAAGTGCCCCAAATTGTTATAAATATGCCACCCAGGTTGGGACCACTGTTCTCTATGCCGTCCTCTACCCTGGCTTCTTGTGTGTAACCGGGTCCTGCCACCATCCCGAGGACCGTGGTGGGTCGGGGGAGACCAGGATTCCGGCTCGGGTCTGCGCTACCCCTTTCTTCCCTCACAATCTTCAGTTCGACCAGCTCTGCGATGGAACTGGACGCTATTTCTTCTGCGTCTTGGATCCAGGAGCTGGGAGCCATCAGGGATGATGCACGCACATGCGGCCCTGGGACAACGAACAGCTCTTTAATTGCACTAGAACCCTTCACCAGGCTTACGCCATTTGGGATTCTAGATTAACCTAGCACTGGGCAATTACAGCTCTGTTCTTAGCTGGAGCCTCTAGGTGACCACCTGGTCTCACTAAAATTGTCAAATCTCACCCTTACGCAAAGAAGTATTATTATTTTCATTATTCGTCTTGAAAATTATTTGCAGACTTGCTGGCTCACTGTGAATCTTCCAGTATTTTGCAACCCTGCTTCACATATTTCTGTAAGGTTCTGGCAACTGCCATGCAAAATGAGAAAAGAGTGTTGAGTTGGAATCACAAATGTTTTTCAAGAGAGCTCTGGGACCTGGATGCAGAGAGCAGGGCGCAGTTATCTGCTGGTGGTTGTGACTGACCCCGTTCTTGTCCTCTCCAGGGCAGAAAGGATTTGTCATCCTTGTGTCCTTTCTGTCTCCTCTTTGCATTTAAAGGAGAATTGGAAGAACAGGAATTACTCAAGGATTTTAATTCTCAGCACACAAAGTGCCTCCTCATTGAGGAAGGGAATAGCTTTCCCGGAGGCAGGAAGGCGCAAGGCTGTCTGGACGGGCCTCCCGCTGCCCGGGGCTTCCCAAACCTTGCCTCCTGTGAAAATCAGAAGGAAGAGGGTGACCTCCGCCTGGCTTTCCGGGCCCCAGGGCTGCAGGCTCTGTGTTGGAGGAAATCGAGGGCTGCATTTCTTCTATTCGGATGAGCTGTGAATGTGGCCTCGGGAGAACCAAAGGCCCTTCCCAGGTCCGGGCATCCCTGGTGCTGGAGGGAACAGACGGGCTGCGGAGCATGCACACTCTCTTTGCTGAGGGTGCGGTCCTCTCCCTGTTATCGATCCACTTGGATTCCAGGGGTAGAACCAAAACTTGGGGAAAAGGTGACAAAGGCAACAGGAAACAGGAATGAAGCCACCTGACAAAGTGAAATTCTGACATCAGGACCATGTTAGGCATTGTTTTGAACCCCCATGGAGAGAGATGGGTGTGAAACCAACACCATCGTCTGTGGCCTGCCTGCTGGCATTGCCACCGTCCTAAGACTGGGTCTGCATCTCCATGATTCATGCCCACCCCACCTGCCTCTCTTGTCTCCCATGAGACCCCCAAGCCCACCACCATCATTTCCGGCTGCCCCCCTGCTCTCCCTACACGGCTGTGGAGGTGAGGGAATGAGGGAGGGTCCCTCCTAGGCGGCTAGAGCAGGCTCCCTGGGGCGTCTTCCAGTCCACACGGTGATGCCCATGCCTGGCTCTGCCCTGCGTCTCCGACGGCACCCGTCTCTGCAGCCCTGGGCTCAGCACCATGCCCCCTCCGCCTGGTCGCTCACCTGTATTCCTCGGCCACATCCTCCGGACTTGCAGGTCTCTTCTCCACAGGGGAGGTGCCTTCACCTGCCAGTCCCTGGGGTGACTGCCCACCGGCCCAGCACCATCCCCTGCGGTTACTGTTTCTGTATCTGTATGCCGTCCATCCATGGCCCCCCTGCTCCCCACACTGTGAAAGGGGAGAGACCTCCACTGTCCCCTCCTCCCCGCACCTGGAACAGGCCCACGAGGGGAACTCGGGTGCCTCCTTGAATGAATGAGACCACGCCCAACCGCTGTCCAGTCCTGTGCTTCCAAGGCTTCCTCAGGTATGTAAATTAAGAATAGTATTTAGAGCAGCTCCTTATTTGCATCTTTACGGCCTGGGAGGACCGTTCATCTTCCTACAGCTCCTCACTCTCTCACGTCTCCTCCTGAGGCAGGAAGGAGCCTGGAAGACGCAGCAGGCCTTGCTCTTCACGACCCTGACGCCCGTGCAGGCGGCCCTCCGTCCCGGAGAGGAGCCCCCGCTCCCGACCCTCCAGCGTGGTCTGTGCACACAACACAGAAGACTGCATCGTCCACGAGCCCATCATCTATGCAGACCTCGTATAAAGATGTGTGCAGCTTTACCTTTTGTGTTGTGGCTGATTTTGCTTTCCTACAATATAAAATTAAAACCAGCATTTACTTTATACGGTATATATAACTGAACCATTAACATAATGTCATATCTGATTCTGCAGTTTGTGTATTTATATGGTAAACCTATTTTCAGTGTAATGAGAAGATGAACGTAAGTATAAGCAGTACCTTTCCATAAACCATCTGTTTACTACTTGGCATTAAGTTGGTAATAAGGAACGCCGTTCCTTTTACATTACTTCAGTAGAGTGGAGGCAAAGGTTTTGTGCCGCAGGGCTCGTGAGCTGAGCTGGAATATGAGGATTTGCGGTCGCCTCATCAGCAACGCATCAGGGAAGGCGCTGGGATGGTGGATCTGGAAATCCCGGTCAGACGTGGGGCTCGGGGCTGAAGGGCCGGACCTCTGTGCAGTTTCACCTCCTGCCACCAGGGGGCAGACTCAGCTCGCTCTGGACGTGGTCCTGGACGCGGAGGACAGCTCGGGAGGGGCCTGGGGGTGCAGAAAGGCCGTCGTAGGGCCGTTTGGAGCCCGCCTTGCCGGCTCTTTTCCATCAGCCCAGCCCAGCTAAAGCCAGGACCCCTCAGGCAGCAGGATCCCGGGACGATCCGGACACAGGGACCCCCCAGCCCAGCGGGTGCCCAAGGATGCACAGGGGCTGGACTCTTCCGAGCTGCCCTGGCCAGCAGTGGGGCTGGGGGCCGGGGACCGGGGGTCTTGTCACCCCTTCGCTTTCACAGGCTGTGGTCCTGGCATGTGAAGACCTCCTGATTTTGGAAAAACCCCTGCAAATGAACTGTTAGTCTGCAAAGCTGGCTTGGAATGGAGACTTTGGTCTGAAAGCACAGGCTGCCTGACCCCTTTCTGTCATTTGCCCAGAGAAGGGGCACAAGTGACACCGGGACCCGCGCGATGCCCGTCGGGAAAGTCGGAGGGAAGGGATCCCGCGGACATGCCGGGGCAGGTGTGAGCCTCAGCCCAGTCCCGGCGGGTGGGAGGATGGTGTCCCCCATGTCCCCACGTCCCCTCACCCTCGGTCGGCTATCTGCATCGCTGTCGTTTCTTCGAAAGCCACACAAACAATTGGGGCAGTGAATGTTTGAAAAGTGCCCACCCGCGCACTCCTGATTGCCAAGTGCCTGCCGTCAGCCCTCAGGTCAGGTCTGAGGCCGCGGGGGACCCACTGCAATTACTGATCAACCCAAGTCCCCGGAGAGCATCATGAGGTCAGCCCGAGGCTGACCTAGATCAGCGTTTCTGCTTGGCCTCCTGTTGCCAAGACGACTGATAACTTGAGTTATGTGAGTACATTCACTGTTTACAAGGCTTGACGAGAATACCACTTCCCTTAAAAAAGATGAATGTAAGCGTTTTGCGTTCAGTCCGCCCTTTCATCTGGTCCCCAAAGTCCACTTTAATTCATCTGAAGTGGTTCAAAGGGGTCACAGCAGAAGCCGCTTCTCCAACACCCAGAGATGCTGCAGCCTTTCCTGGGAGGAGCTCGGGGAATGTGCACCTGGGCCCAGGAACCGTCACAGGGATCCTGAGATGGGTACGTGGTCAGTTTTTCCTGGCTTGCTGGTCCCTCCCCTGGGCTCAGCCATGGCCATGAGGGTCACAGCAGCCTACCAAGGAGTAGGGAACAGACCCCATTGCATCCGCTATACAGAGTGCACAGAAGTGACGTGATTTACCTGGAGCCCCTCCCCCTGAATGCTGTGGCCGGGTGCCGCGTGGACGTAACCCAGCCCCGAAGCTGCTGGTAACACTCGGCGAGCCTCGGTGGAAGCTGGAGGTGAAACAGGCTAATTACTGCCTCAAAAATACCAAGAAGCCAGACTTCCAAACCCATTTAGGTTGTCGCTTCTTGCCGGCAAAGAAAGGTGGCATCCCTTGGTTCCTAAATTCACGGGGCCGGTGCCAGGTGAGGCACGTGGTAGCTGGAGATGAAAAGTAAAACCAGTAACCCTGATCCTGTCTTTACTTAAACTTTTGGTATTTGGTCACCATGGATTTTTGCATTAGTTTAATTTTTTAAATACTGTTTTAAACGTTAGTTATCTCAAGGATTGATTTTCTCATTGCGTCACTGTCCTCACCTTAGTCCCAGCCCTGGGGGGCTGGTTTGGCTTCAAAAACATTTCTTTCTTTGAAAGGATGACCTGCCATCTTCCCCCAGCATCCACGCTTTAAGACGATGAAACTCACAAAAAGATAGAAAACCAGACTTTTTCAGCTTTCCTGTGAAAGGGTGGGGCTCTTCCTTGGCTGTGGATGGGTCACAGTTCCCCTGCAACTTCTCTCCCGCAGCGGCTGCCCTGGAACCTCGACAGCTTTGCTCCTGCCCTGGGCTGTGCTGGCAGCTCAAGGCCACCCCGCTGAGCCCTGTTGTCACTATGAGGTGGAGCTACCTAAGGGCCTGAGGCCGCGGAGCCGCTGGCCACATCCACTCCCCGTGGGCTCGGAGCCCCCTCTGTCTCTGTCACCTAAAGACACCTGCACACGTCACTCCCGCCTGGCGAGCCTGTGTCTCTCCCTTTATCGCTCCTGCACCGTCGTGGCTGTGGATTCATCCATTTTCACCCAAAGCCAACCTCAAACTTCTGACTATGATGCAGAATTCCCTACAGTGTGTGCATGGGCTTCCTAGGGCTGAATTTCCAAATAAGGTACCGTTTACAGGTACCAGGGTTGGGCTTGGGCACATCTTTCTGGGGACACAGTTCACCCCATTATGAGAGGTCAGGCTGCGTGTTCCTCCCACGTGGGGGCTGCAGCTCGGACTCTGTTTGGGGCCCAGAACCGGGAGGGAGGCACCACAAGAAGAGATGCCACCAGAGGGCACTGCTGCCCAGGGTTTGTGCCAGGCCCGGGTTCCCTCCCCGCCGTCAGCCAGGAAACCTAGGGAAACTGATCCGATGCGGAGTGGAGACGCGGGGGAGCCGTTTGCCTGTCGGGCTGGAGGGTCTGCTCCCCTGCATCCTGTGAGGAGCGCAGCGGGTCTGGCCTTGGCCTCAGTGCTGGTCTCTGTGTCCCGTCTGGGTCTGGGCAGGTGATGGTCATCGACAAGGGGGCAAGGAGGCAGCCAGGGTGCAGGAGGTCACAGGAGGGCCTAGGGCAGAGCAGAGGGAGGGAGCTGGGGAAGGCGTTGGGGCCAAGGCGCCAGCCTTGCTCAGTGCCCCCAGGGTGCGTGCACACACGTGCACACAAGCGCACACATACATGTACATGTGCATGCGGGCATTGGGAGTAGACTTCAGCCCTTGGCCCTCTACAGTGTGTACCATCTCGGCGCTTGTCACCCTACAGTGTAGACCGTCCCGGCCCTTGTCACCCTGCAGTGTGGACCTTCTCGGCCCTTGGCACCCTACAATGTGGACCGTCCAGGCCCTTGGCACTCTGCAGGGTGGACCGTCCCAGGCTTTGGCACAGTACAGTGTGGATTGTACCCCAGGGTACAGCCCGTCGGAGATGTAGGGTGGGAGACAGCCCGAGCCTGGGGTCTGCCCTGGGGGCCTGACCTGTGGTCTGGAGCCTTGTCTTGGCTGGTGGTTCCAGATCTCTCTCCCAGCCCGGACCTGCTGGTAGGCTCACGTCTCTCTCAGGACTGACACATGCCACCTGACCAGGTAACAAAGCCCCATTCACCCCACATTCACTTTTATGACCAATATGTGGTTTCCTTGAGGATCCAGCCACTTTGATGTGAATGTTTGTTCCTGTGGATCAGACACTGTTGATCTGAGCAACGGTCCATCCCCTACAGGCTGAGCTTCCTTGACTCCCCGTCCCGGCAGCAATTCCAACAGTCTTTTATTGCTTCACAGGTGCCTGCAGCCAGATAAACGGGGCACAGAGCAGTTATTGATAAGGACATTTAATCCCTAACAAGGCTGGGGAGCTTCCGCAGGGACTGGGCAGGGGCACGGCTGGACGGGACCCGGGACCCGGACCCGGAGAGAATGAAAAGGGTGATTGTGAAGGCAGGAAGCCGGCTCAACTGTGCCTCAATTAGAGACACCTGTGTTGACTTGTCCTGTGAGGGGAACTCATTTCTCAGCCAGTGCGATGCTTATTTACCTGGAAAGACCAGCATCTGCACTCGCCCCTTTTCATCAGGAGCCGACGGCACCCAAAGACGACTTTTTTCCTTTTGATTTGGGAATGTGGCTGAAGCGAAGCAGTCTTAGCTGTGGTTCAGCTCAGACGGCGGTGCTGGGGCTGAGCTGGGACCAGAACCACGACGTGGGCTCCGGGCCGAGTTCCGGTGGGCAGGTCCCCGGGGGAGGGGCGGGGTGCAGGCGCCCCTCCTCGTCACCTTTGTGCAGGAGTCGCGGAGCAAAAGCGGCCTCTTCTGGACGTCTTCACTGCTGCTCCTCCAGGTGGCTCTTTCTTTTCTTTGTGGCTCAAATCTGCCGGGGTCCTTAAACCTCGGACAGCCCCTGAGCTTCTCCTACGTGTGATGATGCAGAACTAGTTGGCAGACCAAGGCTTTCCCCTTATTTTTATTACATAGCCTCCAAGTAAAGGTAACAGGTCCAAAGAACGGGCAGTGAGGCCCTTCAGCCCATTTCTGACAGTCGACGCACAGACCATTTTGTGGCAGAGGTGGCTCAAGGCCTGCTTTCTCACACGCTCATTCAAGTTGAGGGTGGGACGTGCGTGGCTTCTCCAGGTGCTGGTCCGAGGTGCTCCCGGTGGTGGAGAAGGAGCTGGGCCACCAATGCCCACACGTCAGGGAACTGGCCCCTGGCTTCAGCGATGCCCAGGGCTGGACCAGCCATGGGAGACACCAGTGTCCCCAGCAGTCCTGCGGGGTGCCAGCCGTGGGAAAGGCGGGGAGGTGACGCAGAGAGTCATCCTGAGGACCTGCCCCCTCCCCTGGTCCAGCTCCGGACACACACTCCCTGTCCCCCAGAGGCTGCTGGGCCTGAACTGATGGAGAGCCAGCCCAGAAGGGATGCAATAACCAGCTTGAACGTGCACCCAAAGCGGAAACAGATCCAGGCACCAACTGCGAGGAGGAAGGGCATGTGCTCCAGATAAGGGGTGTCAGGAAGGGAGTGGACACGGGTCGCAGCGGCCCGGCTCCCTGAGCCCCACTTCCTGGGTGACACGTGACCGGGACGCGGCCACACAGAGCCCAAGGACAGAGCCGCCCGGGGGTCCAGCCCTGACCTGCCTGCCCCCGGCAGTGGGGTGGGCTTCCCCTCCCTTCTTCTATCCAGAGGGGACAACTCGGGGATGGACACCGATCAGAGGGACCCTGTGAGGCTGGCTGTCGCTGAGGCAGCAGGAGGGTCTCCTTTGTCCATCAACGCTGGTCACCTCCCTCTTCCTCAGGGGACCTAGAGCACACCTCTCCTTGGCTGGGCGTGAAAACCGAAACCCAGCACATCCCTCCTGGGTCCCCTTTGGCAGTGGCTGAAATGCCAGGACACTACAGTCTGGGGATTCCAGGCGGAGGTCTCGGGCTGTGCTCTCTGAGCCCTCGGGGTGCTCAGGGGCCTCAGGGTCGGTCCCTGGGCGAGGGCTGCCCCACCTCCAGCCTTACCCCAACCAGATCGCCGCTGGCTGAAGGGAAAGCCTTGGTTGCTCATCACAGGTCTCAGGCCTGAAGGAAGCCCCATGCTGACCTTGGGCCAGCCGAGCGGACGACCCGCAATTCCCTGGGGGAGGGGCAGGGGCGCAGACCCACCTGCATGCAGCCCAGGTGCTTGATCAGAGCCCTGTCCCTGTGCAGGTGACAGTGTTGGGACGCAGGTCCAACCGGGTGGATGTGAATCTCGGTGCTTTCCTGCTGTAGCTTCGGGCATTCGGGCGATCCTCTGACTCTGGAGGGATCAGTTTTCTTATCTGCAAAATGAGCACAATCGTACATGCTTCCCAGGAGTGTTCCAGTTGAAGAGAGAGATGTTCCCTGAACACCTTGTGGGGGCTGAGGATGGGAGGGGTTGCCCCCGCTGGCGGTGGGCCTCCTGAGCTCCCGCTCCCCAGGAAGCCTGGAGCAGGAACCCCTGGAAGGGACCAGAACAGCCCTTCCCAGAGGGGTCTCCACTGGACCACCCCCAGGCTCACTTGCTTTCCCTTCTCGGGGCCCCTGAGCCCTTTCTCCCCAGGCTGGTGTGGACGGGAAATCTGGGTCGCGAAATCCACAGCCCTGTTCTTTCTGTAACAGCACAGTCAACAGGCAACCATCGGAGGAATATTCGAGACAGAAAATGTTAGAAGCGTGTTCTGGAAGGGCAGCCGTGGACATTAGTCCTCGCCCAGGTGAGATACCACGTAGGGAGGAGCTAAAACGTGTGGAGAGTTGTAGAAGCCAAGGGGAATTCTCAGGTTACTCATGGTGGCGTTCTTGTTTGGAAATGGCCTGTGGATACCCAGTGATAATTCAGTTGTTAGTCTGGTCTCATATCTTAAAAGCCGAGCTAACCACCTTTAATTTCAAGTTTCCTTTTAAAATTTTAAAATGAGGAGTTGTCTCGGGGTGACGTGACACAGACCAGATCCAGGTGTGGTCACCCTCCCCACCTGGCCTCTTTGCTCAGCCTTGACACTTGATACGTGACCGCATCCCTTGGCCATGTGACGTTGCTCCTAACAAAGTGATTCAACATGAACATTCCCGCCTGCATTTCAGAGCCGCATAGAATGAAAGGTCTGATGCCAGCCCCAGACTCTAGGTCCATCTGTTTCTAGAAGTGGGCGATGCAATTGAACAATTAAAAAAAGCAGTTTTCCCTTCTTTTAAAATCTTCCTCTCCATATGTCTGTTTGTAAACATCTTATCAAGGTAATGGTGTCCATACATTGGTAATTTACGATATCGAAGCTAATACATCTTCTCCCAGGGCCTCATAAAATCCGACATTCATAATCTCCCCGTAGTTGCAATTCAAAATGAAAGGCGGTACCGCCGAGCGGCCGGCACATGTGCAGATGGTTAAATGCATTTTTTAAATAAAGGCATTTCTCAGGGTTTTTTTGTTGTTGTTACGTTTGGTTTTGCATTTTCATACCACAGGATGCTAAGTAATCTGTTGATTTAGTAAAGTATGTATTTAATCCTCAAAGAAAACTCTAAAAGGGTTAGCATAAAAAGCAGTTAGGGCATAGGACTCAGTTCAGAACCAAGGCCCTCAGGGCTCCCATCCCCTTGGAAGGGGCTGTGTGTGCAGAGGACGTGGTGCCCTTTCCAAAAAATCTGGGGTCACCCCACTGCACCGACGCAGGTGGCCTTTCTCTGAAGGTTCCCTTGAATTGGGTGGGCGGAAAACCCGTGTTCCAGAGGGGACGGAGGCAGACAAGCCAAGGTCGCTCTAAACGTGTCGTCACGCTGACGTTTCTGGTGAGCATTTCTGCTCTTTCCACCCACCTTCAGCTGCGCAGTTAAAAGGAAGAAACCAGTGAGTTCTCGAATGCAGTGCTTCTGTCTCCCCTTGACGGTGCCTTTCCCACGCTGGATGTTGACAGTGACGTGTTTCTCCTTGTCCTTTGACACCCAGGTCACCTCGGCCAGCACCCACTGCCCTTTGCTTAGCAGAACCTCAACGTCTATATGGTGCTCACCCCTGCACCCCACACCGAGAAAGTGTCAGCTGGGCAGAAAGGGTCCCTTCGGCTCACCTGGCCTTTCAGGTGGGTCATCACCCACAGGCAAGCTGTGGACTTGCCTGTGGATTGAGATGTGTGAGAATTCTCTTTCTTGCTGTCTAGTTTGATGAACAGACCTTTCAGATTTTCTCTTGTCCTTGAATTAAACATGTACACGTTTCACGCACCAGCGTTGCCAAATCCTGCCAGGACTTGGTGAGCTGAGCCTCTCTTGCGAGGTCGTCCTGTCCCATCTCTGACCCCAGCTGATGCACGGTCTGGGGGACGTCAGCGGCCCCGGATGCCCCTATTTTCTTGTGGGCGAAGCAGAGGACGTCCTTGCTGGCCTCTCACAGAGCCGAGAGGACTGTCATGAGCAGCTGCTTTCAGCCAAGTCTGCTTCCAGACGCCTTCCTTGACCACCGGATACATCAGCATCAGAATCAGAACCAACCCCGAGATGAGGGACTTAGTTCTGTAGCAGACGCTGTGGTCACCTCCTCAGCGCCTGTCCTCCCCCTCAACACCATGTTTCCTTCCCAGCAGAGTGCAGGATTTGCTCGGACACCCCCGCCCCCCTCCCCAAATGAAACAGTATGTCTCAGAGGAAGCTGGTCTCTCCCCAGCTTTGGGGTCAGCCCAGCTTGTCTGATGCAGGGTTTCTCAAGCTTAGGAATGTGGACTTGTGGGCCAGGGAGCCCCCTGTCTGGGGACATCCTGTAGTCTGTTACATGCTCAGCAGCCTCCCTGGAGCCTCTACCCTCTGGATGCTGGGAGAACCCCCCTCAGTCTCCAGACACTGCCAGTGTCCTCTGGGGACTGAAGTGACCCCCACTGAGAGCCCTGGTCCAAGCCAATGATGACAATCCCCATCTCCTCTCCTGAGACCATCTCTGAAGGTGTTCTTGACCCATTCTGGACAATGAGATGTGAGGAAAGTTTTCCGGAGACTTCCTGGGAAAGGTGTTTTTCTCTTAAAAAAGGCATACAAGGAAATGTTCCCTCTTTCTGCTGAATTTTGTCGGATTCGGGGTGTGGCTATGTCCCGTGGGAGCCGTTTGCTGCCATCCCGATAGGACACGTGAACGGGACAAAGCCAAGCAAGTCGAGGGAAGCAGAGTCCGAGCTCACCTGGGCCCCTCCTACCGTGGACGTCTTACTAGGTAAGGTGTATTCGTTTACAACTGCCACTGTGACAAACAGGCACAAACATGGTGGCTTAAAACCAGATGAATTCATTCTCTTACAGTTCAGGAGGCCGCAAGCCCGAAGTCTGTCTCACTCGGCTGGAGTGGGCGTTGGGCAGGGCTGGCCCCGCGGGAAGCTCCAGGGTTGTCCCAGCCTCCTCCCGCTTCCAGAGGTGCCTGCGGCCCTCGGCTTGTGGCGCCTCCTCTGTCCGCCAAGAGCGTCACTTCCACCTCTGCCTCGTCCTCCTCATCACACGGCCTTCTCTTCTTCTGTGGTCACATCTCCCTCTGCCTTTTTCTTACAAGGACCCTTGAGATGACTTTGGGGGCCCACCTGCATAATCCAGGGCAATCACCCTGTCTCAAGAGCCTAAACGCCATCACATCTGCCGAAGTCCCTTTTGCTGTCGAAGGTGACACTCAGAGTTTCCAGGGATGAAGGCGAGGGCACCTTTGGGGGGGCCGCTGTTCTGCTCACCACACAGGGTGAGCTCTTTTTTCAGCGTTCAAGTTCGGGGGTGGGGCGGGTGCCGCTGAGCGTGTCCTGCTACGAACCTTCCATGCTGATTTCCTCGTGGCACTAAAATTCCAGGGGTGCCTGGCCTTTGCTGCTGCTGGTGCCTGGGGTCAAGCCTGAGGACCCTTATTTAGAAAGTTACCTACTTCCAGGCTTAGACTGTGGGCACTTAGCACAACAGGCAGCCACATCCATTCCAAGGAGATTTGGGTCACATAAAGGAGGCGTGAGTCCCTTGCTGGGGTCCCATCTGCACCAGACGCCCTCCCCCCTGTAAACAGTAGGCATGACATGAGGTCATCAAGAACAGCGCCAGCCAGGGGCCCACGCTGTTTTCTCTGGCATCTTTGTGGGTGTGCTGACCACTGACTGGTCACTTGACCGGCCGGCATGTGGGTAGATGACGCCTGTGATGGACAGGGATGGCTCTTTGCATTTTTCTTCTTATTTTTAATTTGGAGATGGACCAAAACTCATGTCGGTTGCAGGGTTGGGTTGAGGCTCCACGGAGAAATAGATAAAATAGAAATGGCCCAGGTCCCTTCTGCTGCTCTGGACCCAGCTGCAGGTGCTTGCTCTGAGATGCTGTTAAATCCCAGCACTGGGTCAGGTGACATCTCCAAGGGTTGCTGTAAACTCTAAAGTGCTGAGGACCCGGGGCAGGACGCTCTGAGCTCTCCATGGGGCGGGGGGAGCTGCCTTGTTATGGTCGATCCCGCTGTTCTCTCCTCCCAGCATCACGTCCAGTTCTGCCCGTCCTCCAAGGAGCCTGTGCTCCCCCGCTTAGAGGCCGTCAAGAGCTCCCTTCCCACGAGATCAGAGGTTGGCCAGCACTGTGGGTCCTCGGGGGATCCCCACGCGGCACCCGGACGCCACACCTCTGCCTGTGCCGTCACTGTCTCCCTCCGTGGGCTCTGTGGGTGCAGAGTCTCTTTCGCCTGTAGCCCCGGGGCCAGGGCCTGGCTCCCAGGAGGAGGGCAGTGACGGCAGAGTGAACAGATCAGTGAATGGAGGAGATGCGGTTCACACCTTCTCCTCCGTGCTGTGTCTCTCCAACCTCCCTCTTCAGCAGACAGCCGCCTTCTCCAAGCTTGCAAACCACTTAGGACTAAGCAGAAAGTACCTCACCTCACGAATTTCCTTATACGTCTCTGCTGCCCCGTCCGCTCCTGAAGGAAGAAGCATGTCTCGGTTTGCTCATCATCCCGGACCTGGAGCAGCCTTTGGTCACGGCAAACAGCTGGTAGACGTTTCTGGGAGGATGAGTACAAAAAGGAGTGGGGTTTTGACCAGAGGTCAAGTGAGTTCATTTGATGCTGAGGCTGTGCTCTCCCTGCGTGTGTGTGTGTGTGTGCGCGTGTGCAGGTGCAGGTATATGCATGTGTGTGTGTGTGCACGTAGGCACACTGCTCCCTCCTGGAGCAAAATTCATATCAACACAGTAGATATGACAGCAGGGGAAATCTGGTGTCATGACAGATACAAATGGCTTGGCTTTTGGTCCCAAAGCCCCCAGGACCTCAGCCGAGGTGACACGGGGTGGAAGCCTCATCACCCCCACCCCGCCTGCGTGGCGGCCTCATCCCTGACCCCAAAGCGGGGGCACTCCTGCCATTTATGAGTGACAAGACAGAGGTCTATCTGAAGCAAGTGAGAAGTTTATAAATCGAAATCTGAAATAAACATACCCATTGATAAAAGTGGTGGGTTTTTCCCCAACTTTCCCTCTTCAGAGAGCCGAAAATAACCCTTTTGTGACATGAGGGCGGTCACAGGTGTCCCTAGAGAGTGCTAAGGAGGAACACGGAGCCGAGTGGCTGGCAGAGGCTTATTTCAAGGGGTAAGTTCAGCACCTCGAGTCCAGGCATAGTCCTGTGTCTGATAAAAGTAGACGGAACTGCTGTAAAGTGACCATGGAAAGGTAGTTTGCATCCCTGGAACACCCTGCAGGAAAACAGGGCATGTCCCTTGATTCATGTTTGGAGTGATAAGAACCCCTGGGAGGAAAAGTCATTTAACAACCCCCCGGCCCCAGCCAGCAGGAGGCGGTTCTGCCAGTTCAGCTTCAGACCCAAGAAGCAGGGCGGCTGCCACCCAGACGCACAGAGGCCTTTGGCCGAGGTGGCGAGGAGTTCGTGCCAGGCCAGGTGTGCAGCCCTCATGCCAGCTCTTCCGCCCAGCTGGAAACCGACGGGGACAAATAGCTCCAGGCCCCGAAACTGGGAGCCATCACCCATTCATGGTCAGAGGAGCTGTTATCCTCATGGGAACGGCAAGAGAGCCCTGTGTCTGCACGCGTGTGTGAGCATGTGGGCCAGGGCACATGTGTCCCTGGAGGTGGCCTAGCCGCTCACAGCTGCCCTCTCAGAAACCGGCAGAATTCTTGACGTCAGGTTATGAAAGATCCCAGACTTGGCGGGAGCCGTGCGGTTCTCTGCCAGCGTTCGGCCGGCTTTGCTGGCAGAAGCCTCACCTCAATCAGACGCTCTCAGAGGCTGGTCGGGCAGGCTTTCAGGGACCCTCTGTCTCAGGCTGGCGATGTTTCCAGAAAGCTGTCTGCTGGGCACACCCCTGGGCTGATTCCGGCTCTGAGGGGAGCCCTGCACTCCACAGGCTTCTGGTCTCTTTTATCAAGAGGAGGGGTGAGGCCGGGAGAAAAGACGGGTGTGATTGAAAACCAGGTGAGCTTCCTGCAGACCTCCTTTCTGCTTCTGCACTTCGTGGATTCCCAGAATCTAAAAGTAGTTCCGTGGATGTGAACACATAATTCAGCGCAGGCCGGAGGAAACAAGGGGCGCACAGAGATGGGGCCCCTCACTCCTGCGCCCGTGGAGACGGCCCTGTGATGCTTACCTAAGGGGGGCTTCCATGCCTCGCTTCGCAGGCTTTGCGGAGCAGGGCAGCCTGAAGCGCTTTGGCCCGGGTTTAACTTGCGAAGCCTATGTTTATAAAACAGCACAAGTGCAGGCATGGTTTGGTCTGAGCCACGCCAGGCCTGGATGCTTCTGCTCTTCTCTCTGCCCACCCGTCCCATGCCCGCAACCAGCACGTTTGGGGGAGGGGGAGGGGGGAGGGTCCCACCCACGGCAGCTGGAATTTAAGTGTCATTTTAAATGTTCCCGTTCCGAGTTCGGATTCAGAGCTTACTTATGTCAGGGTGACATGGTACAGAGTTTGGCTGGGTTCCTGAGTGTTTCTTCTTTCACGGACAAATGCTCAGGAAGGGCGCCCTGCTGTGATGGACATTGGGGTATGCCACCCTGTCCCCAGGGCCGGTGGGACGGGAAGTTGTCGAGCAGACTTCAGCCGCCTCCCTTTCTGTTCTCCGTGGCTCGCAGGGCCCATGGCAGCGAGAGGGACTGGTGGACACGGCGGGCAGGGGACCCCGGAGGCGCGGTGGCACATTTCCTAACACTGGCCGAGCCCGCGCTTTCCCTTGAGGTGCGCCGGCATCACGGCCGCCCCGCAGGGTTCTCAGAGCTTGTGGTCTGCATAGCCCCTGAGGGGCTCACCAGCCGGGATGTCCCCGAGGAGAGCGTGTGGGTGAGCCCAGACTCCAGATGGAGCAGCCCCGCTTTCTCTGTTCATTTGTTTCCACTTCTCGGCTGGATTCTTTTGGAGAAAACAATCTGATTCTGAGGCTAAAGATGTGCAGAAAACCCCACTTTAGATTTTAGATGGCTGCTGTATACTTACTGTGCTAAAATAAACACTGTCTGCTGCGTGTCAACTGCACACACACCAAGTGACTGATCATCCTCTGACAGCTGTGGGCCTCGAGGGGGTGTCCAGCCGCGGTTGCAGGGCTGTCAGAGCATTGAGGTGGCCTCGGGGCACTTTGCCCAAGAAGTGAGTTTTGAGTTGAAGAACCCCAAACTTGAAAGCCATACGAACCTAAAGTATTATCGTAGGCCATGACAGAGAAATACACACACGGGCACATTCAACCGTACTATCCTCTTTAAAAGTACCCATCACAGGTGGGCTTTGTGGGCAACACAAATCGAAAACAGTTTTGGTCTCTGCCCTTGAAGAAACATTGAATAATATTCTATTCTTTAAAATGTTCTAATCTCCTATAATAGCATGCCCTGGATGCATCTGAAAAGTAAGTTGTCGCCAACAGTTATCATACAATAACATTCTTTCTGAGGGTTTCCCTCCCTCTGCCGTGCATTTTGTGACGGGTGTGGGCGACACCCCGGCCTCCTGTCCCCCAGCAGCAGAGTCTGGGCCGCCCGTCAGGCCGAGGCCGCTCGTCTGGGTCGGCAGTGCTGGGGAGCGGCCCCCGGCCCGTGAGTGGCCGGTCTGCAAACCCCGGCCCGCTCAGCCCTGCTGGGGCAGCTCTTGGGGCATCTTCGGCCCCGGCTCCCGTGGGCAGGGCTTTGAGGCCCCCTTACTGCCCCGCACCCCCGTCCAGCTCTCCGTGAACCCCTGGTTCAAGGAAGACACACAGGCATGAAAGCCGGGGGCACAGAGCCCCTCACTGTTGGCACAAATGCACAGCAGGCAGCAGAGTGGGCGCAGACAGCACAGCCTCAGCCCAGGCCTGCCGGTCGGCCGGTCCCGGCAGCACTGTGCCCACTCTCGGAGGCTGAGGACTGCACGTCCCACTTCAGAGTGTAATCGGAGTGACTCTGGGGTCCCGGGTGTGTGGGGCTGGGCTGTGCGGGGGCCGCGCTCACCGCAAGGCTCTTGTTCCTTCTGCAAGGACACCTCAGCCGGACGCCCTGCCGGATGCCATCCACAGCGTGAGATTCCAGGATGAGAAGAGGTTCGGGGGTGTCTGGGCGCCTCCCTGGCCCGCGGGGAGCTGAGGACCCGGGGGGGCAAGAACTGATCCAGGCGCAGGGTCCTCTCCTGACCTGAGAGCTTATTCCGCACCATGGACCACGAGTTGGGGGGACCCTGGGGTGCTCACTGGGCAGCTCTCGGCCTCTGATCTCACTGGTCACTTCAGCAGGATCCTCCGGAGCCGGAGGCCTGAGCTGACCCTCTGGTGGGGGTGAGGCCAGCCGATAGAGTGTTCCGCCCATCCCGCCCCGGTCCGCCAGCCGCCCCCGTCTCTGGGGCTGAGATTAAAGACTCTGCCGTCAGGCTCTCCCTGTCGCCGGCCTTGTGTCTCATTACAAACCTAGCATGTTCGCTTAGGGAAACGAGGGTGTGGGGAGCACAGCAGGAAGGAGGAAACTCCTGTAATCCTGACACGGAAATTTCTTAACATTTCAGCTCATTTCCTACCCCATGTGCACACCTGCACGTGCACACGGCAGGCCCACACACGCGAGCACACTTGTGTTCTGTGGCCAAATGGGCTGAATTCAAGCCTCAGAGGAAAGTGCACTTTCTCTGCTCCGTTCTGCAGTTTGAAGATGGGGCGATCAGAACGGCAATGGCGCCAGGGCGCTGTTGAGAATGTGGGAGAGAAAAGCAGCGAGAAGCGGGCGCCCGGGCTGCCTGCTTCCATGGTGAATGCTGCACCCACACCTGCGGGACCGCACAGGGACCGCCTGCCCCGGCTCTGGATTTGAAGGTCGCCCAGACGGCTGCCCTGAAGTGTATCTCTTCCTAATCTTCTGTGTGATTAGAGCTTGGGGGCTTCCCTGAAAGCCCCCCTCAGGGACAGCGTGGGTGTCTCTGGCCACTCCCGAGGGCGCATGGGCAGGGACACCCGAGGTTGTCCATCCGGCCCAGTGGCCTCAGCGAGAAGTGGACTTCAGGCCGGGTTTCAGGGTGTGGTCTTGCTCCGACACCAGGGCCTTCAGCTGGGGGGATGTGCACTGGCCCGGTCCTCCTCTGTCCAGGGGGAGGACAGCCTGCATCACGTCTGCACTCTCTCGGCCCCGTCCACCCACTCCTGTCCCCTTCTCACCAGAACCACAACTGTGTGCACGGGCCACCAGCTTGCCACACCTGGCCATGCTGGTGATGAGCACGAGGCTGGGCTTGGTGGCCCTGAGCAGGAGGCGTGAGGGTCTCCCTCTGACAGCCAGGCTGCTGGAGAGGTCCCCGGGGACCCCAGCCGGGGTGCTGGTCAGGGCGCTCGGGGGGCTCTGAGTCAGCAGACCAGGCCCCTCGGGCTTGAGGTCCGGGCAGCACACACTTGGATGGAACCCGAGTTCTCCACATGTCACCTCCTCCTGCCCAGCCACCAGCGCAGCGTCCCTGTCCCTGGAAGAAGAGCAGGAATGGTTACCCAGTGAGGACTCGCCTAAACCCCTTGGCTGCGCACGGGGGTAGACACTAGGCCCTCCCCTGCCAACCTGACCCCCCCAAATGCACTTGCCCCTCGTTTCAGCTGCTCATCCTTCACCGCCTCCGTGGGCCGCAGTCCCACAAGGAGAGGAGGGCGTGGCCAGGTCCTGCGGAGACTTTGGGCGAGGGGCTTGGGATGCAGCCGTGGGCCCTGGAACAGAGCAGCTGTGTGAGCTTGTGTTTCCCGAGGTCCTCATCGGGAACACAACTGACAAAGCAGCTGCTCCTGGTCTGCTTCAGAAACTGAGTTTGGAGGGTTCCTCCTCGTCAACGTGCATGTGTGAGGCTGTGCGATATGTGAGTGTGTGTGCATGCGCACGGGGCACTGTGTGCCTGTCACCTCTGAGCTGGGACCTCTCCACAAAGGACCATCCAGGTGACTCTCAGAAAGGCACACGTCAGGCCAGTCTCCGCCCTGCATCCCACGGGCTCTGCTGGGAAATCGGACCAGGGAACACACGCGCCACATCTGTAATCCCCCGTAATCACTGCAGACTTGGTTTGGGGCCAAACTTGGACTTTTTTGATGTTTTGTGTTTGTTCATTCTAAGCAAATCACGAGGCTCTGCTTTGAAGAGAAAAGGATTAAAAGGCCATTAAGAGGCCTCTTTAACATTAGATAACTTTAATATTTCAAGGAGGTAAATGCAAAGAAATTGGAATCAGACGTGAGGCTCCCATCAGATCTACCTTAAACATTCAAGGGCTGAGCACGTGGTCCAAAACGTGCCGAGGTTCCGAGCCCCCCAAGTGAGCCCGTCCTATGTCCTCTGTCATCAGGAGGAGATACATGTTCTCGACAGGTCCACCCAGGTTTTCGATGTGACTCTGGGGACAGCAAAGCCACATGACGTCTCTCCCGGAACAGCCCTCCTGGTGGCACCGGCAGCAGCCACGTGAAGGACGGACTTTCTTCCGACTGAAGTTCATCCCACGGGATGCGATGCTCTCCCTCCCTCATGGAAGCCGAATTTTCAGTTATGTTGCAAATTGAACAATTTTTCTTTGAGTGAACCTACTTTGCAGTATTATTGTTCAGTCATTAAAAAAAAATGTTAAAAATCTTAGGTGGGGGCCTTCCCTGGTGGTGCAGTGGTTAAGAATCCGCCTGCCAGTGCAGGGGACACGGGTTCAAACCCTGGTCCGGGAAGATCCCACATGCTGTGGAGCAACTAAGCCCGTGAGCCACAACTACTGAGCCTGTGCTCTAGAGCCCGTGAGACACAAGTACTGAGCCCTCGTGCCACAACTACTGAAGCCAGTGTGCCCAGAGCCCGTGCTCTGCAACAAGAGAAACCACCGCAATGAGAAGCCCCTGCACTGCAACGAAGAGTAGCCCCCGCTCACCGCAACTAGAGAAAGCCCGCGCGCAGCAACGAAGACCCAATGCAGTCAAAACTAAATAAATAAAAGAGATAAATTTTAAAAAATTATTTAAAAAATTCTTAGGTGGGAAGGAGAGCATCTCTGACAATAAGTAGCCCATGTTCCATGGTGCATCCAGTCTTCGTGGCCACAGTCAGCGTTCCTCACTGTGGCCCACTCAGAACACCTGGGTCTTTGTCAGACTGTGGGATCTCAGCTACCTGCCCACTCCTCACCTGCTGTCAGAGTCTCGGGGGCTGGGGTCCAGAAATGGCATTTTTAACACGTCTCCTAGGTGATGGACCCAGTAACATTTAAGAACCGTTGCCCTAATGGGTGTTTTCTTAGGGTTAACTCTTCCTGAGGAAGGAAGGAAGTTTGAGGTCCAAGATATCTTTGAGTCCTTGAGAATTATCACAGATTCTTTCATTCAAAAAATATGTACTCCTGTGCCAGAGGCTGGTGGGTGACTTCTAATATGACCTGGATGGGTCTCCCTCTCGGATAAGCCCCTCCACTTGGGTGAGGGCGGAACCTGCAGACACGACACGTGACAGACGTGACTCCCGTGATTAGGTCCTCAGTCAGGAGACTCAGTCCACAGGGCAATCTCGTGGGGGGCTGACCTGATCAGACAGCCCCTTAAGGGAGGATCTGGAGGTCAGAGTGCAGAATGCTGGGAAGACCTACCCCACTGGCCTGGAAGGAAGCCCAGGTCCCTGTGTGAACCCCACACAGGGAGTGTGCAACCCCAAGACGTGAGAACCAGCCAGAAAAAGACCCAGATTCTGCCAGCTCCTGAGGGGTGTGGACCAGAATCTCCATCCTCCGAGGACACCTGAGCCCGGCGACCCCTTGACCTCATCCTGCTGAGACCGGGTTGGAGGACCTGACCTCAGCAGCCTCCTGATCACAGAAACCATGAGATGCTGCTGGCGTTCATTACACGGGGCAGGTAACTCGAGCTCAGGCTCCAGGTGAGGAGCCAGAAGCCTGCGTCCTCATGGGGCTTGCAATCTAGCAGGAAGACACAGCAGAAAAGATGCCACGGTGGCTTTTAAAAAGGTTATGAAGAAAATAAACTCAGGTAAAAATACAGGGAGTAGCCGGGGTGCAGGTGACCATGTGAGATTCGGAGACGAGAAAGTGCCTGGAATGGTGACACCTGGTGGGGACACAGGATGAGGGCATGTGCCTGGCGGGGCCGTGACAGGGGCGTGAGGGCGTGGGTGGGAGCGCAGGCTGGCCCCTGGCCCGGGCTGCAGGAGGCCACCGTGCAGGCTGCACCCTCTCTGGTTCACTTGGCCCCAGGGCTTTAAGCGTCTAAGAGTGGTGACTTACAGATTGCCCGCGTCTGTCACGTTTAGTGCTCAGAAGGGCCTGGTGTTCGTGAGGAAACATACAGGCTGTTCCCGGGAAGGTTTCACTCTGTCTCGCCCTTGCCTGTTTCCTCATCCGTCAGACGAGGGGTCTCAGCAGTTCCAAGGCCCCTTGCTCTCCCCAGATGCTGTGGTTTGAGTGCCGCCTGCAAACCAGGAACACAGCCTCCCGGACGGAGGGGCCCAGGGCGACACCAAACTTTCCCAGGGCAGGTGCCGGCCTCTCCTTCGTCTTTGCCTCTGCTTGCCCGCGAGGACGTGTGTCCCTTGGAGCCCTGCCTGAAGGACAGCGTGGACCCGGAGGGGCCCTGAGGCCTTCCTGTCCTCCTGTCTTGGCTCCGGGAACCTGGAGACAGTGACGTGGGCTGGGTCGAGCCATGGGCACCAGGGCCCCTGCAGCTGCCCAAGGGTCCCCCAGCTCTGCTGCCTGGGCAAGGCCAAGGCCCTGGGGCTCCATTTCCTGGGTCCTTGTGTATCCTCACGAGAAGCAGGGAGTATGGGGCCCGGACACAGCACCTGTCCCTTGGGGCCAGCAGGCGGAGGGGCCCGGGGCTGGATGGGCATGTGGACGTGCAGCCCTCGGACGGGACCTAGCATCGGGGCATCCATTTCCTCCACCGACAGAAAGGAAAGTGAAGGGCCGGCCTCACGCTATGTCCTGGCCAGAAGCAGTTGGAAGTTTTAAACTCTGGGTTTAACCTGCACATGCCAGGCCGGCTCCATCACTCCCTTCCCTGCCCCCATTCCAGAGACCCAGTCCCCTCAGTTCTCTAGATGTAACTAGATAACACAGGTCCTGCTGGGGTGGGGAAGCCTGACCCAAGGTGACCAGAGTCCTGATGAGGTCCAGAGGGATGCCTGCAGAGGTGCAGAGAGGCAGGTCCCACCCCCGTGTCCTGGGACGGGGCCCCGCTGCTGCACCCGCTCTCACACTGGGAAGGAGAGGGCCCCCCGCTGAAGGGGAGCCGGGCAGCCTGACCCCCCCTCCGTCGGCTCCACGTTGAACTGCCGTCCACACCCTTCGGCACGTGGTCCCTGGTCTGCCCTCGTGACGATTCTAGATCTCTTTCTTCTTCTCCACCTGCCAACATCTTACATCCTCAGAGCCTCGTCCGCTCATTTGTGAATCTGCCCCAAACCCTGCAGGCAGGTATCTCTTCTTTGGCTCCCACCATGACGTGGGCTCTCACCTTCAGGCTGGAGTCTAGTCTAGTCGTTACAAGCGTCCTCACCCCTCGCTCCAAGCCCTATCGTCCCACAAACGCACGGGCCTTCCGGGCACTGGTAGGTATGCTGGTGCCGCCCCGGCTCCAGCTCCGACGGCCTAGCTGGGCTGCTCGTTTGCATGCCTGGCGGGGCCTACGGAGCCAGAGAGCAGCCATCGGGAGGTCTGGGATGGGCCTGGAGGGCGAGCCCCCGGGACCAGGGCCGTCACCTCTCAGAGGGACTTCACCCCGAGCCCTGTGGGGGCGGCAGGCTCTGGACTTGCACCGCTGTCGTCTAAGCCCCCGAGACCTCAGGCAAGTCGCCTCCCCTGTGAGTTTGCCCAGCTGCCCGTCGAAGTACCTCAAATGACCAACAAAGGAAACAACAGAAACGTCCCCTCCCGCGAGTCTGGAGGCTTCGCGTCCGAGATGCGGGTGTGGGTGGGCCCAGGAGGGTGCCCGGGCCATGCTCGGCCCTGCTAGGTTGGTGGCCACACCCTCCAGTGTCCACGGGGCGCGCTCCCTGTGTCTGCATAAGAACCCGGGTCGTGTCGGATTAGGGCCCTGACGGCCTTGTTCTGACATGATCCTTCAGACAGGCCCTGGGCCCAGGTAAGCCCACAGTGCCAGGAGCAGGCTGGGGTCAGAACTCCAGTGCTTCTTATCTGGAGGGACACAGTTCACCCCACAATGCCCTCCAGTCTTCAGTTTCTTCCTCCGAAAAGATAAATGGTAACTAACGCATAAGACGGTTCCAAGCATTTCTTGAGATAGTGGATATAAACTCTCTAATTCTGTTCTGAACCCAGGAATATAAGTGATTCTCTCAGAGAAGTACTCAGGTCTGGAAGGTGGTCATTGCCACAGAGACTCTGAGGCCACATGGCTGGGTTTCTGCCGCGAAGATCCAGAGCTTTAGGCCACACGCCTGATTGAGCCAAGAGCAGAAGGAACTCGAAGGAAACGTTTTAATCTGAGGTCCGATAACTGGACTCGCAATTTCCTCCTCAGGGGCTTAAGAAATTCTTGACAACATGGTTATTGCCAGACAGTACAGTCGTGGAAATAAAAATGCAATCAGGGGCTAGGACTTGTATATAAAGATAAACAGATTGGCGGGAACATATGTGTCATCACGCTGAAATGAATCTATTGAAAAACGAGAGGCCTGCGAGGAGACGAGGAATGTAAATAGACCTTGTTTTATAAATGACACATTAAAGGTCCTTCAAATAGAGCTCACGGGCCGCCTGCGTGGGAACTTTTCCCAGGGGTCTTTCCAGTCCTGTTGAGATCAGGCCCCGGATATTTCCTGTTAAATAAAAACCCTGGGATGTGCAACAGATTTAGTTGAGCAAACAGAAGACATTGTTGAAGCTGATAACTGATTCCCGGGGGGCCGTGTCTCCGAGTGGATGGAATTTTGGATGGAGGAGCGCAGGCACAGCCAGGACGCATTGCTGCCAGAGGAGCACAGACTGCGCGATGGACCGTGATCTGCTTCTCCAGTCTCCCCAGTCGCCTCCCAGCAAAGCCCGGTGCCTTCTGAGCTTGTCTGATGGCAGTAACCTGGACAACCAGATACGCAGAGGGGCAAACGTGTTCTCACTACGCCTGTGGATGAATGCAGCAGCCTTGCTAGTCGCAAACAGATGTGTCCTAGTTAGGCCGGTGCAGATTCATCATCATACGGGCATGAGCTCCCCGAGTTTTATCCAAGAGCAGAAATGGACATGTTAATCCATCTTCATTTTCACATCTTATGTCTCTTGTGGTCAATGAAATGCGTTTTCCAGGTGACTGACTGGGGTTGGAAGTGTCAGCTGTGGAGCAGAGGGAATCCATCGTCCCTCTGCAATGCGTTCAAGATGTTACAGGAAATGAGTACATGCTGATTCGCCTACTCAAAACAACTGATACTCCACTTTATGCTTTAACCTAGGAACTGACTCCCAGACTTTCTGTGGAGCGCCATGTTATGTATCCCCAGAGAGAGAGAGAGCAGAACCCCCTACCCCCTGCCTTGAAATCCCTTTCTCTATGTGAAGCCAAGGCAGGTGTGCCTTTCCAGCTCACTCACGGTGGGCCACCTTTTGGTCCACGTTTTAGTCACAACTCACCCAGCAGGCTCTCAGAGTCCTTCCTAGCTCCCTGAGCTGTGGCGTGGAATGCACACTCTGCTCAGTGGGCCCTTATCCATGAATTTGGCCGGATCTAACTTTGTGTTTTTTCCACCATTATCCACATGTTCCCTGGATTTCTATCTGTATAATTAGAAAAATCAGGGAGGGAGGGAGGAGGGAAAGAGGAAGAGAAAGAGAGAGAGGGGTCATTGAGTGACGGGAGCCGTGGTGACTGGTGGCCAGGGTGCAGACCGCTCAGGCTCCTGAGGCCACAGCAAAGATGTGGAGCTTTATGCTGATAGTCCTGGAGTCACTGAAGTGTTTGACCAGGCGACTGACATTCGGAGGCTTGTGTGCCTGCTGTGTGGACAGACGGGGCTCATGGGTACAGAGCATGGGCACAGGTAGGAGCAGTTGGCTAAGATGTAGTCTCGACAGTCCTGTGGCTCAGGGCAATGTGGCAGTGAAGGTGTGAGCACTGGTTAAAGCCTGGATCAAGTTTCAAGGCCGAGCCAAGAGAGCATCCTAACTGATGGGGTGTGGGATATAAGACAAAGCAAGGAATCATGAGTAACTCTGAGATTCTTGACTTAAACAACGGGAAGGATGGAGCCGTCCACAGATGATGGTGCTGTCCATGGATGGTGGAGCCACAGATGATGGTGCTGTCCATGGATGAGGTGGGTTAAACCATGGGAGGAGCAGCATGGGGGTTGAGGAGGATCGCAGGTTAGGCCTGGGTGCCGATAGACCCACAGGGAGAAATATCCCTGGGCAACTGGGTGTGTCAAGAAAGTGGGAGGGAAGCTTGCTTCCCATCTGGTGCCTTTTGCATGTGGTGAAATTTTCTTATTCTGTGTTCATTATTACTTGCATAATTTTAAAAACTGAGAGTTGTAAGAAAACAGGGCTATCTAACCCACCGTTTGTTTTCTCGGTTGTACGATGAGTTCCTGGCACCCAGAGAACTTCATTGCGAGACCTACTGTGTGTGAATGCCTTAGCTCTGGTTGATTTCAGAGGAAACTTAAAAGGTAAACTAGTGACTATAGACCGAGAGTGGCTAGCGAGGTTGATTGGGGCTGGGAGTCAGCCTCAGAGTCAGAGAACCTCTGCGGGGCTCGGGAGGGGGGGCCCTGGGGAGCACCTAGACCTCGGGGAGGAGACCCCAGGATAATGGGGCAGAGGGACCCCTTGGTGCCCCCTGGATCCTTCGGGGGGGAGAGGCCATCACTCTGCTCCCTGGAGGTGAGGCCATGTGCGGACGTAAATGTGCCCACAGTGAATCAAGCTGGACGTCCAAGACTAAGGTCTGCAGGCGTCGTTTCTGGTGGGGCCCCTCCTTCCGGCTTGCAGAGGCCGCCTGCTGGCTGTATCCTCACGTGGCCTCTCCTCTGTGTGTGGAGAGAGAGCCTTGGTGGGGGGGAGCTCAGGGTCTCCCTTCTTCTCACAGGGACACCAGTCCTATTGGACCGGGGCCCCACCCTCATGACCTCACTTAACCTACTTACCTCCTGAAGACCCAGCTCCAAATACAGCCACGATGGGGGCGGGGCTTCAACGTGAGAATTTTGGGGACCCAGTTCAGCCCATAACAAAGGCGCTAGACGTGAGCAGGAGCCCTGCTGTGGTGCAGCGTCCGGAGCCCAAGGGCCTGGGTTTGACTGTGTGAACCAGGCAAAGTTTTCTCCACAAAAGGATAGCTCTGTCTTTCACCTCATCATGATTCTGTTTGGAGGACGAAATGAATTTCAATGCAGATAGGACGCTCAAAACCACTGCTAACGCCCACAGGCCGCTGGACAACAGCAGCGATAATCCAGCAGTACCGAGTGTGCAGTCGGCTGTGTGTGTCCGTCCTCTCCCCCCTCGCCCTACCTCCATCCTCCTCGGGTCACAGCCGTCCTGGTCACAGACACGACACAGCCAGGCCTCTGCTGAGCTGCAGGGGCGGGCAGTGCACACGGGAAGCATCGTTCAGACCAGGAAGCCTGGGGATGGGGACGGATGCTGGAGAGCTGAGGTGGGCAGAGTGGCCTTCCTTGCACTGGGAAGCTGGGGAAAGGGGACCCGGGTTCCCTCACAGGCATCCCTCTGGCTGGCGGGCCTGGCTGGGTCGGGGTTTGAGCTGGGCCTTCTCTCCCCAAATGGGGGTCTCTGGAGATCATCAGCCTTTAAAACTGGGGAAAAACAGGATCCACCTAGCTTTTCATTTTAGTTATTATAAACATATGACTGCCTTTCCTAATCTCTTCAGAAAACTGCTTTCCCCTTCCCACAGAGAGGGCTGGGGGTCGTGATCTTTGTGTGAAGAAGCAGGAGGAGGTGGTACACAGGGTCCCAGAGACCCCAGGGGAGAGCAGTGCTCGGCCAGCCCCACTCAGTCTGGGCAGTGTGATTTCACGGTGGTTCAGGCCTCTCTGTTGTAGGCACTGCTCCTGATTTTACCTGAAGGTTCTCTTTTACATCCAGAAAATATTAAACACTAAACGATTCACTGAGAAAACTGAACCATAATTACAGAATGAATCATATGCAATTTAATAAAGACTTAACTCAAATATTTATGAGAAAAGCTAAAAATATGCTGGTAGCTGCTGTGTGGTTCTGATATTCAGCCAGGAGGGCGAACGGAGAAATCTCCCCCCAACTCTCGCTTCTGTGTCTGCTGGGGGAGGGACCAGGGATCCCCAGGGTGCTGACCCGTCCCCCTCACAGGTCTGGGAAGATGCTCACACGACTCTCCAGCTCTCCAGCAGCAGCCGCGCGAAGTTCAGACCAAGAGGTGCCTGCCATTCAACATACTGCATCTCTCTATCTCGGTCCTTCCGTCTCTGCATTAAACAGGGAGCAGTTTCTCTTTACGAAAAGTCTGTTTCAGAATGATTCCTTCTATGTGCACAGTGAGACGAGATTTTATGGTTTTCCTGGATTCTGACAGAAAGATAAATGATACTTGAAACAGCCTGGATTCTGGAAAATGCAGAGAACTACACTAGGAGCCTCTTCAGGGCTAATCCCAAGCCAGGTGCTGGACAATTGGGCAAAAATGTGGCCAGAGAGGTGAGCTGTCTGTGACTCCTGGGTCACTGCTCACAAAGGCCACCCGCCCTCTAAAGGCGACACGGTGCCTCTGCTCGGCTCCAAAGCAGAATTCCACAGATGGGCGGCTCCCGCGACAGACAATATTCCCCCCACATCCTGGAGGCGGGATGTCCAAGACGTCCAAGACTAAGGTCCGCAGGGGTGGTTTCTGGTGGGGCCCTTCCTTCCGGCTTGCAGAGGCCGCCTGCTGGCTGTGTCCTCACGTGGCCTCTCCTCTGTGTGTGGAGAGAGAGCCTTGGTGGGGGGGAGCTCAGGGTCTCCCCTCTTCTCACAGGGACACCAGTCCTATTGGACCGGGGCCCCACCCTCATGACCTCACTTAACCTACTTACCTCCTGAAGACCCAGCTCCAAATACAGCCACGATGGGGGCGAGACTGTAACATGTGAATTCTGGGGGCCCAGTTCAGTGCATAACAAAGGCCTAGGCATGAGCAGGAGCCCTGCTGTGGTGCAGAGTCCTACCCTGTAGCTGTCTCCTTGGACTTCCCTCCCCACACCTGGGCCAAGGACTCCGTCCTTTACTGGGGTTACCCTCCTCGGGCTGTCCAGCCAACCAGCCCCCAGCCCCGCCCTGCCCTGCCAGCCGATCTCTGTGTGCCGAAGGCAAAGGAAGGCCCACAGAAGCGTCCTGAGTGCCGTCGCGTGGTCAGATGGGCTGCCCTCTGTCCTCACACGTGGGCGGCTGTGCTAACGAGGCTGCCTTAGGGGAAGGCCTGTCCCACCTGACTTTACACACGAGAGCCTTTCAGTGTCCAGTTCAGCTCTTCCTTCTGGCATTTTCTTCCTCGGAAAAGCGAAGAGGGTCTGATATTTGAGGAACAGCACCAGTATTTTGGGGAGAGGAAGAACGAATCTGTAGCCCTTTGGTAGATATAAATAAAGACCGTGTCCACAAATAAACCAGGCCAGTCACTGGGAAGGCCCAGACCTGCTCCAGAAGCAAATGAAATCTAAATAATTTGTCTCCACCACTTAGAAATTATGTTGGAGGGCAAAGAAGACTATTTTTTAAAATGCTCTCTCTCATGACTCAAAAATAAAACACAATTGTTGTTCAGTCTTAAGCATTCACACAAAATCACCTCTTCGGAGGAAAAAAAAAACAAAACTAAATGGTTTCAGCCAAAAAGTTTTCAGAAAGTTATGAGTCATGTATATCGGGTTATAATGAGAGTCTGTGAGTAAACTTGAGTGCAGCACAGTATTCTGTCTTGTGTGCGACGTCACACGTGCACAGAGAAGAGAGATTCTGTGAAACTGCTGCTCACTCAGGGCTTGTGTTTATCTTGGCCCGTGGTGCCTTCTGCTCCTGGCTTTACCAGCTCCTGCCTGTTGCCTGAAGACCCAGCTCCAAGTTCAGCTCCTTCAGGACCCTTTGCAGGTTCATCACCCTCACCCAGATCCGTTCATACCCACACGCCCTCAGCAACAGGCTGGTTTTTTACCGTATCATCTTGCAGCTGCTGACATATGGTCTTGTAAATATTTTCTCACACGTCCACAGGCATTCTGAGCTTTAATCAGACTCAGACTCATCCCTGGGGCCCTTGTGTCTTCCCCACAGTGCTGATGACGCTGCTCTGAAGACAAGCGCTCCCTATGCCTAAACCAACTGCCGGCGGTGTCCAGATGTGCCGCCAGCTCCCCAGGGCAGAGGGCAGGCACCGCTGCAGCTCCTGCGAGGTGAGAACAAGTAACAGTGGTGGCAACAATGTCCCAAGAGGGAAAACAGGGTTTTTCCAGCAGATCCCCCAGCGAACCCAGTGGACAGCACGATGGGACTGCGGTGGCTTCTGCAGGTGGGGCCAGGTTCGGTGATGCTGAGCGGCTGCCCAGAGAAGGGCGCTGTGGGTGTGAGCCCCCAGGCAAAGGTCAGGAGGTCCTGGGGCTTTGACGGGGGGCCGTAAAAGCCTAATTGTGAACTGTAATCAGAAGCCGAGGCGGGGGCCATGCCTCCTGCCCTGACACATGCCTCGTCCTTCCACTCTGGGTTCTGGTGAGCCCGGGCCAGACCCAGCCGACCTCTGGAGGGCAGGGAAACATAAGCTCAGCAGGGAGGAGGGAGGTGAGGGGCTGCTTCCTGTCCGAGACTTTGGGGGATCACATTTCATCTTCACAAGTGTGCTTCAGGGGGGTGCAGCCTCCTTACTTTATACGGGGGGAGACTGGTGTCACTTGCAGTGTCCAATCTGGAGGGCATTTTGCGTGGCTTCAAACTGCTGCCTGAAGCTGCCTGGAAGTGCTGTACGATCAGGCCTGCCCCTCACGATGATGTCCCTGGCCCCCGCTCTGCCCTAAGTCTCTGTGCTCTCCTCAGGGACCCAGGGGTGGACTGAGGGAGGCGTTTGGCCGATGGAAGCAGCTCCGGGATGGCATGGTTCGGATGCACACGGTGGGCCTCCAAGTCAGATGCCTGCCTCTCCTCCCCGTGCTGAGAGCCAGACCCAGATACCCTCACTCACATCTGGCCCCATTCCCGGCCCCCTAGCTGTTCCTGGCAGCCCACCAGATGGCTCAGCAGCACCCGCTCAGAAACCTAGATTTGGGGTTACATGGCAAGGCCCAGCGAAGAAGAAACACATCTTTATAATAAAAGCACAAAAGGTTTTCTGGCACATGACCTCTTCCTTAGATATTTATCAGGTATGTTAAAAGTTGGCTTGAAGCAACATGTGATTTACCAGGAGGCTTCCTTACAGCCGGAGGAAAGGAAGAGCTCGCAGGACGGGTCTGAGATGACTTTGCCCACAGCCCACGTTGCTGGCGAGCGAGCGGCCGAGCCCACCTCTCACACGTGCCCACGTCCGGGTTCACGCGTCCTCCCCAAGACGTCTGTTCAGCTTCAGAAGATGCCGGGGTCTGGTGCCTGCAATCTGCGTGGACTGCGGGCCCCGGGCCTGTCTCCAGTGTCAGGAAGTACGCTTGGCTGGAAGGGTGGAGGGCAGGGCTTTCTCCACGTGGAGAAGCTGAGCTGGCCAGGAGGACGTCAAGTGTCCTTAAGAGAAATAAATCCGCAGAAAGAAAAATTAAGTGCCCGTGTGAGTCAAACATGCTAACATGTAGTTGCACCATTAGGGTGGATTTCCGCATTTCCTCTCCTCTTCCCCCCCCACCCCAATCTATCTTTAGAGGAAGAGATGTTAGGCCTCTGCTGAGGATTAATTCAACACTGACTTTGGAAATGTTCTATGAAAACGCGGAGACTGGGAGTTGCCAAAGATGCTCAGCACATTTTCCTTGGGACCATGTTAGAACTTTAGGCTGAAGGAGGCACTGTGGCTGGTGCAGAAACGGTGGCCTCAGAGTGTTCCGTTACCCTGGTGCACACGTGGAGCAGGCTGCAGTGTGGACAGCAGGCCTGGAGGGCCGAGGGCCAGCGCCCCGGGCTCCACCCCCAAGCTCAGCTCTGTGGACACAGGGAGCCCCCGGTGTACAATGAGCTCTCATGAATCCTGTCTTTCTCCTCCTAAATCCCCCTCCATCTCGCAAAGCAAACTTTCTTTAAGAGATGTCAAAAGCTGTACACGTCCCAGGTGGGCCAAAGAAGAGGCAACATTGGCATAAAACGAGCCAAGAATTTTCATTTGTTGATGAAAGGCAAGATTACGCACCTGGCCCTTGCCGTGCAGCTGAGCCAGCGAAGAGCTGGTTTTCTCCGGCCTTTTCTAAATACATTTGCTGTGCTGGGCTTGAACAGAAACGCTATTCACATCTGGCTGAGCAGACCTCATTTCCACTTTCTCTGGATGTGCTCTGAGCCTGGGCTGCAGGCGATCCGGTCCCAGGGAGCCCTTGCCGACTCCAACCAGATTGCTAATATTTTAGAGAGAATAAACATCTTCTAAAGTCTTTTGTCGCCTACAGCCAAGACGTGCCCGGGAGCCTTCCGAGAGGATGTGAGAGGAAGGAAAGGCATCCACATGGAGGAGAGACCAGAGGAAGAGCCGAGCAGCTGCAGGAAGCATCAGGCTCAGGTCCCAGGGAAGGTGACATTCATTGCCAGGGGCTTACCCTGAGCTCAGCTGTAGCCCCACTTGGATGCTGCCCAGGGATGTTTGATGTAGCTCAGGGACCAGGTGAAAGGGCCCCGCCTCTGAGTTCAAGGACCAGCTCACAAGATTCCTGAAATTTAACCCTGGGCTCTGCAAGCTGGAGGGCTCCTTGGCATCCAAGTCATGAATGTGCTCCCCTTTAGAGGAGGAGGAGATTCAGCAGGAGCTCAGGGACGACCCTCCAGGCACCTGGCATTTGTATTCCAGTGTATCTGCAAGACTGATGCTGTAAAGAGAAAAAAGTGGGAAAAAACTGGTCAGACTGACACAAATTCTGTGGTACGGCAGAGAGAATGAATTTTGCCTGCATTTTCTCCCCTTTACAACAAACTCCCAATGTCCGGGGAAAACACTGGGGCTGTGATGCAATGCAACAGTCACAGGACAAGGAAGAGTCAGACACCTCCTTGGTTCTAAGAAATGGGCTGTCTTAGTCATTTTAGGCTGATAAAACAAAAATAACCATAGACAGGGAGCTTAAACAACAGACATTTATTTCTCGCAGTTCTGTAGGCTGGAAGTCCAAGATGCAGATGCCAGCAGATTCCATGTCGGGTGCGGCCTCCCTGCCTCCTGGGTCCCGGACAGCTGTTTTCTTGCAGTGTCCTCACATGAAGGAAGGGGTGAGGAGGCTCTTATAAGGGCACTAATCTCATTCATGGGGGCCCCACCCTCCTGACCTCATCACCCCCCAGAGGCCCCACCTCCTGACACCATCACATTGGGGGTTAGGGTTCAACATGTGAATTCTGGAGGGACTCAGACATTCAGTCCATAATGAGGCTGATGTGATATTCACGGTGGCACATTTCTCATGAGGCCTTTGGGGAAATGAATCCTTGGAGTAACATGGTGTGCTTGGCTTCATAATTTAAGATGAACAGTGACGACCTGGAGTGAAGTCCCTCCCAACCCCACAGCCTCCAGCCCACATCGGGGCTCAGAGGAACCCTCCCCTCCTGTGGCAGGAGGGACACAAAAGCCCATGAGACCCCAAGGCAATAGGATTCCAAACAGAAAAAGACAGGGAAGGGCCGGCATCCTTAAAGTCTTAAAAGTGCAGGGCCTGGGAGGAGAGAAGGGGCAAGTAGGCAAGTCAGAGGGCCCAGTGAGAGGGTGTGAGGCTGCAGACTCTGGGACCCGCCGCTCCAAGTGACACAGATGATTCAGTGCACGAGGGCCCGGCCTCAAGGCTACCTGCCCTTCCTCATGTCCCCAGCGAGACTTCATGAAACCTCGGGAATGCATTTGTAAGGACTGCAGGGCTCTGGGGGGAGCAAAGAACAGAGGCCGTCAGCACAGGTCGTGGCCTCTCCACGGTGACCTTGCGGGCATGGGCATCTGTTCACCTGCACCGTGGGTTCCCCGAGCATCCCATTCCCAGAGGGGCCCAGTGGCTCTGCATTACTGGACTAGAGCCACATTAGGTGTGTGTGACTTCAGCACAAGAGTCAGATCTGTTCATGCACACCTGGTCCACGCGTCCCCCTCTGCCTGGAACATCCTTCCTCACTTTATCCACCAAGAAACTCCTGCTCGTCCTGACGTATCCGCTCGGTGTCACCTCAGGCCACGTTCACCCCACACCCACGGGGGCTTGGATGCCCTCTTATAAGCACACACACAAACGTACAGGGCGTCTACTCCCGTACACCAGCTGGACATCTTCTGTCCTGGACGTCTTGGGTCCTAGAATTCCCTAAAACTTGGAGGTTGAGGTTGTATGTCTTTGTTAATGATCCACTTCTACCTTACTAATCCATCTTACAAACACTTTTTGAATGTCTGCAGCATGTGGTCCCAAGAGCTGGGACCATCAGGGACCCGCACAGGCAGAACCCCCTCTCAGCCCAGAGCTGACCTCCCTGTGCGTCCGCTGGGCCCCCCGGAGTGGGCGGGGCTTCTCAGGGGGCGTTCTGCACCGCAGTCCCCATGGGGATGCTTGTTCCAGACGAAGATGCCTTGCTCAGCCCAGATCGACTGAATCGGAGCCAACTCTGCGGATGGTTCCCAGGGCCCTGGAACGCTGGCCAGCCGTCCAGATGGACCGGACACAGGCTGAAAGCTGGGAGCTGCTCCTCTATGGGCTCAGAGGAAGGAAGGATACTAAGGAAAGATGCATTTTCATAAAATACCTTCTCCCAGAGGTGGGAGAGCATCACAGGAGTAACTGAAGACCGGAGGAGCAGACCGCTGTGTGTGGGGCTGTGGCAGGTGCCCGGGGGCAAGCAAGCCAGGAGAGCCACCGGCTTGAGTCCCAGAGTCTCGAGCCACATGAAACACTCGAGAGGAGCAATCACTGATTGCTCCCCCAAATCTGATGTACAGTTAGCTTGTTTTTTGGTTTCGAATGGGTAATATACATGCATAGTACAAATATTAAAGAGGCCCAGTGGAAATGACACTTTGTTCTTTAAGCCAATGATTTCTGGGGTTTCTGGTTACTAAGCAACCCACCCACCCTAACTAAAACTTCCCTTAACTGAAGCTCCTCTTTCCTCTGAGAGCATCCGCAAGATACACAGAGTGAACCAAGCCATTTCCAGGACGACGTGTACCGGATGCTACCGTCTGCTGAAAACTATGGCGAGTATTTGGGGGGAAACTGACCCACTGGGAGACGGGGCAGAGGGGGAACAAGGTGACCTGTCGCTGAGGACTGGCACTCATGCCAAACCCTGGGACTTTGAACTTTGTACCATGCAATCTGTAAAACACTCGAGCTGAAGCTAGAAAGTAATGATGTGTAGAGAAAGGACAGAGGCAGAACGGTGAACAGTGAGAATCAGCCTCCGCCAGTCCTTTGCCGCCTTAGAGATGCAGTACTGTGCGTGGTGCCCGCAGCCTCTCTCCACGCGGTGCACCCCAGGGTGGGCCTTCAACCTGGGCCTCAGCTGATGGAGAGGGAACCGACTCAGAGGAAGAAGCACCAGGCGGGGGACACCGTCTGTGCGGTGGGACAGACAGAGGAGCCGGCGGACAGGACAGTTCAAGTTCCCTACAGCGGCTGGACATAGGGTGTGGCGTGGGGCACCAGCCGGTGACCTTAAAGGGAAAAAAGTCAGGGGAAATACAGGGGCCAGTGAGCTTGATTCGTGGGTCCGGGAGGAGACGGCTGGTGCTGAGCTGACTCTGTCTTTAGAACATCAGGCATCAGCAGTCAAGATAATGAAGGAAATTTTCAAAGTTTCTGGAGGCAGGAATCTCAGATTCGATCCTGTGCCCTACAGAGCCAGGCAGGGAGACTGGGGGCAGGCGAACTGTCACATCTGCCCTCCACCTCAATCGGTTTTCCAGAGTGTTCACTGTCTACCCCTCCCAGCGGCGGTGACTGGCCACCCTCATCCTCCACGTGCTCCCTGCATGCACCCTGTCACTGTCTTTATCTTTTATCCCTCTTGATGGTGTACTGTTATCTCGGCTGGTTTTAACTGGCATTTCCCCGCTGGCGGATGGCATAGGACATCTTTCCTTGTGCTTATTTGCACTGGTCTATCATATCCTCTTTGGTGAAATATCAGCTCATGTCTTTTGCTTATCTCTTCACTGGATTTTTTAAATGGTTCTTTTGACAGTTCTTTGCATATTCTGGTTACAAGTCTTTTCATTTGTTGGATATGTGATTTGTAAATATTTTGGGGGGGTCGAGTTAACTCTTTTTCTCCATGATGAATTACCACCAGTGTGACATCCTATTCATTATACATTTCAGCAAACATTCACAGACTAAACAAAATTTCAGTTGATAAATGGACAGGAGTGATTGAAACTCTGTATGAATCGCACACGTACAACATGTGGCTGGCTGAAATTGTCTATCACGTAGCGTGTAGATACGAAAATCCTCATTCTGGCTGTTGAACTGCTCTCAGACAAGGCTTGGCTCCCCAGATTTTGGAGTAAACATGGGGCTTTCAGACAAGACACAGAGATTGCACTGGGACCAGAAATCCAAAGACTAAAGGGAAACTTGAATGAAAGGGCAGTGGTAAATTATGAGCATATACATAGAGTTCAAAGCGTGATGAACATGTATGCAACCAAGATCCAGATAAAGACACCCTCCCGGCCCCCAGCGAACCCTCCTGTCCTGCTCATTCCCTCCCCTGGGAGAGGACAGCATTCCAAAGTCTCTGGTCTGCACTGCCCTGTGCTTCTCTAAATATGACCTTATGCCACGCAGCTTAGTTTCATGGTCTTCACTTTTATACACTTAAAACCATGTATGTTAGTACTTAGATTGACTGTTCTTTGCTACTACAGCCAAACCTACTTATGAGTTATAAAATAATGCAGAAGTAATGCAGAGTGGGTGCAACCATCAATAATGAGCTAGTTGAAACTTCAATTCTCCTTTTCATCTGGTCAAGGCTTTCATTGCCTGTACCTCTGACAGGACCCATAGCGATCCTCCCTTGATGAAATCCTTTTATTCCCTGTCCTCCCTCTCGATCCTATTAAGAAGCAGGAAACATCAAAATGAGGAAAAAGCAAAGGATGCAGACAATTCATGGAGTGAGCTGTCCACTCTGACTTCTAAGGACTAGATTGTCTTATCTGCTCCATCTTTCCTTTGGAGGCGGGATCTCCCTTGGGGCAAGGGCCTCATGCAGTGCCAAAAAAATAGTGGTCCTTTTATTGTGTTTGTTTACGATGCTGTTAATAAAACTCTGTTCTGTCAGAGAGCCCTTCCTAAAGAACCACTTTCACTATGTGCCAGTTCTACAATTTTATTGTTGATGTCACTTCCACCTCAAGAACATAGAGTGACTGGGATGTTGAATTTCACAGGTCCACTGGGCTGGGCCATGGAGCCCAGGGCTTGGGCAAACAGCAATCTAGATGTTGTTGTGAAGCTATTGCTAGATGAGATTAACATTTAAATCAGTCGACTTTGAATAAAGCAGAGGACCTGCCATAATGTGGGTGGGCCGTGTCCAAGCAGTTGAAGACACTAAGAGAAAAGACTGAGGTCCCCAAGGAGGAAGGAATTCTCCTCCAGACTCAGCTGCAGCATCTGCTTTTCCTGGGTCTCTGCCTGCTGGTCTGCCCTGCGGAGTTCAGATGTGCCAACGCCCACGATCATGTCAGCCAATTCCTTCAAATCAATCAATCTCTCTCTCTCTCTCCCCCATATATATATGAGCATATGTATATGTTCCATTTCTCTGGAGAATCCCAATTAATACAGGCAGACCTCAGAGATAGGACAGGTTCAGTTCCAGACCACTGCGTTAAAGCAAATATCACAATAAAGCAAGTCACAAGAACTTTTTGGTTTCCCAGGTCATATAAAAGTTATGTTTACACTATACTGTATTCTACTATGTGTACAATAGCATTATGTATAAAAAACAATTTTTATACCTCAATATAAAAATACTTTATTGCTAAAAAATGCTAACCGTCATGTGAGCCTTCAGAGAGCCGGCATCTCTGTGCTGGGGGAGGGTCTGGCCTCGACGTTGAGGCTGCTGCCTGGTCAGACTCATGGTTGCTGAAGGCTGGGGCAGCCGCGGCAATTTTGTAAAGTAGGACAAGAGCGGAGTTTGCTACACAGATTGACCCTCCCTTTCTAGAACACTTAGGGGGCACTGTAGCGTTGTTACTGGGTCTGATTTCAATTTAGTCATGTCTCAGGGAACAGGGAGGCCCGGGAAGAGGGAGAGATGGGGGAACGGCTGGTCCGTGGAGCGACCAGAACACACACAGCATTGTTGATTATGTTCACCATCTTATATGGGCGCGGTGCACGGCGCCGCCCCAAAGCGATTACAATGGGAACATCAAGTATCACTGACCACGGATCACCATAACAAATACGATAATGAAAATGTTTGAAATAGCGCGAGAATTACCAAAATGTGACACAGAGATACAAAGTTAGCAAATGTGTTTGGAAAAATGGCCCCGATAGACTTGCTTGAGGCAAGGTTGCCACAAACCTCCAATTTGTAAAAATGCAGTATCTGCGAAGCACCATAAAGTAAGCACAATAAAACGAGGTCTGCCCGCACAGTGACTCTCTACTGTTTGCTACAAAAAAACAGAATTTTTTTCCTGAGATATAAGGCTCACCACAATTGGGTCTGACCTTGGACAAGGAACTTGATTTACCGCTAGCCTTGCATGAATTCTTCTATCTGGTCATGGAACCACGATCAGCTCATACTTTCATGAACCATTTTCCTGCTAATGGGAATGCCTCTCTTTTCTTATCTAAACACTAAAAATAGAGCTACAATATGATCCAGCAATCCCACTCCTGGGCATATATCCCAAAAAGACAAAATCTCTAATTCAAAAAGATACATGCACCCCAGTGTTCATAGCAGCACTATTCACAATAGCCAAGGCATGGAAGCAGCCTAAGTGTCCATCGACAGATGAGTGGATAAAGAAGATGTGGTACATATATACAATGGAATATTGCTCAGCCATAAAAAAGAATGAAATGATGCCATTTGCAGCAACATGGATGGACCTAGAGATTATCATACTAAGTGAAGTAAGTCAGACAAAGACAAATATCCCATGCTATCACTTATATGAGGAATCTAAAAAAAATGATACAAATGGTTTATTTACAAAACAGAATTAGACTCACAGACACAGAAAACAAACTCACAGTTACCAAAGGGGAACGTGTGGGGGGGATAAATTGGAGTCTGGGATTAACAGACACACACACACTACATATAAAATAGATACACACCAAGGACCTACTGTACAGCACAGGGAACTATATTCACTATCTTTTTTTTTTTTTTAAGATGTTGGGGGTAGGAGTTTATTAATTAATTAATTAATTTTTGCTGTGTTGGGTCTTCGTTTCTGTGCGAGGGCTTTCTCTAGTTGTGGCAAGTGGGGGCCACTCTTCATCGCGGTGAGCGGGCCTCTCACTGTCGCGGCCTCTCTTGTTGCGGAGCACAGGCTCCAGACACGCAGGCTCAGTAGTTGTGGCTCACGGGCCTAGTTGCTCCGCGGCATGTGGGATCCTCCCAGACCAGGGCTCAAACCCGTGTCCCCTGCATTGGCAGGCAGATTCTCAACCGCTGCGCCACCAGGGAAGCCCTCACTATCTTGTAATAACCTATAATGAAAAAGAATCTGAAAAAGAATATGTGTGTGTGTGTGTGTGTGTGTATATAAAACTGAATCACTTTGCTGTACACCTGAAACTAACACAACATTGTAAATCAACTCTATTTCAATAACAAATAAAGTTAAAAAAACATCCTCTGCACCCTTTAAAGTTAGTTCAAGTTCCATGCCCTCTGTGACTGTATCTAACTTAATCCACAACGGTACCTACCTTCCACTTCTCCCTTTTTTAAAAAAATAAATTTATTTATTTAATTTATTTATTTTTGGCTGTGTTGGGTCTTCGTTGCTGCACACGGGCTTTGTCTAGTTGTGGTGAGCCAGGGCTACTCTTTGTTGTGGTGCGCGGGCTTCTCACTGCGGTGGCTTCTCTTGTTGCAGACCACGGGCTCTAGGCATGCGGGCTTCAGTAGTTGTGGCTCACGGGCTCTAGAGCATAGGCTCAGTAGTTGTGGCTCACAGGCTTAGTTGCTCCACTGCATGCGGGATCTTCCTGGACCAGGGCTCGAACCCATGTCCCCTTCATTGACGGGTGGATTCTTAACCACTGCTCCACCAGGGAAGCCCCAGTCCTCCCTTTATAATCCAATAATCACTCCCAGAGAAACCTCATGTGTGCCTGGTAGGGACACGAAGACACAGTGTCTGTCATAGCCTCCCAGCATAGAAGAAAGCTTGTGCTATAACGAGGTGGGATGGAGTGACAGGGGGCAGGGGACAAAAAGATGAGCTGCTGGGGGGCAGGAGGGGTGTGAGGGGCTGGCCTTCGACCCAGGCCTGGAGAAGCAGGGGTCCAGCTGGGAACCAGAACAGCAGATGTGTTAGTCAGAGACATTCTGGGGAAATCCAGCTGGGTGTCAAGTTCGATGAGTGCCTAGACAACTCGGAAACACGCAAAGGACCTGATCTTCCACTTGGTCAGCCAAAGACACTTCTCCCAGGGACACGGACGCCTGAGGAGCTCAGACCAGGCTGACAGTGAGACCAGACAGGCCCACAAGAAGAACTGTTCCTTCGAGCAGGGATGTAGACAAGAAATGAGGGCCAGAAACTGAACCCTGGAGGGACATGTAAATTCTAGACGGATGCCCAACTGCAGATGCGATTGTATTTGTGACTGTCCGCAGCTGAACATCACTTGCACAGGCAGCTCTGAGCTGAAGGAACGTCATGCACTCCCGATGCCTGTGTGCTGAGCCCACGAGCAGGGGCCAGGTGTAGTGTGGACACTGCTGTCCCTGTCACAGCCAGCACCCAGCAGAGCAGTCACTGGTCCTGTGCAAGACTTAACAACCTGGGGAGCAGCTGCGCCCTGTCAGCCATCACGAGCTGGGACCCCTATTCTCCTTTCCTTTCCTCTCCCTACGAGAGACCAACTGACCTGTCATTTTATCCTCACAGTGTCTCAGTCAGTCTCTATTTTTAACCAGGTGCTTTTTATCCTGCCCCCGATTCTGTGGAAAGTTATTTAAAATCCTTTTTCCCCACTGACACTTGTGACCAGCAAGGTTGCCCTCTCATTTCCTTGTCTGAATCCTGTGCAGTGGGTGTCCTTGTCAAGGGATCCCGTGGGGTGGGGACAGCCCTGGTTAGGGACAGAGGCGATGACACTCTGGGACTACCCAGCATGCTGGACATGTGACATTCTCAGAGCAACCTGGTGGAGACACAAGTGTGTGTGTGTGTGTGTGTGTGTGCGTGTGCATGCAAGACACATATAGACACATATGCACTTTTGTGTGTCTATATGTGTGTCAGTGTCCATGCAGGCATGTGTGCATGCTTATGCACTTTTGTGTGTCTATGTGTGTGTGTGTGAGTGTGCATGTTTGTGTGTCTATATGTGTGTGTGTGTGCATGCAGGCATGTTTGCGTGTTTGCCCACTTTGTGTGTCTATATGTGTGTGCGCGTGTGTATGCGTGTGAGTGTGTAACTCTCTTATCTCTCGTTACCCTTGCATGGCTGAGCAGCCCAAGGCCAGCCTGACTGGTGCTTCCCTGTATAAAATCTCCTTTTCCTATGGCTGTCTGAGGGGCTGTGTCCTTGCTTGTCTGCTCTGCTGGCTCCTGGGGATATGCCTGAATTTTCAGACTATTTTCCTTTATTTTTTGAGCCCTTGGAGGTCCTTTCAATCTCAGAACGTGTTTGGGGGTTCCCAGGAGAGTGTGCCGAGAGCCTGTCACATTAGCGGTTTGGAGGGCTCCCTTTTGTCCACTCTGTTTCCTGGGAAGGATGCTCAGCGCCGAGGGGTGGGGGAGGGGGTGGGTGAGCCACTCTCTCTGCAGCTGGGCATTTGTCTCCATTTCTTTATTTAAATTTAAAATGTACTTAAAATTAAATTTTATTTAAATGACAGAATCACTGCTTTCCTCAGCAACCCCATCCCAACACCCTGGTTTCTAAGGAAACTTTGAAGACCCCAGCATCCCCCCCTTCTCCTTCCTGCCCACCCACTGCCCACAGTGTGGTCCCAAGAGCACCCCTCCACCCCACACTCCCCTCAACAGGTCGGGGTGGGGCACAGCTGGAGGGAAACCAAGAAGGAAGTTACCTCTGCTGCTACTTTTACAGAAGTATCTTTGGTGGCGACAATCTTCTTGTCCCTCTGACTGTGAAGGACCTAGTTTTGTGTCTGTCTGTAAATATATTAGCAAGCAAGTCAGACTTGGGTAGATCAATTCCTGCCGTTTGGGCAGCAGGATGCCTGCTGTGATTGCACCGAAGGGACTTTGGGCAAGGAGTGCAGCAGTTAGAGGAGGAGGCCCTGGGGTCAGCCTGCCCGCTGTGGCGCCCTGCAGAGGCTGGGGCCCCCTCCTGCCTCCATCCTGCTCCCTTCTCTGACTTGGTCTGGGGGCTGGGGAAGTGGGAGCATCCTTTCAGCTCCTGGCCTCAGAGTGCCTGCCTTTCCCCAAATCTTGGTGGGCTGAGGTTCCCAGGAAGCCTCCTTCCTGGAGGAGCCCCACAGAATGTGCTCCCTGGTTGCTGTGGTGAAGGCAGGGTGGGCTCTCTATCGCGACTACCCCAGGTTCCCTCCCAGTTGGGGAGAGAGAGGAGGTTTGCCTCCCTAGCCAGCTCACCTCCTGGCCCCGGGATGGAGGGGACAGCGTTTGTTCTCAGGACCAGTTAGGAAGTCCCAGGTGGGTTCTGCCCTCAGCTCCCCCACTGCCATCCCCCGACCCACCTCCTGGGGGCCAGGCGAGGCTTCTGTGACCGGGCAGTGGGGCAAGAGCAGAGGTGGCCAGACTTCGCTGTGTGACCCTGCCCTCCATCCCCTGCTCTGGGCAGTGTCAGGAACACAGCAGTCCCCAAGCCCTGGTCCTGTTGCCTTGAGGTGGAATAGTTTTGCTCTTCTGCGGGAGAGGATGGGCTTCTTGGGCCTGTGAGTTTTCAGCTATGACCAGAGCTTTCTCTGCAGACTCCAGCCTCCTGAAGATCCCCTGGCCTTTCCCTCTGCCATCAGTCAGGTCATTTCCACATGGGCATTTGCCTTCCCACTTTTGCAATCTTCCCCCACATCGTCTCCTTTTCTGCTCTCTTTTCCCTTGTAAATTTGTGGCTTCAGAAACTCTACTGCCCTCTCTTTGGAGGGATTTCTGTAGAGAGCAAGGAAGTCCCGACCACAGTCGCTGAGTGAACTTGGGCTGAGGATTGGGCTGCTCTTTTGTTGGTTTCTTTTTTTTCTCTTTGCTCTACTGGGTATGTATTTCTCTTATTTTGACCAAAATTGATAAACCTAAATATAAAACAAACCCATCATTAGCTATTGCCATTGTTCCAACAGCAGAGAGCAGACACTCGATTTTATACATTTGGGCATCTCTGATGGGGATGGATCCTAAACCATTTGTAAGACTGTGTTGTGTCATGACTTAATTGGAAACATTTTTTCCTTTCATAATGGTAGAAAAAATAACAGCATGCTTCCTATTGACTGTGTTTTCTATGTTCCAATATTTTATAGGTGGAAAATAAATTAGGAATGTAAAAAAGTACTGAAGAGTTATAAAATAACCTGACAAATTCTTAAAATGACAAAATAATTCTACAAATAAAGGACTAGAAACAGCCCCTGATGATCCCCATCACCAACACTAAATAATAAACAAAAAAATAAAATTTGAGGACATTCTTTTTTGGCTAAGTCTTTTTAGGCATACTTTCATGCTGACCAGCATTCCAAATGATGTTCTTCAAAAGCTCAAGCACTTACAAACTCTCCCTTAATTAAACATTAAGTGGATGTTTAAGAGATTGTAATATTAATTGCATTGTCTGATTAAAGCAGATTTATTTAGTATCCTTGAACCTCCTTCTAGATAACAGATTCAATCTGAATAGTCAAGATTCTCTCCTAGTAAATCAAGATGTGTTTCCATGGAAATAGTTTCCATGGATATATATATATATATATATATATATATATATATGGAGAGAGAGAGAGAGAGAGAGAGAGAGGTCTCCTGTGAAACTGAATGATGCACATCTTCTTATGTTGAACATCTCATAACCAGGAACCCATGTCAAGCAGCTTACCATCTGTTTTCTTCTAGGAGTTTTAGGGTTTCAGGTTTTATCTTCAAATCTTTAATCCATTTGGAATTAATTTTTGTGGAAGGTGTAAGATAGGGGGCCAAAGTCATTCTTTTTCATGTGGCTGTCCAGCTTTCCCAACACCATTTGTTGAAGAGACTGTCTTTTCCCCATTGTGTATTTTTAGATCCTTTGTCATAAATTAATTGACCATATATGCATAGGTTTATTTCTGGGCTCTTTATTCTGTTCCATTAAACTACGTGTCTGTTTTTATGCAATACCATACTGTTTTAATTACTATAGGTTTGTAATATAATTTGGAATCAAGAAGTATGATGCCTCCAGCTTCATTCTTCTTTCTCAATATTGCTTTGGCTATTTGGGGTCTTTTATGGGTCTGTGCAGATTTTAGAATTGTTCTATTTCTGTGAAAAATACCATTGGAATTTGGATAGGGATTGCATTGAATCTGTACATTGCTTTGGATATTATGGATTTTTTAATAATATGAATTCTTCCAATCAATAAACATAAAATATCTTTCCACTTATTTGTGTTTTCTTCAATTTCTTTCATTAATGTCTTGTTTTCAACATATAGATCTTTCACCTCCTTGGTTAAGTCTATGTCTAAGTATTTTATTATTTTTGATACAATTGTAATGAGAATGTTTTCTTAATTCTCTTTGTGATAGTTTGGTATTAGTGTAAACAAAGGCAACAGGTTTTTGCATATTGATTTTGCATTCTGCAACTTTACTGAATCATTGATTAGTTCCAATAGCTTTTGATGGAATCTTTAGGGTTTTCTATATATAATATTATGTCATCCACAAATACTGGCAATTTACTTCTTCCTTTCCAATATGGATGACTTTTATTTCTTTTTCTTGCCTAATTGCTGTGGCTAAGACTTCCAGTACTGTGTTGAATAAAATTGGTGAGAGTAGACATCTTTGTCTTGTTCCTGATCTTAGAGGAAAAGCTTTTGGCTTTTCATCATTGAGTATGATATTAGCTGTGGGCTTGTCATATATGACCTTTATTATGTTGAGGTATGTTCCCTCTATACCTACTTTGTTGAGAGTTTTTATCATAAATGGGTGTTGAATTTTGTCAAAGCATTTTCTGCATCTATTGAGATGATCATATAATTTTTATCTTTCATTTTGTTAAAATGGTGTATCATGTTGATTGATTTAGGGATGTTGAACCATTTTTGCATCCCTGGAATAAATCCCACTTGATCATGATGTATGATCCTTTTAATGTATGGTTGAATTAGGTTTGCTAACATTTCGTTTTGGATTTTTGCATCTATGTTCATCAGGGATATTGGCCTGTAATTTCCTTTCCTGGTGGCGTCCTTGCCTCGTTTCATATGAAGGTGATGCTTGCCTGGTAAAATGAGTTTGGAAGTGTTCCCTCCTATTCTAATTTTTGGAAGAGTTTGATGAGGATTGGTATTAATTCTTCTCTGAACATTTGGTAGAATTCACCAATGAAGCCAGCTGGTCCTGGACTTTTGTTTGCTGGGAAGTTTTTATTTACTGATTAAATTCCCTTGCTAGTAAGATTTTCTGTTTCTTCATGATTCAGCTTTTGTAGGTTGTATGTTTCTAGGAATTTATCCATTTCTTCTAGGTTGTCCAATTTGGCATATAATTGGTCATAGTGATCTCTTATGACACTTCGTATTTCCGTGGTATCAGCTGTAACTTCTCTTTTATTTCTGATTTTATTTATTTGACTGCTCTCTCTTTCCTCTTGGTGGGTCTAGCTAAAGGTTTGTCAATTTAGTTTATCTTTTCAGAGAACCAGCTCTTAGTTTCATCGACCTTTTCTATTGTCTTTTTAGACTCTATTTCATTGGTTTCTACTCTTTGTTATTTCCTTCCTTCTACTAACTTTGGGTGGCTGCATTTTAATATTCAGCTTAGAGTAGGAGAGAGGAGGGTTTTAATGGAATACCATCCTGGCATGTGCACTAGGCTGAGCAAGGGTGAGGGGTTTCTGAAGGTAATTGAAAGTTTTCTTAATTGGAGTATCTTCGTACACTGCTTTCTGTTGGTATAGCTCACATCTGTGTGGTCCACAGGCCATGGAGTGCTCCTGGCAAGTCATATTTCCGTTGCCATTTAAAAACTTTTTCCTTCCCCCTAAAGGCAGGTCTCACAAAAAGAAAAGATGCCTCCATTGTGGTTAATAAGGAGGGAGACTCCAAAGGTAGTTTAGGTCATCTGAGTTGGGAGGAGTTTGGCTGCTATACATTTGACTAGCTCTGCATCTCTGCACTCTCACACGCCTGCCATCATTAGTCTTGGTAGTGATGGGCTCTTTAAATTATTATTACTTTAGCTCTGTAGCTGTTATATTCTATACATTTCATATACTAATAAATATGATTTCATGAATGAAAAGGCAAAAATCGCTTCTGGATGTTCTGGATACAAACAGGTTTCAAGGAGCCTGTGCTGGCTCTTGGCATCTGTGCCATGTTTGACCTGATGGAAGGTTGGTTCCTTAGACTGGGTTTGTCTCTGGCAGCAGAAATACATCCTTTCAGAATGATGCAGTCGTGTCCTGTCAACTTTAGAGGGAACACGCTCACCGTAAAAGTAGCAATTTTGTATTTGGCTTTCCGAAACAGAACTTTCTTTGAAAACGTTAAACCTTACCTTGGAAAACACTGCAGTGGGATTGAAGCATCACCAGTGAATAAAAACAAATGCAAAGTGCTTTTTTTACTTGTTTGGTGGTGGATCTGAAGCAATATGCCAAGCAGCGCCAGGCAGTGATGGCGTCTCTGTGGCTCGAAGGTGTGGACGGTGTGGAGAAGGATCCAGCACTGCGGGGTCAAAGCTGGGCTAGGGTCCTTCTCCCACCACTACTCCTGTAAACCTGGGCTGGCCCTGTAATCACCTGGGCCTTATTTTTATCATCTGTAATATATGGGCTTTGCTGACTTTCCATCGAGTTAATTAGATGACTTGTATCAAACACCCAGCACATTCCAATCTATTAAAAGTTTCCATAAAGTGCCTGAAAAGTGTTGTCATAATACATATCATAAGGCATCGTGAGACAGCAGAAGAAATTTGTCCACGTGATTTTATTGAGAACAGAGTCAGATTCAAGTTATCTGTTACTTAAATGTCTACAAATAGGGACAAGAGGCTTGGGTCAGGCTAAGGGTCCACCCAGTCTGTGCCTTGACAGAACCTAACCCGCTGATTTCGTCTCACGGTCACGGTGAAGGCCAGCTCCCTGAGCACTGTCTAACTGTGTCAGACCACAGTCAGCTCTGTCTGTCGGTGACCCCTTCCTTGGCACTCGGGTTTCTGGAGTTGGGGGCTTGGGCTAACAGCCCAGGACTGATGTGAGGGTCATGGGTTGAAGAGAGCAAACTTAAGGGAAGACACAGCTCATCCAGGTGAAGAGGCAAAGAAGAGGCCAGAGAGTTCAGAGACCACTGGAAACTGCCAATTCTCTTGTACAGAGGTAAACTCTGGGGGTAATTCTGAGAGTGGACAGGATACATAAGGACACAGAGGGGACAATTACCCAGAAGTTACCCAGGGGAAAGAGAGTGAACCTCAAAGACTCTTCTTGCCAGAGTTAAGCAGAAACTGGGAGAACATATTAATAAGTGATTGACGGTGATTGGTGGGTGGGGTGACATCCAGGGCACACACACTGGCCAGGGCTCGCTCATGCCCACTCAGCTGACCCTCTGGATGAATGACTCCCAGGTAAGTTCTGTGAGACACCGAACCAGCAGGGACATTTGGTTAAAGATCTTATGCTTTGCCTATTGAGGTGGGAAAATGAGCTGACAAAAATTTTCTGGCCAAACACGACTTAGCCAGAAATAATAATTAAATTATGTCATGCCTACAGCAAGAAAAAAAATCCTTTTGCAATTTTAGCATAGTAAAATAAATAAAAAAGTAAGCCAGTATGCCTTATACAGCATTTTGCTAATGGCCTAAGAGGGAAAGTCAGTTCAGAAATGTGAGGATGGCTGGAGTAGTGGGTCATTAGTTTCTCTTTATCATAAGGTTCATCAGTGACAAAAATTTAAATTCTGAATCCATAATCCACAGTTTAGAATGGGCCCTTATCTTCACATTTCCAAGAGAAGGGAACTTCTTCAACAGGCTTGTCTGTCCTGTAGGGACTGTTTGGAAAACACTGAGCTGATTATTTCCTGTCTTAATTTTGAACTAAGTGAATGTATTCTTTCTAACACTGCACCCATCTGGTATCCATGCCAGCAATAACTTTCTTGGAGACGTAAGAATGACAGACAGACATAACTATTTCCCAGTGTTTTTAATAAATGTATTATTTTTCTCCATAAAAAGGGAAACTGCTTGTCTCCCAACTCTACTTCCAGCTTCTCTCAGAAACTAGCACTTGGCATTCAGGACCCTGTGAGAACCTCCGGCCTGAACCGACAGTCTTTGGACAATACATTTTGTTTATCTTTCTGGACTCCCTGAGGTTTTGTGGTTAATACGTGAGAGATGTGTTGAGCTTCTTGAATAAAAAGCTAGAGAGCCACGGGAGTTTCTTTTGCCCCCTCCCCTGCTTCTCCCTACCTCAAAGGAGGTGCAGTAGAAAAGCCAGAATTGCAAGTTTTGGCATCTGGGGTCTGGTCCTGCCTTTGTTGCTCGTGTGCTCTGGCTAAGACATTTGCCCTCTTTTGTTTTGTTCTTCATCTTGAAGTTGTGAGGGTGAATGAATGAACATGCTTTCAATCTTTTGACTTCTATAGAAAAGTGCACAATAGCAAATAAGTATTTCAGCTATCGGCTTGTAGTTCTCTCAATAAAGTAGAAAGTAAAAACAAAATTTTTAGCAGCGAATGCTTTTAAAGGTTTCATATGCAAATTTTCCTCTTTGGATGATCTTAGAATTAGCAGTATGCGGTATTTACTTTGTATTTTTACCTCGATTTTTTATTAACGTTTCCCACCAGGATTCCTTAGTTCCTTCGCCATCTACAGCCGCTCTGCTCACCTGTTTCTCAGACCCAAGAGCAGTCCCGGTTTTATCATAATTTCCTTCTGAGCCCTCAAGCCAGGAGGAATGTGTTTAAGTATTTAATAGATTTTCTGGGCTCTGGAATTTGAAGGAGAATTCACAGAGCAGCCCTCTTTCAAGAGGAGATACTTTTCTTCCCCATCCTTCCATGGCTCTATGTGTGTCGTCTTCCTCCTGAAAATACCAAGATCTCTACTTCTCTTCCCCGTGTGGGACCCAGTGGTTGGAACAGCGCCGCCTTTGTCTCAACAGCCAGGCCCCAAATCTGCTGACACAGCCCTGCCCACCCCCCAACTCATTGCCAAAGCTTCGGATTAAACATGGGGTTAAAAAATCCGATTTGGATTTTCTGTTTTGTTCTTTTTCTCAGTGCCCCTGACAAGTCAATCGAAGCATTGTTCTTGAAAATCTTCACTCCTTTGGTTTTCTGTGTGAGCTAGAATTAGGGCTTTTTCCTGTAAAGCTGTAAGCCAAGGAGAAACTATTTCAGCAATGTTGTCTGCAATGGATACTGTCCAGAGTGCAAAATTCTCTTGGTTTCCCACCAGTCTCCACCGACGAGTCTGCAACCTCTACACCCCCTGTGCTTGCTTCATAAACACCTGAAATGCTTTAAAAGCAGCCACACTTGCCCCAGGTCACTGCTACGTGCAAGTCAGACCCAAGATCTCTAGGTCCCCTAAAAGCCCCCGAGAGGATTCACTTGCAAAAAAATGCTGTAGGTGCGCCACACTCCTTGAATCTTCTGGACGGTGTTGCGTGTTGTGCTGACAGCTGCCCTTACTGGAGAGCCAGCTAATCAATCAGCAAATTTGAGAGGCGACATTCTGGGCTGGACGAGGTAGCATTAGAGCCCAGAGTTCCAGGAGACCCAAGGATGGCTGGGGACTGACCTAGGCTTCGAGTTAACTCTGTGGGATGAACCGGCCACTAGAGCCGTTCTTGCGCGGACCGGGTCAGGGCCCTGGGATGGGAGGAGGGCGATGCGCATCTTGTGGTCGTGCTGGGAGCTCTCCCAGGGTGCGCGCGCGTTGGCGTGGGCACGCGTGTGCGTGTCCGCGTGTGTGCATTTGTGTGCGTGTGTGCACGCGTGTGCGTGTGTGTGCGCGCGTTTGCGCGCGTGCAGGGAAGGAGTCAGGCGCACGCACCACCCACGGGATACAGCACAGCCCTGGGGGCCCCTCTCCATCTCCTGCTGCCGCAGACCCGCGCTGGGGCGGCCCCTCGGCAGAGCCAGCGTCCGAGCCCAGCGAGCGGGGCGCGGCGGCGGCGGGCGCGGGGGGTGGGGCCGGGGGGCGGGAGGGAGGGAGGAGGGCGGGCGGGCGGGAGGAGGATCCGGGAAGCTCGGTAGTTATTTGACAGGAGCCAGGGAAGCCGCAGAGGACGCGGAGGACCGCCGGGTGCCGGGAGGGCAGCTGGTTGAGTGCGGGCCGCCCGGAGCGCTGGGGAAGAGGACCCCGAGCAGCCCCTCCGCCGGCTCCCCGGCCGCCGTGCCAGCGCGCAGGGCGCGGCCGCTGCTCCAAGCGCCGCCCTCGCCCTCCGGGGCCGAGAGCCCCGCCGGCCCTGCGCCCGGTCACCATGCTGCTCCCCCGGCTCTGCTGGCTGCCGCTGCTCGCGGGGCTGCTCCCGCAGGCGCCCGCGCAGAAGTTCTCGGCGCTCACGGTGAGTCCCGGCCCTCGGGGACCTGGCGGTAGCGCCGTGCCGTCTCCTGCCCGGGTCCAGCGGGGTCCCCGCGGTCCCCCGCCGGCCGAAGCGCCCAGGCACGGGGAGCAGGTGACCCTCGGGGAGGTGGCGCCTCCTTCCGCCCGCGCGGGCGAAACAGGTGGGGCCTGGGCGGGTCGGCGGCGTGCGCGCGCGGGGCTGTTGGGGTGCCCCCGGCACGGGTGACGGGCCGGGGGTGCGATCGGGGGTCCCGTGCCGCCCCAGCCACGGGGGGTGGGCAGGGCCGCGCGCGGAAACCAGGTCTCGGGACGAGGGCGCCGCCCGGCGGATTGTCCGAGGGCGGCCCCGGCGGGGCCTCGGCGCCCACTCGGCCCGGTGTGTCCCGGGCTCGGCTCTCGGCGGGCGGCGGCGCGGACCGCGTGGCTCTTGCCTGGCGAGGGGGCCCTGCTCATGGGCCCCGCAAGTTTCGCCTGACCCTCCCGGAGACCCTCCCTACGTGAACTTGGAGGAAGCAGATGACACGACAAGTGAACATTGTCTTCCTTCCTGCTTAGAGCAGGCAGAAATTGGGGGCCCCCGGGGGCTCCGTGTCCTGCGATCCCCGGCCCCGGGGCCCCCGCGCCGGGTGTACCGAGCGCCAGGGTCACCGCGCCGACCGTGGCGGCTTTTGCTTTCTTAGCTGCGACTTCTCGTCGGGGCCCGGCCGCCCGGAGCGCAGTGCCAAGCGCGGAGCTCCGCGCAGGGGCCGAGCCAAGCCGCCGGCCGCCGGCTGGTCCCTGGTGTCCCAGCCCCCGGCTTGGGCAGACCTCGTGGGCTTGCAGTGTTTGCAAACCCATAATTAATGCAATCTGCAGAAACGAAAACATTCCACTTAAATGTGTTTTTGAACAAGTGCTTGAGAAAACACGAAGGGAGAGAGAACACCTCTGGTGGGGAGATGCTTTTAAGTGGCTGGGGACTCGTCCTGAAGGCGTTTATTGTATCGAAAATACCGATGGGTGAGACGGGCTGCAGTCGGGTTCTGCTTTTCAGCAAAGCTCAAGCAGTCCCCGAGCCTCTTTTTTTTTTTTTTTTTTTTTTTCTCCTTTCGAGCAGTACCAGGAGGGAGTTAGTGAGTTCACGGTTCATACCTAAAATTCTTCTGGGGTCCCTGCCTTGTGTCTCACAAATGACTTGTAGATTAGAAACTGCTAACTGGAGCTTGAAGGAGGTTTTCACACGCTCAGCTTTCCCTGTAGAGCCTTTATCTCCGCAGAGGGGCGGTGGAACAAGACTTGCTCTATGTATCCGTGTGTCTATCCATCTATACACACATAGGCTCTTAGACGCCCTCCCCCGCCATAGCGCATCAAAGGCCGCAGAGAAACTGAGACCAAGTCTCAAAATGAGACCCCACGTTTCTTCCAGAGATGAAGCAGCAGGTTGTCTATGGTGGCCACAGATGTCCTGAAAGTGCCCAGAATAAACGTCATCTGGCTGCCCCCCTCAGGGAACCCCCTGGGTTGGAAAAGCAGAATAGGGCGTTAGTTATTGGAATAACTGAAATCTCTACAGGTTTTCTTCTCTTTTCTCCCCTCCACTCTTCTTAGTTAAGCATTTACTTTAAGCCCCTCGTCCTTTGCCTTCCCAAGGCTGCTCTCAGGAGTTCCCGGGTGGCAGTGATGCCAGCTACAGGTGGGCTTCTTGTGCGGAAATGGTACCTATGTGGCCCCCTTTGACTGTACTTCCTGAGGAAACTTTTTGCCTTAAAACTGCTTTTGCAAATAAAGCGCTGTGCTGCTTTTGCGCCCAGGAGAAAAGCTTAAAGCCACAACATATTTGGCAAACTCTCCCCCCTCCGCCACCATCTAAGACATGAAGAAGTTTTGCTGATGGGCCGTGAGGGAATGTCGGAGGTGCTGGATTTTCTGTGGTGCTCATATCTTTTCAGATCATTTCCCAGTATTTGGGGATCTCTTGTTTCCAGAGCAATGGCTTTCTCTCTGCAAGATTTACATCTGATCTTTAATAAATCAGAGAGACAGCGCCCGTCCCTGGGAGACTGGGAGTGATCACTAGGAGTCTTCTGGATGTGTGACCCGAGGCGAGTTACTTAGCTTTCTTAATTTTCAGTGTTCTTCTCTGTAAAGTGGGGATAAAGCAATACCCTCTGTTTAGCACGTTGCTGGGATTAAAGATAAGGCTTTTAGTGTACGTACCCGGCATGTGTCTGTTCTGTAATTCACCTTATTTCTGATGGCAGCCATGCTGTTGGTCCCGATGCCATAGTTTTCACCGGTGGCTGTGTCATTCAGGTGTGGGGACACTGGCCTCACGGTGGTTCTGTCTGTCAGGGATGTGTGTGTAGAGCACAGGGCTTTGCTCTGGGTGAGTATGAGCTTTACTGAGGTGGATGGTGTCTGCGTGGACGGGCAGGTGAGAAAACTGGCCTGTCTGCCCCCTTCTGTTCCACCCTTTCTTCTCACGTAGAGACAGGAAGATGCACTGCCCCTGGGGGGTTAGAAGCTTGGTGCTGGCTTCCCTGGATGACGCCTTTGTCTTCCTCTCCCTATAGTGAAAGGTCTTAGTTTGGGGGACAGTGTTGCCAGAATGTGTCAGTGGGTTTGATCACCTCTGCTACTTGCTGTTTAAGACTAAGAGAATCTGCTTTGCTTGATAATTGTGGGTTTTTTTCCCACCAAAGTTATTCTTCAGAAATGGCACCTTTGTGTGTTTTCCTAGGACTTTCTGAGGGTTTGCATAATCGCCTGGTCATCCATGAGCCCCATGTTGTTTTCAACCAGCAGATGGTGGTGTGAAGTGTATCAACACTTCCCGAATCTTGGGTCCCCCTCTATTTCTTTCTTCTTCTTCTGAGGCCGGATCATGTCCATTTTTCATGAGAATGGTTGACTTTTTAAAAAATTTCTGCTCATGGCTGAGACTAGGGAGTAACTGCCAGTATAAGTCGTCTGGTTACACAGCATTATATTCCTCAGAGGTGATCACAGTCTTACTCTGTCATGGATGCAGTTGTACGGATTTGGACAGACAGCCAGGAAACCCGGACCTGGGTGTTTCCTTCCGGGGTATGAGGCACAATACGCCCCGTGACCCCTTCCCCAGAGTGTTTGTGGGGGGGGGGCAAGTGGATTGATTTTAGAGCTGCCCACACTGAGAACGCAGAGGCCAACGGCCCCCCTTCTCATGTGGCTTCTGGCCACCCTGTCCACTACCTGAGCTTTCTTTGCTCCAAGGGCACTTTGTGTGTGTTTTCTCGTTGATCTCCCAGCAGCCTAACCAGCAAGGCTCTGCCGTATCCATATTCCAGAGGCCCTGTTGGAGCCCCGGACACTGCCCTGATCCAGATGCTTAGAAATTCAACCCGAGGCTGTTTTTCTTCCCTAGGCAGGGCGGAGGGCTTCCCTGCACTGTCTGCTGGGTCTCCTCTGAGAATGGTCCAGCTCGACCCTGCCCCCTCCCTCCCAGCCTGGCTGGCCTCCAGCACACGGTGAGGGCAAAGGACTTGTCGGTCGGGGAGACGTGTACCGACAGAGTTGAAGTGGCTGTTTTCCACCCCTGTGTGGATCTGTTTGCTTTGAAAGAGAAGGAAGGGGATGGGAAGGCAGGATTTGCTCACATATACATGTGACAATGTGTCATTGTTGGTACAAGAGGGTCTAATGATGATGATGCTGGGAGGTTGGCGTACCCCTCCAGCTCCAGGGCGACTGTGGACCGTCCTGCTTGATGCTGTTCTCACTCACTGCCCAGGCTCTCAGGGAATGATTATGTTTTCTTTCTTCTCCCACTGCAAATGCTCTGAGTATATTTGCTGCTCTGGGAGGGCTGCGTTTCATTCATCAGCAGAAGACGGACCACGGAGGTGGTTAAGGAAAAGGAAACTAAACATCATCAAAATTTTCCAACCTAGAAGCCCATTTACATGGCGACTACAAACCCAAACATCTGGAGGAGTAACTTTAATTTCGATTTGAAATCAAGACCATAAATAAAAGTATAAGCAACTTCAGGCTATAACAAGATTGTGCAGTAAATGGGCATTGATCTAACCAACACAGGTTGCAATGGTTCAGAACAGAGCAGATTTCTAAGTAATTCTATATCAAAATAAGCCTTCCTGAGAGCCTAGGAATTTAGAATGAGGCCGTTATTAAGATCGGCAGTGGAACACTGGCGTAGAGGGCAAGGGTAACGTTTCATATTTTTGAATTAAAAGGTATGTTATTCCACACATACAAGTCACAGACTCAGACTGATGAACTTCCAGGTAGACTTTGGAATTGGAGAAGAAAAATTAAGAAATAATTTTCTGAGTTCATTTATAGGAAACTAGAGCTGTCACCTTTACGTTTCCCCAGTTGATGGTGTTGGTCATGGCACAAGATCCCCCTATTAACGTTTGTACGTTTCTAGAGCTTAAATAACACTTAATATACTGAATATTTAACTGAAGCCCCAGAGAGGAAGGATTTCAGAAAATGAAATCTTAGTTTCATATAGGCTAAGAAGAAATTATTCTAAAAGTGATAATCATGGGCATTCTTATGTGGTTTTGTAGTCCCAGGCTGAAAATCAAAGAGCAGAGATTTGTAATAAGACACAAATAAGTAGAACCCAGTAAAATGGTAACTCACATTTATATTGTCATGGTTGAAAAACAAGAAATTATAACTGGAAACTTGTACTAGCTGTCCAGACTTTATCAGAATTTTCAACATGGAGGCCCTCTCAGAATGTCTAGTAACACTATAATTATATTCAGATTTTTATTATGTAGGGCATGATGTGGGATATTAACCAGCTAAACTGGCAGTTAAGGGAAGGTGAAATGTCAGTACAGTAAGTGAACTTTTTCTTCCTTCAACACATATCTTCCCTCTTTTTACTTTCTTCTTTTCCCTGGTCATCTTTTTTCTTTATTTTTTATGCCTCTGCCCAAATTACAATTAACTCCCTTTGCTTCTCCTACGACCATTAATGTTACTATTTCTATTTTAGCACTAGCTGAGATCCATAAGAGGTTTTCTAGTTTCTTCCCCTCATACTCTTTCCCCTAAAAGCATCTGTAGGCCCCCTCTGCCGCACTCTGTCCTGGTGGCTGCGGGGAGGCCCCTGCAGTCACTTTATCCCCAGCATCATGTTACCGGCCCTGTCCATCAGCAAGCCCACGCCGATGGCAGATTTTTAAAATGATTTTGTCGGGGGGGTAAGCCAACTCTTACCATTTGAGGTTGCTGGCAAAGAGTCTTCCAATAATAATGAAGTCCCAGAAAGCATGACGAGTTTAGATGCACACAGTCGTCTGTGGTGTGTTTGATCCCTGGTCCAGAACACTTTAGGATGCACGGCAGAATCTATTAGGCCCATTTCATTTGGGATGTTCTCACATCTGTTGGGTTTTAGTCACTGCTGAAAGAACAAGTTCATCACTTTGTTAGCCCCCAAATGCTCTAGTCTATAGGGTGATCTTGCCCAAGGTGGGTTGTTTTGCGTATTTATCTTTGTATCTTGTATCAAAGATACGTATCTTTGTATCAGAGTATCTTGATTATACTCTGTTCTGTACAGTCAAGGCTCCAGGAGCAAATGGGTCCAGCTTACCTAAGAGATGACAGCATGGCAGACACGAGATTTCCTTCTTGGGATTAAGAAAATCCATCTCATTTCCTGTGGCTTTGTCTGCCCTGGTCAGGTCTATCCCATACCAGCCCCCAGCGGACTGAAAAAGGCAGACCCTTCCCTAGCCCAGGCCACGGTGGCTCGCGAGGTGGGGCCTCGGGGCCTTGGAAGAAGGTGGAACTGGCTCTTGTCTGATCCAGACGTGAGTGCTGACGACTGCTGGGCAGTGGACCCCTTACTCCTGCCAGGGAGCCACATTTCTCCGTTTCAATGAAAAGTGCCTAAGAAATGTTTTTTTATTACTCTGAGGAATGATGAAAACTACATTGCCCAGTGGGAAGACCGTTGATTTTCATTTCTTAGGGCACCTTTTCAGTTGAGGACGGTGAGATTTGTGGTTACCATGGTTACCTCTGGCGTGGCTGACCAGTCTCAGGACAACTCTGAGCATGTCAGGTGGTGTCGCTCTGAGGCATAACTCACGACTGAACCCTAGTGTTGAGGTTTTTACATGGAATTGCTCTTTGCTCCCTTTCTTTGCTCATATCTAACCGCTTTTGGGGCCCGTCTTCATCTTCAGAAGAACCTACCGTAGACTTGCCTTTTCCTCCTTGTATCTGGTTAACTGTTTCTGGTTACTCACATAACTAACTCAGGCACAGGTTCATCTCTCTTCACATGAACTCCATCCACGTAATTGCACCTTCCTTGCGCTATGATAATTTTTCTTATAACGTTGAGAAAAACAGACAAATGCAAAGACACATCACAGAGCCGCTCTGGGTCACTTCCTCAGTTTCGGACGTCACTGGGGTCCTTCCCTACGTTACGTATCAGACTCACATAAAGAGACGTCATAAGATACAGTCACGCCATTGATAAGAAACACTCGTCAGTATGGAACAGAGTACAAAATAAAAATAAAATAATTCCGTTTACGCTTATCATTTTAAAAACAATTCAGGAGATCTGAATGAAGGTATCTAGCAGAATTCAGCGCATTGTCTGTTTTCAGTTGTCCATTAATTCATTCCGCAGAGGACTTGGGTCTGTGTCATCAAGAATTTAAAAAAGAAAAGGACATTTAAAATTAATTTAAAAACTTGACCTTTGAAAGACAGAAATGACTGTCCTGCAGTTTTGTGGTGGCTGCAGGCTTAAGACGGCCGAGTGAGTGGCATTTGGGAATTTCATGGCCAGTTTTGGGGCCAGGGTTCTGGGCAGCATGGCGCCCGGTGCCCTTCCTGTGACGCGACATCAGCTTTATACAGCAGGAGATACATGTGAAGGTTTCCCTCACTCCTTCTCAGAGATCAGCCACTTAAGTGTTTACTGCCCCTGTTTTAGGGGACTGTTACCTTCTTCACAGGGAAGTGGCCGAGTCAGGGGCAGACGGACGGAGCCCAGTCCCTGTCATGTCCACCACTGGTCAGGGCTCTGCTCTCAGGGCCAGGCCCGTCTGTGCCACAGGGGCAAGAGCTGTCGGCCAGGCCACTGTGGCTCTTGCGTTGCACGTGCTTGTGTCAGAGGAGGAGGAGAGGAAGGTCCCTTTCTCCCGTGGCACCAAACTGACCGTGACATCAGGGCCCTCGCCAAGGAAAGTCTAGGCCAGGGAGACCTTTGTCTTTGGTAAACAGATACGTGGAAAGTTTTAAACATTAAAAAGAGAGATAATGAGAAATTCTGGTGCCCTGCACTAATGCCGTTGACTATGGAATAAAATCTGTCATCAGGAGGGTTCTCCTTGGACCTGGGTACACTGGAGGACCTTGCTTATAATGCAGGCTGAGAATCATATAATCTTTAAAACTGTCGTCTACTGATGAATCAACAGTTCACATCATCTGCTTTCCTTGGGCCACGTATTTAGGTATTTAAGGAAGATCACTAGGTCTTTGTAGCCCAGATGCCCTCCGTGACTCTTCTGTATCTTCCTGTCCCGACCCTTTGCTCCCAGGCCCGGTTCTGTCTTCCCGTGTTGGAGGGACTTGGAAAGCGAGGTGCGTTACGGACATCCGTGCCCACCTGCTCCCACTTCCCACCCTCCCTCCTAAGGCGTCCCCGCAGGTTCCCCCTCTGCTTTCTGAACCAAGCTCCGCTCTGAGCTCTGGCTGGTCCACACCCTTTGACGAGCCCTCAGGACCAGACACAAGATCTCAACAGGGGAGCATGACCTTGCTTGATGACACTGGGGTGTGGTTGGCCCACTTGCCCAAGTCACACTCTGAATCTGAGGTTCCGTTAAGCCAATTTCCCCCGTCACTGTTTCTTTGAATGTTTTGAACCCGTAAGTGGTGTATACGTTATTCCTGTTAAAACTAGATTTGCATCCTGACCCCGTTACCAGGTTGGAACTAGCCCCTCAGGCTCCCGTAAATCTGCTAAGCACTCCTCCACTTTCCTGTAAATGGGTTGGCCTGGGGACATTGAGGGATGGGCTGGGACTCACTCCCAGGAGATGAGACCCAGGGCCTTTTCTCTCTGCTGCATGGATTCCCTGCACCAGGAAATATCCCCAGGGGATTTGGGTACGTGCCCCCGCCCCCCCCCTCCCCCAAAAAGAATCGGTGACTTAAAAATCATCAAACACTCACTTGGACTCCCAAGTACGCCTCCTGTGACTCTTACTGTGTCCCGGTATTGACGCTTTGTGAAGGAAGGTGTGGGGCCCGCTGCGAGCACTCAGGCAGCACTGGCCTCCACCCGCGCAGCACCGCGCAGGGCTGCCGTCTCCTGGGCACACGGACTCGGTCTCCCAGCACCGGCCTGAGAACGTCCCGCACGCGGACCGAAACTTCAGTGTAACGCAGTAAACTGTCTTTACAGCCTGCACTTTTCTCTCGTAAAGTAGAGAGCTGGTTTCCGGTGCTGGTAACAGCCCTGCCAAGCCGCCCTGCTCCTTTCGTGGGTGCGTGTGTTTTAAAGTTTTGCAAACACCTCAGGTAAGGAAAGTGAGTAACACCTCTGACCTGAACGTACACGTCGGCTAAGCTGTAGCTTTGCAGGATCCACACATGATGGGCTCGTGCTCATCAGGTCTTCATTCTTCAGAGGTTTATTTTTGGAGGGAGTTTCCAAAGCGAGATCTTTCTTTTCACTCGGAGATATAATCCAGGTGGAGTCACGAATCCCTTTCTCTGCGCCCGTGGCATCTCTCCGCCTTTTACACCCGGTTTGAGACGCAGGTGCGGCTCCAGGGGAAGCGCCTCTTCCTACTGTTCCCTCTGTGGCCACACGGGGGAGCCCGAGAGCAGCCTGCTCCGCCGAGGCGGGCGGGCAGGGGTCCGCTTGTGGGCTCGGGCTCCACCCCCCGCAAAGCTTCTGCCACTTGACGGCTTGGGTCGCCACTTAGCCTGGGTTCAGGCGCCACGTTCAACTTTCCAGTTTTAGAGGTTTGACTCATGATGCAGGGACACTAAATTAGGGAATTAACAACCAAGGGCCGTTTTTATTTGAGGTTTCCAGCCACTTTCTTTGGAAGTCTGGGATACGCAGGTTAAATTCAGGGCGATTACTCAAATGCCAGGTAAGAGTGCTGTGTACCCGGGGCAGAATTTTGGCTTTAATAAATGAAGCCAGGAGAGATGCCCCAGTGGGCTGTCTGCTGGGCCCGGCTGCCGGCAGATGCAGTTCCTTTTCTGCTGCAAGTTCTGGTCACTTAGTGAATGGATTTTACTTAAAGCAGTGGCTTCCCTTACTTGCAGGCTAAGTTAATATTGTATTTCAGCGTTCTTCGGGGATGGACGTTCTCAGACATGTCCATTTTATGATGGATTTTAACCCGAAAGAACATTAACTGCAGAAAATCAACAGTCTGTGCTCAGGCTTTCAAAGCCTCTCTTCCAGCAGAGCCTTTTCCCAATAAAACCTGCAAACTCGTTTTGTTGGGGGAAGGCTCCGGGGAGGTGCGCCCCGACCCCGCTTCCCTCAGACACCTTCTTACCGACCTCTGGCCAGAAACCGTTTACATTTCTTTGCATCCAAAGATCTGAAGGCGGTTTAAAAAGTCCTAATCGGTCCCATTCAAACTCTCACCAACGTTCCCTCCCCTTGCCTCCACTCCGCGGCCGTTTTCTTCCCTTGTTCTTTTCTTACGTGACAGAGGAAGGCCAGCCTCACTGCCTGCAGCCGAAGACGTTGGGCGGAGGGGCCATGCCCATGTTCTGAGGTCCCTTGGCCGCTGTGACCTCTTCAGAACCTGGTGCTTATTTCCAGGCTCAGCCCGGCCTCGCCGTGGTCCCCGTGTCTATGAGGGGGACTCGGGGAGCCGGCAGGTGCTGCTGGGCCCCAGAGGCTTCCTGAGACTCCGGGGTCCTGGACGCCCGGCAGCGCCCCTCTGTCCCCAGATGGCAGCACAGTGGCGAGGACACACCCAGGACGTCCTGTTCTGTCCCTGAGTGTGGAATCCTCGGTGTGGGCGCACGTGCAGTGTCCCCCGAGTGCTGAGGTCAGGACGTGGGCTGTGGGCTTAGGCCTGGGGAGGGGCCCCCTCAGGCCTTTCTTCCTGGGGGCTGTTGCCACGTCAGCCCTGGTGCTCTTCTTATCCAACCCCCTAATTTAACAAAAAACGGTACAAGAAGTTCATTGGCCAAGAAACGGTAGAGAGTTCGTTAACCCCGCTGCCCCTCCTTCTCTGTGTGTCTCTGCCTCTCTCCAGCCCTCGGGCTTTCTGCGGTCTTGCCCCGGGTGCACGTGGTCACTCCCAGCCGGCCTCGCCCTTCGTCTGCGCTGTGACCCGGCCAGGCCGCCTCCTGCCCACACCAGGGAGCTCGGGTCTCCGGTCAGGGCAGGGAGAACAGAGAGGCCCGAGGACCGGGGCTCAGTGAAGTGGAGGGTCTGAGAAAATATGTAAATTAACCCAGAACTTGACTCAAAACCAAATTCTAACATTTTTTTAATAATTTACAAATGGTGTTTTTTTTTCACTTTTTCTCCTTTAATACTACTTGCTGGGTTTTCCAGTTTCACTGAGCGCTCAGAACAGCGCTCTGTACCTTTGCAGCAGTGAGATCCAAGCTCTTAGGACGCAGCATCCCTCGCTGTCCTCGGAATTCCCAAGGTAGAGCAGGGGACGGGGATTGGAGGTGTGCCAGTGGGGCGCCCAGCTGTGCCTGAGGACGGGTGCAGGTAACTGACTCATCCTTCAGCCCAGCGCTCCATCAGTTTGCTTTTGGGATTCCCTTAACGCACATCCTGGCGAACGGAGGGGCTTTGATGGAGAAAAGGTAAACAAGAGCACCATGAACTGTGTAAGTAAAATCATCGAACGGCACTCGGGCTGTGTCTGGACGTGCTCGGAGGAGTGATGGACCTGACCTCTCAGCTGGGTGCCCGTCGTTGGCAAACAGGTCACTGTCCAGCGTCATGCGTCCTTTTGTCCAGCAGACACAGCAATGGACAAGGGTTGGGGCCAGTGTCCAGATGTCACTGTCAGAAATGTGGCCCAGAAGGTGGCTCTCAGCTGAGCCCTGAGGGTCTGGGAGGCAGCCAGGGGGGTGGGAGGGGGCTGGGAGCATCCTGTGCAGAGGACCACCCACCAGACAGGTGGGGGCCTCATTCGGGGCCCTGGAAGGATGCAGGGTGTGAGCGGAGCCTGAAGGGCCCTGAGGAGGGCTGGGCAGCCAAGAGGAGTCTTCCCGGGTGTCCGAGCAGAGGTGCAGGCGGGCTCCTGGAGCAGCCCTGATGCTGGGCGGGGAGGCCCTCGGCCTTTCCAGCTGTTCTGCTGACTCGTCTTTACTGCAAGGCCATGTTCTCTCCTCCACCCACACCCTGGATGGGAACAGGGCAGCTGGCTTGGGGCTGGTGTATGAGTTTCCCTTAAAGTGTGAAAGAAGTACACGGCGAACTTTGTGACAGGCGGAGTCTCCCCCGAGAAGGAGCCGCAGTGCCGGGAGCCTGTCAGCCCTCGAAGGTCCCATGCGCGTTCCACCCAGCGGAGGGACCGAGGGCAGTGGCCGTGCTTCCTCCCGGCGACGTCCTCCCTTGTGCTGACCTCCGTCGGGTTGGCCTCGTTTGAATTGGCAGCAAAGCTAGGCAGCCTGGTGCCAGATCAAGGTGAGATGGGAGAGAGAAGCCTCATCACCTTTTCAGGACAGTGCCTTGGAATCTCGGGCGACAGGTACAGTTGATCAGAGGAAGGGTGAGGCTTCCTGGGAGAAGAGCAGAGAGGAGGTCCCCTGAGAGTGACGGGAACGGCTGGCTGGGCCCTGGGGAGGAGCTGGCGAGAAGCAGAGGGGGCTTTAACAGCCCGCGTGGGCACCAGGCAGGGAGGTCATCACGAAGTCAAGTTAACGAGCGTGGTCTTCACAGTTGTGCCTGCGAGACGTGCGCTCAGGGAAATAAAAGCGAAACCAAGGCAACAGGAATTGTAAGAAGACCCGACCAGGGGCACGATTACGTGGAACGTAACGTGGCTATTTTTCCACGTCTTGCTGGAATTTTTGTATCTGGGCAAACGGTACGAAATTCGGAAGAGTGGTGCCACTCCTGGACGGCCTCGGTCTCATGAGATTTCCCCGTCACTCAACCCCACTTGCGAGCTGTCATAACCTGGGCTCTCCCGTGGGGCGTCGAGCGGGGTAGATGCTTAAACACTTTGAACCAAAGCATGCGAGGCTCCGGGTTAACTGCATCCCAGGAACCAAAACCTCAGAGCAAACGCAGCCACCGCGTGGCCGCCGCCTCCACAGCCTGTGTTTCAGGGAGGCCGCGTCCTGGGCGAGCCTGGAGGCCTGGGGACTGTGACAGGCGGTGACAGTAGCCCTCCCGTGGGACTCGCTAAATGACAGTGATTCATGCCCTGTGTTTGCCCCTGAATTATAAAGTGACCCGAGACACCATTTGTAGAGACGCGGGATGCTGGATTCCAGTCTTCCATCCTCTCACGGCACTGCGGTGGCCGAGGACACGTCTCCCAGCCGCCTCGGAGAGCCCTGCGGGACGGGGGTGGGATGGCAGTCTGGCCTCTGCTCCCGGAGCCCGAATCCCCTCAGGCTCTTGCTGGGACTCCGTCTGGACAGTAGGCCCGGCGGAGGGAAGGCGCTGGCTTTTCCAGAAGCTTTGGTTTTCCAGAAGCTCTCTCCTTCTCTTCCCTTTAGTCTAAGAGGAGCATCCCTGATCTGTTTCGTCTCTCATTGTAGCTGTTCCTGGCTCCCTTGCCTCAGGTTTGCTGTCCTTCTCTGATAGACACTGTAGGTCCTGTCATGAGACCCACTCGGATGTGGGATTTAGGACAACTCGGGCCTCTGGGACTTGTTTGGAAAAGACTGGAGAGACCTTGTGATGATGAAATCCTGCAGGTGTGTCCCAAAGGCAAGGACGTCACGGCTCTGGTGCAGGAGGACGCCTCGCTGCGGCCCCGTCTCTGGTCCTCAGAGGTGACTAGTGGTCACGGCAGGAGGACTTAGCCGGCCTCCCCGGGGGGCGGTGGTCTCACGGTGCCCACCCATCCTGGGGATCTGGGGCTCTGGGGCCACCACTCTGGTTGTGATTCCTGGACTTGCGGATCCTGGAGGGTTGGGTGAGCCATGGGCTCAGCCTCCTGTGTTGCAGGAGGCGGACCGTCCTCTTCTGTCACCACGTGGGTGACCCAGGCTGCCCTGGTCACCTTGTCCCCCCTGGGGCTCTGGCAGAGAGTCCAGCTCCCAGGAGGGAAGCAAGGCCCCGGGCTGGACCAGCCCCCCTGGAGCCCTCCCCCCGCCTGGCTCTTCTCGGCCTGGAGGTGCCACGTGCTGTCCCTTCTGCTGCAGCCTTGCCCGACGCCTGCCGTGAGCCTGTGGTTTGCAGGCCTTGGCTCGCTTCTGCTTCTCACTCTCCACAAACGCCAGCTCTTTCCCCAGGAGGCCTTCCTGACCCTGTGGTCGGCCAGGCCAACTCCACGTGCAGGAGCAGAAAGCTAGGGGTCTTCAGTTGTATACTGTGTATACAATATTGTATGCATTCCCCAATATACAATATACAACTGTTGTGTCATTGTGTATTATTATTACCTTTCTCCTCTTATAACTAAGAGCTCATTTGTTGGGTGCAGCTTGGGGATCAGCACGATGCAGCAGGTTAACTTGGGGAGCTTGTGAAGGGCTCCCGCTGCCGTGATTGGTAGCGTGGAGATCAGGGTGGAGGTGACGTTTCCTGCGTCCAGGGCCTCGTTTGCAGTGGCACCCCCCACCCGCCCCGTGTTGACTCCCGCCCCTCCGCTCCCCATGCAGTGGGCGCTCAGTTCTTCCCATTTTGCAGATGAGGAACTTGGGACACGGATGATGAAGTGAAGTGCCGCCTGGGCCGGGTTAGCTCCCAGCACGAGGGCTCATGTAAGAAGGTGCTCTCAGCTCAGGTTCTGTGTGAGTGAGGCACTCAGGCCAGAGGCTTGAGCCTGGCCGGCCACGGCCAGAGTGTTTGTGGCTGATTCCACTGGGTCCTCGGACGAGGACTCTGGGTTATGGGTGGGAAGCAAGCTTAACTTGCCTCAAACTTACAAGGCTACACCCATGCGATGCGTGCTTGAGACGCGTACAGTGAAAAACCCTAGGACTCCTCAAATGGAATAACCCCTAAACTCCAGTCCCCCAAGCAGTTTCTTAGGAAGAAATGCGGGGCTCTCCTTCTCAGGAGACGCGGGAGTTAGAGGGAGCTTTTGGGGATCTGTTCATCAGCCCTTCCTTTTATAAGGAGAACCCTGAGCCCCCTGGCGGCTGGGGGCAGCCAGGTGTGCAGCCCAGGTGTCTGGACTCCGCTTCACCCGATTTCTGACATCCGCCTCTGCTGGCTGCATGTTTAAAGTGAAATTTAATGCCAGATTTTAACAAAAATGATATCAGCCTCTAAATCTTCCTCGTGTCTTACATTCATTATTATAAAGAACTGATTTTGGTGGAAACGTGGTAATAGACAGCGACACTACTGTTTAAAATGAAAAGATGCAAAATATTGTGAATGTCGTTGTGGCTTTTCTTTGGCTGAAACGTTGGTTACGTGGCAAAGTAGTGACCTGTGCCCTGGTGGATGTGGGGAGGGGCTGGAGGAGCCCCTCGGACCCTGGTTCCGACTCTACGAGTCCTGCACGTGTCCCCAAGATGCCTCACGCGGTGTGTGGTTGAAAGGATGAGGAAAACCTAACTGCATCCCCGGAGGTGTTGAGCCCACTGTGAATTTCAAAGAATTTCTGGTAAGATCTTAGGCACTTTTAGAGGAGACCTAAACACAAGGTGCGCAGGATAACCTTCAGGTGTCTCCCCGGAACTGGAAGCAGAGTAAGGGTTGATCTGGTGGCTTTTCATTTGGCGGTTGTGCTCCACGTCTAGTGCTTTCTTTGGACGTTTAGTAAAAACCTGACGTTAAGTTTCAGCGCAACTGAAGACGTCTTGGATGTTAACTAAAATCTTTGCTGTAGTAGCACCTTTAAGGCAGTGGAATCTGCACCTTTAATTCCACAGAATCCATCTTCACATGGAGGCCTACAGTTCTCATCGTTAAATTGGGTAAATTAGCAAATAATAGACACGCCCAATGGGAAGCTAGGCAAGAGGTGTTGGAAACACGCCCCCTCCCATGCCATTGACTCTCCGCATGTGTATAGGGTGCTCAGGCCGTCCTGCTGTTTTCTGGGTGCTGGTACTTGAAGCTGTGATGTTCCAGGTCCAGGATGTGATAGGCATTGAGAGGACACATTGGTTTCTCAGAAAGGTGGTCCCATTGGCCACCACCCACCCCTGCTTTCTCTCGCCTCGGCACGGCTTCCCTTACAGAGGATCCTATGGCAGTTTTTGTCCAGTTGACCAAGAGGCCTGAGCTGTGCCCTGCCCACACCCACTAATCCTCTGATTTCCCCCCTTCACTGTAGGCACTTCTCTGTTGCCTGAGTGACACGGGTCCCCAGAGCCCATCAGGGTAGCCTGCTTCTTGGGCAACCTAGGGATCCAGTGCCCTGAAGTGTAATGAAGTTCGTGCTGACCGACCTATGATAGGTTGCCCTCGGGGAAGCTTGGCTTTGCCATGAGTCGTGAACGCACTGGTGTCTGCGGATTGAACGGTCCTTCCTCTGCGAGGTGCGGCTCCCTCTGTCCCAGGCCCTGCCCAGGCGGCCTTGGTTTGAAGGTTTGGGGCTCCTCAAGCTAGGGCTGGGCCCTGTCCTCCCTCCCAGTGGGTCCCTTGTGGCCCAGGCCTCGCCTGCCCCGTCCAGTCATGGTGCTGGACACACATGAGGCTCCCACTGGGGCTCTGATGACCGACTCCGGTGCCCACCAGGGACGGTAAGGAAGAGGAGTGGATGGTGGGCTCAGAGGACATGGGAGGAAAAGGCTCGCCAAAGAGGCGTCAGTGTGGGACACGACCTGAGCTCAGGTGCTCCCCGGTTGTCTTGTGCACTCAGGCTGTGGTGTCCTGACGCCGCGAGGAGCCGAGAGCAGGAAGTACCCTTGGAGAAGGGCCAAGTGGGTGATGGGGAAGTAGGAGAAGCTGATGTTCCTGCAGTGGCCAGATCCACATGACCTCGTTGTCGGTTACCTGTAATACAAAAAGCCGTCTGGTACAAAGGTCCCCACGTTCATCTGAGGGCGCTCTTTGAGTCCCATGCCTGCGGAAAGCAGACGTGGGCCCCCAGGGACATGCGCTTCTGAGTCCTCGTGTCCTCAGGGGGTCACCACCGCCCTCCCCGTCTACCCATGCCTCAGGTTCTTAGCCCTTAAAATACTCCACTGACCCAAACCAGAAAACAGAAAATATCAAAATGCAGGGGGAAATGATCTGCATATTATTAGATAACGTGCCCCTCTTCCCCTATATTTACCGTAAGCATAATCCCATTTAAGCACATGGAAACGTTCGTTGTGAAGACATCAAAGCTGAGGATGCTTGCAGTTCTCGGCCGAATGAAACAGGGTCAGTAGTTGAGGTGGTGGTCTGTTGACCGTTCTGCATTCTAGCACACAGGAAGAGTGTTCCTAGTGATCTAAAGGGAAAAGCCATGATTTCGAGTGGTTTGAGAGGTTACTAAAATCTGGTAGTTTGATTTTTCCATTTGATGCATGTAGACGGTGGAAGGCATTTGATATCAGAATATGAAGGAACATGAGGAGTTGGGGAAGGAATGTGACCCCAGAAGGAGGTAAATTTGATGAAGTGAAGTGAGGTGTCTGGACAGGGATGAAGAAGATTAATGTCCTTCTGGGTAATATCCTGCACTCTGGGAAAGCACCAACCTGAACGTTTTTGTCTTCCCTAACCCTTCTCAGACGACCTCAGGACACGGCAGCAGGCCAGGCGGGGCTCCAGGGTGTGTGCTCAGATGGCGTCACCCGACGGGGTGGCATGAGGGTGGGGAAGGAGACTTCCCATAGTGGGGCCAGCGAAACAGAGCTGGGATTGGGTTGTGCTGTGCGTCAGTTTATCCCTGGTATTTGAAATCTGCTTCCACGTTGATAACAGCTCTGGAAGCTGGCCCTGCAGTAATTCCTTCCTAGACAATTAACTGGCATATGTCCAAAATCCACCCACAGGGCCACTGTACAGGGCCGTCTGGGTGTATTCTTGTCATCGTGAAGCAATAGACAGGTTCTCCAAGAAGGAAACCAACACTTGGGGATGATTAGCACATGACTGGCTCAGACATCATCAGTTCTGTGAATATTCCATTCCCACTGTTTTCTAACCTACCTATTCTATGTAAGGTTCAGAAACCCAAGTGTCAGGTATCACTGGCATGAGGTACCCACCAGCCACAAGTAGGCGGACCTGCAGATATCCTGTATCCAATGTGTAACAGACTGTTACACGTTGATTATTGAACTGGTAAGTAGTCATATTTTGCAGGTTTCCAGATTTCCCTCAGGACCATACTAGTTAACTTTATTCTACCATCATAGAAAAGGTATCTCTGGGATAACTTTGTGTTAAAGAAAAGTGTTTGGGAAAAGAATAAAGAGCATAAAAGTACCAGAGAGCAAAATTCCAGATAAGCTCCCCAGAAGCCTGAAGTCCCTTCAAGCTAATCCCAAGATGGATTAGCTGCCGTCCTGCGGTCAGGTCACCAGGACCCCAAGGGTGCCGTGGTCTGCACAGACGGGTTGAGGGACCAGTGTTCTGAGGAGGGCAAGGGCTCCCCAGCCCACAGGGGAGCCCGGCCCAAAGGGTGGGCTGCTTATTTCTGGAAGATGCCCTCCCCATCACTGCATTTATCAGCACTAGCCGCCCCCCATCACAGGAAGGGAACCAACCAGCTTGCCAGTGTCTTGCCGCTTCATTTATTCTGCAAAAAAGTAAGCTATTTGCCAAAGCTTCAACACGCTCATTCTTTTCTTTTTTTAATAAAAATGATTTTCCCCATGGGTTTATATACTTTTTACTCAGGAAAATGCAGGCATAAATCCGGCAGCTCTCACTTTCCGGAGTCTTTTTAAAAAAATTCTTTTGGTTCCAGACCGAAGGCCAGCTTGCTCTTAACTTCTGGACGAGTCCCCCCCAGAAGTGCTGGGCTCCCCGTGGAGAGATGTGCTCCAGTTGTCAAGGTTCAGAAGCTGCTGGACCGTCAGCTGAAAGAGGGTTCGTGGTCAGTGCCAGCTGGGGCAGAGGGTCACTCGGCTGCTGGTGGACCGGCGACCTCATGGCTTTGTGAGCTTTAAAAACCGCACTCGTTTCTCACCTCGACATTCTTTGTTCAAAGGACATGTTTTGTGAAGCCTGATATGAAATGAGATGAAGTTGGGGTCCTTGGGAAAGTGGGGCGCCCCCCGAAGCCAGCGGCCAGGGCTCAATTCGGAGCCTGTGGTGTTGGTGGGGAGGGGCTGAAAGGACCTCTGGGCAGCGTTGGAGGGAAGGGTGAACGTGACCGTGGCTGGGTCACCACCTGCTGCATCTGTGGACCAGGAGGCCACTTTTCTCATTCAGAGTCAGGGAACCAAAGTCTGGAGGAGAAAGCATGTTTTTCGGGTCCTGTGCACACGCCCTGTGTGTGCTTCTGGCCTTTGTCCCGAGGATGAACTCTTCACCCCTGGATGCGGGCACACATGCCCTGTTCACCCCTGTGTGGGTGAGGCTCCCACAATCCCCTGCGGCTGCAGCCTTCTGTCCTGAGCCAAAGGTTCAAACCGAATAGAACTTATGTCTCATCCACGTGCGTCTCATGGCAGGTGAACTAGGCTTAGCACACCTTGTTGTGAACAGTTGTGTTTTACTTTCAGATGCCCCCCTCCTGAGTTTATTCGGACCTTTCCTGTGGACCAAGGATGCTTTTCCTTTTGATCTGCTGAGCATGGTATTGTTCTTATTTAGACTTGTCTTAAATTCAACGTGACGCCTGTTATGTGAAAGGGGTTACTGTGTATGTAACGAAACTACAGCAAAAAGTTGTAAACTAGTCTATGTTTCTGAGGAAGCACCACTAATTTTTTTTTTTTTTTTTTTTTTTTTTTTTTTTTTTTTTGTCTAATGGATGCATTTCATTAGTAATTATTCCTGAAAACCACTCCAGGGAGCTGGTAGGTTTGCAGCCTTTGACATTCCCTGGCTTAACTAAGACGCTCCCTGAATCAGTATCAACAACCCGGAACAAAATAAGGAGCTGGAAACAAAATGCTTGGAATACTGACCCGTGTTTGTCTCCAGGCAGATAAATGAGAAGCTCTAGGGCTTTCACGTCCCAGGCGCTGAGAGCAGATACGGAACGTGTGAGGTCAGGGCCCTGAGGGTCCTGCCGTGATTCTGGGAGCCAAGGTCCTACAGGGAGGGTCGCCACTAAAATCACTGAGTGTTGATGCTGATAATGAAGTTTTCTAACCACAAAACCCATTTCTGCATCACAGGCTAAATGTTTCCCAAGTGCTATATTAATATTTTCACAAGTCAAGCAGTTTTATTGATGATTCTGCTTTCCTGTGTCTCAGAAGGAAACCGTAGTCATAGACAGCTGTAACCATCAAGCCTTATAAGTTAGCATTTTGTGCTAATTGCATAAGGCGGGCCTGGCTGCCCTTCCCTGGTGGGCCTGCTCATCGCTGGGCTCGGGCTTCGGCTGCTCCAGGACCAGCGCAGGGACAGGGCAACCCCCAGGCCTCCCAGGGGCCAGGCTTCCTTTCCCTGACTGTGGGCTGGCTCTTCTGCGGCCCAACTCCTAGAAGGATCTTATCCCAGGGTAAGAGCTGTGTCTTCCAGGGTTTGTCTCTGCTTCCTCCCCGCCTTATTCTCTCAGAAATCCCAGAGCAGTGCATTCCCCAGTGAGGCACATTTGGCAAAACTGACAGCAGGCGGGTTTTGCGAGGGGTAATTGAGCGTGTTTTGTAAACAGATCCTGGGTCACTAGTTTATATAAACATGAAGACTTGGTTGGTTGAGCATAGAACAGCAGTAGGATTCTAAGGGTCAGGATTTGAATACAGAAGCAATTTTCTGAACCTTTCTTTTTGTCAACGGTGTCCTGAAATCAATAAACTAGCAATTCAGAGCATCATGCAAGTTCAGACCGGTACCAAAAGCCAAATCGCATGCCTCTGTGGTAAAAATAAGCAGAGCATTTGGTCCCTACTGGCTTAGCTGGTCACTGCAGATGACATTTCAAAGACAAAGACCGTTTACCACATTTGAATGTTGCCAAGATTCCCAATTTGCAGTCTCATTAGAAATGCTTTCTCATCTCTTCAAGAAAATTGAATGGAAATTTCCAGTTCATTCAATGAAATTGTGCTTATGTCTTTTTTCCTTGTCTTTGGGATGGAGGACTAAATTAGAAACAATAATTTTCTCTGAGCTTGATCTGTTCATAGGAAATACATACGGAATTTTAAATATATTCATTTTCTCAAAATTGGCCTTTCTAAGTGACCGTGTGTGTGATTTAGTGCAGAATCTCTCATAGTGCGAGTCAAGGCTGGCGTCCATCAGGGCCACCTACTGTGCCAAACAGAAATGTGGGTTTGCACCCACTCTCGGTCCCCTGAGTGAAGGTCTGCAGGGTAGAGACATGCTCTTTTTGAAGCAGAATCTCCAATGATCCTTAAGGACACAAAGTTTGGGAATCACCGACTTATATTAGTTCTGTGGAAAGTCTTCTAGATGTATGGCATCTTTTCTTTTTCAAGAAAAATGATTTGCCAGTTAACCTATTTTGCCATATCTGTATAGTTTATTGTTTAAAAAAATCCAATTTTTAAACTTGGCCACCTGTGACAGGACTTGATTTTACGTTGAACAGGGATGGCCAAACTTGGAAAGATATTTCTATTCCAGTATTCGATAAAGTGTTTCTCTGACCTTTTATTTCTTAATGAAGCCATAGTCGTTGCATCTAAGGCCACAGATGCCAAGACCCTGAAAATTAGCGAGAAGTCTGAATTTTCTCTTCCGTTGCCATTTGACGTACTTCCGGGATAAGTTTTACCAAAATATCAAAAAAGAAAAATAACAAATGTGAGATGCTGAGAGTTCATCATATATACATTCTGCTGTATCTACTTTATTTTATAATAATACTGTGATTTCCACTTTACAAATCATCCTTAAAAACCTTGAATATATGTGATGCACGTTGTAGGGTGGACCACAGACTCCCACCTTGGATTCTGGGTGTGGGCTGTTCAGGGTAATAACCCTGCCTCCTGTTTATGTGCAAGGAAGTTTCCACATCACGGTGATATTGCCTTCGGGCATCTTGACTTGCTACTAACAGTATAAGCCTTTTGCCCAATAGATATCATCACAGATCGCATTGCTCATAAGACAGCAGACATACAGGCATCCTTCCCTCCAAGGCTTGCATGAGGCCAGGCTGCAGAAGGAGGTCAGTGTCCTAGGAACGAAGCCATTTATCCGCATTCCATTTCTCACAGCTACTGTAGAGTCAGCAGAGAAGTCCTCACAGCTTATTCAAAAGGCCAGGACCGGAGTGTGCGTTGCGTGTTGGGAAGCGGTTCCCTCGCCTCCGCTCTGCCCCACACGGTCTCCTCTGTCCTGTGAGCATCACGGGCAGGTGGGCGGGAGATCTCAGGGCACCTGGGCAGGCGGTGACTCACGCACCCAGACGGGCTTCAACTCCCCCCCGGCTCTTGCCCAAGCCGGCAGGACACTCTGTCTTCTGGCGGAAACGTGCTTTGGCGTGTGGGGTTGTCAGTCCAATCTCGACACCTCAGTGTGACTACAGTCCAGGTGCTGCCAGGTTCTGGGGGACGGGGCAGGGGCCGAGGATGGCGGCCTGCTGAGCAGGTGCCGGGGGGTGGGGGCGGTGTCCGAGATGCGAAGTCCCGCACTCTCACCTGGACAGTGAGGTCGCAGGTTCAGAGGTCAGGGCCCACAGTCACAGCGATGTGGTTCCTTGCTGACCGGCTGGGCTCCTGTCCTGCATCACGGCCCTTCTTGCTATTTGGGTCCCTTTAATGAGTCTGGGGGCTCAGCACCAACCCTTCCCGCCTCCTCTCCCAGGTGGGGAGGATGGCCCAGGCCTCTCGTGCTTCTCTCAAAGGAGGATGCTGCGTAGACCCCGAGTCTCCCTGAAGCGGCCCCCAGGCACCGGCTGGCTGGGTTGCGCAACCTTTGGAAGGTCGCAGAGCTGTGAGGTAGGGGCCATGCGACGAGCCCAGGACCCTGGCGCTCGGGGGACAGTGGAGCAGCTGGGAAGCGGGTGTGGCGTGTCCAGCCCTGCCCCCTGGGAACTGGACGGCGGCGGCCGAGCCCGGCTGATGGCCCTTCATCAGTTCATGCTGTGGGTAGGGGGTGTCCTGTAACGGGGGTGAGTGCACCCCAGTGAGTGTGTGTGTGTGTCTGTGTCTGAGCACGTCTCTGTATCTGGCACCACATGCACACACACAGCCCAGGCTGTGTCAGGATCAGGGTGCCCAGCGTGCCCCCCGCACCGTGTCCACACCCCTGGATTGGCTGAGGCCTCCTTCCCACGCATGGGCAGTTAGCGGCGTGGGGAGGGGCGGCAGGTGGCCGGGAGGAGGGTGGCCCGGCTGGTCCCACCATGCCACCCTTCCTGAGTGTGGGCTCCATGCCTTTGTGCCCAGGGGAGGGTGATGCTAACAGCCCCCTGGGCCCTAGTCCTGAGTTAGGGGGGCTTTGGGGCACCTTGGATGAGCACACAGCTTCCTTGTCACCAAACATCCTGCTGGGTGCCGTGGCCGCCACCCGCTCCTGGATTGTGTCCCAGCGCTGCCTGGTCTTTTCTGTCCTTCCCTCCGGTGCTGAGCTCTCTGTCTGTCTGCCTGGTGCTGGGCGGGGCCCTCTGGCCTCCCCACACCTGCCCTCCTGGTAAAGCCGCTCCACCCATGCCTTTTAAGACCACCTGCACTCCAAGTGTTTCCAAGTGTCTCTGTCCAGCCAAATTCCAGACATAGTACCACTGTCCCCCTGGTCTCTGCATGGCTGAGGCCACCGTGCACAGTCACACAGGCTGCGTACTGCACAACTCTGCGGGTGTCATGAGTATGTGTGACAAAGCATGTGACCAGCCTAGGGTCACGGCCCAGAAAGCATTAGTTATTGGCCCCGTTGTTGGATTTAGAAAACGTGGAGCAAGTGACCGGGTGTCAGCTGCGCAGCTCAGCTCCTAGGGCATCTTAACTCTCAGCACTTGGACATGGATGCGTCTGAGGGGGTTCAGGCTGTGAAGTGCGGCTTCTTAAGTTGCTGGGGTGTGTTAACGTGTTACTTTTAAATGATAGAAAACTAGCTTCTAGCCATAGGACTAAGGATTCAGGTACATCTTTAAAGAAAAGAGAATGTAGGATAGATGTAGCTGTAATTTCAGATTCGCTTACTTATGTTGAGTCGACACTCATGGTACAGGATTCCATCCAATAGTTTCCCATGTAAGAGACCCCAGAGAGCCTGGAATCAGGAAGATCACGTCCTGGCTCTGCCGCTGGGTGGCTTTGGCCAGTCAGCCTCTTCCGCTCTTGGTCACCACCGTGAATGCGATGCTGCTCTGGGCATGTTCCGGGGAAGCTCCAGGGATGGCCCCCGGGAAAGCCTTTTCACCTCTCCAGACGTGGATGAAGGTCACTCGTTTACTTGTTTATTCCTGAGACGTCTGTGAAACGACTGCCACATGCGCGGCACACGCAGAAGTGCCGGATGGATAGACTCTGCCCATCCCGCTCCAGCCTGTGACTCTCAGGGGAGCGCCTGCCGTCCCACCCACCAGTCGGATGTGCAAACCAATGGCCGCTCCTGTAAAAGGTCCATGGAAGCCTTGGGGAGAGGAGATGAGGAGCCTGCCAGGAAGGGGACGGGCAGGAGGCTGAGGTTACGTGGGGGGAGGGGGAGGGCCCCAGGAGGCTCCCAGACCCGCCACACACAGCCACCCGGGCTGGGAGGCTCGACACGGGAAGGACGGTGGCCAGGCCGGGAGGAGGTGAAGATACACCTCAGATATGCTGCAGTTCGGGTCCAGACCACCACAATAAAGCGACTATCACAATAAAGTGAGGCACGTGAAGTTTTTGGTTTCCTGGCACACGTAAAAGTGATGTTTACCCTACACTGTAGTCTATTAAGTGTGCAATAGTATTACATCTAAAAAGGCAATGTGTGCACTTTCATTAAAATTCTTTATTGCTAAAAAAATACGAAACATCGTCTGAGCCTTCAGTGAGTTGCAGTAGGTAGCATCAAAGATCACTGATCACAGAAACACAACAAATATAATACTAACGAAAAAGTTAGCATTACCAAACTGTGACGCAGAGACACAAAGTGAGACAAGGTTGTTGGAAGAATGGCGCTGATAGGCTTGCTTCATGCAGGGTTTCCTCAAACCCTCAGTTTATCAGAACTGCAGTATCCACAGTATCCACAGTAAAACAAAGTCTGCCTGTACCGACCAGAGGGGTGAGGTGGAGGCAGGAGAGAGAGGGGATGGGCTTGGAGAGGGTGGGGGTGAAGGGGTCGGGGTGTTGGTCCCTCCAGGCATGTAGAGGTCATCCATGGTGGGGCTGTTGCCCTTGACCAGGTGGACAGGCGGGAAGAGGGGAGGTTTGGGACAGGGTGACCTTGAGGTGTCAGGATGTGATGACTGTTGTCTGCTGAGTGACCGTGCACATTGACCCTTCACATGTTTGGTGTCCTTAAACCTCCTACCAGTGCCCTGGAGAAGGTATTGTTGTTTCAGTTTTATGGATGCAGGACACACAAGTGGATAGTCCAGGAATTTAAGTATTTCTGATCCAAACTATTTTGTTTTGTTTTTAGCTGTCCTAAACTGTGCAGAGGGCAGCTGGAACTACATGAGAGTCTTGGCTACGTTTCAGAATTGGGGGAGTCAACACAGATACGGTGGTGATAGTCACGGTGGAAATTTGTTTTCGACCCACAGTTTTCGTTATATGTGATCGGTCACTCATTAGACGAGTAAGTGACATCCAACCTTGTCCGAGGGGCATAGAACATATGTTTTCTGTGTCTTGTTAGGTGTTTGGGGTATTTACTTTCTGTTATTGCTTTTCATAATTCATTCCTTTTTCTTTTATTACTATTGACGCGTCTATTTGGGTGATGGGCATATAGTTATATATTTTCAGTATGTTTTAAGTGTTTTATAAGTTAAAAATAAAATATATAAAACGTGATTTTTTTAAAAAGTAGCTCAGGTCCACTATAGAAATTTGAAAATAAAAGAGCACATGAGGAAAGTACCAGTTTCCTGTAATACTGTTGCCTAGAGCTTAAACAGTGATACAACTTTGCAGTACTGACGTTTTGCCATCTTTCATCTAGGCTGTGTGTGTGTGTGTGCTTGATATGGGTATATATGTGTATGTGTGTGTGTATGTAAACGTGGGATCATGTTCTACATTTTCATTTTAAATAATTTTGTTTAAAAATATCTTCTACCTCTTTTATATGATTTTTAATGGCTTAACACATTTCTGTTGTATGGATTTAGAGTAATTTGTTTATCCAAACCTCTATTGTTGGATATTTCATTTCCTTCAGATTTATTTTGCTATTAAAATAATACTGCAGCGAACAGTACTGTGCATACATAGTTATATGCTCTTCTGATGTTTTTCATCACATATACTTTGGATGTGGGATTCTTGGGCTTCAAGATTGTAAAGGCCTCTAATACGTAGTATAGAATTAGCCAGGGTTTCTGTGAGATGGAACTTTTGGCTCCGATGGGACGGACTGCTGAAGCAAAGCACTCCTGAAAGTTCAGAATCAGCAACTTTATTTTCCCTGGTTTCTGATCTAAGAATCTATGTTCATTATAGACTTTTGTTCACAATAATACTGATGACTCCAAACCTTTAACCGAAGTTGAATTAAATTAGATGCTTTTTGAGTCTCAATTAAGGTTGGTTCACTTTAAAAGCTCCAGGATCGGCAGTTTCATTTTCCTGTGATTCTGCACTTTTCAAATCCTCGTGTGGCCTAGGAGCAGATGAACCCAGATCCTGGAAGAACCGTCTTTCCTGTGGATGCTCCAGCTCCGAGGCGAAACGGAATTGCCCGGATCGATGGCCAAACCTCAAGCACATGTGTGACCACCTCTGAGATCACCGACCACAGCCCGCCCTGCCCTCCCCCGCCAAGCCTCCAAATCACTGCTCTTCACCTTTTCAATTTGCGGAGCCTGGAAATGCATGCTTTGGGCTTGTCACACGATCCTTATTATTAGACGTGTGCTTAGATGGACTTCCAGGCATCTGTTTCTCTCCCCTGGAAAGTCTGACCAGTTGGTATTTTTCTAACTTCCTTTTTCTGCTGCGAGAATGGACAAGCATGTTTGGAAGCTTTGGGCTTTCTTCTGTGATACCTCGAGGCCCAAAAGGAAAAAGATGATGGGACAAGAAATGATGAAGTGTAGTTTTGCATATTGTCTGTGAGTCCTGGCTGTTTGAGGTTGGGTGGCAGCTGGTGGAAGTGTGTGTGTGTGTGTGTGAAGGTATTGGAAGGGAACTCAGGGAAAGTACTTTCCTGTGTTGTTCTAAAGAGTTATCTCCAAATATACTTGCCTTTTTGGGATCTACTCGCAATGAAACCCAAAACACACACCAGAGCTACCTGGCGATTCTCCAGCACTGCATGTTCTGCAAAGCGCCCCACCCCACTTGGATCTTCTCAGGACGCAGTGACCATGTGTTACTGCTCCAGCTTCTCCCATGTTATCCCAGAATAACTGAGCGTGTGGGAACGCGTGAGTCTTTGCTGAGTGGATCTCAGGCCTGCCATACCTCTGATGGCCTGCAAGACCCGGGAAGCAAAGTGGGGCCTTCGACAGCTGCTGCGTGCCCACCCACTGATGGATATTGGGGGTGACGTCCAAGAGTCACCCGCCACAGTTCCTGGCCTCGGGGGTTCAGGCCAGTTGGGAACACAGGGACAAGAGGAGAGGCCAGAGCACCAGTTGTACCAATGCGCTGGAGAGATGGGTTGTGTGGGATAAAGGATATTGTAGCTGGGGATGTGACCGTGGCTGGGGCAGCCTGAGTCTGAGTGAGTCCTCAAAGAAGTGCAGGATCTTCCCTTGCAGAAGCGGCCAGCATGGCATCGTGAGATGGGTGGGAAAGTGGTTTTAAAATGAGTGTTTCTGAAGGAGGGATGAGGGCCGTGCGCTGAATGGGGTCTCCTAGTCCAGTGCTGCGACTGGCAAGGCAGACGGGGAAGGGGGTTCACCTGAGGCAGAGAGCTTTTCCTCAACAGCCCACCCCACTGGAGCTTCAGGCGCTGCCATGTTGAGCGTGTCTCTGTCCATCTGAGCCCAGAGAAGGGTGTCAGGAGCATCTGAGGAAGTGTAGTGTCTGGTTTTGAGCAGCCCTGGTTTATAAATGGTGTTGCCATGAATTTGCAGTTCAAGATACAATACTTGATTTATATTTGTGAGTCCTGGCAATACTCTTATGTATAGCTGATCATTTCTAAACATATTAAAATGTATTTATAGACTACATTTCAAGACACCTCTGTCCCATAGGGTGAAGAGTCAGTCAATTAAAAGTGCTCATGGTTTCCGTGTATTAATAGCAGTGAAGTTCGGAAGGCAATGTGAGTCTTCATCAGATTCAAGAGTACTCCGCATAATAGAATTATTTCCTGATATTCTGAGCAATCCGAAGCCCACGACAACTGAGCCCCAGAACACGTAGACAGTTGGGGCAAGAGTGAGGCAGCTCCTCCCTGGGTATTCTGGACGCGGCTCCTGCCTAGGATGTCATAACTGAACTTCTTACTTCTTCCTTTCTGTATGTGCCTGTAGTTCTTTTTTGTTTTCTTTTAAATTGAAGTATAGTTGATTTACAATGTTGTGTTAGTTTTAGGAGTACAGCAAAGTGATTCAGGTACATATATATATATATATATACACACATACACACACATATATCTATTCTTTTTCAGATTCTTTTCCCTTATAGGTTATTACAGAACACTGAATAGTGTTCCCTATGCTGTACAGTAGGTCCTTGTTGATTATCTATTTTACATATGGTAGTGTGTATCTGCTAATCCCAACCTCCTAATTTATCCCTTCCCCTTGATCTTCTTACTTCTTCCTGTGGGTGCTATTGTTTTGGCAACTCTGGTCCAGCCGTTTCTGGCTCACTGTTGACTGATCCAATGAGTGAAAGGGTTTCATTCCCAAAGTCACTGAAACCAACCGAATGGCAGAAATCAAGCATCCGGTGTCTCGATTCTCAACCCCATGGGACAGGATTCATAGTTTTTACATCCCGTCACCTTCTGTTTGTGTTCTGTGTGATGGGAGGCCTGCAGTCCCCCCGTCTCTGTGCCATGGAGCAACAGAGAGGGAAAAAAAGACAACTTAAGGAAAAGAACTGCATTGTGTCTTTGCTCCTTATTCAAAGACTAGCAGTGAGCAGTGTCGCCGAGATCAAACTTTGATTGGCATATTGTCAGGCTTAAAGGGCTGTTCTCTATCAAGTTCATCCCCGAGTTGCGCCCGTGGCTTCCTTCCCCAGAGCGGTACTGGCTGCGAGCACATCCAAACCCATCGTGATTCACCATGAATCAGTAACAGCGTTTTGGAGGCTGATACATGAAAACCTATCGGATTCCCTGTTGAGTTCGTTCAGATCCTATTGTGGTTCTACAGTGTTTTACAAAAAAAATAGTCCTGGTTCCAACTCTGCCATCCAAATCCACAGCTTGTAACATTTCATTACACAGTCAAGGTTCAGGGTGAGACCTCAGCCTACACAGAGCTGCCTTTCCTGGAAAAGAAGCATAAACAAGGGCATTGATTCTACCACCCCGCAGGGCGCGTCCGTGTGTGTGGGGCCTCGTCCAGGGCGGCTCTGTGCCCTGAGGTCCTGGCCAGCTTTGGATGTGGCCGTGACCAGGTCAGGGAGGTGCAGGTACTGGAGAGTGAGCTTTTGTCTTTGTACTGTTTAGGTCACTCATTCATTCATTCATTTTTGGTTTTACCCTTTATGTACCACGCAGGAGCAGATAGAAGGCAGGCAGCTGGGGCTGGGGGCTGAGAAGGTCAGAGGACGCTGCTGGCCAGAGCACGGGGCCCTTAGACACCTCCCTGCCGCTGCTGCCCCCCGCCACGTGGGCCCGTTCCCCCTGCAGGAGCCATCACGCCTGTGCTGGGCTGTGAGGAGACTTCAGGTGGCATCAGGGCTGTCCCTGAGCAGCGGTCTCTGGCCTGGACGCATCCTGTCCCCTCTCCTGGGCACGCCTGCCCGTCTCTCCACCTCAGCCACTCACTGGTTTCTGCCACACGTAGCAGACGCATTGCCATTTGTCTCTGACTTTTCCTTTCCTGCCGATGGAGCAGTCTGAGATCAAGGTGTCTGCAGGGTTCGTTCCTTCAGTGGCCGTGAGGGAGAATCTGACCCAGGTCTCCCTCCAGCTCTGGTGGTTTATTGGCATCTTTGATCTTCTCAGGCCTGTAGATGCATCACCCCATCTCTGCCTCCATCTTTATATGGCATCTCCCCGTGCTCATGTCTATGTCCAAATTTCCCCATTTTATAAGGACACCAGTCATATTGGATTAAAGGCTCATTCATCTTCCTTCAGCATGACTCAATTTAACTTATCTAATTGCATCTGGAATGACCTTATTTCCAAATAAGGTTGCATCTTGAGGGGATAGGAATTAGCATCTCACATATAAATTTTCGGGGGAACACAGGTCAGCCTACAGTGTCAGTGGGTTTGAGGTCCACTCTCACTGAGTATAACCTCATCTTAAATTGGTTCTATGTGAAAAACCCTTGTTTACAAACAAGGTCATATTCACAGGTACCAGGGGTTCAGACTGAACATATTTTTTGGGGGGACACCTTTCAATCCACAATAACACCTACACAACATACTTCCTTCCCTTAGCTTTCAAACTCTCAGCCTTGCCAAGGCGACAGTCTTAGCTTTCTGATGTTCTTGTAGGGGGAGGAAATAAGGGTCTCAACCAAGTCACCCCAGGCCCTCCCAGTAAAACTCTGTTTTAGAGTAAAAAATATTGGGGGGTGGTGCCGGGAACCAGGAGAGCTTCCTTTGGAGGCCATGGTAACGTGCATAGAGGTAACTGCTGTGGACCAGAAGGAGATGGGCTCCAGGGTGGATGGTGACCCCTGTCCAGGGCTGATGCCCCGCAGAGCTTCCTTCATGCCACCTCCCCTACGGTTCATGGGGGGGGCACTCTGGTGAACTTGATGGAACCCGAGACATCACTCGATGCAAGCCCCCATTTTATAAAGGCTGAAATCGGCTTTGAACAAGGGAAAACTGTCACCTGGGTGACCAGGCACTGGCCCGGCAGAGCTTTGAGACTGCGGGTCGGTAAACACGGCTGCCAGGCCGTACAGGGCCGGTCCTGTCCCACTTCACCCCACGTCCACGGTTCCCAGCACCACGTGTCGTGGCCACGGCTTCGCTGCGACCGTGGCAGCGGGGTCTGGGCTGAGGCTGCACTGGGGATTCGAACTCCCTGCTCGGACTGAGTAGGTGGGACGTGGCGGGGAGGCTGCTGCCCCTGCTTGAGCATGTTCACGGGCCACGTAGAGTAGGAACATGCCTTCCCTTGTGAAGGGTGACCCTGTGTAATTCTGGGCAGTTGATCTCTGACAACAGGACATATTTCTGGATCATCGTGTATCATGTACAGTGGGTCGGCCCAAGGTATCGCATATTTTTCTCATATCGGGCCATCCTTATCGTGTTTCTGAGTAATGCAGGGGTTTTCATCTGAGTCCAGTTGAAGCTGGATGAGTCTGAATTCCAAAGAGGCCAGAGGCAGACAATACTGAACAGAAAATCGACTTTATTAAAATCACAAGTGAATTTGTGCACGTGAAGTTATGGATGCTCAGATAATGTAGAGAAGTTATTTCCAGAATGTTTGGAGGGTGGGATGAGAGTAAAGGGCGAGAACTGGGAAAGGATGCTCCTGAGACCCGGACAGTCTGAGAAGTTTCTGGAAGGTGGAGGCTCCTTTGGTTTAGAGTCTTGTGATGACATCGTCCACACTACCTGTCTTTCAAAACAAGGTCAGTTATAGCCCTAAAACACTCACGGACGACTTCCACCAGAGGCAGGCCGAGCTCCAAGTGACTATCTAAAGATCAACATTATTATTACTAAGAACACTAAAATGCTAATGAAAACTGAAACCAAAACGTTATTTCTATACTTGCATTAAACTATCTGCACATACTGAGACACCGCTTCTAACCGTTTTAGGGCCACCCGCTCACCCTCCCTCGGTTCTCTTTCTTTGATGAACCTAATTTCCTCACTTTAGAAGCGAGTCTTCTAATTTATTGAATGCCTTTTAATTAATCAATCTCTTTGAATTTTAATTAGTTTTGAATTTGCTTCTGGAATTACCAGTGAATTTATTTAAACAAAATAACGTCTCCCCCATTTTTTTACTTGCGCGTGAAACATGACAGGTTGTATTTGAAGAGAACATTTCTTGCGGAGGCAAAAGTAAGGAGCCTTCCCTTTCTAAACTGAAAAACTCAACTGTGATTAAAATGAAAGCTTCAATCTGCCGTTCATGTGAGAATACTCTTGGCCTGGAGCCAATCTTCTTAAAGACACACACACACACACACGCACACCCCCGCGCGCGCGTGCATGCGTGATGTTTATTTTTAATTCACAAGACTTTCATTTTCCCTACTCTGCATCCCCTTTAGTTCACCTTATATTTTAGAGGCAAGAACTATCAGAGGAGTCAAGGGAGACCCTCGTCCCCATGACCAGCAGCAGCGCCAGTGGTCAGGTTCTCCAGTGACGGGCCTATCAAATGTGGTTAATCCGAACCTGGCATGTTCCCCTTCTGGGTTGTCAAGCCCGTGACACAGGCCACTGATGGGGATGAAACCACATGGCCGAAGTGCAAGCCTGGGCATCAGTTACACGTTTCATTGTAACCGCAGTGTGGGATGATGTTACTAAACTGCAAAGTTGGTTTATCTAAATGAACTTCTCTCTTGGTTACGAGGTGACCATGGCTGTGGGGTCAGTGACACTTTGAGGGGTAACGCGGTCTCGCAGGACAAAACGTGGACAGCGCAGGAGGCACCCGTGTGTTCTGGCCTCCCCTCCTCCCTACACGGCACAGTGTCCTAAAGGCGTCATCTTTCTCTGGTTCAGTGTAGCCACCTGCACAGTGAGGGGAAGTTTCTTGATTTGCTTGTTGAGGGCTTGTTAGGTTCCAATGAGATTATTTAGGAGAAAATTCTCTGTGTTTTGGCACGAAATCTTCCTGAGTCCTTCATAACTTTGCGTGAAGGTAGTTTTGAAGGAAGACTTCACAGATTTGAACAAAAACTAAACCAGTGGGAGATTTGGTTGTGCTCCGAAGTGACCTCTTTGAAGGACAACGGGCTTGAACTTTCATCTTTATGGGCACAGATTTGTTAAAAATCCAATTTCCTTTACTTTATAATCTTACCTTGTGCAAAAAGTGGTGTAGCTTTGCACAGTGATGGAGGGAAATGTTTGGTGAATGGTGTACAAACTTGAAGGTAAGTGACAGGTTTCCAGAACCAAAGGAAAAGCCCTGTTCAGAAAATGGCATTCAAAATATAAGGGCCAAGGTATCTGTAGCATGGACCCCATTATGATAAGATTTGGTCCTGTAATAGTGTTACAATTAAACTGATAATAGTTTGATATATTAATATCAAATTTCCAGGTATATTAAATCCTGGCTCATTAAAATTAGCTTTAGATGAGCAAGTTGCCAATGCAGATATAATTTATTTTCAAAAATATATATAAATCCTAGTTTCCTTTTTCTGGTTAAAGGGCAGCTAAGGAAATCTATTTCAACTGGCTCTTTCATCAGACATGTCTTCTGGTTTTAAACTGTCTTTGTGTTGCTGCTGTTTTCACTGGTTCTTGCCCCTCTGTGTTTTCTGACGAGAACTCCTGAGGAACTTGATTCTGTGCAGTAGCCACTTTCTGGAATTTTGCATGTCAACAGCCGTGGACTCAGTAACTTCAGAGTATTAGGAGTGTGGGATCATTCTCATGCCTTTGGAACAATCCTAAATTAAAGTTTTGTTTCTGTTTCCATTATAAACCTCATTGTTTTCTTGGTTTGAGTTTATTCCAGTCATGTTGGTTGAAATCTTGGCGAGTTTGTTCAATAGTTATACCAGATGTTATTAAGAGTAGTTTTTCCACTTAAGCATTCTGAGTGAATTTATTCTTTATGAAACAGTCAAGTTCAGGGTCTGGAACCGGGCAGCTGGACAGCAGGGAGTAGGCACCAGGGTAATCCTGTCTCTCATTCTAATTAGGAGATTTTAGGGGTACAAAATGCTAATTCACTTAGGAAATACATAAGAATAGTGGGTAGGTCTCTTCTTTTCTTCCCTCTACTCTTTTTCTGAATTTAACACCTAGAGGACATTTCTCTGGATTTTCCGTGAAGCACTTTACAAGGGTCAAAGAACCCATCTGAATCCTTTTGGTCAGTGAACACATCCTCACTGTCAAAAAGATGGGAAAACCTTATAAGTACACAGGAGATTAGCAGTGCCTCTGACCTGTTCTGCTCAGAGTTCAACTGATTTTCCTGGGGAAGACATAAATGGACAAATGTAGCTTCCTGACACTGATGTTCGGTGATTCTTTCCCCCAAAGGCGGTGGAGCTCCAGGCTGGAGCAGCCCATCCCAGGACAGAACCAGCAGGGGTGGAGGAGGATTTGGGAGAGCAGGATGCTGATTTGCCCTTCCCGGAGGTCTGAGCCCTGCAGGGATGGAGGAGAGGGGTCAGCTCAGCCAGAATGGGGGCACTGGTTCCGGGACCCCCAAATCCCACTGCTCATCAGCCAGCGTGTGTGTGTGTATGAGCCGGGCCTGCGTGTGTGACACAGGCTCCCTTCAGGCAGGGATTTCTGTTCCTCTGAATGAACCGTGGAATCCAGGATGCTGCAGTGAAGGGAAGGACCAGCACTGCTCCCTGTTTACCTGGCCCCCCTCTTTCAGCAGGTTCCCCTCCCCTGATGGGAGGCCATGGCTGCGACCTTGGCTAGAGTGGCCTCGGGGAAGCAGCCAGAGCAAGCTCACTTGTTTAGGCCCTTTTCTCTGTCTGGCATCTGCTGGTGGCCTCACCCTGCCGGGCCGTCTTCACCTGACCCTAGGCAGCATGGTTGGGGTCCCTCCCAGGGCTCTGAGTTCTCCTCTGAAAACCCCCCATTTGTCATCCTGTCTCCTGGGCACATTTAATTCTCTGGAAAGCACGTGATGCTTTGAGCACCTTGCGGAAAGCGGTGCAGACATTTGTGATGGGCTGAGGTGCCCATCGGGAACACCAGTTTGGAAAAGGCCGGGGGGCCTCCTGGGACAGAGGGTGGTCTCTTCCCCCTTGAGCCCCTGCCTCACCCCCGCATCCCCGCACCCATTATGCATGGCAGGGGTCAGCCTCCCCGAGGACGGGCCCCTCTCACGTCACCCCCTCCCGAGTTTGGGCTTGCTGGGCAATGATTTGTCCCCCCAGGGGGAGGGGACCTCAGGCCTGTGTGAGGGTCACACATCCGCTCCCGACTGCCGGCCCGCCCCCCCCCACTCTTTATCACCATCTTCTTGTACCTCTCAGGTCCCTCAAAATCCTCTCTCTTCCCTCTAAGTTTCTCCTCCTCCTGTCCTTGAAGTATTTATCTTTCCTCTCTAATTAAAGGTGTGAATTTCAGGATGACTTTTTCAAAAAAATGATTCTTTCCTCAGCATTTTGTATTGGCCTCATTAATACTGTAGCCTGGAATGGAGATTGACTTGTCTTTTTGCAACTGTTCATTTAAAAATTGGGGTTTAGGAAGTGACTCACCCTTCCTCATTGCTTCCAGAGCAGCGTCTAAAAGAGCCGCCGGTGATGACAGAGGCGTGCGCTCTCACTGCCCAGCGCCGGGCTCCAGGCCCGGGGGTGCTGAGAACGTGCATGCAGCCAGTGCGGCCCAGCAGCTGCGTTTTAAATTTCATTTCACTTGAATTAATTTCAGTGCAGGCAGCTGTGTGTGGCTGGTGGTCTCCACATGGATGGTGCCCCATGTTCCAAGGTTTGGGTTGAACTGCACGTAGGGCAAGTCGTGAGCTACCTGACCCTGGACTTCAAGTCCTACCAGCGAAATACCTCGTGTCTGGGCGACGCACACAGATGAGGGTGGAGAGCTGTCGCCCCCCGCGTTAGCATCTGGGAGAGGGCGATGCAGACGCCCGCCGAGGGCGTCGGGTGATGGACCCCAGGAGCGCTGGCAGCCCGTTTCTGCCAGTCTCCGAGATTGTGCGCATGCACTTCTGGGATGGTGGTAACTTTGAGCAGTGATGTGCCGGCATCGGGAGATTCAGATGGTCCATGTCAGAAACCTGGGAAGAGAATTCCCCTCAGAGGCCCCAGGCCTTGGCTATCTCCTAACATAAACAGGGACTCTTAAAAATGTGAAGAATCTGTTGTAACGTGTAAACCGAGGTGATGGGGGAATAGACCATTTTCCACTTGTGCAAATGCTGACGTAAATCACCCACAGGCCCGGAGAAGGTGGAAACCTGCCAAAGAGACGACAGGGCAAAAGGGGGGCGTGCCCATGGCACCCCCTCCAGCTCCTCTTCCATGCGTCTTTCCAAGGCTGCTTTTCAAAACTGGGTCCTGTGCGCGGGTGCAGGTTGAAGCCTTTGGAGTGGGTGCCCTGGGGCAGGAAGACGCAGCCCTGACTCCTGGGTCGTGTTCACAGCCGTGCGTGATTGGAGTGAAGAGCAGGGACCCGGGCCCAGAGTCCTGGACTCGGTTTTAGTTTGTCCTGGACGAGCTGGGTGACCTCCACTGGGAGCCTCCATCTCTTCTTTGGTCAAATGTGGCAGCGGAGCTGGTGTCCCCTGGGACCCTCGGTGTCTTCATCGGTGCCCCTGTGAGCTTCTCCCACCCAGTCTCCAGGCCCTGACGGCATTCCATGCTAAAGGGGCGTCCTCCGCCCTTGCCCCCAGGGCGTGTGGACCAAAGGCATCTGGCTCTTATTTCCACAGAGGAAGAGAGTCAGACTTCCTGCCATGGGTTTCTTTCTCCTTGGGATTGTGGCTGTGTGGACGGGTGGAGGTGCACATGGGGGAGGGAGGGTCTTCTCTGTGCCTCCTCGTTCCCTGGGGACCCCTCTCTGCCTGGCCCAGCACGGAGCGTGCACGTCCCTCGGTGGTGGACGGTGAGGTAGTGCAGCCTCCGGATACAGAGGGCTCTCAGGGCTCATTCCCTTCAGCTCCTCCACTCAGCAGATCCTTGTAAGGAACCTGCTTTGTGCTTGGACCCGCGGGGAGACCCTGCAGGAACCAGACCAGTGACCATCCTAATTCTCATGAGCCCGGTCTGCAGCTAAACATCCTTACTTTCGACACCGTCCTCGGGTATATGTTTCACCCCAGAAAGGACAAGATCACGAGCCCAGGAAGGAAGATAAGGTTGGGGTGTGGTTAAGGATGCAGACGATGTTTCGGATGCTGTGCAGGTCTCATCAGAGCTTGGATGTAGACTTGGAACTGAACTCTGCCCGGTCTCTATTGGGAGATCGGAGGCCCCTGGCCTTATGCGATGTGTTCATTCTCACTTTCAAAGTGTAGAAATGGTGTGAGCGCGCTGGAGACTTGGTGGCGCGTCCCGGTTCCTCGCCCAGGGAGCAGTTTCTCTCTACCTGCTTTGCCAGCAGACGAGACTGTCTCGCTGCGACATTTTCGCCTGTTGTTTCCTGCAGGGTTTGTCCGTCTGGTTCCCGCTTTACTCCTCTCGTTGTGTCCTCGGTGGAAATGATTCCACCCTGTAGCTCATGGTCTCCTGAGGTTGGGCTGAGAAGCCAACTCTCTGGTGTCCCTGCTTTCGGATGAATTCCTCCTGCTTTGCAGGTCTCTTTAATATTCTCGAACATGTACTTCAGTGTAATTTGCTCTAAATGCTTTGAAATGAGCAGGAGCCTTAAAAAAGACACCCTGGCTGAATGCCTTTGGAAACGTCACTTCATCAAGGAGCGCGTTGATCTTCCAAGGGAAGGAGAGCAGGGAGGAGCTGGGGGCCGTGTGCGGTGGGTTTGGCTGATCCAGAGACGGGGAGGCTGTCGGGATTTATGAGCGACATGTCGTGACAGAACCTAAAGGATTGGCCACGTCCGGACACACAGAGGCGCCAGCTTTTCTGCGTCTCTCTCCCTGTCATCCGGCCACGTGTCAGCGATGCCACCTGCAGGCCCCTCCCCGAGGACTGGTGTGCAGAGCACGGTAGGGCCCCAGGCATCCCCACGCCCTGTCTGTGTGCACAGATGTACCAGGCACCGTATCTGGGGTGGAGACTAGGGACCCTGGGGCTGACCGGCCGCCCAGCCGACGGTGATGTGGCCAACTGCAGTGTGTTGAGTGGAGGCTTTGGAAAATGGAGTCAGACACGAGCTTAATACTTATTTTCCTGGTTGATTTACCCTTTTGTTTTTAGACACAGACAAGGGTGTCTGTATGATCTCTGTGTGCTTCAGCCTGGGGGTGTTTGAAGCACACATGAGAGCGGCGCCCACGCAGGGGGTGGCGATGTGGGACGGGCCTTTCAGGTTGTAGGGCAGGTGTGTCTCCTCCCAACACACTTAGAGTGAGAATGCCAGGGTTTTGACGTCTGTCCTAAAGTTTCAACGTCTGTCGTGGCCTCTGCTGTTTCCTAGTCCCGAATCCCTGCGCCTGTTAGTTCAGACATCTTCTCGCCCTGCCACGTGCCCTGGTAACTCCATAGCCGTCCCACCTGGTCACGTTATGACAGCTCCTCAGACAATGAACATGTATTGAGCACCAGCTGTAGACCAGACGCGGTGCTGGGCGCGAGGCCTCATGGATGAGCTCACGCCGTCTCTACCCTGAAAGAGCTGTGGTCCCAGGTGCTCTAACGCGATCGGTCGAGGGTCCACTGTAATGTTCTCCCACATCCCAAATGTGCATTTTCTCACAGAGCTGTAGCCTGAGAAAGACACACAGCTGTTAAACATCCAGTTTGCCTCTTCCTTTGTTCTTGTTGGGGTCCTGGCTGAGAACTGGCACCTAATTGTAGGTAAACTCACGAAGATGGTGCCTGCCCAAAGTCCTGTGAACCTTCCTTACACATCTTCAAGTCATCAAAAGGGTGGTGACACCTTCAGAACAACTGGCATGGCTTGTATGAAAAGAGGTTCAGCTCCATTGTAGAGTTTTTAAGGCATTTGTAGAATCCACTTTCTGCAGACAAATCACCTCCGAACCATAAAAGTAACGGTTGAATGTTGTCACGTAATTTTCAAGTGAGGATCAAAGATAATTCTTGCACTAAGGTAGCACTATCCACATGATATTTTTTTAAGAAGAATTTTAGAATAACGAAGTTCCTACTGACTCTCCAATAAACTTAAGTCTGGAGCAATCAAAACCCAGGAGTTTCTTGAATTATCTCCAAGAAGTACTAACAAGAAGAAAAAATATCTGCTTTCATCATTGAAATTAATATTGATGTGGAGACAGGGAAGGAAAGTAAATAAAAAAGAAAGGTTTGGGGGAAAGAGAAGAGATTTGCAGAGCAGGAGGTACAGCCGAGCATCTGCCCCTTGTTGTGGGACCAGGAACCGAAGCCCCCCATGCGAACGGTGACTGGAGACCAGAGCACCAGAGAGAGGCTGGGTCTGGGACCCGAAGCGAGCAAGGACTCCGTGAAAACACTTATAAAAAGTCTTATGTCCACTCAACCAAAATGCGAAGGCAGCCCAGAAATAAAGAAAACAGTCGCAACGGCCTGCGTGCCCCGGGGGGTCACTGCCTGTCATTCCTGCTCATGAGAAGCATCTGGCACCCGCGTTTCTCAGCCAGGCTGTTGGCGCTGCATTTCTCTGGGTTTTCTCAGTCCTGGGAGGGCTGTCTTTGTGCCCTACACGAGGTGGACGACTCTCCTGTGTCCGGTCCTCCGTGGGGTCCCTACAGCCTCTGCTGTGGCCCGTCTGCCGGGCCCCCTCTCCGAGCATGAGCACCCCCTTCCCATGGACCCTGCGTGTGGAGCCGGCCTCCCTCGCTCTGTGCATCTTCCTGCAAAACCTGCTTCTTTGTCCTGACCGCCTAACTGAGCTCCCTTTCTACTTCATGCTCCGAAGTTTCGTTTTGAAAATGACCATAAATGGGAGGGTCACTTAATGCTCCTACCGTGGACTTGAACCCTTTATGACCGGGTAAAGGTTTCCCAGAGCGAATTCGCCCTGTGTTTGAATACCTGCTTGGGAAGGCTTATTCCAAGTGACAACTGCATGCCTCCTCCAAACATGCTCTCCTGCACTATTTCATTTCACTTTCCCAATAACGGTGATGGAACAGGCAACAGTGTTACCACCTCCATTTCACAAATGAAGAAGCCAAGGATTATTGGGCTAAAAGGACGACCGTCCCAGGTCACATAGCCAGCTGCCCGTCTCCAAAGTCAAGGCCATTTCTTTGACCACTGAGCCCTGCGGTGCAGACCACCCGCCACACACGCTGGCATTTTCCGGCACAGACTGTTGGCCACTCTCTGTCTCTTTATTGGGTTTATAGCTTTAATCTAGTCATAAAACCTAAACAAATTCATCTCAATAGTTTGCCCTTGGTTTTTAAATTCCTACAGATGCCCCACAAATACAACAAAAAGGCCCAAAGAGGCCCAAAGTGATGATGGTGACACACGTTATCGCTACGTTGCTATCTCACTGCGTTATTTCACTTAGGGTCTTAAACTTGGTAAGACAGAGCCCCCTTTGCAGGCCCACAGTCTATTGTCTTCACTTCACATTGCGGCTTGTTTTTCAGGTCGGGAAAGCAGGGGTGGGGACAGGCATCTAAGAGAGAGCTGAGGCCACCGTCTCTGTTGCTGTCCGGTCCTCCTGGCGCCATGCCTGCCTTGGAAAGGAGGCAGCTCCCTTGGGGGACGGACACCCTTCCCACCCGCGGTTGTCTTCATCCTGTTCTCCACAGTGTAAACCTTGTTCTTCTAGTTATTCTCACAGCTACCTCCAAGTCGGCAGAGAAAGTATTATTGCGCCCGTTTTACAGACAAGCAGATCGAGTCGACACCACACTCTTGTAATTTTGACGGTTTGCTAAACGTCCTGAGTAGCATGGAGCAATGGCAGAATCCAGTTTTCACTGGTTTCCAGTTAGCATCCATGAACGCTGCAACTGGGTCGAGTTAATTACAAAGCACTGGAGAACCGTACTAAGTGGGTTGCTTTCTGTAAGACTCTGTCCGCTGGTGTCATCTGTGTGTAACAAGGGGAACACGGGGTTGGGAGTATTCTGGCAGTAGGAAGGGGACCAGCTACCCGGACCCCTGGCACCCCTGAGCCGCCCCGGTCCTCAGGGTGCCTCCCAGCTCGTTGGTCTGTAGGCCAGTCGCCAGACTGACCCCACAGCAGACCTGCATGAAATCACTGTTCTTGATTTGCTTCTGGTGATCTGTGCCCTGGGATTCCAGGCCACATCCTGTCTCATTCCTGGCTTTTCCAGTCGTCTCAGATGGTCTCTTTGAGGAGCGTTTTCACAGCCCACACCAGATCCAGCGGGCTCTCCTGTAAGGCTCTCGGACACTCTGTTCTGCATCGTGTGACCTGGTGATCGTGCGTCGTCCTGCACCATACGATGGTTACTCGTTGGCCTACATGCTGTCGCGATGCCTTGTGGTGCCCTCTGGAACTTAAGCTCTGTGAGGACGGGACCGCCTTTGAACCCTACCCCACGCCCCTCCTGGAGCTTAGGAAAAAGCCTGGCCGAGGGCTGTCCCTCAAAACTTACTGAACGAGTTCAATTCAAGCTGGACCTGACTTTTGATCTACCTTAGAAATACAACATCCTTAAAGAGTGTGAAAAAGAGGCAGACAATTAAAATACCGCAGGAGAGCATTTGTAAAACATGCACAATTGGCTTTTGTTAGTTCCAGCAAACGAATGAATGAGTGAATGAATTGATGAGGTAATGAATGAGCGAATGAATGAGTGAGGGAATGAATGAATGGGTGAATGAGGGAATGAATGGGTGAATGAGTGAATGAATGGGTGAATGAGTGAATGGGTGAATGAGTGAATGAATGAGTGAATGAATGGGTGAATGAGTGAATGAATAAATGGGTGAATGAGTGAATGAATGAATGGGTGAATGAGTGAATGAATGGGTGAATGAGTGAGTGGCTGTCTCTCTCGGGGAGAACTCGGGGCAGCAGCTGTGTTTCACTGAAACGTCTCAGCTTCAGGCTCGAGGCTCTAAAACACCATCTCCATGTTTGTGTCATAGGTTCGGGTTCTCTATTCCACTAAAAAGTAGGGAACTCTTTCCTGAAATCTGAGAAAGCTCAGGCTCTAAAGTGGAGAAGTTGCCCTTTAAAGCAGGTGTGTTTATAACCGTGTCCCCAGTGTCCCCACCTTCCCCCCGAGGTACAAGATCACTTACTCTCTCCAACTCCCCAGACTCACCCATGCCCCAGACGCCCTCACAGTTCTAACCCATCTCACCCCCAGTGTATGAGCCTCGTCCTCGCAGCACGCAAAAACATGCTTACTTGGAAGCTACATTCATTTTCCGGTGGCTCATTATTTAGAAGGTTCTTGCTTTGGGGAATCTTACCGCTGCCAGATTATGTAATTCAGAAGTGTTTTTCTTAATGTTAACCCATACCATGTGTTATTCCATATTCTAATCAGATATCAGTATCACAGTGAGGAAATTCACCCATATTAAGAGTGTTTTAACCCATTTCTTACATGTTTTCATCTTGTTCCCGCTTCTCCTCTGGCTTAAACCCATGCATTTATTAAGCAGAAGACGGATCACATCTTTAATCCGTTTGCACTTGACCTACATTTCTACTGCAGGAGTCGCTTGACCTCCAGGCAGGCACCGCACATGCACGCCCTTAGCTTCCTTCTGCTCCTCCCCCACAACGTACCTGTGCAGACAGCCCTGCTTCGTGAAAGCAAAGGAAACGGGGCCCTGGGACCCTGAGGTCGTTGTTTTAATAGTGTTGTTCAAGGTGTAATTGATTTCCTTCTAAATTTGACAAAGTGCCTTTTATCTGCACTAGTTTGAAGACCCTCAACCAAGTTCTTTAGTGAAAACTAAATTCTTTAGAATAGGACTATTTTATTTTCCCTCCAGGGCTTTGTTTAGCAAAGAATCCAGCTCCGTTAAAAACTCATTTTCCTCTGTACACTGTCTCCCCTGGAATTTAATTGCTGTTAAAAATGGGGAGGGGGAGAAACATGCAGAAAGTGTGAATTCCCTCATTTCTGAGAAAGAACAGTTCCATTATTTGTTCTACACCATTAAATTATTGAGAATTATGGTCAAATTCCAAGTGCCTGAATGCTCAGCTTTTTTAAAAAATTAAAAATAGAGGCTGCCTCTCTACATTTAGAGAAAATGATAATTACGACGTCTTTCCCTAAGTCATCTGCATTTCCTCACTTGGGGTTTCAGGAAATACAAATAGACCACCTCTTAAACACAAAAATTAGCAGGATTTAGGTTATTTCAGGTTTTCATCTAAAATAGAAGGGAGCTGCTTCTGGGCGGGCTCCTGTGTGCACTGGGCCTGCGAAGGTCCGGAGATGTTTCATGGTCAAGTTTGCTCCCCTGGTGGCCTCTGCCTTTGTCTCTGTCTCTATCTTTCTTTCTCTTGCACAAAACTGCTCTGTTCCAGGCCAGCTGCGAGTCATAAGAACAAGTCTACAAAAACTCAAGTGCTTGTGAGGAGAGGAACGCGGTGAGGCAGTGACTTTGTAAGGGGAGCAGCGTTTCGCGCGGATGGAGTTCCTCAGGGGCGGTGCTCTGGGCGCTCCTGTCTCCTGGGAGCTGCCGCTGCCTGGGGTGTCCCATCGTGACTGGAGAGTTAATTCTCATGAATCAGTTTCGGGGAAAGAGAAACAAGGGGTTGAAACCCCTCAGTGACAGAATTCAATCAAATGTGCTTACGGGCTTGCTTTATCCATTTTTAGTAAAAGAACCCTTTTTTTGTTGTTGCGAAATCTTGGAAAGGTAATGATCTGTTTTCACTTGCCTCTTGGTTAAAATAACACAGATCATTTTAGCAAGTGAACTTCTTCTCAGGAAAAATGAGAGCCTGCAGAGTCTCTCTCCTGTGTCCTGGGGCCCCAATGAACAAAGAACCGTCCCCCTCCAGGCGCTCATCACCTGCCTCCTGGCTGGAGCCTTTCTCCAGAAATCCGGGAAATGGCCAGGGACCTCAGGTCCCAACTAAACACACCAAGGGATTGTCCCTCACACCCTCCCTGCCACACGCACTCGCAGCCCTTCCTCCCCAGGACCCCAGGTGGGGCTGTGAGGACCCCGCCTGGACCCCAGGAGCGATGTGGCTCCCTGGACAGCCGTCCCCCCATGGGGCCTTCCTTGCCCTGTGGCTTCATCTCAGCTTCAGCTTCGGTAGGTCTTTACACATCACCAACTAGGACACTCAGAGACGCAAGGGGAGAGTTTGGGTATCTTTTTAAGGAACAAAGCACCCTGAGTTTGAGCATTTCCTTTCTTTCTCTTCCTGATGAGGGAACAAGTTGATGAGGTCCCTGCAATTTTGCTAAAGTCCATTCCCACTCTTCCTCCAGCTCAGACTGGGACAGGGGAGGGGTTGCTGTGAGTAGAGCTGTCTCTACCCCTGTAAATATTACCGGGGCAAACATGCCAAATAAACCTGTTCAAATATACACAGAGCCCAGGGCTCTACACACTGCTGTGGAGTACTGAGTAGTAACCACAGCTCGGGGTTTTCTCTCTTTCCTTTAATAAATCGCTAGGGCTTCATAAGTCAGAGCAAACGCCTGTGAAGGGCTGGTGACATTCCAGTGGCCAAAGGCTCGTGATGGCTCCACTTCCCAGAGCTTGAAGCTTTATTGGATTCATCTTCGTGTTTGTTGTTTCGTCTGGGGTGAGGAGGACTACACAGGACAGAGGGTGGGACACATGGGGCTTGGGAAGCCCGGGGGGTGGGCAGTGAGCGCCATCAGCGGTCCAAGGAGGGCAGGTGTGGGAGCAGGTGGCCGGATCTAAGCCCCACTGGGAGATGCTGTGAGCTCTGAAGCCCTGTGTCCGGGTCGTCCGAGGGGCCAAGGAGAGGATGGGGACTCCAGAGCGGTCAACGGGGACTGCACGGAGGGGCCCCTGGGGCAGGGGATCCGTGCTTGCACCACCCCAGCGGCCCTGGGTCCTAGGACGGAGGTGAGATTGTGTGGAACTGTCCAACAGGGAGAGACTGCCCCCCAATTCCAGGCCGGCAGGGCACTCCTGATGCCCGCGACTTCCAAGGTGATGGCAAAACCCGGTGAATGCAGGAGTCAACCAGGCACTGAATTCACAAACTCAAAGAAAAACATTGCTATTCAGACTATTAAAGGTACACAGAACATGTGCATCCCCGTGCAGACCTGGACGGTGACCCAGGCCAGTGGTGGAGCCTTCAGGGGTTCAGCCACCAAATGCTGAGCAGAGCAGAGAAGTTACCAGTTATCCAGATGTGTGAAAGTGATGGAGGTCGGAGCTTTCAGAGCTTCCCGCCATGTGTCTGGGACATCCCCTGGCACTAAGTGGCCTTAGAGAGCCTTATGCTTTCCATGGAACACTCTTTGAGATGTCTGGCTTCTTTTTTCTTTGCTCCTCCAAGTTTTTGAGAGTCGACCAAGACAAGGACAAAGACTGCAGCTTGGACTGCGGGGGTCCCACCCAGAAACCCCTCTGCGCCTCGGACGGGAGGACCTTCCTGTCTCGCTGTGAATTCCAGCGCGCCAAGTGCAAAGACCCCCGGCTAGAGATCGCTTACCGTGGAAACTGCAAAGGTCAGTTGCTTTCGATCATTTGTTCAAGAATCAGTCACTGAAATGTACACCCATGTGCTTTATTTTCATTTGGCTAAGGTTTTCTGTGTAAAATGTCAAGGGTTTATGTTCAGAGCACGTAGCGAAACGAGTCATTTCTGAATCATTTTTTTTTCTTGTTGAATGCTCTCTTTTCTTAGAATGTTTTATGACATCATGACACAAATTTATCCAAGGGTTTGAATGTTTCCAAAGTCTCTTAAAATTATTCTCACCAAAGTTTTGTTTATTGGTTCTTCCAACTCTTTCTCATCTCACCTTTTAGCCTGTGGGGAGTGTATAATAGCACCTGTGCCGTTTTCAGTGGGTTTTTTTTGGGGGGGTGCTGATTTCACACTTGTAATTTTCAATTTTCCTGATCTAAGAAGCAGATTTGGAGTTAATAAGCTCGCTTAGAGCAAAACATTGAAATGCTTCCCAGTTACTGGAGGGTTTGACTCAGCAAAACACGCTGATGTTTGAAGCACAAATAGAGTCAATTGCAGAAAGAGGTTTAACCTTCTTTTTCTTATTATCTAGGACAAAAAGCCACACAGGTAAAGCACCCCTGAGACAGTGTCCTGCGGTGTTTAGCCGTTAGCGCCAACGAGCTGCCCAAGGGACGAAGAGCGACTGTCTCCGCTCCGCGCTTGGCCAGGGTTTGAGTAATCTGCTCTTGCTTTCATAATGCAACACATCCTAGGTGAACAGGTTGGAGCCACTGCCCTACGTGACAAAGACAGAGTTTTGCCGGTCCTTGGACGTGGGCACCACTCCCGCTGACACCCCGCAGAACACTCTGCCCACAGGCTTCGGGGCAGCCCAGCACTCACCTTCCACCTGCGTCTGATTTGTGTGCCCTAAACACGTCCCTCGGAGAAAAGTTTGGATGTAACTTTATGCCTTGATTGTTGTTACACACCTCGGGTATCTGTGCTGAGAAATGAGAAGTGGCCTAAGAATGAATTCAAATATCAGGTGATCTACCTTTTAGAGAACCTTCTAGAAACAATGGCCTGTGCTGACTTAGCTTGTGAGAACAGGTGCTGTGGAGGTGGCAGTGAAGTCTGAGTTTTACGATCCTCTTTGGTGCCCTGTTCCTTTAGAGAACCCCCATCAAATGTCCTTTAGGAGGATAATTCCCATCAAACACTCTGTCAGAGGGCGATGAGGAAGCCGCCATATGAAGCCTCTGTGTTGGCCATAGTCTCCGTGGGCGTCTGTGGTGGGTTCATTAGACAGAGGCCAGAGACCGTCCATCTGTCTGGGTGGACATTGACACCAGAGGCCTCTGTGTCCCACAGTTGAGGTCACTCTCCCGAGCCTCCCACTTCGAGCTCTGCAGAGTCCATGGTGGGTTGCTTTTGCACAGGGAGGGTAAATTGGAATTAAGCGCAGATGGCCTCTTGGTGATGTCATTGTTAGCTTATTTGTGTTTGGATCCAGCCTAATTTTTTTCTGGATAATTCCCTTGGTTGGGATTCTCACACCTCACTGAAGAAATTTCATACCATAAATTTGTGACACAAAAAATGTGATAAGGGACGGGACTTCCCTGGTGTTCCAGTGGTTGGGACTTCGCCTTCCAATGCAGGGGGTGCAGGCTCCATCCCTGGTTGGGGAGCTGGGGTCCCACATGCCTCATGGCCAAAAAACCAAGGCATAGGCCAGAAACAATATTGTAACAAATTCAATAAAAGACTTTAAAAATGGTCCACATCAAAAAAAAAAGTTTTTTCATATGATAAGGAAGAAGTAGGTCAAAACAAAACTTATTTCCTAAAAAGAAGTTTAATTTAAATCAAAAGGATTAAAATAAAAAGAATGCGAAGGTACCTGTAAACTTCGAGGTCAAGTTTATCTGGCGCTTCAGTTGCCAAGGGTAGCAAATATTAAAGTTACTTTAAAGAGACATTGTTAGTTGTACAACGTAGTTTGAGATAACTGGGCATCAGGTACCTCTGATACTGTAGATTTGGGGGAGTTGGAGCTCTGAAGCATCGCTTTCAGCCCTCATCCTGTGGGTGATCTAAGTCTGGTCCATGCTGGGGCTGCCCGGAGAAGGGCTTCCCAGTCTGCAGACAGTCTTTTCCCACAGACGCAGCCTTTCCCTGGAGCCGAGCTCTGAGCGGGAGCAGATCCTCCTCAGACAGGAGGGGCTCCTTCATTCTGGCTGATTTACTTTGCCAGTCGTTTCCCCACCCTGTCCCCCTGTGTCCAGCATTTAACACCCCCCAGCCTGCCCTGGGACCACGTGGCAGGAAGCGTTCACGGTGAATGCGAGGGGACCCTGGTGCTGATGGACCAGAGACAGGTGTCCTGGCTGCCCCAGGCAGGTGCTGTTGTTGCGCCCCTCTGTCCCCAAGGGCACAACCACTGCCAATTCCGCACCACACCCAGGTCGAGAGCTTTCTGCTACGAAGGTGAGAGCGGGAGAAGGAGATTGAAATGGTACTTCTACTGCACGGAATACGAATACTCATGCGCACTTGCTCCAAATTATTCCCGGTTTTGAAATTGGCCGGTGTATCGTAGTATCAACTTGGCAAGTGTGAAGATGCATTTCTTTTTTTCTTGCGGTACGCGGGCCTCTCACTGTTGTGGCCTCTCCCGTTGCGGAGCACAGGCTCCGAACGCACAGGCTCAGCGGCCATGGCTCACGGGCCCAGCCGCTCCGCGGCACGTGGGATCTTCCCGGACTGGGGCACGAACCCGTGTACCCTGCATTGGCAGGCGGACTCTCAACCACTGCGCCACCAGGGAAGCCCTGCTCTTAACTTTTGACCTTGAACAGAAGTGCACTGATTTACACTGATGGATTTTTTTCATGTTTCCTTAGAAATTTGTGTTTTTAGAACTCAGCAAACACATTAATATTTTTCTTTTGATCTGAGACCATTGGGCCTGTCTTTCGTTTCAAGAAAAATCTCTGACATTGAATTAAAAAGCCAAAAAAAAAAAAAAAGGGAGAAGACGGAGAAGAAGAAGAAGAAGAAAAGTCTAGATGCCGGTAGTTCTTGGAGCTATTTTGAGATTTCTGGAAACAGAATTATAAAGGATATCTGACAGCAACAACTTCCTGGAGATTTCCGAGACCCGGGGCTTTTTAGTGACCAATGAATAAGAAAAGGAACATTGTTACAAAGTGCTTCCTGATACTCGTCGTCCCCTTTCTCATTTGCTGCCCGAGTCTCATGGTCACTGTCCTGCTCGTCATTGCAGAGCGGCCCCCTGGCAGAGATGGGGTCTCTGTGGGTCACAGCATGGCCGGCATACGAGCGCACAGGGGTCCACGATGTCGAGAAGACAGACCCCTGCCCCACAACAGGGGTTATTATTAATATCGCGGTTATGGCGAGCTTCCAGAGCCCTTGTTCTCTCCCTGCGAAAACCCTGGGCTTTCACTCTGGCCACATAGTGACCACTGGCCTAGAAACCTCAGTGTGACTTACGGGCCCTCTCTCTCTGCTGGGCTGCTGTGACCAGGCGTTACCTTAGCACTCTCTGGGCAGGCCTGGCCCTCAGGACCGCATGACCGTCCTCTTCCCTGTGTGTGACCCAGGCCACTTGCAGGGGGCATCCTGCTGACCTGGGCCTGGTGTGCACTCTGCTGAGTTCTGCAGGGAGAGAGCTCAGGCTCCCAGCACTGCATTTCTGGAAATTCCGAGGAAGGCGTGAACCACACATGTGGTCAGCAGGGCTGTCGCCCCTGAAAGTACTGAGGTTTTCAAGCAGAATTTTCTGCGAAGCCGGAGGGTGCTTGTCACCTCCAGTTGGTACAGTACCGCCCTCTCTGAAGTGCTCTGTGTACTTTAATTTTATTAAAACACGTGATGTAAAACCTAACAGTGGTGGTGCCCACAGCCCAGCAGCAGTACCTCTGATGCGACTGGCGTGGCCAGGCAGGCAGCCGGCTGTGGATCTCCACGTGGGGCAGAGATGGGGTTGGGAGGGCGAGGTCCTGGCCTCTGCAGCTCGCAGGCTCCCAGAGGTCGGGGGACCATGGAACCAGCGCTAAGGGGCCAGGCCAGGAGGGCTCCACCTGCCTTCTCGCCTCTGAAACAGGGCGGTCGGGTCAGATGAAGACGAGGAATTCCTTCCCTCCAAAGATTTTTCTGATCATAAACGTGTGCTCCTCCCAAAGCCTTTACTCAGACTTGGAGAGCCAGGAAGTGGGCTGGAAGCTTCATCACTGGCCATTTTCCTTAGGCTTCAGATGACACTGCCTTTGAAGAAGGCAGAGCATCTAGATGTTCCCACGTAGCTTCACCTGGAGGCTTTGTTAACCCACAACGGCACCGAGGACCAGGGTGCAGTGTGGTTGCTGGAAATCAGTTAACCTGCCATCATTTTCTTCAATGAAACTGGTATTTCCATGAGAGGAGTCTATGCAGGGTGTGTGGCACGTGTGCATAGGTACACGTGCGTGTGTGTGGGGGGGCACGCACCTGCGTGTATGGGTGTGTATGTGTGTCTCGTGCATGTACCTATGTACACGTGCGCGCACTCCCATGTCTTCTGCCTGGTCCTCTCGGGGGTCTGTGTCCCTGCTTCCTGCTGTGTCTCATCAGACTCCTTTCGCCCACAGGCAGGCTCGGAAGTGCCCTTTACATGTGTGGTTGCAGGACGTTTTAATCTTGCTGGCGCTTGTCCCTTGCAGGAACCGTACCCCAGTCTTGTTGACCTTAACTCCTTCACGCTGTCCTAACAGGTCTGATGGTAGAAGCGCCCTCGTTATAGACTGAAGCAGACACAATGAGAGGTAGCGCCATTGCTCTCACGTTCAAGCCAGGGTCAGAACGTGTTGAAATGTTCGTGAAAAAAATCTTTTCTCTGTTTGCTTTAGCAGCCCTGAATCCTCCAAGGTTAGTTCATCAGAGGAGCTGGGGCGAGCACAACGCGGCCTCAGTCAGTCTGCCCTGTGAAGGTTTGTAGCCAAACTTCACACAAAAGGACCCTGGGATCACTTGCACGGGGACCTAGGGTGATGCGTTGATGACTGTGGTGATCAGTCATCACAGAGGTGCCTCTGATCAGTTGTTTCCCGGAAAAATGTTGTAAAAAACATTGGAATACTTTTATATATTCGTGCAGTCATTTGCACTTTATCTTACTCTTTTTCCTTTAGGACTTGGCCACCCCAGTTAACGTACCCTGGCTTTTCCTATTCTAGTTCGTTTCTGTCTTGATGCATTTACAATGATAATACTTAAGATGAAAACTCAGTTTCTTTCTCCTCGGCTCTAAGATGCTCTCTCTGGTCAAGGGATGGTTCGGACACTTCCCGTGGCTCTGCCCGAGCTGGGCGGCTGCAGGTGGGTGGACGGGGAGCCTTCCTTGGAGACCTGCGGGTCCTTTATCACAGCACAGCCTTCTGTATCATTTATGCCACAGAACATGGCGGCACAGAGTTCTTCACTTTCCTCGGAGGCAGCCCTTCAAAATGACGGGTGGGTCAATATTCCAGCTTCTGAAACACAGGGTCTGCCTTCATTCAATGCCAATAGAACTAAAGGCCTGTCACCCTCGGGCTGTCATTTCTGTGGCCACTACCAAGGGAGAGCTGGCTTCCTCGTCAGCTTTGTTTGTTCTGACCCCAGCCTTGTCCGAGCAGCCCCTGTGCTGGCCACGGGGACCCAGCGGTGAGAACTGTGTCCCCAGAGCGTTGACACCACCGTGCTCAAAACCATCACCATGTAGTCGCCCTGTTAGGTCCAGGGTCAGTAGGTCTATTGACCCGAAAAATACCCAGTGTAGCCTTTCATTGTACATTTCATAAATGGGACTCTGAAGTAATTCCATATCTCCGAGGGTTTCTGCCTCAGAAAGGAGCTTGCTGAGGCTCTGTCTCTGGGGTGAGGACTCACACAGGAAGAGTTAAAGGAAACGCGATCCACTTTCTTCTGGGTAATGTTTCCATGTCATCCTGTGTGTGATGGACAGAGGACCCCACAAGAAGAGCTCCCGGGCTCAGGGGCGGTCAGGGTCAGGACCGCCTGTAAACATCAGTGCTCCATGACCTTGTTCTGGCTGGGCCTCCTCGGGTCCTTTTAACTGTTCTTCTCCAAAATTCTTCTGCATAAAATGTGCAGCAAATCTGTCTCTTCCAATAATTGCTTAAACCTGTTTTGAGTGATTTTAGCAAAGTAGGAAACGATTTGCTTCCTGTTTAAAGGAAAACCATCATTAGAAACAACCACTATAAAACATGGCCTCTTATTTCTAGTTTAGAGCAAGCAGTGAATCTTTATAGTTTCCGTGACTAACGTATCCTGATGCATAGACACGTTTTGTGATCCCCTTGGAAAAGGAATCTCTTTCACTTTGCAGTTGAGAGAAAACAATTAACAACTAGGTAAATAAGTTGCTTACGAAACTCATTATTACTAACAAAGAACTCATCCAAAATTTTTTATTAAAAATCTGTTGTTAGCAATGCCTTGCTAAACACAGGAAAGAAATTATTTGAAAAGTGTCTGCTCTTTCAGATAACAAAATTTTTCTAAAAAATATGATCAAATTTGCATCAAAGCAAAAGTTTTTCTTTGGTCTAGTAAAAAAGTGATTGAAGTCCTTGATTAGAAGGAGCTTAATGCTTTGATTTAATTAAAATATTATAATTTTCAGTTAAGCTGGATTTTCGTATGAGGTAAAAATTGATCATAGTTTAAAAATTACTATGAACCAAAAAGTTATGTGATACCACTTCATACCCACTAGGATGGCTATCACAATTAAAAATGAAAAACACAGAAAATAAGTATTCGTGAGAATGTGGATACATTGGAACGCTTGTCCATTTTGGGGCAGGAATGTAAAATGGTTCATACACTGAAAACCAGTTCGGTGTTTTCTCTATAAATTGAACACAGAATTATCATAGGACCGAGAAATTCTCCTCCAGGTATATATATATCCATAAGACTTGAAAACAGAGGTTCAAACAAAAGTTTGTACGTGAGTGCCCAGAACAGCATTACTCATAATCACCAAAAGGTGGAAACAGCCCAAATGTCCATCAGTACTAGAGCAGATACACACACTGTGGTGTGTCCGTACGATGGACATTCTTCAGCCCTAAGAAGGAATGAAATGCTGGCACAGGTAATGCCGTGGATGGACATTGAAAACACACTGTCACACACTTTGATTCCATGTATATGGAAAGTCTAAAATAGGCAAATCCATAGGGACGGAGAGCAGAGTGCTGTTGCTGGGGGAGGGAGGGCGATTGGCTTCCCTGTGGAGATGAGAGTGTCCTGGAACCAGATAGAAGTGGTGGTTACACAACATTTCGGATGCGCTAAACACCACTGAATTGTACACTTTAAAATGGTTAAAATGACAAATTTTATGTTTTGTGTAGTGGTCCCACAGTAAGGACAAATTATTGTGCTCATGTTTTGAGGATTTAATTCTCAAACAGTTAAAACTAAAGTGTCCAGAGTAAAATCTCAACAAGGCCCCTGAACAGTTAAGCACCTGCTTAATTTTTTTTTTTTTTGCGGTATGCGGGCCTGTCACTGCTGTGGCCTCTCCCGTTGCGGAGCACAGGCTCCGGACGCACAGCCTCAGCGGCCATGGCTCACGGGCCCAGCCGCTCCGCGGCATGTGGGATCTTCCCGGACCGGGGCACGAACCCATGTCCCCTGCATCGGCAGGCAGACTCTCAACCACTGCGCCACCAGGGAAGCCCCCCTGCTTAATTTTTAATCTCACCACAGGAAGCGTAAAGAGAGAAAATATAATCAGGGAAGAAATGTATCACCTGTAAATTCAGCTCCAAGACTGTTGAACCTTTCTGTTCCACTTAAAAGTGATGGACAAATTGGAAAAACTGAGAATAATATAATTCTGAGGCTGTGCTTAAGATTTTGATTTCTATAAAGAAGGGCATTTAATTTAGCCTCCAGGGTGTATCTGTTAACCACATATGGTTTACAGCGATGTCAAGGGCACGGGAGCGTTCCAGCCGCTCAGGATGAGCCGTCCCGGACCTCGGCCGGGGGACACAGCACAAGGGGGCGTTAACGACAGTGCGCTGTACACGCAGAAACTTTCCGAAAGGGTCAGCCTCATGTCAAGCGCCCTAACCACAATAAAATACAGAACAAAGTAGAAAGAACACTAGGGAGATGTTACTAATTTGGGGCGACCTCCCCAGCGTGTTTCTGTATTTCCGTAGGATGGACGTGGTGGACGCTCTGCGGCCTCTTCTCAGGAGCGAAGGCCCTGCCCCTGACTAACGCTTTCCGGGATCAGGGAGTAACAGGCAGCTGGTGTGAGGCAAGGAGCGCTCCTGCCTCGTAGGCGGCTACAGACAAGCTCTCAGCGATGCTTGACACGGGCCTTGCAGTTCCTGCTGCAAAGTCTCCCTGGTTTCCTGTGGCTGAGTCCTCAGCCACGTGCCACACGTAAACCCGGAATTGAATGTGCCGTCCGTGTGAGAGGTCTGAGAGCCCTCCTGCCAGTGGCAACTGCGGAGTCTTCTCCAGAAGACTGGAGCCCGGAACGGGGCCCGTGGGTGGTTTGGGAAATGTCTGCGTTTCTGGCGTGTTCCACACTAGTTCAAATGTTAGAAGTAATTTGTAACCCCGTCTGTACCCTCGTGGAGACCTTGCAAGCTGAGAACTCATGTCACTTTTCCTTTTAGACAGTCAAACCACAGGTTATGCTAAAAAAATGAGGACCGAAGTCCAGCAGAGCAGTGATTTCTCCTCAGCTAAAACACAGGCTACATTAAAACCACATGTTGCCAAGTGCTGGTGAAAATGCAGATCAAGACGTGAGGCCTGAGCCTGCCTGGACGTGTTCCCCCTGATGCGCAGGCCCATCTTGCTAGAGGCGGCTGCCACGGGGCTTCCACAGAGTCCAAGATAAGGGTTTCCGGCAGCAGAGTCAGTATTCAGACATGGACACTGCAGGACAGGCAGCCCCGAGCCCTGGAGCTCGTGCCCAAATGGCATTTCATTGTAGCCAAGAGATTTTACTGCCAAGCTATCAGAAAGTCACCATCTAAAAATGCTGGGCAGTGGACACGTTTGAAGCACTATCTCAGTGTCCAGAGGGCCTTCCAGATCTAGACAACTTGTAATTTAAATCTGGAAACACTTAAGAAAAATGGGGAAAGCCATTCTTTTCAACTTCTAAAATTCAAAGGAGCTACATCAGATGACGGTCTAAAGAACTAAGACAGGTGCCTGGGGTGCTGCCTGAGGGCGTGAGGCTAGTGGTGGCAGCCCTGGGGACGTGCTTCCCCACGGTGGACGTAGATTCTGCACAGCATGTTTTATTGGCCTGTGGTCGTGAGAAGAGGGGCCTTTATTGGGGGTTGGCCCACCTGTGTAACTCCTACCAGGTCCTGAGACAAGCATCAGGAATGAACAGGCTCTGGTACCTGCTTCAGATGGAGTGGGCTGGCGGCTCCCAGGCCCTGCCTTCCCACCATCGCAGGTCTCTACGGCGGGTCTTGGTGTCTGTTTCCTCATCCCTGCCGTCCAGAGCTGGGTTAGATGGGCTTGACTGTGTCAGTCTTTCCCTTTTTACTAGTTTACGGTGTCCCAGGGGATTCTTCCTAAGAATCAGTAGGAACATCGTGCTTTGTATCAAATCATCACGTTGTAGTATTTTCATGTGGAAATTTGTGCTCAGTGCGAGGACTGATAAAGATATTTGACCCTTTAATCTGATTTACTCTTGGACTTTCCCCTTGAGGTGAGAAGCGCAGGAGCCTGGTATCGCTCTGACATCCTAAGAAACTCAGATGCAGAGGAAAGAGGCCGCCGGGTGGACAAGGGTGGACCACAGATGGGACGGGTCCCCTGGGCCGCAGCCGAGGGCAGGAAGGCACGTGCCCCCAGGGTGCCCGCCTGCCCCCCTCCCTCCAGGGCAGTGCCTTCGGGCTGAGTTTCACTGTGGCTCCTAGACCTGGTCCCCACTTGGCACGTGGCCTGGCCCCTGTGCTCCGACGGCCTTCCTAGGATCCAAGTCTGTCTGTGACCGGCGGGGCTACTGCCCATCTTGCGTTGTCTGGGAAGCAGAGTCCACATTTCACCACGGACAAGCCGAGTGGCCTTTCAGAGCCTCGGCTTCCTCGTTCACCGGACGTGGGAGAGCGTCCCTTCCCGCTCTTCCTGCCGAGGCCCGGCCTCCCCACGGGGATCCTGCTCGCCGGCCGGGTGCCCGCCGGGCGGCCACCCTCCGCACCGGGCCCCTCGCGCGGCGCCTCTGCCGTGCATCCGCGGCCTGACTGCCGCCCTCGCCCTGTGCCTTCCCGCAGACGTGTCCAGGTGCGTGGCCGAGAGGAAGTACACCCAGGAACAGGCCCGGAAGGAGCTGCAGCAGGTGTTCATCCCCGAGTGCAGCGACGACGGCACCTACAGCCAGGTGTGCAGCCCGGGGCGGGGCTCTTCCCTTCTGTCTCAGAGTGGTTCCTCCCGAGGGGGTCGCTGTCGTAAACAGGGCGAGTCCTCCCCCGGCGCAGGTGCTCCTGTCACGGCTGTGCTTTCCCCCCTCACTGCTGGGAGACGGACCGCACGGCTTCCTCCAGGCCGGCTCACGGCTGAGCCTGCAGCTCCAGTTCAGTGTTAGTCATGGAGGAGAACGCGCCAAGGTCACGTCCAGTTTCCGGGGTCGCCTCGTTAGTCAGTGGCGGCGTCCGATCGCCCGGTGCTCTACCTGGAGTGTGTCAATAGTGTTATCGTCAATACTGTGATTTCTTATTAAGGGAAACAAATTCCTGAAATACTGTGCTAACTGACACAGCTTCTGGTAGGAAAAAAAACCACACACACACAAGACAGGATCTGCTGTGAGCCATCCAATAATTATGTGACTCTGTATTTTACAACAATCATTTGACCTTTGAAAGACTCAGGAAGGAGAGAGAGAGACAGAGAGAAGCTGGAGCCATGGGTGGTGCCCACGCTGGCTGGCTGGTGGTGGTGGGGAGCTGGGGCCGTGACAGGACATCCCGCCGGCAGCCGGACCGCAGTCTCCTGACTGTCCTGACTCCTTGGTGCCTGGGTTTCCCTCTTGTAAGATCCGGGCTCGGGCCCCACTGCAAACATGAAGGATTAGACACTGAACAGTTACGGGCTGGCGCCCACCGGCGTTCACTATAAACACCTCTGGTCCCTTTCGTCCCTACGGTCCCAGGTTCCAGAGCATCACAGGTTGTTTGCCGGGTGTTCAAACGCAAGGACTCAGGAAGCATCAGGCCTCCTGGACCTGCGTTGGAGTTGAGGCTGGGCTGCAGGTGGCGGAGGGGGCCTTGCGGAGGGCGGGCGCCGCTCGCACTGACCGCCCCGTCCCGTCCCGTCCCTCCTGCAGGTCCAGTGCCACAGCTACACGGGGTACTGCTGGTGTGTCACACCCAACGGGAGGCCCATCAGCGGCACCGCCGTGGCCCACAAGACGCCCAGGTGTCCCGGTAGGTCCAGGTGAATGTACGAGGTGAAACTGCTACTGACATTGTTGGCTGCTTTCTGATCATCTTACCAATGTTTGCTCAAAACTGAAAAGAAATTCAGTTTAGGTGGAATTTTGAGGAATGTTGGGAATGGATTTGAGTCACTGGACAAAGCACAAAGTATGATGAAAACTTTGTTTTTAAGAGAGCTTAGGAATGGAGGATCTGGGTCTGAACCACGGTTGGTTATGGCAATTCGGGACTCTTAATGTTTAGAAATAACCACAAGGACTGTGGTCATCAGTGGGAAGGACCAAATGCTTTCATTGGCCGAGAAAAGCGAACGTTTCTGCGTTTGTATGTGGATCATTCGTCACAGACCCCTTTCCAGACGGTTTATTTGTGTTATTTTATTACCGAGGGCCTCATGTACTGAAGGTAATAATATTGGCAGGAGAAGAATCCATAAAATGGTCTGTTTTCCATTAATATTTTACCAAAAATGTTATAAAAGATTCAGATGATTTTTGTTTGAAAATGGTCTGCAGCTTGAGTTTTGATTAATTGGTAAGGGAGACCTATCAGACCATGTATGAAGAAATTTCATGATCCTTGTGTCACAATGACTAGATTAAGCTTACTAGGGAAAAACATACTGTTATGTAGCAATACAAAACATCTTCCTGAATTTTCACGTAAAATACTGAAACGTGTATTTACAGTTTACTTTTAGACCCCTTTTCTGTTTCAAGAACAGGCATCTTATAATTAGAAATTCTGTTCATGATTCAGACATTTATACCAGGAGCCAAGGCACAGGTCAGAACTCATAACTGCTTCAGAATGATGACGTCCGTAATTAGCAGTAACACAAAACCTAATATTTTAAGTGACTGGTCATCACTTAAAAGCCAGGGGGTGTGCATAATGTGGAATTAAAATATACTTATTTTTAAAACTGTTTTGTCATCCAAGATCTAAAAATTGCTGTAAATATATTTTTAGTGAGCTTACATTTGCACCTAATAATTCTTTTACAAGCTCATGGAGTAAATGAAAGAGAAAAAATTAGCATAATGAGTTGGCCTCTGTGTGTGTCCCTCGCTCTGAAAGTTACTCGCAAATGCTTATTTCATTTCAACCAAGTAACAGCATTTTGAGTCAAGCTTAGCCTTATTTTACGAAGGAGACAACAGAGGAGATGCCTATTTCTGTGATTTTCGTGACACCTTTGAGAAATTAAGTAGTGTCTGAGAGAACTTTCTTAGAAAACCATGAGCAAAGTTGGCTGGATTTCTTATAACTTCCCTGTAACACTTTGTTTCTAGAATCAAACCACTGTACTGTTCACTCACATTTTTTCCAACCAGGTAGCAGCGATATTTTGCTGTATAGAAATGCTCCATTTTTTTCACTGCCCATGTGGACTTTTTTGTTTCAAGTGATGGGTTATGGAAGAAAGAGTATTCTTCCCTTTTGCTTAGAATCTGGTGTTTATTGCATGGAAAATGCCAGCGGGGGCGGCGAAGGCGTGTCTCTGAGGACACTTGTGATGTGGGCAGGGCAGGCTCCCTCCCAGACCGAGACCGAACTCCCTGTAGGAGTGCCTCCCTTTTCACCCCCGTGGCTTGGTTTTGCAGCTTGGCCAGAGTTATGGGAACATTCTATGAATCCCCAGCTGTATTCATGCTTTTATTCTGCAGAGATATGGGTGGGGGAGAGCAGGTGCCTTTGCTCGGAACACATGTGGAAACTGTGCGCTGCAGGGGGTGGTTGAGAGAATCTTGGTATTAAGGGAGAGTGTTGGGAGTCCTGAGTGCACGCACACACAGAGTTTATGATAGACTTTTGTAACACAATGGAACATAACTTCCTACCAGGTACTGACACACCCTCACCAATCTCGTGCAAGAGCGTGGCAATGAGCATCACTTTGCGAGAGATTGTGGTTAACAACGTGCATGTCAGCTGGTCACTTTCCATCTGCAAACCCCCAGGGGCGTCCTCCTCCCTTCCCTGGGACCCTGGCTGGCACCTGCTGGGGCTGACAAGCTTTGTCTACTCTCTGTAGAGCGTGGGAATGATTTCCATCTAGTTTATTACAACTAGATAAACATCAGCAGTCAACAGTGGTCTTTGGCCCTGGAGTTCGCAGGGAGCTTACCATATAAGCACATTCTATAGAAATTTGAAAATCAGAAAAAGATATTAAAACTTAGCAATAAACAATAACAGTCACTTAGAATGCATGTGTGTGTTTATTATGAACTGGTACAGACACACATTAAAACTTAGCAATAAACAATAACGGTCACTTAGAATGCATGTGTATGTTTATTATGAACTGGTGCAGACACACGTTGCAACAGCCCCTGGGGAGGGCGGGGGACATCCACTCACGGCTGATTTCCGTGGAACAGAGGGGGCCCCAGCATCCACGTCCCCCCGCCCACTCCTCCCAGAAAGACCTTCAAAGGGAAGGCTTTTTTTATTTCACAGTCATGTGTTTTTAAGCCATTAATGCAAAGCACCAAATTCCTATGGATCAGTAAGAAGAATGGGATAATGAGGCCATCTAGCAGAAAAAGACAAGTCTTGAACAGGCAGCATTTTATAAATGAGGAAATTCTAGGGACCAGTGCACATAGGAAAAGGTGCTTGTGCTCATCGGTAGCAGGGAGATGCAAACCAGCCCCCCAGGGAGACTCCCTGACAGCCAGGAAGGGGCAGCAGCGGTGAACCCCGGGGGACCCCCGACGTGCCCTCAGCTTTGCCCCTGCAGACGGGCCCACTTTGTAGCGGGAGGCGTATGAGAGAGTGTGCATGGCATGCTGGTAGTGATGACCAGATCCTGGAAGCCAACGAGCGTCCACTGGTGTCTGAGGGAGAGATCACGTGCTTGCTTGGCCCACGGGTAGGACAGGAACGGCGAGAACACAGAGGAGCTGCTGCAGTGAAACGCGGCTCCAGTGAGTGTGTCTGCGTGAGGGGGCCGGAGCCCGGAACACCGAAGCCCATTTAAAATTCAAAAACCAGACAACACTCAGCTTCAGTGGTCAGACTCTCAGGACAGCGGTGAGGTGTGGAACGGGGAGGACTTTGTGATGGGAAAGAGGGCTGGGCCTGGGGGTCCCTCCCCCTGCCGGGACACAGTTTCCCTGGACCGAGGGTGGTAAGTCACTGGGCTGTGCGTTTGTGTTGATGCACTTCATGTGTGAGTGTGATGTTTCACAGATTCAGAAAGTTAAAGATGCAAAGCCCATGGAAGGGGTAACACTGATTTAAATGCTCCCCGAGGTTTTAAGTTATCTGACATCCTTTCCCGAGGATTTTGACAGAGGGAAGGTGCTGGATGTCTAGGAAGCGGAAGGGGAGGTGGGGTCAGGACGGCCCCTTCCCTGCAGGGGAGGGATGGCAGGAAAGAGACTGTAGGAGGGTTTGGGGAAGACCAGTGTCAGGGTCAGCATCTGCCAGGGGCCGTGTAGGACGAGGGGGGAGAGCAGGCCGGGCGCCCATGTCGGTGCCGACAGTGGCCGGGCTCACTCACGGGGCTGTCCTGTATCAGCGTCACGCCCCCGAGGTAGAAGTGGTTTTACCTTCTATTTACAGGTGAGAGCCTGACCTGAGGCCCCTGTGCATGTAAGTGACGGGGCTGGGATTTAAATCTATGCTTTTGTCTCCATTGCCTACATTTTCTGCCAGATACTATAATGTGACTTCATGGGCCTTGAATTCCTTATTTATAAGAAATAATGAGTTCGAATATGTGTAACTCCCAGCTCTGAGCTCCATGACCACGGGGCCGTGTTGTCCAGGCCCCAGCGAGGTGCTTGCAGGACAAGGAGGGCCACGCCCCACCCACTGCGGTGACTCCTCGGTGGCCCTGGAACCCACCACCTGCTTTAAGCAGCTTTCACCAAGTCAGCGCACTTCCTGGACCACTGTTGCTCGGGGGGCTGACAGGTAATCGCACAGATTTTCACAACGAGGGGCGACCTGCCTTGTCTCTCCTTCCAGCCACGGACTCGGGCTCGTAAATCTCAGTGGAGCTCAAGCCTTAGGGGGCAGGGAGCTTCGGGGGAGACGTTGGCCCCTTTGGCCCCCGTTGGCCCCTGCTTCCTGGTGACGGGATCATTCCCACGCGGTGAGGACCCTGAGAACGGGATCAAAGCCGTCCCTTCAGTGAGCGGTAGCGGCCAGGCCCCGTGACGCTCGTCCCGCCTTAGAAACCCACCCGTCATTTCTCGTTAACGACCATCTCCACCAGCAGCATTTACCGAACCTTTGCCAGGCCAGGCGCCCACAGCCGGACCCACCCGTCGAGGACCTGGGAGTTCCGTGCGGAAGCCGTGGGCCCCCAGAGAGGGGCGACCCACCGTCCGGAGAGCACAGGGAGGCGTCTGGAGGAGACAGTTCCCAGAGGAGAGGGGCAGAACGGTCTCCTTCCACAGCTTAGCCTCAAGGGGCCCTGGGTCTGCTCTTCGCCTTACCAAGTCAGGTGGGGAGGTGAGCAGGGGCGGGAAGGGCTTTCCCTCTTCTGGGGAAGCAGCAGCATGTTGCCCTGAGACGCATTCAGGACCAAACAGCTGCTCTTTGAGCTACATCCAGACGCACTCCCAGCCCTGCCCTGCCTGACAGCAGGCGCTCCTGGAGATGATACCCCCGGCCCTGCTGGTCTAGACCATGGGTCTGCTGTGGGGAGGGGGCTTCACTTGCACCAGGGATGCTCAGGACGGTCAAGGCAGTGCCAGGCAGCCCACTGGGTCTTCCCTCCGTCTTTCTTGCTGCTGAGGGGCCGGGTCCTCAGGTCTCCATCCGGGCACAGCTGATTTATATTTATTCTGTAGGGATTTTCTCTTGTTCTTCTTTCTAAAGATTTGAAGACTGACACTGCTGGGGGCGGGAGGAGAGCTTAAAAACAAAGGACTTTTTTCCGAGGGAGGATTTCTGTAGCTGACCCATTCTCGATTAATTGGAAAGAGCTTCGGGGTTTTAATCTCATCTCCCTCTGTTACCGTGCACCCTAGCCAAGAGTTTATTCCTGGCGTGAGTACAAAGCAGTCGAAGACATTGTAAGCCGAGCCTACATGCAGGAACTCTTAATATTATGATATCCAAAGAATCTTCATATGTAACTCAGCTTGAGGTATGCGTTTGAAGTAAGCTACAGACCTCGGGTTATAGAAGAGACTGAGCAACACCCATAACTGCGGCTTGAGATTCCGCCCGCACCGCCATGCACCCCTCTTTAAACCAAGGCCAGTCGTAGGGACAATGTTTCCGGGGAAGGAGTGGAAATCTTGTTCAACCGGCCATGGCCACATCAAGTGTTTGAGGAGTTCCTTCTCGAAGTGTAGAATACGATCTACTCATTGATTTTAATGATAGAAAGAAAGCTTTGCAGGAATGAGCAAGTCAGTGGTCGTTTCTGGGAGTTTACTCAGCTCATATGCATTCTGATGACAGCTTCTCGGACCAACTTCTAAATTTGGGTTTTGGAAGACCTGGTTATAATGACAGAGAAACTTGGATTAGACTGAATAACTTTTCTATATGTTATTTGCGTTAATTGAACTATGATCTTTGCATTTTCCTACCATGCCTAAAGTTTTGGCCACTACCTGAAATGGTGGAACTCCATGTTTGTGTGAATATCCTTATGAGTTCTGAAAATTTTCACTTTATAAAGAGAAGCTGTTTTTTTCACCAGTGAATGTCCCTGGTAATAAGTTAAGGGCCCTCCAGAGCTGAGGAACTTGAAAGAAAGATCCAGAACAACTGAATTCCCAAATATTGAAATCAACAACACAGCTGTGCCTCTGAAGTACCTCTTTATGAGAATTATTCAAATGCACATTCAGAGTCGTTTGCTTGATGGGAAAGGTTACAGATCAGAGGGAACATTTTTTCCCGTCAAAATGGCTTTTTCTTCAGGCTTAACAATTCTTTTCTTGAAAACGATATTTGTTAAAATAAAACATTTGAACACCTACTGGTGAGGAAATGTGAAAACAAACAACTGTAACAAGACGTAGAAGAGGCACTGAATGGAGCCCGCGTTTCAGACGGAGGTGAGCCCCGGGGGAGGGGTTGGCTTTGCTGCCAGTCTTCAGTGCAAACTTCTCTAACGAAGTGACTTTTTAGAGAAAAATATACATTATATTACTGTCTAACGCCTACTGTTATGACGATTTTTGAAGTATTGAGGAAATTCATTTTACATCCGTGATGAGAAAAAATAGTAATTTGATACAGCCAACATGGGATATGTAAAATTTCTGATAAAAGTTCCAGATTGTGGAAATTTCAGAAGGTGTTTAATTGACACTGAAAGATTTTTTACAAATTAAGTCAAATATTCAAGGAAAAGATCACGAGGTGCGGTTATTGTGCTAAACAAGACTTAGAAGCCTGTTTGAGAATCAGCGTTAAGGACCTCTGATGACCCCGTCTGACCAGCACCAGCCAGGAGCCGGATTTTCCCTTGGCCCTTGACTGGCCGTGGTGCTGGGGCATGTCTGTGCCCAGAGCCACAGCTGTCTGTCTGTCTGTCTTTTCCTTTTCAGTTTGGACTTCTTTTGAATTATTTATTTACCTGATGGGCAACATTTTGGTGTTGTTAGTTTTCCTTTCTGGAAAAAAGTACTTTCTGGTGTATAATAGTTGATTTATATTATATTCTGCTCTATTATTGTACTCCATTATACATTTAATTTGGTGGCTACTTTTTAACTGCATCTTTCATTACTTTAAAAGCGTACTCTATAAACTGTCCTCTTCCACACTTAAGCCATAAATAGCTTTTTTTCTCATATTTTCTAATATTTAACAAAACTTCATAAAATAAATTAAAAGGTCTTTTAGAAGTAAATGGTCCCAGAACATATAACTCTATATAAATAACAATGGCTAATCTCTTCCAGAGGTATCCCCTATTTCCGCATTAAAAAACAAGTATATGTATTTTCCTTATTTTTTTTAAACAAACAGAACAATTTTTTATGGCACCTTTTTAAATGTACAACTGCCATGGTCAAACGTTGGGAAGATTCATGAAGCTATTGACTGTGAATGACCCTGTTGCAAGAATGATCGTGATGTTTGTTTTCTCTGGCCATTGAAATACGTGAACATTCAGACATTAAAGTAAGAAATATAAAACAAAGACATTAAAGTGGACACTGATGGAAAGTAAATCCAGAAATAATCTCTCAATTTTTTAAAGCAAAATTTGTGATTTGCTTATTTCTTCTCTTACCATCTTGAGAGGGGATGCTCAGATGTGGGACAGTCAGGGTGCTCAGCTCAGAGTGAATGAAGTCTGAACATCCCTTTTGTCTGAAGCCCATGTAGCCAGGAATCCCAACTATTCAAAGGCAGAATCACTAGGTAAGACAAAAGACCCAGGGAGAGTAAACCCAAGGGGACACCCCCTGTCCTTCGGCACCGGGCGGGCCTTCTTCCAGCCCATCAATTTTGCAGCGGCTCACTGCGGGGAGACGAGCCGGTTTCGTTTAGTTTCTGGGTCCACAGAGATATAAAAGTAGGAAAACAGGAGACATCCTGGTGGGTCTGCGGGAGCCGCTGGGGCTTGACAGACAAGACATAGACAAGTTCATAATAACAAAAAGAATACAATAATAATAATCACTGCAGAGAGCGCAGGCCAAGCCCTTTTCCTTGGAGCTCTGGTGCCCAAACTTTGGTCCACAAAGGGCTTGACAACACAGATTCCTACTCCCCACCCCAGAATTTCTGATTCCATGGGTCTGGAGGGACGCCTGAGGTCTCGTATTTTGACAAGTTTCCCAGTGAGGACACTGGTGCTCCTGGGCAGAGGGTCAACAGAGAGCCCCTACCTGCAGCGGCCCGTCTCCAGTGTCAGCCCCTGGCCATCCCTGGGCAAGGGACACAGGGCCTGGCTCCGTGTCTGCTCCAAGTGGCCTGACCAGCCGGCTGGGGCCCTAGCTCAGTCACACCACCCGGACGTCACCTGAGCTGAATAGGAGCGTCTGGCCCGAGCCCCTCGGGCGTCTGGTGGAGGAAGATGCGCTTCGGCAGGTGTGCCTGGATGCTGAGAAGGTGGGTGTGGCTGCAGGGGTTCCCCAGGGGCAGCGGGCAGAGCTTCCCCCGGGGCACCCAGGTCTCGGAAGAATGCCCGAGGCCTCCCCGGCACAGGGCTGGGTGGGCAGTCTGGAGGGGACCTGGCCTGAGAGCCCCAGCGTCGGCCCTGGAGAGGCACGCGCCTTTGCGCCTGGGCCTGCCGGCCGTGCTCCAGAGGATGCGCGTGCAGCTCAGAGGGACCACTGCTCGCCCCCTGGACTGTTCGCTTCACTGGAGACGGAGGGACCAGGGGCCCCGGCGCCCAGTCCAGATGATCCTGTCTTTGCTGCCCTGTAGATCAGGTCGCCTCACCCACTGCCCAGCTGGACCTTCCTGGAGCCCGTCCCCCGGCCTCTGGCCTCGCAGGGCGGCTCAGGGAGGGCCCTGGTCACAGCCTGGTCACTGGAGTGTGTCCTCAAGGGTTCTGACTGCAGAGGGCAGGCTCTTTCTTGCGTCAGAAGCACTGGGTAAAAAGCTCTGGCTTTGTGGGTGGTTTCTGCCGAGGGGGAAAGCTGGTGAGGATGGGAGTGAACAATGAAGGTGGCTGAGATGTGGGGTGAGGCGCCCAAGGTCACGGGGCGGTGTCTCACTTTACTCGGCCAGCGGGGTCCAGCTGGGGAGGGGCCGGGGCAGCACACGGCCCCGGGGCTGCCCTGATGCCGTTCTGAAGGCAGGTGGAATGGGCCACGTGGTGCTCGGACTTCCCAGGTTTTCAACTGCTTTGACCCAAACATTAACTGAGTTGCATCCCCATCAACTTCGGGAAGTAAACGGCAGGGCATAACGCCATACTGATTTACTAAAAGTCACCCCAACAGCTCCCACTGTACATGCAGGTTCAACTGTAGGACTGCCCCCAGCACCCACAGAAGGGCCCTGGGCCTGGGCTGTTTTCAGGAACTCTGGCTCCAACGTGGACTCGGCGCCTGGCCCTGGCATCCCCAGCACGTGTTCCAGGCAGGGCCCTTTTCTGCCTCTGCTCTCCAGTCCCTGGGCCTGTCCACAGCCAGGAGTGCGTAAGCAGGTCTGAAGTCAAGCAGTGCTGTCAGGAATGGCCAGGGTTGCATTAACCTTCAGGTTACGCCCAGGCCTTCCACACGCGGGCTCTGCGCACTGGTCTCTGCAGAGGCCGAGGTGAGAGGGGAGCCTGCCTGTGTCCTTGCAGACAGAGGATGTGTGTAGAAGGACACAGACATGGAGTTTACAGAGAGGCATCTGGAGCCCGCACGCTGGCCAGGCTCTAAGGCCTGCTGTGCTCCTGTCACTGCCGGCCGGTGCTCTTGGCTCCCCTCTGCTGTCCTTTCTGCCTCATGGGGGTTCTCCTTCCAGCCTCCTTGGGGAGGCCAGCCCTGACTGCTCAGACCAGGTTAGTTCCCCTGTGGGCTAAAAGCACAGGCGTGGACCCTGGGTCTGCCACTTACTGGCCAAGTGACCTTGGGCTGTTACACGTCTCTGTGGGTCTCAGTCTCCTCGTCTGTCTAATGGGTATAATAGTGGCACCTACTTCAGGGTTGCTGCCATCATTAGATGACTTAATGTATGTGCTGTGCGTAGAATGGTGACCAGCACACAGAAGGAACTGTATAGACTATGTACACAGCTGTAATATGAGTTATTTGAATAATTTCTGCTTAATGCCTATCACTCCAAAGTAGATGGAACTTTTTCGTGCTGTATCCCGTGAACATGTTGAATGAATGAATGAATGAAAGCAAGTGGCCACAGAGAGGCCCATGTCACGCAGGTATCCTGCCAGTGGCTGCACATTTTAACCATTTGCTGTTGAGTGGAGACAGCCTTGCTCTTTGTTGCAAGCGGCTGTTACCCTTTTGACCTATAAAATATACATACGTGAAGGGAGAGGCCACAGGAGGAATAAACAACATGCAAATACCTGAGTGTCCTGAAATATTTTAAGTGAAAAGTCATTGTGGCCTCGTATGTGTTGATTTCTCTGCTGGCTTCTTCCAGCCTGTGAGGGAGGTCCCCACACTGCCAGTTTACGGATGAGGGAACTGAGCTTTCTGCCCAGGGCACAGAGCTGGTAGGTAGTGGTGTTTGCCCTGCCACACACGTTCCGCCCTCTTGCCACAACACACAGTCGCCGTGGTCAGCCACGTCATCCACACGTGGTCCTGACCAGACAGTGGTAGGCAGAGCAGCCAGACAGCTCCTGAGAAAAGCCCGAAGTCCTTACCCTGGAGGAAGAGCCTAGAAGGATGGTGAGACCTGGTTTAGGTGCAGAGCTTTGTGGGACCTCTGCTTTCAGAGCCCAGGGTCAACAGTCTAGTAACCTAGCTCAAAGGAGCAGGGAGAGAAATGCCCGTCCAGAAGATACGGCAGACTGCAGCCTCTGCTTCGACTCCCTTCCTTCCTTCTTCCTCCTTCCTTCCTTCTTTCTTTCTTCTCTCTCTCTCTCTCTCTCTCTTTCTCTCTCTCTCTCCCTCCCTTCCTTCCTTCCTTCTCTCTCTCCCTCTTGTCTCACTCTCTCTCCCTCTGGCTGAAGCAAAGCCATGTGACATTGCGAATCTGCTCCAGGACATGAGATTCCAGAAAGGAATACATCACTGCAGCTCGTTTAACTGTGCTCTGAAGGGCCATCAATCTGCTTGCTAAGCAAGTGCCTGCCTGCAGTGAGCTGACCTCATTAAACCCTCTCAGGGCTCCTCTGGCTGCACGCCTTGCAACCCCTCGGCCCCTTAGCCATTTCTAAGGTACACTGAGTGCTTGTGGAAAGGGCTCGTCTTAGGCCACCAACCCTTTCAGCAAACACTGCACCCTGCTTGGCGCTGTTTGGGCAGCAAGCTGGCATTACTGAGTGTAGCTGGATTTGAACCAAGGACTCAGGGCTACAGGGCTCATTATTGTTCTGCTTGACTGTAGACAGTCTCCTCACATTGTCTTTCTGTGGTTTCCTCCACCAGAAATGCATACCTTAATTGCTAAAAAAGCCACCCTTTTAAAATAGCGTTTAAATGGGATGAGATCTCACAAATGGAATTCAAATGTGTCCTTTGAAATAGGAATCTGAGGGGCAGAGTGTTCCTGTCTGAAGGTTCAGTCAACCAGCCCATGGTCTGCAGAGCTGTTTACGGCCAGCCACGCTCCTATTTCTAGTCTCCCTTTCTGCACTTACATCCTGGAACCTCACCTGCTCCAACTCTTGGGAGTTCTTCAGCAAATTCTTACCTCCAGAAAGATGTAATGAAAGAGCAAGAAGAGGGGCGCTGTGGTTCTGGGTTCCTGGATTCTACTTTGCCCAGCAGCTTTGCTGTGTGGAGAGTAATGCTCACCCGTCTCCCGAGTCCTTGAGGACAGGGTGCTGGGGGAAGCTGGGGTGGGAAGGCGTGGGGGGGTTTCTGGTCCAGAGGCAGTTGGATGAGGAAGCACATGCCCTGTTGGGATTGCACCCCCCCCGCAGTTCTGTGCAGCAAAATATTTGGAGCAGGTTATCCAGGGACACGTGGTTCTATGTTAAAATTATTTCTACATCTTAGGAACAAGGTGGAATTAATTTCGTGCGGATTTATTTAAGTGAACACTGAGTGGATTGGGTGTGGCTGATGAGCAAGCCACGACACTGGTTGGTTCAGAGACAGAAAGGGAGCCAAGGGAGTAGGTAGATACTTTCTAAATGTTGTCTTCAGACCTCAGCCACTAATCAAAGCGTGAACCAGCAGCTTGGAGACTTCAGGCCCTAGGTTACAAAATATTATCTTGATTCAGTTGAGAAGCTTGCTTGGTGGGGAGGGGGTCCTAATTATTATTTGGGATGTTTGCATTTAGCTCAGAAGAGTAAAACCTACATAGTCGTATTCAGAAATATTACTGAAATATTGTCATTTCCCAGTCAAAACAGAAAACATTTTTTGACTCACTGCAGAAACGCATGATAAAAATAAACCGATGACTAAGAAACTTAAGCCCTTTAAGAAATCTGGATTTGTAAAGAGATGCTACAAAGGGAGAAATGAGCAAAGTAGGATCCTGAAAACTTTGTCGGAAGGCCACACAACGAGCTCACTTTATACCTCTGGGAATTCTGACCAGAAGTAAAGCCCTGTGCTTTGACCCTGGAAAGCATGTAACATTTCACTGCATAGTACCGGCCACAGCTGGGAAATAACCAACAGCTGCTTTGGGGAGCACCCCAAATATTGTGCACATAGATGCACCAGGAAAATCTGGTCCTTTGTATCTATTGACTGAACTGCATTTCCAGATGCCTATGATTCAGGTATTTCAGACAAGCAGCTGGGGTCGGGAGGACAGGCTGTGTCTCCTGCAGAACCCCACTCAGGCCACCTAGTGTTTACTGTTGTATCTTGCTCCTTCCTGTAACCTCTGGGCTGAGTGTAGGGGAACCCACGCCCTCAGTGTCATTTCTGTCAACGTTTGGAGAGGATGATCAGCAACCCTGGCTTATACTGTCTGCCCCGCCCTTCAGGATCGCGTCTACAATGAACTGCTCGTGCTTTTCCTGCTGTAGAACCATGATATTTCCAAGACAAGATAAACATTCTCAAAATGTCCTGAAGTTTATATCTTTAGTATAAATACAAGTCTGTATTTCAATGTTATATTCAAAATGGAAAAAACAAGCAATGAATTTCAAGTTTTATTTCATGAAATATTTTAGCTGCAGAGTCTTGCTAGCATATGACTAGGGAAATTCTAAATGAATCCTGGATGGAATATTCTGAACTGGACGGGCAGATAAACTCCAAATTAATGCTGAACAGAATTTGCTTATTCCTCTGAGTAGGTGTAATAACGGTGAGGAAAATGTTGGTGCCATAACGGTTTCAGTCTATGGGGAAGGCAGAGCAATGCCTCCTATTTGTGATATAAACCTTTCAGTGTAATATAATTGTTAAAATTTTGTCATAAATTACTCAGTTAACCTTAGCGTATTTGCTGTACTCCCCTTACAAAAAGACGGTTCCTCAGTTTTCCATAAATCAGAATTCAGCTGAAACCAGGATTTTTTTTATCTTTAGTTGAATAACTTTTTATTACTTTTTAAAAAGTTCTAAAATTTTTTAAAGTTTTTAAAAAATCTAGTTCACTCAACTATCCCCACATAGTGATGTATGTTAAGAAGGTTAGTATCATATTTTTCATGTGAAGAAACCACTATATTTTATACCCTAGAGGGTCTTATGTACATCACAGGCCAGGCAGCCAGAGAAATAGGAGCTAATCTTACATCTCCTAGTTTTGGGCTTGTGATTTCAGATGACAGAGTCACCCCAGGGCACTAGGTAGCTTGTGTAATTTAACTAGAAAGTGACAGAGCCCTGTGAATTAATCAAAATGGAATAAAATGTTTGTGTAACAATTAGTGATGACCATTTGAGAGCCAAGAGTAATTTTATCCCTTATTTTCCTCTTTTAGGTTCCGTAAATGAAAAGTTACCCCAACGGGAAGGCACAGGAAAAACAGGTAACTATCTTAAAATGAACTTCCTTGATATATTACTACAGCGAATCCAATCTATGCCTTAAAATAACGTCTCAAGTTAAAATGTCAATGTATATCAGTGATGGTAATGAGAGCTGAAGCCCTTTGTTAATTATTTATTCATTCAGCAAACGTTCATTCGACCCTTAGGGTTGCTGGGACCTGGCAGGTGCCGGGCACGTGACCTGCTGGGTAACCCACTTGTGTCCGCGTCAGGGCTTCTTAGACGTGGCTTGTGTTGGGACCACCTGTGGACGGTGTTAGGATCATCCCGGGTCCACATCTGTGCAGGGGACTCCAGGGCTGGCACCAGCCTCTAGCATAGCAGTTGTCGGAGGTCACTAATGGAGCTCCGTCTGCTGCTCCTCATAAGAAAGAGGGAGCGGTTTCCATCTATGACAGTCACTCCTTCTGGGACCAGTACCCACAGGAACCTGACGGAGCAGGGAGCATTTCCTTTGGAAATCATCCCACGGCTCCTGGAGCATCTCCGCTGGCCGCCACAAGCCCACCGTGACCTCTTTGCCCTTTCCTCAGCTGTCACCCGTTAGTCCCAATGACACATTTTCTGTCTTTATATCAACCTGTAAAGTCAGAATTTATTTTTAAGATGAAATAAAAATAATGTACCAACATCTTAAGTACTTTTTGTTTCCTGAGGTAGGTTATAGTATATGAACCAGTAATAGAGAAAAGTGATATGAAGTCAAAAGACCCCAGTTTTATTCAACCAAGGTCTTTTAAGTGTGTATTGAAGTCACGGTGGCCACTGTCCTTGTCCTGGAAAGACTGTAGAGTCTTTGTATCATTAAGATAAATCCATGAGATCCACACAGATTGGCACACGAGTAAATGCCAGCTGTGTAGACAGCACGCAGGGCGGGCGCAGACGAGGGCGGAATTGGAGCGGTTTCACAGAGGAGGAGGAGGTGAGTGGAGTACCGTGGGTGTGAAAGCTGGGACAGGTGTGACCTGGGCAGAGACCCTCACAGGTGGGGAGAAGAGCCCAGTTTGTAGGTGAGAGAGGGACCGGCAGGTGGGGTCAGGACACTGGCTCGGGCGAGGGTTTCCGTTTGGAAGGGGGAGGTGAAGATGGGGTGAGCATTCTGGTACGTTTTAGAGGAGCGGAAGTGTACTTGTTCGTGGTGAGAAACAGGAGTCAAAGGCTGAAAGGGAGATGGAGGGAAATACTCTTTCAGGCGCCCGCGCCCAATCCTGTTCATGGTGATACAGGTTGAATCCACGGTAAAATTTTTTTAAAAATCTCCGAGGCATTGGCACGTGGGCTCAAAAGTAGATTTAAGGGAAGAACATATTCCTTCTACTGAAGCCCCTTGATCTCCAGACGTGCCTGTCAGAGGAAATACCTGAGAATAAGTAACAAAGCTGGGTTATCGGGAAAAAGAGACATTTAACAAACTCCCCTGGCGGGAAGTGAAAGGCACCAAGCTGTCCATGACTTTGCTTCATTTTCTGAAGGCTGAGCCCAGTAGGTGCCAGTGGGCTAGTTGCACCGGGACAGACTCTCCAGGGGCCAGAGCCTGGTGGTGGGTGAGGAGGGTCATGCTGCCCGGGGGCCTGCCTTTGCCAAGGCAGGAACATAGGGGCCTCTGGTGCTGGCATTAGGGGCAGGGGAGGGCCAGGCGTGGGGGCCGGCACCCATCATTGTCCCTCAGGGACGCCCCCCTCACCCATCTCCTCTCGCCGTGGTTAGCTTGGCTGAGAACTCTGGACCTGGGATCTGGCCTGGACCCAGGGATCAGACTGGGGCTGCTGGCCCCAGCGTGGTGGCTTGCTTAGGCCTCAGCAAAAATGTGCAACATTAACTATGTACTTTATGGTTGTCATTCCAAAGGATGTTTAAATATGCTAAGACTTTTCTCAGTATGTTCTGTTAAGACTTTCAAATATGTTAAATATGTTTTAAATATGTTCCCCATTTCATTCTTGGAAGAAAATTATAGAATATTCAATAGCAAAATACTTCTAGTTTATTGCTACTATCATTATTTGACTTGGCTATTTCAGATAAATGATGCTACATTTTGTCAGTATTTTGACAGATAACAAGCTTTTTTTCTGGAGATGGTTAAATGTTAAAGAATTTTAAAAATACTCTTTTTGGTTTTCCCCTAAAAAGAACTTCATTTTTATTCTTCAGAGAGCTGGGATAGTAATGAGTCACAGTTAACTACATAAGCCCTGTGGCTGCTCCTTCTCTCTACCACTGCTTACTGTATTTTGATCCTGAAAGTGTTAAAAAAAAATCACACGAATAAAAACACTAGGATGGTTCTCGAGAGCCCCCCGCAGTGTGCCTTGTAACAGCATCCCTGGCTGGGGCCCCCTTGCCTGGGGGGCTTCTAGAGGCTTGCTTACCGGGGAACCCAACAAGTGTTTTTCAACTAATTCAATAAAGACTGTGTCCTTGGAATAATGTTTTCAGTGAAATGGCATAGAGCTTTCTAATCCACACTCGTCCCTCAGTCCTCTGACACTCTCACCCGGTTCCCCACCAGCCTCTCATGTGTCGACACAGGAGGCCTGAGGGGTCGAGAGACCCACGGGGCACAGTGCAGGGCCTGGGTCTCCATCCCTGCCTTCCACTCTGGAAAACAGGGACACAGCAGGGATGCCAGCCCCCGAGCCCCCCAGCCCCCCCATTCCTGCCATCTCTCCCTCATCCGTCCGGTTGGCTCCAATGCTTTACATCACATCTAACCCTTCCCCTTGAGGTCTGTTTGGAGCTTTGAGCCTCTGTATGGTTTACTGAGTGCTGGGTTGTGGTTTGGTGGTTCGTGGGGTGTATGCAATCCTTGGGGTCCATCCTGTATGCACACTTACTTCACTTACTCTCATAATTGTAGTCTCCTTGCAAATCTTTTCCGTTCTGAATTCAGATGATGCCTCAGCTCCAGCGTTGGAGACTCAGCCTCAAGGAGATGAGGAAGGTGAGTGTCGGTGGGGAGTTGTGTTGGGGGTAGGGCGCGGGCCTGGGGGTGCAGCCACGTCCTCTTGCGAGGACTGTGCTCAGGACGGGCTGGTTTGGCCTTTTCCACCTTTATGAGGCCCCGCCGTCCCTCCTGAGGGCCCTGAGTGTTGCCGTGGTGCTTTCACACAGCACACGCAGAGGCCTCTCTTTAAGTACAAGTCTCTGAGTTGAAATTTTATCTGGATAACCTGAAATATATATTTCCAAAGGGTGCCCTAGCATATGCCATTTTCCCCGCTCACTCTTCATGTCATGTGATCGCCACCTTTACAGAGACCAGTTTTGTGAAGTCATATGTATAGAGATGTTTCAGAGGCTTACTGAATTTTGTGGTTATGAGGATAGATTGCCTGCTCTTAGCCTTTAATACATTGTTGTAGGTATTTGCCACTGTATCACCAATTCTCGGGTCGAAAGGGGGGTCAGGTTTGAAGACCAAGTGTAAGGAGTGCACACAATAAATAAATCAAAGATCAAAGGGTAGGATGACATCATGCTTTGAAAATAATAATAACAAGGATAATCATAATAACTAACTTTTGCTTGGCACTAAATGCCATGGACTCTGTTACTTGAGCCCATTGAGCCCTCAGAACGCCATATCACAGATGAGAACTTGTCCGACATCACAAAGCCGATAGATGACAAAGGCACGTCCGACCAGCTGGTCGGCTTCAGTGTGGTTCTCGGGCATGTGGTATACTGATCACACCATAAATATTCAGTTACATTTGTTAATATTACTACCAAAGATCTGTTCCCAGAATGTTGTAGGCAAAAATTATGCTTTACATACTGCACTTTGTATTGACTCTTTCAACTGAGTGAAGACCCTGTGTGTTACATGAATATCCATCTTTACCACACAAGGATATGTTTCTATACTTTGGAACTTTTTGCCAAAACCTGTTCTTTCCAGTGGAGCCTGTCTGGACTCATATCACTTTTATTTATACTTTTGGATGAAGAAAGAAAGAAAAAGGCATATGCTAAAGTTTTAAAAAATGTATGTTGTCATTTCCTTTTGTTTCATGCACATAATTATTTTATTATTTTTTAAAAATATCTATGTATGTTGTCATTTCCTTTTGTTTCATGCACATAATCATTTTATTATTTTTAAAAAATATCTACAATGTGTGTTTACTGATTATATTGATTTTTGGGGCTTTTAGACTGCCTGCTGAAATCTTTAATTGAGAGACTTTGTGTTTTCATGATGAATTAAAATAATCATCATTTTATTTTGGTTCATTAGATATTGCATCACGATACCCCACGCTTTGGACTGAACAAGTTAAAAGTCGACAGAACAAAACCAATAAGAATTCAGGTAAAAAGGAGCCCAGTGTGACTTAGTTAATGGACCTGGAAAGTGGTCTTGTTTTCTGGAAGTTACATGCAGAACACATCTTTTTCCCTGGCTACCAATGAGTCATGCAAATAATGCCATGGCTTGCCCACCAAAATATAGTTCAAATTTGAGTGTTTTATTAAATATGGTAAGTTCTAGAACATATTATAGAATAGTTAACACTTTTTTCTCAGAAATTATCATTATGGATAAGTTTTCCTATTGCATAGAGACATTAACCTGTACATTTCTCTTATAAACTTTAGAAACCAAGTTAGTTTTGTTCAATCTTGTCACCGTATTTCCAAAAGTTACCTAATTTGGTTTGCTTCTGTACCATATAGACTAGTACATGGGAAATTAGTTCAAACATTGAATGTTTCAGATTTATTGGGGGACCTTGAAATTCAGGGGATTCCACTGATGCCCAGGGGGAGCATCAATGTGGCAGTACTTAAACTTAATTTGAGAAACAAATATAAAATTATTGTAAGAATGTCATTGGAAATGTACATTGTTTTAAAAAGCAGTTTTAATTGTCAGTAGGAAGCTATTCAGGGTTTGACAGAGTTAGTTCCGTATAAGTTCACAGAACAAGTACGTTTGTATTTCACCCATTACTTTCTATTACCAGATTTTCAGGCCTTACATGACCTGTCAATTATAATTAACGAATAAAAACAGTGCAGACTTGCAGTATTTAGTGGGACTGAAAATAATGCTTCAGGAAATTCCAGTTTACGTAAGTTACCCTACACTGTAATTTGATTTAAATCAGCCTAAATGTGTAGAATACAAAAAGGTGACATTGAGTTGACTTGTAGACATGGGGCAGGAAATTATGAGGTTGTATCTGTATTTAATGCCAGTTGTCCAGATACATGCTCTTTCTGAGGGTCCAAAGAAAGTCAGCCCTAGTGAGTATTTTAAGATGTTAAATATAGTATTTACTTTATTAAGTTTAGTGATAAAATGGCAAACAGTCATAGATTTTACATAATGACCACCATTGTCACTGAGATTTCAATGTCAGAAGAGTTTCGTTTGTACTTAATTTTTATTTTTAAAGGATACTTTTAGTAATAATCTTCTTTGGTAGAAGTAGACACATTTATTTAACAAAACATAAATAATTTGTGACTTTTTGTTATTCTGTGTTTTTAAAAATTTACCTTGTTTGTTGGTACTCTTTCATGTTCCTCTACAGAAGAAGCCAAACTGAGAATGCGTTGCTTTTTTTCTCTGGTGTTTCTTTATATCAGTTAAAAGTACTACTCCCGCCCCCCGCCCCCAAGTTTGCACTAAAATAACATATTACTTACGTGACCAAACATGGGGAGAATGATTGCCATGCGCAGTGAGGGAGACCGTGTGGGTACGGGCAAATGTACTCTGGGGCATAAAGTGATGGTCGTTTTCAGAAGGGACCTCCTTGTAAAGGAAACAAAGTAATCCGAGTCTATGAAAGTTCACACGTGATAGGCGCTCAATACATGTTTATTTATTCCACGTGTTCCACGGCCACTTTGATGGTATCATTGCATTCTTATCTAAGGCAAACTAAATGAAACAAAAAATAAATACATAAATAACTAAAACTTTGACCTAACGTACATACCATGACAGTTTCACTGCTAGACTTTTAGTAATTGAAATTCAATATAAATATAAATGAAATATTCTTCTGTTGGTTCATTTTGCAGGAAAAGCATCATTTTCATTATATGATTCAATATACATTGAGTAAGTGACAAAAACCTAAAATTGCATTTTACTTAAGAATGCGTGACTCAGTTTTTTTCTATTAATATATAATTGACAGTGTCTATTTCTTTATGTTCTTGAATCATCTTATTATATTCAATTTTATCATTCCATTTATAGAAATTATAAAAATTGATTACGAGATTTTACCAGATAAGAGATTTTGTGACACACTGTTTAATTATATAAAATTAATTTATATTTCTATTTATTAAACTGATACTCTTGCCCTGCGGTACATTAAATACGTTCCAGATTTCTGCCTGATTTCCTTTAAACCAATCTAGAATATTAAGGAATGCACTTTCTTTGTTAGTTGGAACAACAGTGATAATCGTAAGAGCAGCTAACGTTTCTTGTGCTTACGACACGCTGGTACCTCACATGCCTCGCTGACCCTCTGTCCTGCTCCGCCGACACAGCAAGCCAGTGGGGCTGCTGCACGTCCCATCCCCGAATCTCAGGAGGAGAAGGCAGTCACAGCCAAGCCCAGACGGCATGGGCAGGGTCTCTGAGGATGGGGACTGCAGTGCCACCGGACCACCCGGCCCCCGGCCGTGCTCCTCACGCTGTCCTTCAGAGAGGGGACACCTCCTCTGCCCCACTGAGACATGGGGGCTCCTGGCATCGCTGTCGATGCTCACCTGGGTGACACAGCCGGGCCTCTGTTAAAATGCACCTGTGCTGCCTACAGCCATTGTCAGCCGTTAAACCTTCAGTTCGAGCCGTTCATCACACTGAGGGGACGGGGCAGAGGAAGCTGGAGGAGTGGGGACACAAGGGCGTTTCCCATGGTGGCTGCGGACGAGCGATGGGGACGGACCCTGCTGTGTCTTCCAGCCTGACCCCCCGCTCGTCCCCTTTCTCATTTCCCCCAAGACCCTCCTTCCTGGCCCTGGTCCTCAGGCCTCAGGCGGTTCCCCGAGCAAACCGCGCACTGTCTCACCTACATTCTTATCTCCTACCCCTGCTCCTGGGAATAAGCACTTTGCTTGGGTCACTGCCGGGTCTGCTGGGGCCCCAGCTCCTGGCGCGCAGACGGCCTCGTCTCGGCCCCCTGCGCGCGCCCCCCTGCACGCGCCCCCCGACGCCCGCCCTCTGCGCGCACGCTCAGCCTCGCTCCTCCCGTCTGCCCCGGGCTCGTTTTGCGCGCTTAGCTCTGCCCTTGTAACGGGACCCAGCACACAGAGCCCGAGAGTGCAGTCCACACCCGCAGGTCCCCAGGACAGGGCGGGGGGCGGGGGGCTCCTCCCTCCGCCCTTCAGGGAGTGGAGGGGCCGCGTTCCAGGGAGCTATCCCTTCTAGACACGGGACGGAGGCGCCCGTGCAGCCCGTTTCCCCGGCTCGCTAGCTCTTCATGAGCTGGTCAATAACCCATCCAGCCGGTCCCGACTGCGCGTCCACCCGGCCGAGCCGCGGCCCCCAGTCTCTCGGTCAGGCAGAGAGGTTCCCGCGAAGGCATTTTGTGGAAGAGAGTGACGTTTAGATGGGTGACTTGCGGCTTGCTCACCCAGCAGGAGGGGCCCCCGTGATGGCCCGTGGGGCGTGGCATGGGCAGGCGGACTCTGTAATCTTTTCCACCAGGAGAGCACAGAGGGTTCTCTGCTGTCTCATTGTTTATTTCACGTAAATAGTCTATCCGCCGAGTGGGCCCCTGTGCTCCTGTGCAGACACTGCAGTGCACCAGGCGTGCAGGGCTCCGCGGGGACCCAGGGCTTCGCTGGGGTCCACGGGCGGGCAGCATGCGAGGTGGGTCCTGCGTCGGCGTCTCTGCTCTGCTCTGGGGAAAGAGATGCGTTCTGGCTTTGCCCCACACCTCCAACGGTTGCCCCCGGAAACGTGAGCTCTAAGGGCCTGGAGTGGATTGTCCTTTGACGTGTGCTGTGTGACAGTCCCCCTTGGAAACACCCTTGTTGGCCTCAGCCGTGATGCACGGGAACCCCCTCGTCTATTCGCTTTAGGAGTCTGCGTTCTGGGAAGGCTGAGGTTCTTCCCCATCCTACTCAGGCCACTGTCACCGTCTGGGGTCACGGTGCCTCTGCAAGGCCCAGCCTGGCCAGCTAGGAGGTGGGCATTGGCCGGGGGCACAAGTGCCCGCTCCCAGCGGCTTCATAGCGGGTGATGCTTCCTGAAGAACGAGAGCGCCAATCTGGGGCATCATCGGGCGTTTTGTTTCATTACTTATTCAAATCCCAAGTTGGCAGGGGAGCATGTCTGCTTTCTCTCTCTGACTGTGGCTCTTCCGAGAGCTGAGCTCGAGCCAAGGAGATGGCCCCTCGGAGACCTCCAGAGGTGGGTCCTCAGCTCCAAGGCGCTGCAGATGGCTGCAGACCCAGGGCACACGCAAACCGCTCAGCCGGCTCTGATAAACAAGCCCCTGGCTTTAGTGGTCTTCTCATTTGCGGTCTTTTTAAGCTTTGCATGTGAGCTGGAGAAAACCTAGAGGCCCCGGTTTTGCCGTCTCTGAAACCCTCCTCCCACTTGGAAGAAAAATATTTCTTCCTCCCTAAACCATTAAAAATAGCTCTGTTTTATATCCAAGAGATGTTCTGTATCTCAGGATGTTCCACAATTTTATGGGACCCCCTCAGTGGAAACATTTTTCTATTTTATTCGGGGCTGATAATTTTTGTTTTATTGCACATATTAAAATTATTGCCAAAAGATTTTTATCTTTTGATTCTGCTTTAAATCATGGTAAATTGCATTCCCTGGGGGAAAAGAACACCAGTTATATTTTCTTTCTTCCTTTTTAAGCTTTAAAACATTACTTGCTCATTTCCCTTTCTATTCCATTCTTCAAACATGACATTACAAAACATCAAGATGCCAACTACATTCTTATAAAGTGTTGGTCATTTGAAGAGATTAAAATATTAAAATAAATCAAATAGCTCCTTTTAAATGGGTACTGTAAAAGTGTGTTGTTTATCGATATTAATTAAGCTACCTAAAAATGTACAAGACAATTTATCCAAGTTTCCTAACTATAAAAGGGAGTTTTAATTCCAATCATATTTAATTCTTAGATTTCAGTATTCAAACTCTGGTTAAATAATCAGGATGCAGCATTTCAACATAAGTACAGAAAAAAGTAATGGAAGTAAGCAAATTGTATCTGAGCTGCTTGAAAACACACACCAGCCTATACACACACAGACATCTGTACTCTCACCGTATGAAAACAAAAAAGGGTGTTCGACTTATTTATTCTCTCTGTATAAATGAGATTTAATCCATTGTTGAATTACTGAGGTCTGATGTTAAACAGTGTCCTTTGTGGAGCCATAGCTTACAATTTGTGGAAAGCTTATTTTGCATCAGGCAGAGTGCTATGTGATTTAATGCATAATATAACCCACTTCTCCCTGTCTTGTGGGTAAGAACACCTTTCAGAATCTCCAGGTGGCTGGCAGGGGTTTAGCCCAGGTCTGTGACTGCACATCAGACACGTGTCCCTTTCAAAGCCAACCACCTTGCTGTGATGTGACTTTGGTCCCAGTTTCCCGAGGTGCCTCTGTTGTTGACGGTGGGTTAGGAGCCTGCCTCGCCCCGGAAGCACCTGGATGGGTGCTGGCAGTTCTCGCCTGGCCAGGCTGTCCTCTGGGGAGGGCGGTGGCTCCAGAAGGGACGTGATGGGAGGTGACCCTGGGCAGAACCGCTCTCAGGCAGGCAGAAGGGGCGCCGCACACGAAGCCCCTCTTCCCGTGGGAAGGAGCACAGGGGACCAGGGCGGGGGCCAGATGGACCGCTCAGGGCACGGGGACATAGTGAGCTGAGCTGCTGTGGGCCCAGCCGTCCCTTTCCCCGAGCCCCTGGGTCTAGTGCAGGCTTCCTTCTGACTAGAGTTGTGGCTGCTACTGCTCGGAGCCCCCCGGGCCTCGGGAAGGGCAGGGGCTGGGCTGGGTTCCCACACGGCGTGGCGAGCCGATCAGCCTCTCTGGGCGCCAGTTCAGCACCTCTTCTCCACGGCAATGGTGAGCTGACCTCCCGGGAATCGGGGCATGTCCCAGGGAGCCCTGGCGTCCTGCGGGGCCATCAGAGTCCAGTGTGTAGATAGGACTGGGGTTAATATCCACTTGTTCACATGCGAGCTCAGGCCTGGACTTCGCAAATAACAAGAGAACATTTCTTGAGAATCTTCTCACTCGCGCGTGTGTGTGTTCACTACAGAGGTTACTGGATACCTGCTTTGGAGAATTCAGGTTCTAGAAAGTGTATGATGGGACTGGCAGTGCCGAGAAAAGGTTTCTCTGTGGCAGTGAAGCCCGTAGGGTTGTGTCCTGTACGGGGCTGGTTTGCTGCGTGAACCAAATGAAACGTCTCTTCTTGCTCTGCACACGTGTGAATAGAACGTTAGTAGACCAGGTATCGCTGTGACCCTGTTTCTGTGGTCTTCCCATCAGTTGGATTAGAGACTAAATCAGGATTGATGTGGCTCATAAACAGTGGAGGGTCTTTTTGGAAATGACTCACACAGTGAAACCCAGACTAGAATTCCTGCCTCATCCTCAAGGGCAGTGGAAGGCTCTTCCGCCAACGGCCGCCTCTTCTCAGTGGGCCCTGTCTTGTCATCCTCACCCTTTAGACTGCTGACTGATGCCCGGTGCTTGCCCAAGCATGATGCACGGCCAGTGACAACGACCTGCGTGACCTGGCTGTGCGGCCGGCGAGTTTGAGAAACGTTGATCAGCTGTTAAGGATTTTGATTCAGTCCCGGGAATGATGTGGTGTGTGCATGTGTGCAAGTGTCTGTATACAATCAAGCATGTATTAAGTACTTATTTTCTATCAAAAAATTACCTTTGTCTTTTAACAGATGCAACCTTTTCCCTTACCTTCATTCATCTTCATAGTTATCATCTTTCTCCTCTTTGCCTGCATCCTGAGTTTCTGTCTCAGATAAGCCCTGGTCTGGAAGTGTTCCTCTGGTTGTGCCTGAAAAGCACATTGGTGGCTAGAGCCAGCATACATCAGGCTCTTGTGTTTCAGATGAAAAAGCAGACCAAAGATCTGCCTGTTAAAAAAGATCTCGTTTAAGTTATATATTTAATAAAATATCTGCATCAAAACACAGAATATCTAAGTAATATTACGGTTCTGTGTACTAAGAAGTAGATCTGAAGATATTAGTGGTTTCTCAAACTACTTAGATCTTTTGTACCAGCCTATCTTATCCCAGACATACAAAAAGAGTGCAAAAATTTACCTAAGCAACAAATCCAGATGATTTGCTTAATGTTCCAGTTTACTTTGTATGATGATCATGGGGGCATAGGTTTCTAAATGACACACCAGGCTTTATCAGTAAGGGTAGGTGTAAATGTTGGAAGAAATGCACCTGCAATTCCGTGTCTAGACAAGAAGCTCACAAGTTCACCCTCGCTCCGGGGACCATCCCGGGGGAGCCCTGGTTCTCTGCGGCCGTGCGGGGACCCGGGTGCCTCCTCTCCTGGGCTCTGCGGCCTTATTCCGCGGATCGGTTTCAGGAGGGGGAGGACCACACGGAGGGCAGACCCCTCCTGCAGGTCCAGCCTGGCCTTGGACCTGCCGCCCCCTCTCCCTCCGTCCTGCTGCTGGAAGCTGGTCTCTTGGCCCAAGGTCTCTGCGTGTCAGGCGCTGCTTGAGCCCTGGATACAGCCTCTAGGAAAACGGCAAATGTGATCATAGCTTCACTGCGTGATTAGGTCCTGTGATTATGTCTCACTGGTTAGTTTATGTTTCCTTTTGCATCATTCGTATGGTTACACACACACACACACACACACACACACCTATGAGTGTGTGTTCATGTGATTTATATATACGTTAACATTTTGCTGAAAATGCGTGTGTGCTTGGGTCCCGTCTCCCCGGCCCTGCGCTCACGGCCCGGGAAGCTCAGTGCTGCCTGGTACTTGCTGGTTCCCTGTGCTTCCCACAACACTGGTGCTGCCCGTTAAAACTTGTGCCACCAGACCTATAATCCTGATTAAAATGCATATTCCTTACCTCACCCTCGATCAGCATACTGGAGTCTCTGGGGTGGGGCTTCTGAAGCTGCATTTTAAGCAGCTTCTCTGGTGATTTTCGTTTATGTGAACATTTGAGTCCCCCTGCAAACACGTGTTAACTGTTATCAGCAGGGTTTTGGCCATCTTTAAGTGTTTTCTTGTAATTACACATGTATGTAAAACAAAGCACTGTTTCTGGAAGGCATCAGAGTACTAGGCCAAGGCCACACAAATATCAGTTGTCCTCAATGCTGTGTGGCCCTTCCTTTCACACCTCCATTCTGTCCTGCCTTTGAGGTGTGTCCACGTTGTCCACTTCCCTCCGGGCCTGCAGCACCGGGCTCACTGAGGCATCTGAGCTTCGCTTGGCTTGGATCACTGCTTGGATTCTGAGCGTCTCCAGGCCTCCCCATCTGTGTTTCTGCTTCAGTCATTCTCCCCACTGCAGCTTTCTCAACATTGAGCTTTTAAAGCAAGAGCCACGTCTCTGTTCAGAGTTCTGTAGCGGCTTCCCGGGTCACCTCATCATAAGGCCGAGTGCCTTCTAGGGCCTCTGGTGGCCTCCAGGTGGCCGCCCATTCTGCAACCTCTTAACCCACCTCTGCCCATCCACACTCCATGCTGTATGTTTTCTTTAAGCAGCTTTATTGAGATGGGATTCACATACCCTACAATTGACCAGTTTGAAGTGTACAAGTCAGGAATTTTGGTAAAGTCACAGAGTTGTGCAGTATCACCACAACCTAATTTTAGAACATTTCATCACTCTAGAAACCCCAAACCCCATATTCATTAGCAATCGGTCCCCATTGACAACCCCCAACCCTTGGTAACCACAAATCTGCTTCAGGCTCTGTAGATGGACTTGTTCTGTCATTTCAAGTATGTAGAATCTTACAATATGGGGTCTTTTTGACTGGTTTCTTTTTTTTTTTTTTTTTACGTCTTTATTGGAGTATAATTGCTTTACAATGGTGTGTTAGTTTCTGCTTTATAACAAAGTGAATCAGTCATACATATACATATGTTCCCATATCTCTTCTCTCTTGCGTCTCCCTCTGGTTTCTTTCACTTACCATTATGCTCATATGGATCATCCATGTGGCAGCGTGCGTAGCAGGACCTCATCCCTTTTTATGCCTCAGTAACTTTCCCTTGTATGTGTGGACCACATTTTATTTATCTATTCGTCAGCTGATGGACTTTTGGGTTGTTTCCACTTGTCAGCTATTATGAATAGTGCTGCTATGAACATTCCCACACAAGTTTTTGTGTGGACGTACGTTTTCTCTTGGGTTCATACCCAGCAGTTGAATTGCTAGGTCACATCGTAACTCACTATTTAACATTTTTAGGGGGTGACAAACTGTTTTCCAAAGTGGATGTACCATTTTGCATCCTCATCAGCAATGCACAAGGATACCGATTTCTCCACATCCTCTCCAGCACTTGTTATTTTCCATTTTTTTGATTACAGTCATTCTGGGAAGTGTGGAGTCGTGTCTCCTTGTGGTTTTGCCTTGCATTTCCCTGATGACTAAGGATGTTTCGCACCTCTTCAGGTGCTTACTTGTAAATCATCTTTGGAGACGTGTCTATTCAAATCCTGTGCACATTTTATCGTTTGGTTATTTGCCTTTAGTTCTGGAGTTGTTAGACTTTATGTATTCTAGATACAGATCCCTTATCCAATATTTGATTTGCAAATACTTTGTTCCATCCTGTGTGTTATCTTTTTACTTTTTTGATAATGCCCTTTGAATCACAAGGGTTTTTAATTTTGATGAAATCCAGCTTATCTATTTCTCTTTTGTTGCTCATGCTTTTGTCGCCTAACCAAGGTCTCCCTTTGTCGCCCAGAGTTGAGACCCCCTTTTGGGGAAGACAGGAGCTGGTGCTGCCACCCACAGAGCCTCACAGAGGCCTTCGTGCCCCCAAAGCCAGCGGTCTTCCTGCTTTGCAAAAATATGCCCGTATACTGTCCTCTTCCATAGACTAGCCTGAACCTTGAGGGTGGAATTTGGTGTTAATCCTGCTGGAAAATTTCCTCCCTCTAACTTGAATTTTCTTCTTTCAGCTGGTGAAGTTGGCTAATAGTTACATCAACAGCAGGTCTGAGTGGGGAAAGGATAAGAGAAAATGTTATAAAACAAACAAACAAAAAAATGAAACTTGCAGGGGATATACTTATACTAAAACTATTCTTCATTTATCTGAAATTCTCATTTCACCTGGTATCCTGTATTTTGTCTGGCAACCCTGCCTGTCAATGAACACACTTCCCTGTTTTCAACCTCTGTTGGGCTAATCTTCAGCAGAGAAAGGTTCCTTGGGCTTTCTTCAAAAAATCAAGTTTTCATACAATGTATTCGTCTGCTAGGGCTGTCATAACAAAACACCACAGACTGGGGGCGGGGAGCTGTTTATTTCTGGTTCTGGATGCTGGGAGTCCGAGCAGAGGTGCCAGCAGGATGGGTCCTGGTGAGAAGGCTCTTCCTGGCCTGCAGACAGCTGCGTCTTCTCTGTGTCCTCACATGGCCTCTGCTAGGGGTTCTCGCAGTCCTGGTGTCTGTGCTTCCTCTTGTAAGGACTCGGGTCCCATGACCTTTATGACCACATTTAACCTTAATCACCTTCTTAAAAGCCCTGTCTCCAAATACAGGCATATTGAGGGTTAGGGCTTTTACCCTGTGGATTTTGGAGGAAAACAGTTCAGTTCATAACATACAGAATAGGATGATTTTACTGTGCTTGGATTTGGATGTTTGCACTGAAAGCAAAACCTATCAGGAAAGAGGCTCAGCGTGGAGGTAAAGGGGCTGTTGGTGTGCCCCCTTTATGTACATCTTCAGCCCCCCTTCTGCATCCTTCTTTTCTGCAGTCACCCTAGGCTCCAGGGATCTTTCTCTTGAAAAGTCCCCTTACAACAGGAATGATTTTGTATTTGGATAAAGAAGTGTAATACTCATGAAAATCATCTGGGTAATTTCTCATCAACCTTTGATAAAAGTTTCCATGTTTCACTAGATTGAAATTTATTCCAGTGTATCAAATGTTGGCTGAAGACAAAATTGAGAATTTCCTCCAAACTTAGTATTGCTTCAATGGCCACAAATCTCTTATATAAAATGGATATTCTTCTGTTTTAAAATTTTTATTGAGGTATAGTTGATTTACAATGTTGTGTTTAATTTCTGCTATACAGCAAAGTGATTAGACATATACATACATATTATACATATATATTATATGATTATACATATTATACATATATATATATATATATATATATATATATATATATTCTTTGCCATTATGGTTTATCACAGGATACTGAATAGAGTTCCCTGTGCTCTACAGTAGGACCTTGTTGTTTATCCATCCTATATGTAATAGTTTGCATCTGCTAACCCCAAACTCCCAATCCTTCCTTCCCCACACCACCCCCCCCCCAACTTGGCAACCACAAGTCTGTTCTCTAAGTCTGTGAGTCTGTTTCTGTTTTGTAGATAAGTTCATTTGTGTTATGTTTTAGACTCCACATATAAGTGATTTCAAATGGTATTTGTCTTTCTCTGTCTGACTTACTTCACTTAGTGTGATCATCTCTAGGTCCACCCATGTTGCTGCAAATGGCATCGTTGCATTCTTTTTCATGGCTGAGTACTATTCCACTGTATACGTGGGCCACATCTTCTTCATCCACTCCTCTGCTGATGGACACTTAGGTCGCTTCCATGTCTTGGCTGTTGCGAATAGCACTGCTATGACTTTTTTTTTTTTTTTTTGTCTCACTGTGTGGCATGTGGGATCTTAATTCCCTAATGAAGGATCAAACCCATGCCTTCCGTGATGGAAGCGCAGAGTCTTAACCATTGGACCACCGGGAAGTCCCCAAATAGTGCTGCTATGAACACAGAGGTGCATTCATCTTTTTGAATTACGGTTTCCTCCAGATATATGCCTAAGAGTGGGATTGCTGGATCATCTGGCAACTCTATGTTTAGTTTTCTAAGGAACCTCCGTACTGTTCTCCACAACGACTGCACCAATTTACATTCCCACCAACAGTGTAGGAGGGCTCCCTTTTCTCCACACCTCTCCAGCATTTGTTATTTGTAGATTTTTTAATGATGGCCATTCTGACTAGTGTGAGGTGATGTCTCATTGTAGTTTTGATTTGCATAAAACGGGTATTCTTCATTGTGATGCTTTTTTACTATTTTTTTGAAAACCAGCCAAGTACAGCTTACATTAACTAAGAAAAAATGTCCTGTATTTTATGAGGCCACCTCAATGTCTGCCACTTCTGCCAGCAGGGATGTTTGTTTCCAGTATTCCCTGTGCCTTCTGAGACCACCCCAAGTATTCACACAGCTGTACAGGTTTTTAAGAAATACATGAGTTTCATGCAGTAATGGATATTATAAATGCAACATGTAAGGTTTTATAGACTCTTGTAATGGACAATCTGCCTTTACTTTGTATACCTGTGGACTTTATATAGCAGATTTTACAGATCATAGTGTGTGGCACATTCAGTTGTGCTGGAGGACGCACACCTATTAGATGAGTAGTTGGGAAGATGTGTAGAGAAGCCTGGACAGCACACCAGCCAAGGGGGGTGGTCCAGCATCTTTATCTACAGCTGCTCCCTTGACTAAGAATGCCAAGAAACACTCTCTCTAACCCCCTGTTTCTATTGCTCATAACTTTTTGAACTTAACTTGAGAAATACATTTTCCAAGATTAGCCTCAGCTGAAAGGCATGCTTTCTTTTGTTGGAAACGTGGAAATACTTTGTTTTTCTGTTTTGGTGTGATTCTGCATCAAGAGAAAGATGGGTACTTTCTTCATTTTAGAAGTCAGTTTTTAAAGCTAAAAGAGAAGAAAAGAAAGAAAAATTCCTCTAAAATTCTTCTTGGGAAGAGAGTTTTCATTAGCTCAGGAGTCTTTGTAAAAAAATTTAAGTGTTTTTCAATCATTATGTGTTCTCATGATCACTGGACTGTTTTATCTAAAGCCATTGCTTTAACTTTTGAAATAACAACATGTTACAACCAAACTGCCTAGGAAGAAGAGGACTTATGGGTTGAAGCAGATGTTAATAAATTATTGAAGATATTTCTCCTTGTTTCATGTCTTGCCTCTCTGTTTAAAAATTACTGCCTGCTATTTCCTTGTTGTGCCTTTTTATAACTTGTAAAGCCACAGTGGACATCTAATTGATGCTTAAGTCAGTACTGAATGCCTGTGAATTTCCTATGGTGACTTGTAACATTTTAGATGTGACATAAGGTGGAGATTTAGAATTTTGAGCCAATAAGATGGTAGTGAGAACCCAGAATGACTGGGGGTCTTGATTAGGTCAGGGACCAGTCCTGTGGGCATAAGTGAGAAGCCACTCAAAGACTGGGGGGGAGTCAGTTTCTGTCGTTAGAATTTCACACTCACATCTTTTCAGATGTGGAACAGTATTTTAATTAATTTATTTTATTTTTAACATACATTATTTTTACAGTGCTTTCAGGTTTACAGAAAGCACAGAGTTCCCATGAACATAGGGAACTCACTTGGGTAGATACCAAGGAGTGTGAGGGTATGTTTAGTTTTGTAACAAACTGCCACACTGTTTACCAGAGTGGCCGTGCCATTTGCACCCCCATCAGCAACGTGGGAGAGTTCCTGTTGCTCCACCTCCTCACCAGCATTTGGTGTTGTCCATTTTGGGGTGTTTTTTATTGGATTTTATCCACCCTAATAGGTGTGTAGTGGTAGCTCATTATTGCTTTTATTTGAAATCCCCTAGTGACATATTATATTGAGTATCTTTTTACATACTTACTTGACATCTGTGGGTCTTCTTTGGTGAAGTATCTTTTGTCTATTTTTCCCTTGAATTGTTTTCTTATTTTTGAATTTTAAATGTTCTTTGTGTATTTTTGATGTAAGTCTTTTTCAGACATGTGTTTTGCAGATATTCTCTTCCTGTCAGTGGCTTCTCTTTTCATTCTATTAACAGTGCCTTTTGCAGAATATAAGTTTTCTATTTTGATAAAGTCCAACTTATCAATTATTTTTTTCATGGATCATGCCTTCAGTGTTATATCTAAAAAGTCATCACTAAACTCAAGTTCACCTAGATTTTCTCCTATACTATCTTCTAGAAGTTTTATAGTTTTGCATTCACCATTTAGGCCTATAATCCATTTTGAGTTAATTTTTGTGAAGGGTGTGATGTCTGTATCTAGATTCATTTTTTGGCACTTGGATGTCCTGTTGTTCCAGCACCGTTTGTTGGAAAGATTATCCTTATACCATTGAAGTGTCTTTGCTCCTTTGTCAAAGATCAGTTAATTATATTTGTGTGGGTCTATTTATGGCTCTGAAACAGTGTTAAGACTTAAAAATATTCAGTAATTGGCTGTGGATGGGTTGATGACTGGGAATAGAATTAATAGAGACCAGAAATAAGGTCTAAAAGCAAAGAAATGAGAGTTTAGATGTTGTACAGGAAGATATGGAAAATATGCAGGTTCTTGGCTGGGAACAACCAGGGGAGTCTTGACAGCTGTCAGAGCTGGTCTCACTCAGGGGCTGCTTCCCCATCTCCATGACCCAGGTCTTTGCCGTGGACCTTCAGCCTCAGTCTCAGCCAGAAGGAAGCATCTCTCCCTGTGCTCGAGGCTGCCCACGGGCCATATTGCTGCCACTTTGAACAGAGGTGCTGAAGGAAGTTCTGGGAGATGAGAGCTTGAAATAACTTCTGTTTCCGACAAGACATTTGGAGCATTCACGAACCTGGGAGAAAGGCTCCCTGGGACTTGGGAGATATTTGAAAAGAAAACTTGGGTATTGGGGAGACTTCAAGATAACATAATTTTAATTACTAAGAAGTGTATTTTAAATGCTCTGCTGTGGATGGAAAGTGTAAGACAGGTATTATTGGTGGGAACATCTCCAATCCTTCTTTGCATTTATTTCTGCTTTATTTATTTATTTTTGGCAGCATATTTTATGAAGTTTTTTCTTCTTTTCACTTTTCATCCCTTCATCTTTTCCAAGTGCCTGGGAAAGAAAGCCGAGCCAACCCATAGCCAGTGTCTCCACGGCCCTCTTCTCCATGGACACGGTTTCTGTGGCTGAATACCCTACTTTGGGGGCGACCAGTGTGCCTGGCCCCCAGAACAGCAGAAGGAGGTCAGGGAGTGGGTGGAGGATGCTGGGGGGTTGCCTGGTGCTGAGAGTGTCCGTGGTGGGGTCGGTGGGGGGATGAAGGTTGGTTACATGGGATGTCTGGGCCCCAGTGACACAGAAGGCGTGGCAGGGAGGGAAGATGAGCTAGTCCGTGGGGCCTCGCGTTGTGAAGACGAGGTGTCCTGAGCCTGGACCCTGTATCACAGGCCGGAGGTCACCGTGAACCTGGGAGCCCGGGGCCTCACAGGCTGGAGGAGGTCCAGGAAAGGGTGGCTCAGAGCAGGGCCTGCACGGGGGGAGGGGGTGGGGGGGAGCACACCTTTCCCTGAAGAGTCAGCTGGCATCTGGAGCATCTCAGTTTTCTGCTTCAATCTTGCGGGCAGCCATCTGGGCCGAGGTCTGGCGTCCGGCGTGTGTGCCATGTGATAGAGCGGCTTTTCTCTTCACTGCCGACCTGGGTCTGGCCTTGCTGACCTCTGTGGAGGTCACACTCTGTCCCCCACTTGGTCCCGACAGCGGAGGGCTCTTCTCTCGCAGATACTGCAGGTTCTCAGCCAGACTGGGGGATGGCAGGAGGCCCTCTGCATAAATAGGGCCCAAACGTGGCCTTAGTAGGTAACGTGGTACCAGGCGTGCTGTTGGCTGGGGCTTGGCTGCTGACCTGCTCTGTTTGAACACTTTTGCCAAAATGTGTCTTCAGATTTCCTCCCCCTGAAAAAGGAAGGGCTTCTAGGGAATGTTTGGCCATCAGGGCCACCAGCGGGATGAGGAGAAGCTCCGGGTGGCATGGGTGTCCGGAACCCAGGGGCCATCGTCACGGGGACCGCTCCCCACTCAGTTATTGTGGGACTTAACCCCCAGATTATGACCTGGGCACGGCCCACCTCAGTAAGACCTGCCCTGCTTAGAGTTCTGTCCAGCATCCCGTTCGCATCCTGCCGGGAGACATACACTTTGTCCTTCACTGCACAGCGGTGGGCACAGTGCCTCCTGACCAGGGCGCGGGGATCCCGCCAGCAGCAAGGATGAGGCGCTCGGAGACACAGGGAATTTGCTCTTTGTGTCTTGGCGGAAGATGGAAAGTCCCGCACAGGTGTGGGCGTCTTCTTGAAGGAGGCGCAATACGCCAAGGGTCTGGCTTGACTGAGGAAAGAAAACGGGAGCAGAACCGTTTGAGCCAGCTGCAAATATCTGAACATAAACTCCCCCAAACAGTGTGAAACCATCACGGCAGCTGAAGGAAACTGCCCCGGGCCTGGGACCAGCCCCCCTGCCTGGTTCTTCGAGGACACTCAGCTCGGCCAGTTCAGCAGCTCTTCAGATGCCCCCTCCAGGTGTCCCCACCCCTCTGGGTGGACGGCCTCTCTTCTTTGCAGTCACTCATCTGTGAGGTCAGATCATCCCTGAGCATGAGATTTCCTGGATTTCAAGGCTCTCACAGCTGCCCAGCACAAAGTCGGGCTGTCCACATCTTTTGGCCACACAGCCGAGGCAGCTGGTCCTCCAGGCCCTAGACCGGGCTCCTCCCCGGCCGGCCTGCTTGGGGTCGGGGTGTTGTCTTCCTGACGTTTCTTTTCTCAACTGTCCAACGGGCAGAGCTGTGTGCAGACGGAGGAGATGTGGAGACTGGGCCTTATGTGGATCTGCCACCATCAGGAGAGTCTACTACGTGCTCCCTTAGAAAATGAATGTATAGCACAAGGTTCTTAGCCTCAAATAATTCAAGTTTATGGTCTAAGTCGGCAGCTCTCAAACCTTCTGGTTTAAGAATCCCTTTATGCTCCTAGAACTTACTGAGGTCCCCAAAGAGCTTTTTAAACTCAGAACTTTTTTTTTTTTTTTTTTTTTTTTGCGGTACGTGGGCCTCTCACTGTTGTGGCCTCTCCCATTGTGGAACGCAGGCTCCAGACGCGCGGGCTCAGCGGCCATGGCTCACAGGCCCAGCCGCTCCGCGGCATGTGGGATCTTCCCAGACCGGGGCACGAACCCATGTCCCCTGCATCGGCAAGCGGACTCTCAACCACTGCGCCACCAGGGAAGCCCAAAACTGAGAACTTTTTAATACATGTTCCCTTAGGTGTCATCATGAGTCACTTGTGAGCCTGAGAAGACAAAGGGCACCTCAGTATTTATAGAAATAGTTCTGACCTTGTGGGCCTCCTAGGAAGGGGTCTTGGGGCCATGCTCTGAGGACCACCGGTCAGAGTGCCGAGAAGACAGTCGCCTCAGAGCAAAGAGGGAAACCCCAGCTCTACAGAGTCGTCCAGGACGGCTGAGAAATAAAGGGACAAACGAAGCACCGTGGAGATTCGACAACAGCATGAACCCCTTGCTGGTGGACAGATGGGGAAGTGTCACTGCAGATGGGGGACCGAAGTTTTGTGGTCAGGCCTCTCCAGCCCAAGGCCCATCTTGGATCCAAACAACACAAGGACTTACATCCCTAATCGGAACACTTTGCTTCTCAGCCCCAGACATCTACATCCAGGTGATTCAGATTTTTCTCCAAAAGCAAGTGTGGAAGTTCAGTCTGTATGTGGGGCATGAAGCATCCTTTCTGAAGGTTTCCATAGAAGAAAGACCCCCCAGAAGGTGAATTCCCGCCGCTCTGTCCTTGGAGACACTCGTTGGTTTCAAATGGCTATTTGCCCATTGAAATCTGCCCACATTTCATCAAAGAAAAGTCTTAAGGCCAAAGTTCGGTCAGGGCACTTATCATGTGTGAGGTCTCTGTGCTCCCAGTTCCAGGGTTTGCTGGAACTTGGACTCATGAACTTCTCTCTTTCCCTCCCACCCCGATTATGGCTGATGGTTCTGGTTTCCTTCAGGATGGGTATTTCGGGTCCAGTGATTAGATGGAGAGGAACTGGAGAATATCAGAATTCCTCGCTGTGGGCAGTCCAGGGGGAAATACTTACCCGCAGGACCGGCCTCGCTAAGATCCCCAGTGGCTGATGGAGGTGAGGGCATCGCTGTCCGGCAGCCATCCTAGCAGTGGTGCCTGGAACCCTGTTTCTTTCCAGGAGCGTCTTGCTTACCCTCAGACCTGGGTCAGGTATGGGCGCCTTCAGGTGGGGCATTGACCGAAGGCTGGACAAAGGTGAGGCTGTGACGGCACGGTGCCTCCCGTGATGGGTTGGTTCCTGCGTGTCCTGGGAGCTGAGCCAGGGCTGAGATGTTGCCCTTGGGAGACCCGCCATGGTCACGGCTGACCCCACTGCATCAGTCTTTTCTCTGTTTGGGGCTCCATAGCATCGACTCAGGGTTGGAGACCTGGCTCGTGTCCTGCTTCTACTGTAACTGTTGTGAGGCCTTAGGAAAGTCACTTAATTTTCCACCCTGACTTGCATGAGCTGGCCTGTCATTTCTTCCCAGTTATGAGGGTTACAGATCTTCCAGTACAGGGCCTCTCATCCTGAAGTAAGATGCTTGTTTGCAGGGTCACCTCCTCTGAGCAGGCATCTCTGCTGCCCCAGTCATCTGGGCCCTTACTTATCAATCCCGCCCCCGGGGGGAGAAAGGGGTGCCACGCTTGGAGTGGGGAGCGCTGTGTGCCAGGACTGTGTGCACCTTGCTGAATCCAGCACTCCCAGGGGCGATGCAGATGGGCCCCGTTCTCCTCACCCTGTAGACGGGGAGACGCCCAGAACACTCGGTGGGTGAGTACTGGAGCCTGGGTTGGCATCCTTCCAGGCCACAATGTGTCCAGGACACCAGGGTGGGCAGTGCACCAGAGGCAGTGTCTTTTGGGTCAGAATGTTGCTTTGTGTTTTCTTTTTCTCATCTCGGTTTTGTAAAACCCACTTTTGTTTGTCCACTTGCAAAGAAAACTAGTTTGGAGAAATTTGGCCACCTCTGTATATTAGCCTGAGTGGACACAGTGTATTTTAAAATAGGTTGTCATCAGCTGCATTAGCTTAAACCACTGGTCTTAAAGTGAGACTTTCTGGACAATGGGAAATATTCTGATTTCTTTTGTAAGGCATCCAAATATAAAATCATACTGCTTAACTTCCTTTTGTCATGTCTCCTGACTCTACAGAACTTAAAGGGAAAAACAGGTAACATTTCTAGAGCACATTTTCGGTGCAATGATGTGTTTACCCCTCGCTGACTGCTCACAGCTCTGTGAGTGAGAAAAGGACGCGGCAGCTGTTGTCCTGGAGAGAGAGGGGTGCTGTGCTAGGGCTGACCCAGGTCTCGGGGTCCTTGAGCAGCGGCAGGAGAGGCTCCCGCGGTGGAGGCCTTGGTGAGACTTGCTGAGGCCAATGCAGTGAGGGTGGGGACGGGGCAGGGGTCCAGGGAGCACCCTGGAGAATTAGGGTCCATGTGGAGGAAAGAGAGGAATAAAAGGGGCCCGGATTCAGGTTTTCAAGAGTGATGTTGGTGAGACTGTCACTGATAAAACAACCTAGAAGATACAGAGAGAGGTTAGGATGGAAGGGGGTGTGGTTTCGGCCATTCTCTGTCAGGGGCTCTGAGGTCCTTCTGGCGTGGGTGGTCTTCGCCGGGGCTCACGGTGCTGGGTCGCTCCTCTCCCCCGTCTGGGACTTGGGTTCAGGCTGGAAACGGTTACTTAGGTCTGTTGCTACAGGAATAAACATGGGAAGAAAGCAATTAGAATGGACACCCGGGGTCACTCTTCTCTTTCCAAAGAAACTGTATCTGTGAATTACATCCAAATCTTTTTTTTTTTTTTTTTGGAAATATACGTTTGACTGTGGGCTTCTCGTGTTACCTGTTTATACCATTTTGGGGATGTTTCTAGACAGGACTGGTATGTGGCTTCCAAGGGCAGGGGGGCAGGGTTGCCGTGCGTGGGATGTGGCTTGTTTGCCTCGGTGTGGGTGTGAATTCTCACCCAGCTTCGCCTGACTCTGCCATCCTGAGTAAGATCTAAAACTTTTCAGAGCCCGTGTTTCCTCACTGGTAAAATACACATGGTAATACGTATACCTCGGTCTGTTATTGCCAGGAATAAAGGAGAATACGCATAAAGCTTGGTTCCCTGCCCACCATGCCTGTAAATGTTATGGCAACAATCCTGGATTTAAAAGCTCATCTTAAAACTCTTCCTTTGGAATTAAATTATACAGTTGATCGTAAACATGTGTCACTTATGCACAAAGCCTTAGCACCATGAATCCCAGTTTGATATTTTACTGAAAGTGGACATGTGAATAATTATATTCCATCAAAACTGTAAGTTTCAAGGTCTCCCCCCACCCACTCTGCCATTTCTAGAAAATCAAATTCTAAAGGGGCAACTCTTTTTATTTTTTTCCTTCTTTGATCATCTGTGTTGTGCAATTAAAAAGAAAACCACAGACAATTCCATGACTGATGAAGATCACATATGTAAAAATTAAGTGATCAATTCTAAGAGAGCGGGCCTGGCCTCAGACCAGGACTTTGGGGCCAGGATGGCTCAGTTTAAACCCTGTCTCTGACACTCTGTCTTTATCTTCTCTGATTCAATCACGGAACTTGCAACATGATAGCAATAATCCCACCTCACAGAATTAGAGCAAAGTGATTCAGTTATACATATATGTATTATACATTCTTTTCCATTATGGTGTGATTAAGCAAATTAATACCTGAAAAGCAGGTAGTCATAAGGACCCACTAAATGTTATCGAGTATCAATCTCCAATCTCTGCTGTGTGTAAAACTCCTATGCTTTCTTTTTCTTTTCAAAGATTTTTTTTTTTTTGCTGTGGACATTTTTAAAGTCTTTATTGAATTCATTACAACACTGCCCCCATTCCATGCTTTGGCCTTTTGGCTGCAAGGCATGTAGGATCCCAGCTCCCTGACCAAGGATCGAACCTGCACCCCCTGCATTGGAAGGTGAAGTCTCAACCACTGGACCACCAGGGAAGTCCCTCATATGCTTTTTATAACTGAATCCTACTTGACAGATTGTTTATTATTTTATCCCCGAAATATTTTTATATGTGAAGTCCTTTGTAAACCTCAGAATACTTCACAGACTTCCATTCTATGTAGCAGTTAAGCTTTTAGTATCCACCAGCTTAGCAAAGTATAATCACACACAGCAGTTAGGTATCTATTAAAGAAAATAATGTCCATTTTATGAACCCCAATAGTAGTCATATACATTTTAAGACAAGTAGAGCAAAGGTGCGAGTCTTCCTGTTTATTCAATGTCCTGACGAGGTTAGTATGCATGGCCACGTGAGGGCCTCTGGAGGTGATGGCATCCTTGGTCCACAGGGAAACGGTGGTCCCCCCTTTAATTTGGTACCTCGTCATTGCCTTGTGCCTAGTTACCGGTGCATTCCTATCTGCGTTTACTAACGTTCCAGGGTTTGTTATTTTCTATCATGTGTGTCTGGTAGCTTCAGATTAAGCCCTCGTTATCCCTTGTAGGGACTAAAGACAGTCTTGAACTGGTCTTTTGTCTGAAAGCTTTGCCAGCAGGGTTTTAAAGCACAAATATGATCCTGGCACTCATCCTTACAAGGCTTTCCGCTGCTTGTAGAGATTGCTTTACCTGCTCCAGAGACCCCACTCTGGCCCCTGCTGCCTGGCAGCCCACCACTTGCCGTGGACCCTCCCTCTGAATCCCTGCTTCCTTGTGGGAAAGCCAGCCCCTCATCCACCATATTTGCTGAGCACATGTTAATGTGCCATTGACCTTGTGCATTGACCTTATACACAGCAGGGGCCGTGTACTGATAAGGGCAAGTGGCAAAATGCCAGGAGAAGCAAGGTATTTGGTGGTTTAACTAGGTGTAGTTTTTGAGAGAATTCTGAAAATACTATAAGGAAATGCAAAGAAAATAGAAGGTGCTGATTTTTGCCCTCTGAAGCTGACACCAGAATGCCTGTTGTATCTGACAGCTACTGCTTTGTAACAAATAGCCCCAGGATGTTAGTTGTGATCAGTGACAAGTGTGTTCATTTCTCATGCATCTGCTGATCATGGCTGGGCTCTGCTGGGAGGCTCCAGGCTGCATGTGGGTCTGGGTCTGCCCCATACATCTCTCATCCTCCTGGCCTGAGTGAGGAGACCGGAGGATGCCCTGCTCCTGGCAACACCTAAAGGCAGGAGAGTGGCCCACACACATACAGGTGTCCAGCCCCAGCCTGCAGACACCCCACGAGCAACGTAGTTCCCACGTCTGAGCCCAATGTCACAGAACAGGGGAGACACCCTGCCAGTGTGCGGGGGAGCCACAAAACCCCTGGTGATGGGGAGAGAAGACGGATTGGGCCAACGTGTCATCACTTATTCCTGGAAATCAGTACATAATTATCCCGAGTGAGAAAAGCTGAGGGGGTGCGGATTGAGGGCCCAGCAGAGCGCCGTCCAGATGGACGTGAATGTTGGATGGGGAAATGATGCATTTCTGAGCCGTCCAGCTGGTGGCTGCCATGGCAACTGGAGTTGGCCAAGGTCTTCAAAGATAAACAAACTAGTCCACGCAGGTCCCGGCAGTGCAGCAGGGTGGCCAGAGTAACAGGGTCCCGTCCAGCAGAGGACACTGAGGCAGAACACAGGGACTGCACCCAGGAAGCTAGGAGGAGAGCAGGGGGACAGATGGACTCACCTGGTCATATCTGCAGCAGATTCGGGTGGATGTGAAAACTGCCTGTACCTTAGACATTCCTGCAGAGCAGACTCATGCCCATTGGACGTGGGACCTGAGCAGATTCTGCACATTCTTATTCTCATAGCACAAACTGTCCTTACCCAATTAAGTCAGTACTTAGAGGCCCGAGAGCCTTATTATTATCATCATTGGAGTCCAGTTGATTTACAATGTTGTGTTAGTTTCAAGTGTACCACAGAATGAATCAGTTATACATATACATATATCCCTTCCTTTTCAGATTCTTTTCCCATATAGGTTATTACAGAACATTGAGCAGAGTTCCCTGTGCTCTACAGTATGTCCTTATTGGTTATCTGTCTTATATGTAGTGGTGTGTATATGTCAATCCCAATCTCCTAATTTACCAAGATCCTTATTATGAACAAAGCTGGCCTTACTGGTGTAATGTCAAGCTTGCTGTGTTTGTTTAGTGGGTGATGGAACACCACGTCCTGTTGGACAAAAAGAAAGAAAAGACTAAGCATTTGTTAAGTACTGTTCCTGGGAGCCAGCGATGGACTCGCACATGTATTTGGTTTATCACTGAATCTGAGATACTGTCCATCTTCAGATATACCAAAAAGGAAATTAAATATATTGCCCATTAAAATGTGGTCGATGTTTTCTCATATGTTAGGATTCCTATTTTATTTTTATTAAGAGAACTTTTTACGCGTCATTTAGGTGTTGATTGTCTATCGGGAACGTGTCTGCACAGTGAGGTGGGCTGCAGCATGTGTGTCCCCCAGGACAGGAGGTCTCCACCACTGCCGATGCTCTCAGGCTCTCCGGGCCAGGCCTACTTGGAGGCCACCGCCGCTTAGGTTTCCATCACTTGACGATCCTTTTACCCGGGCTAGAGTTTTGTATAAATGGAATGATGGAACCATATAACTCCTGGTTTCTGCCTTTTTTACTCATTATAATAGTTTTTAGATTCACTCTTGTTGGTCATATTTGTTACCCATTTATTCTCTAGTTTATATGCACAATTGTATATTGTGTGCATATACCACGATCTGTGCATTTTCCAGTAAATGGCTATTTTAGTTGTTTCCGTTTGGGGGCTGTGATGAGTAAAGCTGCTGTGTGCATTCTGCACTCATCGCTCTGTGGATGTGTGTTCTAATTACTCTTGGGTAAACACCTGGTGTAGACTTCACATTTGTGTGAGGAATGCAGGAGAGTCCCCACTGCTCCACATCCTCGCCAGCCTTGAGGGCCTCTGGTGTGGATCATCAGGGCCCCTCCTGCAGGCCCACGGAGGTACCTCCTGTGGGTTTACTTTGCATTTTCCTGGGGACTGGGGACGCCCGGCAGTTTTCTCACTGCTTATTGTTCAGTCACATACCTTTCATTTTGAATTGTCAGTTCAAATCTTTGCCCAATTTAAATTAGATTATCTGTCATTTTTATTGATTTGTAGGGGTTATTGACATAACCTGAATCTTTGTCAGGTGTGTGTGTTATGAACATTTTCTCCCCGTCTGGGGCTTGCCTTTTCACTTTCTTAATAGTGTCTTTTGGTGAGTATAAGTTATAAAATGTATTAATAGCACTGAGTTTTCCAAATTTTTCATTTTGTGGGTAGGGTTTTCTGTGTCTGCCATAAAACCCCAAATATTAATGGGAAACCCTTAAGAAGGAGAGCTGACCACAAAACTGACAGCTACAGTGGGCATCCTTCTGAAATATGGCCAAATCTAAAGACCACATTTTTAGAATGGATACGATTTGTTATTGCTGCCTATAAAAATGCTTCAGGCTTCATCACACTAAAATCAAGTATCCTCCGTTTAAAGAGATCTTCATTTAAGAGGTTTTTTTTTTTTTCCTTTAAGTTCGTAAATGTCTGGCAGCCATTTGTTATCATCTATAATTTAATTCCCTTCGGTTGTCAGATTACTTGAACAAACTGTCAGACACCTTTTAAGTCACTAAAATCTGCTAGTTTGGGAAATAAATTAATTTTTTAATGGAACTTCTACCAAATTTACAGAAGTAGCTTTTCTAAAAATACAGAATTGTTATATAATTGCAGAACTTAAAATTGACAGAAGCAAATTGGAATTGTACTCATGTTTCTAGTCTAATACGATAATGAAAAAATACTGAGGCAGACTACCTCAACAGTGCTAATTACTTCTCAGAAGTCTGCTCAAGATGGGGTGTGTAGCCCAGGAGACGAATATCCACGCCAAAAACTTCGACAAGCTCATAGCATTAGAGAAAGCACAAACACAACTGCTTGGAACTAGAAAAGCTTAAATAAAATTCATCATAGAAGAGAGCTCAATGCAATCACCATAATCATGTTGAAGAGGTAACACATTTCCATGTAGGGTCAAGGGTCACAGTACCAGCAGGAGAGTTAGTTAACCTGAGGCAAGAAAAGAACCATCCAGATTGCTGCAAAGCCAGTGACCTGGGTGAGAATGGATTTAATACACTGAATGGAAGGTTGTTCTTTCGTAAAGAATGTTGAGATTTGACAGCATGACAAATTACATATATCATTTTGAAAGTGAGTAGACATCTCTCTTACCAGACACAAACCGCAGAACTTGTAGCTGCAATCTGATCCATTTTAATTCTCGTCTATTACTTGAGACTTTGTTATATACCGTGACTTGATGGGTCAGGTAATTAGGACAGTGCAGCATAAGCATGGGTGTTAATGAATTCAGAAGTTCAACCCAATATTTCCCCATCTGGTGCTGAAGATGTGGTTTAAGAACTCTACGTCTGTGACACTGACACACGTAAAGTTTTCTTTTGGGTTATGACTCTGGTTGGTCTTCAGAGGACCCTTGGCTCTTTGTGTTTCTATGTCTAATGGGTTATGTTAAACCTGTGATCAGTGTTAATAATAAATTCGCCCAAATCCTTGCCACTTTGCACCTGTGATTCCACCAACCACAGTGACCCGTGAGGCAGGACAGGCACAGAAGAGGGCATCGGATCTGTGAGATGAGAGTTTTGCTAAAGTTCGTCAGACGAGTAATTCAAGGCTGGAGAACAACCAGAGTCTGTCTCCTGGTCCAGAACTTGACCTGTGCCCCTACGACATGACGCTGGCTCAGAAAAGCCATCCCGTGTCCCATAACTGCACTAGGAGTTTTGTATTCACTTCCTAATTCTCTAGGAACACGAGCCTCATTTATTACAAAGGCTTTTTTTTTTCTTTCACCTCAAAGTATGTTCAAGGCTCTTTCCTTAGGAAAAAAATCTTTATTCAACCCAGTCATCAATTCTAAATAATTTCTCAACTTTTCCTCTGCCTGCAGCGTATTCCTCAAATGGGGACTCTCTTTGGGTGGTTTTTCTTGGACAAATTCAGTGGCTTCTTTCGACACAGCTCACCTTCCTTTGCATACCCTCACATTAAAATTCCTTCTGTTCATTTTTTCTCTTTCAATTCTTCTTCTTTCACACATGAACTCCTCAACATTCAGTATAAGAGAAAATTATGTAGTTAAAGCCCTTCTGAATAGGAAAGAAGTCACGGCCGGTCATACCACCCTGAACGTGACTGATCTCATCTGAATAGGAAAGAAAATGTAAATATTTTCATCTAACCTATGAAAGTGGATGGTATAATTTGAATTTTGTGAGCATTAGTTATTATATTTTCTTGCTGAATTATTTCCAGAATCCCAAACTTTATTTTTATCCATTGGAGGACATCCTTTTGGAATGGTTTCAAACCAAACTTTTCTTGAGATAATTACTGTAAAGCTCCAACTTTGGTGCCCTTTGCGACCCTGACCCATCAGCCAGCTGCAGGCGTCTCCACTGGCACACATGCTTTCACCTGGTCCTCAGCCAGTCCTGACCAGAACTTCACAAGCGCCTTTCAACCGTCCCTCCTTCCCTCTCTCCTACTTCCACCATCGTTGTTTGGTCCTCTCCATTTTTACTTTCTCTAAAGAGTCCCTTTTTCTGTGCTCTTTCCTACCATGCGAGGAGATCTCACTGACATTTTTCTAAAACATGGTTGGGACTTGTCTTTTTGGAGTCCTGTTCCCGTGTGTCTCAGTGACTGGGTGAGCTTCCAGTGCGATGAAATACGACTTGTTGGCCGTTCATCTCCTTTTCCAGGTGCTATTAACATCCTGCACAGAACAGGGGCATCTTTGCCAGAGAGAGTCCCGCTCCAGGAGCTTTTCCCCTCAGCCATCTTGTTTTGGCCCCAGCGGGACGGGGCGGAGCTCAGCTGTCTCAGGAGGGTGACTTTGAAACAGACAGATGGGACGGCCCTTTAGCCTCTGTTCCCTTGGACCATCATGAGTTTGTTTAAAGAAGATCTACTTCCTTCCATATGGCCCTAAAATGTAAAATGTAATTGCATTTCTCCCATAAGAGAAACTGAATTCCCCACACGGAGCCAGGTTTACCAAATAAAATTGCATAAGTGAACGGTTCTAACTTCAGCCAGGTTGTTTATATAAACAAACACGGAATCTCTTCTGACTTGGCAATGATGTCTGCCATATTTTACAACATTCTCAGCAAATTTTAAGAGGTGGTTGACTTAATCAATATTACCTTGCTTATGATGAGCCTTCAAGTATGATGTAAAATCCTCAAAAGGGCCATTTCAAGAATTTTCCAGAACTATTTCTATAGATACAGTATGTTCTTGGATAGAGCATGGAAAGCATTTTGTGCCCAGATAATCACACCATAAATTCTGTTCACTAGTAAAGCTTCTGAAAAAGGGCCAAGTGCACAGGAAACTAAGCAGTGCGTCTCCAGGAGAGCTTCCTGGAGCAGGCCCCGCCATCAGCTGAGCTGCCTGCATGTGGAACTCCAGTTAGGGACGGACCAGCTACTTTGAGGGTTTCAAAAGACAGGAACCAGTTGCCTCTGAAAACGCATAGCTCAGCCTCCATCCTCCTTAGGTTGTCCCTATGATATAAAGTAAAAAAGTGGTCACTTCAGAAAGAAATGTGAGTCATTGTCATTTTGATTCCAAGCCAGTTTCCTAGTCACAGCTGGAGAGAAAGCCTCATTAAATTAACCCTGTAACACAGGGGTCGGTTTGATTTATGTATCTACCTATTTGCTGAGCAAAATCTAGAGTGCATAGAAAAGTACAGAACTTATAGGAAACAATCAGTATAAAATTTTTTAAAAATTGGGCGGTGCTGTTATAAGAAACGCAGCACCACTCATTTTTTGTGTGTATTAGAGATGAACCGTGTGTTAGAAATCCCCTACACGGGTACCCTGTTAGCACCCTGAGCAGCGCCTGGCGCAATATTTGTTGAGTGCGCCAATCAATGCAGTATGACTACTGATGGAAACCAAATGCTCGATCCTGATGTTGGACTGATTTAGAATCATAACTCGGCTATTTAAAATTCTTAACTTGCAGACAGCCCCGACCCCCCCAAAAAAAGATCCACTTCTGGAAATGAAAGCCACAGGGAATTTAATGGAATTACATGGATGCCTCGGAGAGCAGAGGGCAGCTCAGACAGCTCAGAGTCCCGGAGTGGGCTCGGGACCTGGTCCCTGGTCCACATGCTCACAGACCACATTCCTTCCTAAAGGGGGCGGAAGCTGAGGGTGCAGGGCTGTCTCTGTAGCAGGGACCAGGGCCCTTGCTGTTAGGAACAGAACCGCACGGCGTGGTTCAAGGGCCATTTCTTCCTTCTTCTCTCGTGTTCATTAAACAATGTAGAATGACTGTGAGATTTGAACCACCCTGGGCTTTGAGATTATCCTACGTCAATCTGGACACACAGCAATACAGCTTCCACCCTCCTCGTCCATTTTCAGGAGGCTGAGGTCAGCCAAGGAGGAAGCACTGTGAGTGTCTTCTGAGTCGGAGTGAGGGGAGAATCCCAGGTTCCCCGTACCTTTGTGTTCTTCCAGGACGTGTGCAGGGATGCCACGCTCACACAATAGCGGCAACCGGTAATACAGTCAGTAGATGAACTAGTCAGCATTAAACGTACATGTGACTATCTTCAGATTGTAAATGGAATTACTAGGGAAAGAAAATCTAGGTGGTTTTGTAACGATTAATGTCATGACTATGAGTTATCTCAACACAGATTTATTGAGTGCCTGTGATATGCCAGGCATTTAAAAAAAATTATCTTCAGGCATTTTTTCAGTGCTGGAAAAATAATGAAAATGAGAGCTAACTTTTATGAAACAGGGTTTCTGTGACACACTGCATAGGGAACCTCCTTCAGTCTGGTCACCCGAGTTGTCACCTGAGTCAGGTGCCTAACTCCTAAGTACCATACTCCCATCACCAGCCACAGCAGCACTGACACAGAAGCACACTCCTTCCCAGCTTTCGGGGGTTCCCCACCTGTGCGGTGTCACATCTATAGTCATAACCTCCCTGTAAACTGTAGTTAGTTCGTTTCAAAGCAGGCTAAAGCATAATTTGTGGAAAATTACTTTCTAAGCAGGAAATTGCTCTAAAGATTTTATTTAAAATATATTCGTCCAATATGTTGTCTGTTTTCTTTTCCCTTTTACGGAGAAATATGAAAACAAAAGAATCTTTAGATCCCAAAAGACAGCTCAGGTGAGGGAGAGCCTGTTCTGAGACAGCCCTGGGTCCGAGGATGAGAGGTCTTGCGGTGGGCTGTTTGTTCACCATGGCTCTGATTCGGTGCAGCGGCCAAGCCAGAGAAACCCCACTCCAAGGGCGGAAACTGGAAACAAGCGCCCACATTTGGAATTCTTTAACACGGGTGAGGAGGAGGTTTAGTTCGCTGCTGTGAATTTTTAATGCCATGTATTTGGGCTGGAAGGATGCAGAACAGGAACATTTGGAATATTCTGTGCCCAGTGTTTTCTGGATTATATTTTAAAGCTCGTGTGAATCTCTAGTGAGGGATAAAGTGTTCTTCACCGTTATTGACTCTAAGTCATTACCATCTGAGGATCGCTGAGTAGCATGGACTCGTTTTTTATGGTTCTAAGGCATTCTCGGTCTATTTGGGGCAGAAGGGGGATCTAAGTAAGCTCATGTCCAAACGCAAAAAAGAAACTGAATTTATTAGCGTAAAAACACATAAGGCTTTATACATGGAAATACCCGGTCCTAGAATTTTTTTAAGTGATCGCTTAGTTTTCATGGGGATGAGCTTCAGAGCTAGCCCCTGGACACAGCTTTAAAAAAAAGTCTGTCATCTTCTTCTTCTTGACTAATTTCCAGAAACACAGCCTATTTCGGAAATACTGCAGCTGGGATTTCCAGACTCAGCCTCAGTCAGCCCTCGGGGCAAGTGGGGACTGCTCTCCAGGACCCTCCTGGGGGGTGTGGGTAGTGGTGCCAGCACGTTGGGGCTGCAGCGGGAGGGGCCGTGAGGACTCGCTGTGACTGGACCACGTGCCTGCTGGCCCGGGCCCCTGACGGGGACCCAGAGCAGAGGACCGTGGCCGTCCCTGGGGCCTGGGTCCCACCTGTGGCCTCCGGGGGTCCACGGGGTGTCAGATCCACCTGTGGACGCTGACCCCCCGCCCTGACCCTCCTCGCCAGCCCCTCCATCTCCTGTTCAGTCTCATCCTGCGTAGGCTCCCCGGGTGACCAGCCGCGGCCTCACACATGTCTCCTTCTCGCTACAGTGTCCTCGTGTGACCAGGAGCAGCAGTCGGCCCTGGAGGAGGCCAGACAGCCCAAGAACGACAACGTGGTGATACCTGAGTGCGCCCACGGCGGCCTCTACAAGCCGGTGCAGTGCCACCCCTCCACGGGCTACTGCTGGTGCGTCCTGGTGGACACCGGCCGCCCCATCCCGGGCACGTCCACCAGGTAAGGCCCCGTGGGGCCGAGAGACCCCGGAACGCAGAGCCCCCATGGTTCCCACCCGCCGCGGATGCGATGCCCGTGCCCCGGACCTCACCCCACTTCTCAGTGCGGCGTTAACGCCTGTGCCTGCGGGAGCCCATCTCCCTGACGTCACCAGGAGCTGGCGATGCCAGCGATGGCACGAGGGTGGTGAAGACAGACTTGTTAGGCAGTTTTGCTCCTATCTGTATTCACGCAGGCTGGAAGTTTGAAAAATGGCTCTGGTATCCAGGCTGGGGTGGGCACCTAGAATGTATCCTCTATGACCTCAGCTTCTTTTGTCCCCGGTGTTGGCAAAGGGAACCTCGCGTTTCACAGGAACCTATTGCCCAGGACAGCTCTCTGTACTCCAGAGATACCTGTCTCCTGAAATTACCACTGAAAAAGAAAGAGAGTACTGAGGTCAGGGGCAACAGTAGTTACTCAGGGTCTGAAATACACACCGACTCATTCATTCATGTTTTGCGTGAGTCCGAGCAAAGCAAGTCATTTTATAATAGCACCAGGAGAAGACCTGATATTTGTTCCTGGAAATAGTGTGAACAAGTAAGGAGGTTTTTGCGGCTCTTGGTCATTTGAATTGACCTTTGGTTTTTCATAGATCGGTACAAAAGCAGTTTACAGGTAAAGGACACTGTTACCTCTCACGTGTGATCCAGTTTAAGCCCTGGTTCCTTCTGCAGCACTAAGGCATTGATGCCTCCTAAGTTACTTCCCCCAGTTTCTCAAGGGTGACCGTGGTGCGTGTAGAAGGGGAAATGCACCCATGTAGATTCCGGGAGCTGGAAGGACAGGTAACCAGCTGACTTTTCCTCATGAGAAAGTCCAGCCACACCTGGAGCCCCATCTGGCTCATTCAGGAGACCAGGCTCCTTGGGGATGGGAACCCCAGGCCCCAGCCGCCCGGGACAGGTGGGCTGCCCTGCACACAGACGACCCCGACAGGGTGTCCAGGCCAGAGACTGAGGTTCCCTCTGCGGGTGGTCGTAGGAGATTGTTTCAAACATAAAGAGAACTTAAATCTTCCCAAGGTTTTGTGTGAGAAATTGCTTTGCTCGTTCCTGAACGCATCTGTATGTAGGGAGTGCCCTTTTCTAAGAAACCTTTCTTGGGAAATGACATTTCCATTACTTCAAACTCAGGCTTGTGGACTGTGTCTTTAAGTTGGGCTGTTTGTTCCCCAGGCCCAGCTGCAGGGGCGCTAAGACCCATCTCATAGCTCCAGCAAAAGTCCTCCCACTTCAGAGCCAGGCCTCCGCGGACTGGCTCAGATGCTGAGACCAGCTTTATCACGTTGTCCCTGCAGAACCTATAAACGTTTTTTATCTCACAGTCAGACGAGAAACACAAGAAGGCCTCCTCCCTCCTGTCCATCCTGATTTCATTCTGCCCAGACTTTTTGGGAACAAAGTACCAAGTTCTCATTTTCCCTATTTTTTGTATAGGAGGGAGGGACTCCCTCTTCTTTGAGTTTCAAGAAACAGACTTAAATTAGACCCAGGGGAGGAGACCCCTCAGACTCGAGCTGTACTTTTCTCTCATTCGTTCATTCCTCTGTTCATCCTCTCCGACGCTGACTGTCATGACCCCGACACCATCAGAACTGAGGCTAGTAGCGAGAGGGGTGTCAGAACCCGCACGTTGCCCACAGGGCTCCGTCCATCGAGGCCGAGCTGTCCTTACGGCCCACCAGCCTTAAACGTGACCGCACCCAGTGCTCTCGGGGACAGAGGCTGTGATTAGTTCCGCGGTTAAAGGACGTGAGTTTCAGGAGCCAGTTTTGTTCTCTCTGCTCTGCATCTTCAGCGCACCAGCTTGCTCTGGCCTGATTCCTGTCCTGGCTTCTAGAAGCATCACACAGCCGTGACAACATAATGTGGCTTTTCTGACAGCCTCCCCTCACTCTAACTGGCCAGAATGTCACCCTCCGACGAGGCTACCGCCCATCAGGGAGGGCCGTGGGCCCCATCATTCAGCACCCAGGCATGGACGGGGCCACCCCCTGGGCCCCCGAGGCCACGCAGAGCAGGTTCTATGTGTGACAGAGTTTAACACAGAAGGGATACGATCTCTTAAAGCTCCGAGAAACACTCCCCTCCCTGTCACCCAGAGGTTCACTTTTTATTCACTAAACGTTTGAAATCCCTCAATGTTTCAGGCACCGCTCTAGGGGCTGGGGGTATTCAGGGAACAAAATGGACAAAACCCTGTGCTTCCATGGAGCTTATGTGCCCATGAGGGGAAAGGGACAAAAAGCAAAACGCATAAGCAGATAAGCTGAATATGAGTTAATACGCCGGCTTGTGATAGCTGCACTGGAGGACAATATACAGGAAATAGGGAACGGAGTGGGGCAATTCCAGCGGGATGGCCGGGGGCTCCCAAAATGCTGAGGTCGGATTCAGGTCCAGAAGAATCTGGGGAGCACGCCGATGATGTCTGCGGGGGGCAGTCCAGACGGAGGGGGGAATGTGGCCCCCTGACAGCGTAGGTCCCAGAGCTAGAATCTAGTTACGTTTTGGTCAAAAGGGAGGATGTATCGGTTAGGAAACTCTTCACTTCTGTTGGTGATAAATCTGACAAATAGGCATGAACAGGGAGGGACTGTGTAATCTAAAGAAGAGGCACAGAAATGGAAGAAGCTCCCTTTCAGTGGATGCTGTGACTTGGTGATGTCACTGAGGACGTAGGGTCTCCCAAGTCTTTCCTCTGACATCCTCAGTGTGTTGCCTTGGCCCTTGGACAGACTCCCCTCATGGTCACAAGATGGCTTCAGGGATCCGGGCATCTCATTCAGACACCACATGCTCAGAGGACACACAGCCCATCTCTCTCTTTCTTAGGAACCAAACAACCTTTCCTAAAAGTCCCCTAGCCGCCTTAAGTCATGGATTATTGGCTGTAATTGGATCATATGACTACAGCTAAACCCATCACTGGCAAGAAAAATGGAATTGGTTCAAACAGATTTCTACATGGATTCTGGGAAATCCGTCCAAATCATCAAGTTTAAGGCATATCTTATGAGATGCTGGCCAGCTTCACCAGCCCTCACTTACCCCTGCTTCTACTGTGATTGAGTAGCAATGTCACAGAAAGTCTTCTGCATTATTGTTTAAATACTTTCTGGTGCATAAATGCTATTTTCTTGCAATTTTTCTGAAATAAGCTGTTCCAGGGAGATACTTTATAGTTTTGATTTATATTTGGGTAGACAGTTCAAGTTCCCCCCCTCCCACCGCCCCCGCAATCGTTCTCTATATTTTCTGATGGGGAAGAGTAATTTAAAAATCCAAGAACAGTAAGATGACATGAATATAAAATGCCTCCTCATTATAGGCTAGTCCTTCTTTCCTTGTGTCATCATGAAAGGTAATGACAAAGCACACATTTTGTTACAGGCTTGTGCCAAAGACAATAAACGCACAGAGGCAGAGAGCAGCTATGGGGCAGAATTTCTAGGTGGGTTGGTCGTCAGGTAGAAACATGAGTTGGACCGGGTGCTGATGCATCTGCTGGTCTCCCTGCATTTTTGAGTCAAAACTGACATCTTGACCAAGGTATTCAGAGCCCCTGCAGGCCGGAGCCCAGGCCACGTGTGGTGGGACAGGGCCTGGGAGGAGGGGGGCAGGTTCCAGCCTGGTCGCTGATTAATAGAGGGGAGAGCTGGTGTGAGCTATCGGGTTAAGCGTGGATCTGGCTGACTGCCAGCTACTACATTAGCGCCCAGAACGGAGGGATTTCTCTTTCACTTTCTTGATGGCCAATGAGGGTTTGTCCATCTGCCATCAGGCTGCAGGCTGCTCTGACCTGGCACGAGGACCCCATTCCCAGCCTGTGGAGCCCACGCGGCTTGCTGGCCGTGTGAGCATGAAATCGAATTTCTCCCTGGCAGAGAGCCTGGTATCTGATGGGCAACCAGACGATTAAGAGATGTGCTTTCTTATCTTATACAAATAAGTTAAAATAAACACTATTGAAAAGGATGCTGACAGATGTCAACACAACTTAAATGGCTTTATCTTCAAAGGCATTGATTCTATTTCTTGAGATTGTCATTTCCCCAAGTCACAGTATTCTTTACAAGGAACAGAATACTGTCATTTAAACATACATTTTTATATCAACATCAGTGCTGGGGTTCTTGAGACATCTACAGCCCAGATATGGAGCAAAACCAGGATGATCACGCAGTAAGGTTAATTTCCAGGTGGCTTCGAAGTTAAGATTCAGAATGGGGTTGACAGTTTTGAGGTTTCTTATCACCACATGGGGGTACCGGCATTGACTCCAAGCCTTTGACAGGCTGTACACAGAGTTCATACTAATGGTCCAACTTCTTAACATGAAAGAACAGCCGGTGGCTGACGTTCTCACAGATCAAACATCCCAGGAATGGCTGAACTGTTCGACCCCCGGGAGCCCCATCCCTAGTTGTACCTGCTTGGTTAGGAGCTGGGACTTCGCTTGTTCTTTCGCAGCTCACATTTCATGGGCTGCTGGCTGTGAAGGTGTCAGCTCTAGCGTGGGTACCATTTCCGACCTCCCCAGCCCCACGGACGCTGATCTAGAGTCTGAAACGAGGATTTTTCAGTCTTGAGCACGTGCTCAGTTTCCCCAGATTTAACAAGCATGAGTAACAACGAGCTCTTAGCCATCTCTCCGTTACCTGGCTTCTTTCCTGAATGTTCCCCTAGGGAATTTCTGGCTCCTTACCTACCTGTCTCAGTCCCAGGTGGGAGAGGAGACACCAGGTGGGTAAGAGGTCCCTTCACCCCCGTTCATTCCTGTGACCGTGGTTCCAATGCCATCTGCACTGAACCCCACTGCATTTCAAAAGGATATGAGTTAATGGCTTTTGGTGAAAATGTGATAGCTTAACTGTTAGCCGGAGTGTGTCGGGGACTCTTTAATTTCAAACACAACATTTCAAAAAGGCATATTAAGTTTGTGTGAGTGGGGTGTTAAGTTTTCTGGTATCAAAGAGGCTATTCAGGGTGTGAGCGGCTGGAGGAGCTCGTGGTGCCCTGGCTGTGTTTCAACCGCGCTGGACCTGACCCTCCAAGACCGGCCCCAGCTCCCCGGGCGCCAGGGAGGGACCCTGAGAAAGGATCCCTTCAGTGAGAAATTTCATTCTTTTATTTTCTGGGGTGGGAAAACAAGAAATAGTGAAAAATAAGAATCAGAAATGATCCCTATGAAGTAAACAGGATCTCGTATCTCTTTCTGAGAGAGTGAAAAGGAAACGGGCAGCAGGAGAGGGTGAGGCCTCAAGGGGACTTTGTTCACATCCTGAGAATCAGCGGCCCCTGGACCTGACCATCCCTCCTGCGCCCACCCCGACTGGCTCTGACTGTCGTGCACATTTTCCAAGAATCTTTCCTGACCCCTGGGACTGCATTAAGAGCCCTAAGGGCAGGTTCTCACGGCTGCCAGTCACACTACTGGATTGTCGGTGTCCCCGTAAGACTGGGCGGTTCCCCGGTGATGTGCATCTCCCTGCGTCTCCCACCACAGGGGCAGGTGCTGGGAGTCTCTCCACGTATCCCACCCAAGGAGCTTTATAAAGAGCCTTGAAGGAGGCTCCGCTGGGCAAGCTGTCCACCTGGGCCTGGATCTGGAGCCCAGCCGGCAGATCCATCCAGAATTACTGTCAATACTGGTGTCCCCGAAGTGCCCGCTGCCCGAAGTGATGTAGCCGGCAGGCACCCCGGGTCCCGCCTGCTCAGACACCAAGGGCCACCCTGTTCCTGTTGACTCCGTGGGCCCAGAACATACTCTTTATTCTTTGAGCCCTGAGACAACCTTTTGTAGCCTCGGGAGTTAGATTTTGAATTCGTTGGTCTTTGAGTAACGTATCAGTCTGGAATTCTGAGGTCCTCTCTGAGACTTTGCACTCTTTCCCGGGGGCTGTGACCCTGCCCTCACGCAGTGCTTGTGCTTGCATTTCCCCTCCTCAGCCCCTCCCCCCACCCTGAACCGTATCAAAATCCCGTCCTAGGCAGGGGCGTTTGGCAGCCACTCTACAGGTTGTGTTTCAGAACCTGGATGGAGGGACAGAGCCCTGTGTGTCATGCTTCTTCCTGCTGACTGTGAAGAATGTAGTAAACTGCCACACAGGTCACCAAAGGTCATACATCCCGAGCACTGTACCGTGAGGATGAGATGCCCAGTGTGTCCCGGGACCAAGGAAGCCTGCGGTGTGAACACACGGGTATGGAAGGCAGCCCCCACCTCAATGTCTCTAACTGGCTCTTTTCTCTTTCCTTCCCCTCCTCGTAGGTACGAACAGCCGAAATGTGACAACACGGCCAGGGCTCATCCGACCAAAACAAGGGATTTGTACAAGGGCCGCCAGCTCCAAGGTGAGTAGCACGACGGGCTCGGTCGGATGCACCAGCCGCCACTTCGGGTTTTCTTGCAGGTTTAGGATGAGGAAGGGTCTCAAGCGAATTTAGTTGCAAAGAATGATTTCAAATTAACAGAGGCAGTGAGTTTAACCTTATGATTATTAAAAATACACTCCCAGAAATGTTTCATGGATGTTCTCTTTCATCAAAAAGCCCATAAGTGTTTGTGATACACCAAAAATGATGATTTCAAGAGTTAAACCTCAAGCCCGTCCGGGACCCAGCGTCTTCCAGGAATTTATGTGAGATTGAACTTGGTCGTGGATTGAACTTGGTCGTGTGGCGTGAGCCCTGCGCCGGCCGACTCCCACCGGGTTGCAGTTATCTGATGAGATCGCAGAGTTAGAGACATGACTCCTGCATCATGGCAGTTTCCACGGCATCAGTGGGATGCTGCAAAGCTGGTTGCTATTTTGCTTCATTTCCATCCTCTTTTTTTCCTTTAAATGCCTCCAGATTGTGTACATGTAGCCACAGCCTCAGAGACCATGAAAACCATTCTCTAATGTCTTTCTTCTAGCGTGAGTGTTGGATCTCAGTCTTACACAGAGTCTGGATAATTTCCTGTTTAGAAAAATTCTGTGGTCCTTGCATGATTTATACTGTCAATGATAAAGAGGGTTTTACAGTCCGAAACATAAAGATGCTTCTCTGCTGTGAGCAGAGGTAGAGAAGACTAGAGGGTCACCCATCCACCTCCGTATCCCTCCAGCCATACCTGGAATGAAGGCACTGGACACAGAGGGAGCGGAGAAGGCAGGACCTGGTCTGGGGGTGGGGGTGGGGGGTGGGCAAAGCACAGCCATGCCAAAACCACTCTGCTGTCCCATGCTTATTCGGAGACATTTGTCCTGGGTCTTCTGCTGTTTCCCCTCTCCACACCTTCCTTTTGAAGCAGGTGGAGGAATCTCTGACACTATTATTATCATCTCACGATGTCTCTCTGTGTGCGTGGTCAGTGGGGTTTATGTTCATGAATCAGGCTGCTTTCTGGACCCTGGAGCTCCCCGAATGGTGTCCTCCAGTCAGAAGGGCGCTCTCTCCCTCCCTTGTCTGCTAGAATCTCTTGCCTCTGCAGTCAGGTTTTAACACCGGTGGACAATAGTTTTCTTAACAGGAAATACTGAATTTAGCATATGCTTGGTCCATGGAAAGACCCCAGTGAATGTTTGCTCCTTTTAGCTAGTCTTAACCATGCCGTAGAAACATGAGGCAATCTGTTCTTTGTCTCTGAGGTTCCAAGACTCTCGATTTTTTTTTTTCTGAGATGTTCTTGATGTGGACCATTTTTAAAGTCTTTATTGAATTTGTTACACTATTGCTTCTGTTTTATGTTTTGTTTTTTTGGCCACGAGGCATGTGGGATCTTAGCTCCCTGACCAGGGGTCGAACCCACACCCCCTGCATTGGAAGGCGAAGTCAACCACTGTTCCCTCAATTTTTTTTTTTTTGATAATCCAAAACTGCATTACTTCTAAGTTGAGCTGCATGTGTTGTTTGCACATATAATGTGAATGTCATTAATGAAGGTGCGGTCAACCTCTGCTCTTCACTGGTTAGAGATGCTACGACAGACAGAACACAACCCCTCCCATCTCCTCTTGGTGGGTGTGCTTGGCTAGGAAGGAATCTGTGTTCATGGTGGAATCCAGTACATGGAACCCTGGGCTGGGACTCTGGATTTAAAGGCTGGAGTGGTCATTCATCTTCTGGGAAGTGCTGATCCTGGATATCGAGAAGTACCATGTCACATCATTCCTGGCTAGTCTGGGACTCAGATGGGCCATTTAGAGAAAGAGCATCTGGCACTTCAGGGAAAACCACGTGAAGAGGTGCACATCAGAGCTACAGAAACCACACCCCGTAGGACGGGAGGTCGGGTAGGCTGTGAGCACACAGGTGCCCTTTCCTTCCCCCAACTACAGTGAAGCCCAAGTCCCCAGGCACGAAAACCATTTTACACAAACTCGGTAAATGTCAGTTTACGTTGCAATTGTAGATGTTTGGGAGTGTACCGTTCACGACCACTTAATCATTTTGCTCTTTTGGAGATAATTATCCTTATTAGGGAAAAACAAGTAGGTCTTAAAATAACTCCTGGATCGAGGCTGTTCTTGTGGAGAGGAGAAAACATTTTCCAGAATAACACAGCACCATGGTGGGTAGGCAGACACTTGTTAAGTCACATGCCAATGCATTTTCTTCTACAAAGGGATGGTTTTCATTTTAAGCAATTTTTCTAAGTTTCGGCCTATAAGGGTCCTTAATTTTTCAAACCAGGTTGATAATATCCTCACACACAATTCACTTTTTAGGGGCTTTGTTGACTGCCAAATATTTATTTACATGCTGGGTAGGAGAGTACACAGATTTCCCGGCTCACACCAACTGAGGGAAAGTGATCATTTAATCTTCGGAGGCCAGCGTTTCACCCTACGGAGACATCAAGCTCCAGCCTGAGGGGTCACTTCCTGAGAAATGGGTCATGATTTTGGCTCTCGAAGATTCTTCTTTTCTTCTGTAACTTTCCTCATACGACTGTCCTACCATCTTGAGAGAAGTCAAAAATCAGCGTGAGGGAAGTTTTAAGAAAAGGCATTAGACCACACCTTTCTCCCTCTACAAACCTGCCTGCCTCATTCTGCGCTGGCATCTCTTAATCTCAGTGGCCTTTGAACCAACCTCTCTGCCCTGCTCCCTGGCCTGCCTGTCACTTCCTGCATCCCCTTCCACCGTCTCTTGTCTCTGCTGAAGGGCTCCTCACGGCTCCGGGGAGTCTCCGTCGCCAGGGTCTTGCTCATCACCCCCTTCTGCATCTTCCCCAGTCCTCCGTGCACCCTGCAGGACCCGGCTTCTGGGGAGGCTACCCCTGGCTGACGCCAACCGTGTGTGCTCCCACTGCATCCAGGGTACCTGATGCTGCTTTGCAGGTGTTGAGTTACAAGCTCCACCCTGTGTGCACATGGTCCTCCTGAGAGATGGGCTGACCCCTGGGATGCCCACCAGCCAGCACAGCAAGGGACACACAGGAGGCCCTGGGCGCCTGGAAAAGAGTTTGCAAATTAAGGGCACTAGGCATGGTTTCTTTTCCTATTCTGAGCCTTTCTGACTCTTCTGTATTGAGTGATAACTGGTAGACTTAGATTTACCTAGTGGTTTTCCTGACTTAGAGGACACGGAGCATGAGTCTTCAATGAGTGGGATTTCTATATGAGAAGAGGGTGACCTGATAGACAGAGTTCATTGCTCTGATTCGACGTCAGGGTGCTCTCCGACCAGGAGAAAGAGGGAGAGCCCACCCTGTCCTCTCTCCTTGGTGGAGAGGCTTGCACACCCACGTGTGGCAGCTAAAGGCCACGGGAGGCCACACATGTGACCGTTGCAGGGATGAGATGTAGGCAGAGGCCATGGTGGATGGAGATGTGCCTGCACTTGGCGCCCAGAGAGCAGCCCATCCACAGACCTGGGTCCCCCATCCCTGTAGAGGAACTGGTTCTGGAGGGAGCTGGTGGGAAAGATTGATGAGGGAGAGTTTATTACAAGTAAAGTCAAAATAAGTAAGCTTTATGGCTTAGAGTTTATGACCTCCTCTAACTTGTACCGATGAGATGATTTGTGTCTTTTACACTTAAATACATTCTTTTGGCTGATTGTCATTCTGAGGTGCAATTCTAACAGGATCAACAGGCTTTCACTCTCCTCTGGCCTTTTGCTTCATTTAATCTCTTCTGATGGAGCAGTCATTGGTTTTGTTAGTTATCAGTTACGGTGCAACACAATCAAATATTTGCAGGCATTCGATAAGGAAGAACCTAAAGATAGGAGGGCAGGAAGAGAGAGTTCTGAGAGCAGGTGAGTCCACAGGGAGAAACCTCCTTCCCTACTCCCAGCCTTTCTTTCCTCCATCAGTTTTGGGGGAAGCTCTGATGTCCTTCTGGGGCTTCAGAGTGGTGGTGGTATAGCCCCAGCACCAACAAGAGGGTGGTGAAAAGTGTCTGAGGATTTCTGGTACCAGAAAATGGCCTCCTTACTTTATTGCTTCATCCCCCAAATCAGAACCATCTATTGTCCCCTGCCCCACAGATCTCCTCCATGCTGGCACCCAGATCTGCCACGTATATTTATTTTGATCAAACAGCCCCGCCCATAGCATCTCCGGCGGCAGCTCTGTGGACCTCACAGCAATCAGCAGCGGTCAAAGCCCCCTCCCTAACCTAAAAGCCCCTCTGAGGGACAGTTAAGCCACCACACAGAGCCGTTTGAAGTCAACAGCCATGAAAATCTCTTTTCTCAGGGCCTTAGTTATTGCAGGCACAATAGGGTCTTTGATTCAATTAGAAGCCCTCAAAGTACCACCCGGATTTTCCAAGCACTATTTTCGCACAACTCTAAATGTCTTCAGAATTAATTATGATTTCCTGAAGCAGCATAAACTGATCCTTACCTTGCCCTAAGATACTTTCCCAGAGGTAATTAGACCCTGAACCTGGCATCTGTGCCGAGGACTGCATGGCACTTAGGGACCATGTTTACTCTCCTCCAAAGTGGCCTGGGCCGTTGAGGCTCTTTCAAAGACAATAGGAGATGTCAGTATTTCACCCATTAGAAATGCCAGCCTCTGTGATTCCGAGTCAGATCAAGTCCTGACTTCACAGACAGTAATGACTTGAGCTGAGCCGGGAGCCACTCGCTGGGGACCCTGCATGTGCTCTGCACCCGCAGGCAGCTCCTCACCCCCAGCTTGGGGAGGCTTCCTGGTACCTGTCTCCCAGCACGGAGCCTCGTGGAGGTGAGGACAGGCGTGCTGTGTGTAGGAGAGGGTTGTTTTTTTAAACATCTTTATTGGAGTCTAATTGCTTTACAATGGTGTGTTAGTTTCTGCTTTATAACAAAGTGAATCAGTTATACATATACATATGTCCCCATATCTCTTCCCGCTTGCATCTCCCTCCCTCCCACCCTCCCTATCCCACCCCTCTAGGTAGGTGGTCACAAAGCACCAAGCTGATCACCCTGTGCTACGCGGCTGCTTCCCACTAGCTATCTATTTTACGTTTGGTAGTGTATATATGTCCAAGCCACTCTCTCACTTTGTCACAGCTTACCCTTCCCCCTCCCCATATCCTCAAGTCCATTCTCTAGTAGGTCTGTGTCTTTATTCCCGTCTTACCCCTAGGTTCTTCATGACATTTTTTTTCTTAGATTCCGTATATATGTGTTAGCATATGGTATTTGTTTTTCTCTTTCTGACTTACTTCACTCTGTATGACAGACTCTAAGTCCATCCACCTCACTACAAATAACTCAATTTCATTTCTTTTTATGGCTGAGTAATATTCCATTGTATATATGTGCCACATCTTCTTTATCCATTCATCCGACGATGGACACTTAGGTTGCTTCCATGTCCTGGCTATTGTAAATAGAGCTGCAATGAACATTTTGGTACAGGACTCTTTTTGAATTATGGTTTTCTCAGGGTATATGCCCAGTAGTGGGATTGCTGGGTTGTATGGTATTTCTATTTTTAGTGTTTTAAGGAACCTCCATACTGTTCTCCATAGTGGCTGTACCAATTCACATTCCCACCAGCAGTGCAAGAGTGTTCCCTTTTCTCCACACCCAGGAGAGGGTTTTAAACAGCGTTTTGCTCTTAAGAGCTGTCTGATGACTTTATAGCTAAACATCATTGCTGGTTCACTCGGTCCAAGTTTGGGTTGGATTCCGACGTGGAAGGGACTAGTCTGAGTAGCAATGCTTGGGACAGGGACTGAGCTCCGTTATTTTATTTTTCAACTGGTGAGCTTGATGATTAAATATGAAATTTAAAATATTAAATCTGGGGCTTCCCTGGTGGCGCAGTGGTTGAGAGTCTGCCTGCTGATGCAGGGGACATGGGTTCGTGCCCCGGTCCGGGAGGATCCCACATGCCACGGAGCGGCTGGGCCCGTGAGCCATGGCCGCTGGGCCTGTGCATCCGGAGCCTGTGCTCCGCAGCGGGAGAGGCCACAACAGTGAGAGGCCCGCGTATCGGAAAAAAATATATATATATGAAATCTGTAGCTGAATAAGATGACTAATCCTTTAGAAGAAAACTGCATTTTGTAGAAAACACGACAAAGAAATGTACCATTACATCCAGTTTCCTTGAGGACAGGATGTTACAAGTAGAAACTCAGTTAAAAGCACATGTGTAATTTCCATCCTAAAGACTCATAAGACAGGAATCCAGGAACAAGGGAAGCCAGGGGAGTCCAGGGTTTGGGACTATGCGATATCCTGCAGGGTGTCCTGAGACGCGGGTTCTGTCTCTGATGTCACAGAGAATCACTCACAAGGAACTGGGAGAAGCCTGCTCAGAGACGAGGGAACATGTGTGAAACAAATCCTTTATTTGGTACTTACTGTTTCTTTAAAAAAAAAAAAAAGTCGATAAGATGCTAGGATGTGCAGAGGCATCCAGAAGATGAGAACTAAAACGTAACCTTTGTACTACACTTGGCAGAAGTCTTAGATTTTTATTAGAATATTTAGTTCAGTTGATATTTTTCTCCATTTTTAAGAGAATAGGAGAAATTGGAGAAGGTTTGGAGGAGATTATGGGAATTACTCATTCGCAATAAAGTAAGAACAAATAAAGGCAAGTTGAGGAAGCAAAGACTATTTCTTTTTTCTTAACATGAAGAGGAAAGAAAAATAAAGGTCAACTGAAAATGTTAAGTGACTTACAAAAAGGCGTTGGGCGCTTCTTCCATTTATTAAGACTTAGCTGAATGGAGAAAAGTGAGTGTTGAGGTTATTTCTTGATTTTTCTGAATGAACCCAAGAGGAGCATCCTTACTCTTTAGGATGTACCTGCACGGGGAGCTGAGAGGTCTAAACTCATGAAAGTCTTCAGTATTAGGTAGAAATGTGGTTTAAAAGGGGCAGGAGAATGGAGAGACCATTTGTTTCCTTCATATCCTTTCAAGTGAAATCTACAACTCGAATTCACTAAAAGCAATTTACACACTTGTCCTGTGCCCACAGCTGGTGGGCAGCCTGCCGCTTTCGACTTCATATTCTCTCTCTTTGTTGCCGGCGGCACTGACTCCCTCCAGCAAACTTCCCAGACAGGCGCTGAGCAGATTTCTGATCCCTCATCCACATCAGCAGCAGAAGCCTCTTAGGAGGTACGGGCCAGTCAGGCGTCCATCCTGATGGTAATGGCTATTGCTGCCAGATGAAGTCAAAGCTTGGATGAGGCCATTGCGCTTCACCCTCACGCCTTGCCCCTTCTGCCCACCATGAAACCCACACCTCAGCCCAGCGAGTCGTCTGCTCCAGAAAAGGGATGCGGGCGTCTGGGAGTCCGGCTCTCTCTCAGTGACTGGCCCTTCATAACCATCAGCCTTTTTGGAAAGTTCTTTACATCAGAGCTGCAGCTGTAATTTTACATTTTCTACATCGTTGTTCCCTTCATTGTAAATGCGCTGTTTTCCCAGTCTTTTCTCAGCACACGTAATGATTCCTGATTTGGCCTTGATCTTGGATAGGCTGTGGGTTCCGAGGTTACAGCCTGCGATCTGCAGATCCCCCAGGCCTGGTGGGCACACAGGCCCGAAAGAAAGTGTCCCCTGGTCCCTCCTCATCACCGAATGAAGCGGTTCAGACCCCCTCTGTTGCCCTCGTGCTGTCTGTACTCCAACCCTTTACTGAATCATTCTCATCGGTCCCATTATCCTCCTGGTTCTCCCGTGTTTTAAATCCAGAACTGGTCTGAACCCTGCAACTGCACTTACGTTCTCTGTTTTATCTTCCTGTTGTAACTTAGGATTCCTTCTTTATAAACTCAAGCCTATGGAGCAGCTGGCCCAAGGCCAGGTGCTTTGGAGGGTGCAGAGCTCCTTAAAACCCAGTGCCAGTCCTCCAGAGGAGAAGATCGCAGTTTTATGATCCCAGGACTGATGCTCTTAAACAAGACAACAATGCTGTAACAATTAGAAAAATCAGGGAGGTGGAGACTGGTGCATAACGAAAGTTTCCCCTTCTATCTGAAAATGTCATGCTATCATTCTTAAAAGCTCTTTTCCAGATTTTGTGCCAATGTCAGGACTATTTGCCCGCCCCCTAGATAGTGCTTTTTGGGTTAGGACTCTCTTGGCAGTTTGCAGTCACCCCAATGCTGCACAGTCCTGGGGAGTGAGAGTTAAAAATCACTCCTGCAGAAATTCTGAAGGGAATGGAGACAGGCAAAATCCCATTATCCAGGTTGGATATTGGCCAGAGCACTGGGGTTATTACTCTTAGAATAGAGGCAGGACTAATGAAAATGGCCCAGTGATGGTAGAAATTGAGTTCTATTCTTCCTGATAACTTAATTCCCTGTGAATTTAATTGGACCAACCAAGACCCAGGGCTCGAATACATAAGCTGTGTGTTGGGCTGCTTGGACACTCCCCAGTGACCAATGATGGTGGAAACTTCTCAAAACCTGGTTTATAATGAATACCAGAAGTCCATGGAAACTTCTAGAATGTTTTCACTGACAGGATGATTTAATTTTTTTCTTCACTCTCTTCTGACTTGTCAAATCGAGCACAATTTTTCAGAAAAAACAAGGGTTTCTCCCTCTGAGGGAAAAAGATAAATTGACTGCTCTTAGGCTGTTAATTAACTTTCAGAAATTCCTAAGACAAATTTTTCAAGAGTGATTTCCAGCAGAAGAGTTTTGGGTTATGAGTTCTCATCCCACTTATCTGTCTTTTCTCTGTGCTTTTGCTTATTGAATTAATTAACTTATTTAAAATGTATATTGTCCTTATTTACAGAGAACCTGAGGCACCTCCCTCTGTTCAAAGTCAGACATCTCAGAATCTGACAATTGATGCAGAATGGTATTGTCATCGGAGATTCCTTAAATTCAAGAAGTGTTGGATTTCTGATTTTTAAAAAATCTCCTGAGAAACATGCATCGTCTGTCATGAAACAGCACTTTTGGGAGTGCCCTGTGACAGGCTCTAGAAAGTGTGATTGATTGAAGTCAAGGTTTTGTTTAATACTTTGCCCTGTTAAATGATCCCCACTTGTTATCTTACAGAGGGATAAATTTGCTTATTCAAATGCAGCAGAATAGGAATTTTATCTTTGTAATTTTTCTAATGGGAAAAAAGTTTTGAAGAAAAGAAAGGAGCAAAATAGATACCAGAAATACAAAGGGATAGCAGTGCATGCCCCCATTCCCGGTAACCCTCCCTTTTTCCTAGTTGTGCCATGTCATTTGTTGACCTCACTCTTTATTGTTGAGTGAACCAACTCTTTTTGCCCATCCTATTTCCCCAGAATACACCAGTGAACTAGAGTCCACTTCTGCATGAGGTCTGATTGACCGCTTAACACCTAACTCAGTAGAGGTGAGGAGGTTGTCCCATGTCCCGGAGCGGCTGCTATGCTTGTCTTCCCACCACTAATCCAAAGCCCTTTTCACTGCGTGACACTGTTTCTCATGTCAACAACTCTGCAGAGAGTCTTCTCTACTAAGGAGAAGCTGAGATACAAAATGCCTTAGGGCAGAAGTGGGTTGCTTTTATACCCTAGTCGAGGAAGTGGTGAGGATGTGACATGGGAAGCACCCATGACGTGCTCCCTTCACCTCTGACCAAGCAGAGGTGTGTGCCTGAGCTTCCTGGCAGTCACCTTAGCAAACGCTGGAAAGAGCTATCTTTTTCGGAAGCCCCTCTCTAGGGAGGAGGTTTAAATTCATAGTGCATCTATCTGACAGTGACTTCGCTCTATTTTCACATAAATGAATATGGATGAAATGACCTCTTTGATTATCTTCTGGCTCTACCATCCAGAGCATTTCTGTAGAAATTCTTTAAATATATGAAACCAAAGAGGCCAGTAGAGACTCATGCTGCAAACCGAGGTCATCGTACAATAAACAAAGACAGGCTGGGGGCTCGGTGAGATTGAGACCATACCCATTAAGGAGTGTGGACTATATCCTGCAGCAATGTTGCCTGAGATGTGGAGAATTCATTTTTTATTTTAAAAAGCCACTGACAGGTTTGTGGTTGATGGGTCAGAAGTACCCAAGACAAACCAGCAGTAGCACTGAGAACCACAGCAGCGTTCGTACTGGCAAGGATTTATTGATAACTTACAAGGTATTGGTCTTGAACCTTTACACACAGTAATAGAGTTCATCTTCACTACAGCTCTGAGGAAGGGTTATTTTCTCTGGGCTTTATAGATGAGCATGTTGATATTAAATAGACCAGGTCTATATCATTTAGGTATCACCACAGTGATACCTAAATTACATAGGTGACACCTATTTAAGCTAGAGAAATCATGTTGAAGCCAATCAGAGTTACACACACACACACACACACACACACATATTTACACGTATCTTATTGGACCAAAATTCTTTATAGTATAGCTCTCATTATAAGGTGGACTGTATTGAACGCCTCTGTGATTTAGTGTTAAAGGAACCAGAAGAAAATTGTTATAAAGTTGTTGTGCTTCATCATGGAACACAGACAGAGACACACACATATGCACACAGACACACCCACCCACCACAGACACCCTCTGTGTCCAGTTTGAATGAGGCTCAATTTACCAAAATTAATAGAAATGAAGGGAATCTCTCTCCACTCCTCCTCATTCCTTAGGTCTGTGAAGCAGGGCTCTTGCTTTTCTTCCAGAGGCCCCTGCACAGGGTTTGCTCCTGGAGGCCCCCAGATGCCTGGGCCCCTGGCCATGGGAGACGCAAAGGGGTCTGACCTGGTTCCCCCTCAGTCTGGCTCAGGTGTCTGGGATGGTGCTTAGGATGAGGACACGTAGGGAGGGATGATACTAGAAGGGGATTCTCCAGGAGGCCTCACCAGACCGACAGAGACAGGAACTAGAACTTGAGGGGCTAGAGCTGAGGATGAGCTGGGGAACAGACCCCACTCTGCACCCTGAAGGGAGGGTCTGCACAAGGCCACAGCCAGTGTGGGATTTTGGACTAAAAGTTGGTCCTTCTCTCACGCCGGTGTTCTTAGGCTTTGTTTCTTCCATCTTCCAAAGCCTTGGGCTTTGGGGGTTCTATTTTTCATGCGCTTTCCTCCTATTGAGAATAAGTAGGATCGGTTCAAATCTAGGAAGCAGTTACCTTGTTCGAAGTTTGCCATTAGCTTTTGTGCACCCGCTCCTGGAAAGTGTGATCTTCATTCTGGACTCTGCGAGGGCGTCTTCGCAGCAAATGCGGGCAAGGGGCGGGTCATCTAGGACTCCTGGGCCTGGCAGGTGGACCTGACCTTGCGTGTCTGCTGGCCCCGTGCAGAGCGCCCACTGCATTCCCGCCATCAGGAAAGCAGCTCGCGGCCCAGAGAAGACAGAGGTCTTTGGGCTTTCTCACCACTGAAGGAGGAAGTGAGTCTGTGTTTGCAGCCCGTCACACACCTTCCCAGACGCCATAGTGAAGACACCGATCTGGCCTTCATAGTCAGTGTGAGCCAGGTAACTGCTGAGATAAGAGTTGCCTTACAAAGAAAACGAAAAATCAGCAGTCTGCGGCTTTGGTGATTGTAGAAGTCTCTCAGTCCGACCAGGGTCAAGTTCTGAGTATATGACATGGAGAGATCCTGATGCATTAAAGAAGCGAGGTCCTTCCACTGGTTAGAAAGGAATCTGAATCCCATAAGCAGTTATTCTCCTTAAGCATAGGTGATACGAGCCTACCGCCAGCTCGGTCAAGGCTGCCCCGCACAGCACGATGCTCTGCTCAGGGGCCTGAACCGGACTCGCCATTTCTGCCTCAGGTGTGGAGGCAAGGCCACTGCAGCTCGGGGTTCTGGAGACAGAGCCATCTGAATCCTTCCTCTGGCCCCTGCGGTGTTTCCTCTTTGGAAAGAATTGGCCATGTGTGCAAGATTTCCGCAGACAAAGCTCAGGTTACTTGAGATGGCCAGGAAAAGTCTAGGATGCAGCTGCCCTTTTATGTGCATTCTAGTAAAGAGTCAGTGTTGACACAGTTAACAGGGGAGCTTAGCCATGATATCCCCACAAGCATGCCTGCGGCCACTTGGGTCTCACCTCTGTTGGCTGCAACGCTCTACCACAATCTTGCATCTCTTGGGCCATAGGAGACAGTGTCCCTGCTCTCTAAATGTTGCCTCCAAAGACGGGCTCTGGGTCAATCCTCCTACCACGAAACATGATCATTTACTGGTGTATAGTTAGCAAACCTTCAGAGAAACTTACCTCCATCTGGTACCTAAGCATGTGTTTTCCAACCTGCTTACCTCGGAGGGTCCACGGGGAGGCCACGTCACTTGGAATCAGGGATCTCTCCTAGCATTGGAGGTGACGGCTGAAGGAGACGTTTGGCTACACCTGCTTAAAATCTGTTAGGCTGAAAATACGGCTGTGGAAACTCAGGACCTTCTTGCCCAGTTCTCTGTGTGCTTGAGTGGAGCCAAACTGCTTCTCGAGGAGAACCCCGTCCTGCCATCTCTGTAAAAAGGGGACATCCTTCTATCTGGTGTCTTATTATTAGGCTTCTTAGTTCATGTGATTCTCAAGGCCAACAGCTCCTCATGTCACCAGCTTCAGAGAAGGAGATACACTCCAGGCCCCCAGTGTCTGGGAGGAGCTCAATTTTTATCAAAATCTGAGAAAAGCATAGACGATTTGCATGAGAGAATTGCCCCCACTCTTGGTCTTCTAGCGCTTTCTCTTCGGGTTATAGCTGGAGGTGGGTATACAGACCACCGGCCTCTCCTCTACTGAGTGATTCTGTCCACTTCAGAGCTGTGCCCCAGGCCTACACTGAACGTATCTTATAAAAATAGCCCCCTGCAGACTGTTGTTTGTCAAGATACAGGTGCGTGTAGTGTCAGCCCACCTGCACAGCTGTGGTTAGGGCCACGAGGACGGGTTCTCTCTTGTTTCAGGATCAAGAAGTGGCCCTTATCTCTGTCCAGTTCAATCCGCTTGGGTCTTTTTCTTTTGATGGGCTTCCCCTCCCCGCAAACACGAGGGCCACCTACACCGAAGGCTCGTTGACATTAACCTCTCTCTCACGCGCCACTGTCTTCTTTACCCTTATTTTGTCTCAGAGTCGATATCCTTCCCATTTATTAAATTTAATTTTATTCTGAAGCAGTGCATGTACTTTTGCCATCCTCCTGGAGTTAAGTGAATACTCGCGTCTGCACGGCTCATAGAAAGCACGTCTGCTCTCTGCTGAATCTGCACGTTTACAAGTGAAGACGTGCAGAGCGTAGGCTGAGGCCACAGTGAAGTCACAAGAAGACAGGCTTCACCAAGGGTGGTTGGTTGTGTCACAATTTGTGGGCAGGACGTTGAGAAGGAAAAACGTGCTTCTTCCTGACAAGGCGACTGGCACGTACAGAAGCCAGTGATGCTGACGGTTGCTCTACGTGATCAAATCCAAAGAAGCAGGAGATTTAAATTTCTTGGTCCTGTCCAGGTTCAAAGACCCTCCAGCTGCTAAGAGCCTGTGTTCTAGTGGGGTGGGGGGCACAGCAGGCTCCATCGTACCCCCAGCGTAGACGGGGTGTGATTAGCCCAACGCCAGAGAGGGCGTGTTGCAGGGCCCATTCCGGCTGCGGAACCGTCGTGCTGAGGACACAGAAGTTCTTAGAAAGAGAACAACACGATCCTGTGACTCCCCGGAAGACAGTTAGCTGTTCTGTGGCCGTCTCCCCAGTCAAAACATTGGCTTGTAGAAAATATTTCTGCCTTCGTAGAACCTGAAAAAATACAAATAGACATTGAAACGTTGAGTCAAAGCATTCCATTCCAAAGTGACACTGGATGTCTGTTTCTCCATGTCAGTGACAGTTTGTGACAATCTGTTTAAACAGTCTCGGGAGCGGGCTGGGCCTGCAGAAGATCTGTAGGAGATAATAAACCCGGATTCAATATTCAGAAAGAAATCGAGTGTATAATTTAGAGAAGAGGTCTGAGTCTGAACACGTGAGACCAGCGGTGTACCCAGTATGGCGAGCCACGTTCCTCCTTGTCATCTGAGCTTCCTCACCCCTGGGTGTTTACTTGGTGGGGTTTCCAGAGGGTTTGCGGACAGATCACTTAGCTACGAGCAGAGCTCTGAACGGGGTCAGGCCGACTGGGGTCACCTGCATGTCACAGATGCCTGTGGAATCTGCGATAGGGCTCATGGGCACTGCTTCCCCATTGTGGCTGGTGCATCCAGGACCGCACTGCTGGGCAGCCTGCTCCTTGGGGAAGGCAGCCTCCTGACCTCCTGTGGCCGATCAGGGTGGGTGGGAGGGAAGCAGGTCCATCACTGAGGTGAAGGTCAGCGAGGGCCCAGGACAAACCCCCTGCAGAGACGTCTGTCCCAACCTCGGCCAGTGGACGGGGGAGGGCGTTGGACCATTTATGTTCCCCCCTTTTCCACGGTAAACGTCTTCTCACAGCCCAGCTCGCTGCCTTGAAAGGAGTGTCCTCAGCTCCTAGAGCCGCGTGCGTCTCGCTGGGCTGTCCCCTCGAGCTTCGTGTGCTCAGTGTCTGATCTCGTTCATACTCTGGGAACAGGCACAGTGTGGGGAGCCTCTCACCCAGGCTTCGCTTAAGCCCTCACTTCCTGTTTTTGCTGTCCCTCTGGTCGCCCGCACATGCCTTCTCCTGGTTCTTCCCCTGTAAAAACCAAGCAGGAACCGGACACCTGGAGACGCCCTGGACCACTTTCTTCCCAGCATCCCTTGCTCTCAGTGCCTCTGCACTGAGGTGGCTATAGGATGCTGTGCCTCGTGTCCTCAGAGGGTTTGGGCTGATCTGGGAGGTGTGGGCTACCTGAGCTCTGCTTTCTGAGGATATAATTAAATTGGTGCTTTGTTATCTGGGAAGTTTTCATCCAGCCTGGCTTATAGTACACAAATCATTTGGCCAGACTTTCCACAAGAAGGAATGCCTTTACCTATACACCCCCTTTTAGGGTTAACAGCGCTGCTCTGTGTTACAACCCTGGGCACCTGAGTGTCATCAAGTTCAATCGATTGTTCAGACCTTTTGTTAAACAGATGCACTGCTAAGTGGGCAGCTGGACATGTGAACGCATGAGTAGGTGGAGCCGTGAAAGACAAAGTAGGTCCAGAAGCTCTCTTTCGTGTGTGTCGTGTCATGTGCTTGAATGTCTATCGTCCTATCGTCGTTCCCATAGTTTGATGTAAGTAATTTTTAAAGCCCTGCTGAAGAGCAGGTGTTTCCAGTGCTTATGCAGCTGACTTGCTGATCCTTTCAAAGCTTACTCATTTGCTTGAAACGGGCAAGTGACCCGGCAGAGGTCGACTTTTGGGAAACAATAATTATGCTGTGAGAAGGTAGGACTCCTGTGCTTGTTCTGCAGCGAAACCTCACTGCTCAGGGCGCCCTGGGTCAGGGAGCCGGGTAAATCTCTCACCAGCTGCACTGTCTTATTCCTCTCCAGCTCAGGGCTCTCTTCCCTTCAACAGCCGTCCTTGTCAAAGATTTGTAGGGTAGAAAGACGAAATATACACAGCTTGGTCTGATTCCCTAAACTCGACAAAAACCTGTGCTAACAAAACTGACCTCTGTAGCCTTGGAGATGACCCGTGGAAAGCATCTGGCACTGAGCTCAGTTCCAGGAAGTATGAGGTTTGCTGGCGGTGTCAGGACGTTGGAGGAGAAGAGGGTCCGTGCCCGCTGGGCTAGGCAGTGGGTGGTCCTGGAGAAAGTGGGCTTTGAGCTAACTTATTAAGAATGAGAAAGATACAAGTGGGCAGAGAATGGATGATGTTTCAGGTGTAATAAACACTTGGACACAAAGCAGAAGTAAGAACTATGCGATTAATAAACCTAACAGCATGTTTGGAAGAGCTTATATTCCAGGAGGAGGTGGATGTTGTTTCTTTGGTTTTGTTTTCACATCGAATCATATCGTTATATTTTTCTAATGAGGATAGGATTTCCAGTTACAGTCGATTGTAGATCCAAGTGAAAAGCAAGTATGTCATCTTTTCTTCGAGGATCCTGACCTTTACCTGAAACCCTACACTGGAGCCATGGCTTCCTGGATCAGGCTCATACTTGTTTATGGTTTGGGTGATGCTGAAAGAACAGGAGAAGGAGAGAGCTGCTATCTGTTTAACCAGTTAGCAAAACAGCAAAACCAGTTAGCAAAACCAGTTAGCAAAACAGAACCTGGGTTGCAAATGTAGTTGTAGGAGATCGATGCCCATCATAACGATCACGAATGACCACCGTTCCTCTCATCCAGCATTTCCAGACTTGAGGCTTTATAAGCATGAAATAGGATAATTCCAGAATCTTAAAAACATCTTCATTTGAATCTTTCGAATGACAGGAGGCTATTTAACACCTAGTTGATTAATGTTAACTGGGTTGGTTGGTTAATAGTTAATGACTTAACTCAGGAACAAAAGAAGTAACATCCCATATTAATATTCCATACCAATAGCCAGTGCTTCCTTAATTATTGCCCAGAAAGTTCGTTCGGGTTTTTCTGTAACATGTTACATTTGAATTTCCAAAATCTGTTTTTAGCCTTACACAGTACTAGGACAGATTTTTCACAATATACTTATGCCAGACGTCAGTGACTTTTCTATTTCTTGACAATTTATTTGTGAGACATTGTTTTTAAAGGTACAAAACCAAAACCAAGCATGGAAATGATCACTCATTCCTTACCCTTTCCCTTTGTTTCTTGCTGGATCCGAAGGTTCTTCCATGCTGCATAGCGGATCAGATTGTCCAGGCATTTGTCTCTTGCTGGGTGTTAAAAACCAGTGATTATCTGTTGTGTAAAAAACTGTACATCCTGAACTTGCACAATTGAAGTGCAGGACTTCAACTTTCTTGGTTATGTTTCTTCTTGGTATTGGCTCAATGTCCAGCCGCCATGATCGTTTTGAATCATGATTTTTAAACTTCTGCTCTCCAGCCTATTATAGTCTATCCTCACTTATGTGCTCGTTCCAAGCTTGATATGAGAGCATTATAGTCTTCTCCACCCACGACATTGCATAGATTTTTTGAAAATGAGAAAACCAAAGACAGGACCTTGTGGCCCTTCCCCAAGAAGCTCCCTAGAGATTAGTGCTATTCCATTGACTTAACACCTTGTTCCTGAAGCCTTTGGACCAGAGGCAAGTCCACTGACCTCTATCTCTGAGGAGACGTAACAGGTGGTCAGAGGTGAAGCCTGGGAGGTCCCGTCCATTTGGATGCACGTCCCCTTGGAACAGAGGTTGCTCCAAACCGCAAGAGTTCATTCCCTCTCTCTTACAGTAAAAGTGTTGGTGAGAAACCAGACCAATCCAATTCCCACTTCTCTTTTAAGAATGTGAACTAAAATACCTTCATCCTTCTTCTTTGGATAGTTTCCTTTGTGTTTCTTCTGCCCAGAATAAGCAGGGGTGTGGATGATCTGGAAAATAAACTTTGGGAAATTTGCTATATTCAGATAATCATTTGAACATTGAGAAATGCATATGTACAAAATCTTTTGATATTTGAAACCTTCAGAAACCATATCAGACTTGCTTCCTCCCCAGAGGTTTGAAATACATTTTCCCTATTTCTTCATTTCTGGGACAAACACCCCCATCTCGGAAACGACAGGAAGGTGAGCCCAGGACGGTGTCCTCGGTTAAGTGATGGGTGCAGACATGCCGTAACATAGACCAAGGGTAAGAGGACATAGACACACTGCCCTCGTCTGTGTGGATTTGGGGAGCCTGGTGTGGCCATTGTCCAGCAGCGTGTCCTGTAACCGCTCCCTTCTGAGTCTCTGTCTGCTCATCAGAGAAAAGGGGGTGATGCACACCCACTCCCCCAGGGCTCCTGCAGGTGGAGCTGAGCCCATGTTGTAGGTTTGCTCAGCACCGGCTCAGTGCCTGTAATACTGCACATTGGCTGAAACAAGCTGCCGGCCACCTTCACAGGGACCTTTCCCTCAGGGACCCTGTAGGCTGACAAGTGGGCAGGAGGCCCCAGGACCCTGCCACTTCCTGCCCAGGCTGTAACGTACATCTCGAATACTTAGCTCTCACCAAAAAAATCCTGGATTTATTTTTTTTAATTAAAGAAACAAATTCGGGGGTCCCACTGGATTATAATGTTATATAAGTTTCACGTGTTCAACATTATATTTCTGCTTCTGTCTACACGACCTCGTGCTCCCACCAAAAGTAAGTTTCCATCTGTCACCACACAGTTGATCCCTTTACCTGTTTCTCCCCTCCTCCCTCCCTTCACCTCTGGTACCTGTTCTCTGTATCTGGGTGTTGGTTTTTGTTTTGTTTAGTTTGTCCATTTATTTTGTTCGGTTTTTGTTTGTTTTTTAGATTCCACATATGAGTGAAATTATATGCTATTTGCCTTTCTCTTTCTGACTTATTTCACTAAGCATAATACCTTCCTGTTCCATCCATGTTGCTGCAAATGGCAAGATTTCATTCTTTTTTATGGCTGCATAATATTCCAGTGTGTGTGTGTGTGTGTGTGTGTGTGTGTGTGTGTGTGTGTACACCACATCTTCTTTATCCATTCATGTATCATGGACATTTAGGTTGTTTCCATGTTTTGGCTATTGTAAATAGTGCTGCTGTGAACATTGGGGTGCAGGTATCTTTTCAAATTAGAGTTTTCATTTTCTTTGGCTAAATACCCAGAAGTAGGATTGCTGGATCATATGGTAATTCTATGCTTAATTTTTTGAGGAACCTCCATACTGTTTCCATAGCGGCTGCACCAATCTACAAGGAATCATTCTTTTGCAAGTATTCAAAATATATGGTTCTCAGAAAGGCCTGTAACTGAAATGGGAGGTGAGCATTTTTAGCTGGTTCTCAAGGGTTAGGCTTCTAGACTGAAAACTGGTCGACCTATGAGCACCCCATCGTTTGGGGAGTTTCCTTGGGGCAGTTGTGCCATTTACACCTTACACAGCATCAGGGATGGGGGCCGTCTTGGGCCTTAGTGTGTGGCCCCTCCTTGAATTCCAGGCACAGCAGAGACATCAACGCTGTCGGCTTCCTTCCTGGTTCCCTCCTCTCATTAGAAAACGTGTGTGGCTCTTGGTCAGTTTGTGAGCATTATTCCAACATGACTTTATGTGATGTTTGACTCAGGGGTCCATTACCGTCCGCTTTTCAGATGCTCACTCGAGAGCGACTTAGAGGCACGGCCCCCTCCAAGGGCTGGGAAGTGAAGGTCCTGAGTGGAGGAGGGCAGAGCAGTTGCCCTGGAGCAAGAAGGCGGCCCCCAGAGAGCTGCCTTGGGAGTGGGGGGGGGTCCCCTCAATGCCCCGGGGAGAAGCCCCGCGAAGACCCTTAGGCCAGCCTTCAGAGCTGTGTCCCTGGGGTGCAGGTGGTGCTCAGACTCCATGAAGGATGTTACCCTGCTCTTCCGATGGCATCCAGGCCCTGGGTGGTGAAGAAGGTCGCTCAGAAGACATGTCGCCAAGCTGGGCAGAGCCAACAGGCGTGGTGCTGAGGCCAAGCCTGTGGGGGTTTGGAGTTCTGGGCTGGGTGGGGTTCCAGGGCAAAGAGCCCCTCAGTTCACTGCATCCCCTGGACCGCCCTCTCAGTGGTGCTTTGGTCCTTGCGTGGCCATCCAGCCCTCCCGGTCAGCATTTCATTTTGTAAGCCTTCATTTTCATCAGTGTTTTGTGTTAAAACTCTCTCTCTCTCTATTTTTGGAGGTAGTTATGGTGTGAGTTCATCTGTTTCAAGGCAGCTTTGAAAGCACAACTCTTCTACATATAATGTTCACTGGTTTAACAGACAGTTTTTGGTGAGATAGGCCCAGGACTTTTGCTTCAAGTCATTCCAGGAGGTACGGGAGAATAAATACAAACATTTGCTCACTAATTAATGTGTATCCTAATTTGAAAGCAGTGTTACATAGAATGGACATCTGGCAATGAACCCTGGGCGTGGACTCTGCCCGGACACACAGATCCAGGGACGATGTCTGTGCCCGGGCACTTGCCTCTTACCGGAAACCTCAGCTGAATTTGTCCACGTAACATGTGATCCCATGGTTCCGGTGCAGCCACACCAAACCCCAGAGGGTGGGGTCATCAGCTCTGTTCAGTTGCGGGTGAGTTTCAGGGCCCAGCGTGGGTGTCCTGCTCCCAGCCGTACCCCTACCCCCGCTGCCCGGACAGGAGCTTGCGGCTCCACCAGATTCCACCTGATCAAGACCCCTGGACCCTTTGGGACCTTCCGTGTGGACACTTACGGGACAACAGACTTTAGTCCCAAGAGAAATGATGCTGCCTTTGAATGATGTTATTATGCATTTTATGACAAAAACAAAGTATGAGCACAGACATCTTTTGACTTTGTGTTCACTCCCCAAAGCCAGCTCTATCACGCCTTGTCAACCCCAGAAAACCCCGTATTGTTGGACCATAGCTTTAAAAAGTGCCTGCCCCTGAGTTAGACCTGAATTAAATATGTTTTTTCAGTGTTTCTTGTGGCAGGGGTACTCAAGTAGCTCTATTTTACAGTAACAGTCTTTCTTTGTTTTTGTTGGGAGCTTGGAGGGAGGATGGGGATTCTAGCTTGGAGGGTCCTGGCAGACATGGTGGGAGGAGAGCCCTGGAGGGAGGCTTCGGTGGTGGTGGGGGTAGGTGGGCACAGAGGACCCTGTGTGCAAAGGAATGAAGCAGAGGTCGGCTGTGGAGCTGCAGGGCTGGTGATGAAAGTGGAGAATTTCCATCAGGAGGGCACGTTGGAATCAATGTGGTCCCGAGCCGCACGCTACCCATCTCCTCACTGACACGATGCCAGGAAGACGATGCATGATTGGGTGAGAGAATGAGTCTGGTGAAAAGTGTAGGGTCTGTAATAGTTTAGGTCACAACATCAGAATGACTTTGAAGTCTGCAGTGTTGTTTTGTTATCATTCTATTTGTGACTCAAACAAAGAGAAGGATTCGAAATTTAGGCAAAGATTAAGTGATATGAGGAAGAAACAAACTTTTTTTTGAAAAAGAGAAAACGACTCCTGTGTGCTTTTGTTTGTATACATTTACTTTGAGCTGGACCCAGCAGACCCTGGGGGCCTGAGGGCTTGGCTCCATTGCCCTAGAAATGTTTCAGAAGTTGACACTGTCAGGATAGAGTATTCTGTGTTTAGATTCAGCCGTAGTTTCTCGTCTCGTTCATCAAATTGTCGACTGCATTCATCATTTTTGGCTCTGCGTGGCTGGTCTAGACGTAGAGAAAAAAAAAAAAAAATAACTTGTTGCTTCCAAAATGTGGCCAGACCTTCTGCTTCTGAGAGACCCCACCTTCGGTGATTTGCCCAGATTCTGCCAAGTGTATAACTGCTTCCATTCCACAGGGAAGAAAAAGAAAAATCCTTGAGGCAGCCAGTTCTTACTGTATTTATCTGTGAAGGTTTACAATAACCTTTGCATTGAAAATTGACTAAAATTGGGACTTGTTCCTAAGATGCAGACATTCTAGCAAATTCCTGGGATGAGTCCACTCTCTGATTCGGCTAAGCAGGGCCGAATTAACCGCAGGGCCATTAACCTGCACAGAGGCTGAGGAGGGCATTTCCCCAGAGGTGGTGTCATTTCTACCTCTTGTCCCTCACGTCTGTTTAAAATTCCCCCCAAATCATGAGATTACAGAGCTTGCAGAGATGGCCCAGGTCCCTGTTCTATTTGATGCCTGGGGCGGGGTCCCTGGAAACGTGAGCGGGGGTGACCCCAGCCCACGTGGAGAGCCCTCGGCTCACGGGGACCATTTCCCTCCCTGGCGGCAGCACAAGAATCCCCCTCTGTCATCACCTTGGCTTTGTTTCTGTGTCTGGGGCTCTGAGGAGGTGATTGCGGCATGCATTTGGGTGATTAAAACCCCAGATGGCCCCAGAGATTGGCTGGTGGTCGCTGGCCGTCAGCGGCGCTGTCCCTCGCCTCCTGTTTTCTCTAATTCATCAGGGACCGTCATGTAGTTTTGTTGCTGCTGTTGGTATGTGGTTCCCAACGGGGATCTCCTCCCCGTGTCCATGGTAGGGTTTGCCGGAGATGGGGCATCGGACCGGCCAGATCAACGGAGCGGGGAGGGGGGAGGAAGAGAGTGAAGGCAGGGCAGGCGCGGGGCCTCCACTGACGCCGGGGGCGCCGGCGGCCGAGCCCAGGGCTGCGTCTCGGGGCTGTGGTGACTCACGTGCTGACGGGCAGTTAGGGAAGCAGCAGAAGTCGCCCACCCCATTATGGGATGGCCACGAAAACACGTGCTCACTCTGAATATTTTAAAGTTTAGTAAAGTGCAACCTCACTTGAAATCCAGTCAAGGTCGCGGGTGCTATAAAGTATAATTTGCAAGCACGTCGTAGAGCAGAAGCTTGTTTTTTTATGGCAGAGGTGAATGACTTTCTACAGGTGTGTGGTCTGAGCCATCCATCTGGCTGTTAGGCCCGTGTTCCTTCCTGGATTCCTCGTACAGGATATGAAAGAGCCTGTATTGTAGAGCAAAGTATCACAAGTAAAAGTAAATGAACTAGGAGTTTGGAAAGAAAGGTTTCTCCACTGAAGTGCAAAGCAGAGAGAAAGCAGCCAGCCTGTGTCTGAACACCTGGCCTGAGTCCGGTCCTTCCGGCCTGTGTGCTGGGGGGACACGTCCAGCCCCGTCGCTGGGCCCAAACCCCCTGCTTGTTCTTTCCTCGCGGCTGGGCCAGGCAGACGCTGGGCTGTGGGGTGAGGGGCACTGCGCCCGCCAGGGTTCCCATGCCGAGCTCCTGGAATAGAGGAGAGCTCCCCGCACCGCCCGGACCCGGCTCACCTGTACCTGGCCAGGCCTCTGTCTGGTTATGCAGCCCGAGATTCCATCCGATGTTCCTCATCCATTCGTCGGACATTAGGTTAGATCCCGCTGGTCAGGGCACAGGTGTGGCCCCTCCCTCCGCTGCAGGTGCTGTGGACAGTGCAAGCGTGCATGCCCACCGGCCGCGTGGCTATCCTCCCTGGGGCTGGAGCAGGAACCGTGTTGCTGTTTCTGTTTTCCCAGGCCTAGAACATGGGGTAATTAGCAGCTGTCCTTACAGGGACAGCCCAGCTCAGCTCCCACAGGAAGGTGGTCCATTGTCTCAGTAAATATTTCAGAAATCCTCTCAGAAACACACACCCGCACTGCTGGGTCCATTGGTGGAGGGCAGGGCAGAGAATAAACAAATGCGTGTGTCCAAAAATGGGAAGCGATGCTTCCATAGCATCACAGCATCACAGCTGTCTCTCGAGTTTCACATGCACACACGCAATTCTTGGGCACAGTGACCTCGGTTTTCCGAGGGATGCTGGGACGCCGAGCACAGGCAGAGCTCCTCCCGCGGGTCCTTGGCGCCACGTGGGCCCGGCCGTGTCTCCACAGGAGCCTCATCTCTGGATAAGGATGCGCTCTCTCCCCTTCGTGGCTCCGTCCCCTGTTTTGCGGAGTTGTGTTGAGGGAGGTGCCTGCACAATCTCAGGTCACATCTTCTGGAGTGAGGATGGCTTCCCGAAGGGCCGGGTGTCCCAACCTTCCGAGAGAAGACAGTCCACGCTTATCCCTTCTCCGTGGTCTTAAAGATGTGCCACCTAAGCATTTCACTGTCAGTTTGGTAACATTCAAAATATTTTGCTCTGGAGAAAATCCAAGCAAAAGTAGTTGTTTTGTTGCTCTGAGTGACAGTGAAAGGGAGGGAAGCCCCCTGAGTCAGGAGAGCCTTGAAGGGACGATCAGAAGTAACCCTAATACTGCCGACAGTATCTGTTGGTCAAAACACCTCATTACGACGTGGACCCGTGTCCTCAAATGCTTCCTGTTCCTTGGCCGACAGGAGACCTCCACAAAGTCTGTTCTTCCCACAAAACTGACATCTGTCTTACTTTATCACCATAAACCCTCCTCTCTCGTCACCAGTATTTTACTTTATAAGCTCCTTAAGGGTAAAAACGGTGCTTTTCACCCAGCATGTTGTTAATAAGTAGCTATCAAATGAGTGTTTGAAGGACATAATATTGTCCTTGAGAAATGTAGGGAGACTCAGGAAACATAAACACTGTCTCTGAGACAAATATTCACAGTTAACTTATCAGCTATTACGAATTCTTAGTGCACATGCTGGACTCAGATGACCCACCCAAGAGAGAAATAAAATCAAAGGCAAAGAGTGTCTCAAACATCACAGCTGAGGGAACCTCAGGGCATTTAGTGAATGAGAAGGCGGATTCTCTGAGCCCTGACTCCCTCTGACCACATCTCCACGAGAATAATTTCTGGGGTCCCTTTAGGCATCGACTTTAACCCAACTCCAATATTACTAAATGTTAAGTAATCAAAACACAACCTCAAGCCTACAAACCTCTTTGTTTAGAATAATGAAAAACTGTGTTGAAAATATGAAAAAATAAATACAGTATATAAAATATGTAAATATAGAAAAGATTTTAAAAATTAGAGTCAATACATAAGGGTAGTGATTTGGATTTTATCTTAAGAGTGGAAAGTTTTGTGCTTTTTCTTTAGGGCGTTTTTTTGAGGATGAATTTTACTCACTGTCTCCTATGTAGACGTTTTAAAGGATGAATAGGCGTCCTGACTATGTGCCTTCCTGCCGTGCAGGGGCCACCTGGTTCTAACGCCGTCATCTTGACCATGACACTCAAACAATTCCAAGTTGGAGGGAGGATTTATGAAGATACACTTTATGTACCTTTTATTAGCTACAGATATTTTATGGATCTTACAATAAGTGTGACCAAAGAAACTTCTAATTATCTCTGTTTAACTTTTTTAAACGTTTAAACTGCATATAAAGTTAAAAATTAAGAAAAAGGCACTTAATAATTTAAGGGAGGAACATAAAATGTTTCATGGAGAAAGAGTATCAGGACACGTCATCTTTCACTCCTTCTGTGCCTGTAGGAAACTCGGTGTGAGCAACTTTATAAGAACGGATCTGGGGACTGAATCCAAGTGCACCCTCTGCTGAGAATGTCCTCTGTCCTTGTCATGTTTGGGAGGCTGTGTGACCTGCCCGTAGCCCCAGCTCTGGAGTGCTGCCCCCTCCAACCCATGATTTCCCCTGAACCTACTTCTCAGGTCTCTGGGCTCTACTCTGACCTTGGTCTCAGCAATCTTGTCCCTGGACCACAGGCCACAGCCTCAGCCCGGGCTCTCGGGGACCCCACTGTCCATCGAAAAACCACAGAATGGGCTCCGTGCCACTCATTAATCACATGGTGCGGCCCCTCCGAATCTTCCAGGGGCTGCGATTTCCCTCCAGATCAAGTCCCAGCTCCTTTCTGTGGCTCCCGGGACCCCGCGGTGGCTGAACCCCACTTCTCACTCCCGCCGTCCTTCCCTGTCTTGTTCCACGCACCCTGGCTTCCTCACAGCCCCTCAGCACGCCTTGCCCCCATCCCCGGGGCCTTTACACGAGCTTCTCCTTCTGCCTGTTCAGATGGGCTTGCTCCACCCTTCAGGGCCGGGTCCTCAGCAGGGAGGTGTTAATTTGTCTGATGTCACCGTCCACCCGCAGGAGAGGGCAGGGCCCTGGCCTGTTTGGGCCCCTCTGCAGCAGCGCAGTGACTACAGCCTGGCAGCCTCTGAACTCCTGATCAGTGAGGGCGATGCAGGGCCCTCCACCCCGGGGGTTACAGTTCTCCAGCTCAGCCAGAACCTCAGTCTTCCACTGATTGCCTCCTTCCCTCCCTCCCCCTCCCCTCCCTCCCCTTCCCCTCCTTCTTCCTTGGCAAAACCTTGCCATGATCACCAGTTTGGCAGGTTGTCCTGAGGCGGAAGCATGGGGGCTGGGAGGTGCAAGTCAGTGGAATAGCGCAGGCCCCAGGTGGGATGCATGAACCCCCCTCCGTGGACCCCAGGGGCCCCAGGTGGGATGCGTGGACCCCATGGCCCGAGATGGGTGTGTTGTACGTGTTTAAGGGAAGTCAGTGCTTGGGAAACAACCCATGAGCTCAGTGTTTAATCGAGGAGAATGTGGACTTAGAAGGAGGCCAGCGTTTCGGCCGAGGGCAAGCGCAGGGCTGCTGTGCTGTGGACTGTGGACGGGGCCTAGAGCAGGCTTCTGCAGTTGAGCGCCGTCAGAGCCCACCGCGGAGCCGAGCAGGGGGCCACACGTACCACTGGGCCAGAGAGTCTCTCTGCACCTTTGTCTCTGGGTCTCAGATGCCCTGGACTTAGTGGCAGATTCTGCAGAGCTTTTCTTTCTCTCTCCACTGGATTGTTGTGTTTTAAACGGTGAGGTTGGGCGTCATGGCCATTTTATTTCCCGTTTCTCGAGATGATCGACCCCGTGGATGGTTTTATTTGATGCCTCGCTTTCCCCTCCTTAGCTGCACGAGGAGAGCCTTCCACCAGGAAACAAACCCGCTGTGTCTGCACGCACAGACCCAGACAATATTCAGGGTCGGTCCAGGAGGTACATGGTTCGCACCTGGAGCACTTTGCAGGCCTCTGGTTACACACAGGGAAAGAGCACGGCACAGTTCATCCTGTGTTTACACTTACTTCCAGGTAAAGGTAATTGAGAAAGAAATTACACACCACTCAGCTGCTTTTATATAGTTCAAAATATTGCACATTAAATAAAGGGATTTAAAATCTGGAGCCTAAAGTTCACATAGAGTTAGCCTTGTGTTAGTCTTCAGGCAAGAGTGGGTCTAATCCATTGCAAAGAGACAGTTACCAGTGCTTCTCTTCATGTCTCTAGAGGAGCGGGTGTAACTTTATTCCCATTTCTCACAACCCTTGAAGGCAGCGAATGGTGGGTCTCAATTATGCCCCACACCCTCCAGGTAAAATGCGTTCATATTACTCTGGGGGAAATTGCACAAAACTAGACTTTCCCAAAAATTTCTATGATACATTCTTAAAACTTTGGGAGAAGGACTAGCCTTATATGTGTGTTTTAAATCCTGGCTTTATTACCACAAAACTTCGATCTTCAGGGATTTTGTGTCGCAGGAGGATTTTCTATCAGCCCAAGTTCCCCTCTCTGGTTTTTTTCACTGAAGACCCTGCACAGGCCTTTGGGAATGTCCAGCTCCTCCATTACAGTTCTGACCAAGTCCAGAGAAATACAATACTTCCAGGCTTCTGCTCAGCCCTGTTGTGGCAGCCATGGGCCAAGGGAGAAGGGATGCCTGCATCCCACCCTCTGCATCTGCCCTCCTGCATCCCACCTTCTGCCTCTCCCCTCCTGCATCCCACCTCCTGCCTCTCCCCTCCTGCATCTCCCCTCCTGCATCCCACCTCCTGCATCCCTTCCGCCCCCATCCATGTGTCTCCCTACCGCCTCCTCACAGGGAATCCTAAGAGGCCATGCCAGAGTTCTTTGACAGACGTGACACATACCCGATAAAAATTTAGAGAAATTTGTTCCCCATTGGTTGACTTCCAAATTTGAGGAGTTAAACCTATAAACAGAAAAGTAGGTAATTATAATGGAGTTAATAAGTGTGCAGGTATAATACAGACACACACAGACACACACACAGACACACAGCTCCTCAGAGAGATCTGAAAAAATTCAGAGAAAGGTGTTATTTTTGTTTCCATTTCATTTTATGTCTCACCTACATTAGTTTTCTAGACATTTGAAATAATAAACCAGCCAGATGAAGATTTTAAGCTGCTCACTGTTAGATGCTTGAAAGCTAGATTAATTAGTGTCATTGTCCTGTGACACTTTTCATCCCATCAAGTCACCTGGTCATCTAGTGGGATCCCCCCCTCCCGGTTTCCCTGCCCAGCAGCCCACAGACCTCACCTGCTGGGTGATGCTCAGACTACAGTCAGGGACCAATGCTGGCTAACATGGGTGCAAAACTACGGATTGTCACCGTTTCATGCCTTCTCCTGGTACTTTCAGGAGGACATTGCCACCCTCCGACTTCCCTTCCTCTGGTGTCGGGTTTCCTTTAGGGGGTGATCCTGAGTGCTCACTAGTTACCATATGGAGTGGGGTTCCATGATGTGGTCCAGGTAGCAGTCCTGAAAATGTTGCAATCTGTACTTTAAAGAAAAAGGGAAAAGACGAAACTGTATAAGTAAATTTGCTGAAATCAGTCATTTCTATACTGAAAACTTTTGTTTTTTAAAATAAGGATGTTTTGTAGACAGTGTAGAACACATTCATTTTAAGAGATATCAAGTAAAATAATTTTTTAAGGCATCACACGTGAACCAGTTTCCCTGGGGCCAAGTGGCGCCTGGCATCTCGGGAACCAGCAGCCGGTCGGCTCATTGCCAACAAGCAGCCGGGGTTGAGGATGGGGACAGGCGGGTGGGGGCTGCCCTGGGATGGGGCCGCCAGCGTACTGGGGGACAAACCAGGATCAGAACCCAAGTGTTTGCACAGAAATGCAACAGGATGCCGAGTATTTTCCTTGGATTCCACAGATAAGTGAGATCAGCTAAGCATCTTCAACGCAAGCTGGCTGTTTTATTTTGCCTCAGATTTGTAAATAAATGGTTGTAGTCATTCTGCTTCTAGCTTTGAAAAGGACAGTCTGGTTTCCTCTCTCTACAGATGTTTCTTTCACTGGCTGTCAGTCCTCCATGGAAGCTCCTGGCGCGGGGCCGTCCCTGCCCCGCGTCTCCCCTGCCCCAAGCCTTCTGGGCTCTGCCCCACGTCCCGCAGGGAACGAGCTTGTGGGTGGACACAAATCAACAGCGGCTAGGTGTCCTGTCACGGGGCCTGCAGGCTGCGGTTTCAAGGACACAAGATTTATGGGTGCTTCTGGCCGCATGGAGGCCATGCAGGCGGAAGGGGAGGTGAGCTGCTGGGAGGAGGTCGGGGGTCCCTGGGCACTCGATGTCCCCCGGGGGACAACTCGATGAGCTGAGCCCAGGACACGGGAGGCTGCATGGCCACAAGCATGGTCTGCGGGCAGGACCCAGATCTCCGCGGTCGTCACGGTGGCCCGAGGGAGCGACTGTGGAGGAGCTGAGTGCTGCTCTGTGCTTTGCAGGGAGCCCGGCGGTTTGGGAGGTGCGTCCCTTTCACCGCCAGCTCTGTCATTCCTTTTCGAGGCCTGGTCCATTTCACGGTGGTGAAATTTTGATTTCATGGTACTTATGTCATTTCTCATATAATGAAAATTCACTTCTTAATAATGTGCTAATTTTTCATTCTGATTTCTTCTCATTTTTACAAACACTGTACCAGGATGAGCATGCCTTGGGCTCTCGTGTCCCCATGAGGAAGCATCCTCTCAGGATATTTGAGTAAAGGCACGTGAGCTGAAGTACAGAGAGTAAGCGAAGGCCGAGGTCCTTTCACCTCCTTGTCCTCAGTCTGGTCGGCCTTTGACCCCGCCCGACCCTGGACACGCAGGGACTGTCTTCCCGGAGTGCGCATCGCTGTGGGTGCCACCCCATCCCTGTTATCCACGCACTTATTTGGAAATGGTGTTGCTATTTCATGAGTGGTTGTCCTGAAAATCAGGAGCCACACTTCTCACAGTGCGCAGTCACCCTCCATCTCCGTCTCCCCGTCAAGCCAGGTGAGGACCTCGGCCCCGAGAACCGGGATCTGACGGGTCTGGGAAGATTGCTCACCCCTGGACCCCAGACCTCCGCCTGGGTCCCAACAAGTGTTCACTCCGAGCGGGCTTTCCCATCAGCAAGTCGACTTCGTGTGTGCACAAAGCACGGGGCGGAACTCACCTGGAGACTGGTCTCAGGATGCAGCAGCTCAGTCTCTCTGAGCCTGAACCGCTTTTGCCTTTTCTTTACTTAAGTGAAGTTCAGTGTCTTTGCAAATAAATATGAAACGTATTCTTTTGTTGGACTAAAGCAGCTCTCAGCTGCGAAATACAATCCTTAGCAGAGGGATCTGTGCACTTCGCAGTCTGTAATTTATACCACGTTAGAAACATGCTATAGCAGGATTGATTTAATATTTTTTGATTTAGAAGTAGATCAAACTTAACTGCTTGTTGTGTTAAAGCCTTCTAAAGCTTTTAGGTGCTGTTAGTCTTGTGTTTCCTGATGCATATATATCACTTTCTAATTAAAAATCTTTTGTTGCTTTACCTCCTTTGGGGGAATGTGATAAAATTAACAGCAAAGGGGCTTCCCTGGTGGCGCAGTGGTTGAGAGTCCACCTGCCAATGCAGGGGACACGGGTTCGTGCCCCGGTACGGGAAGATCCCACATGCCGCAGAGCGGCTGGGCCCGTGAGCCATGGCCGCCGAGCCTGCGCGTCCGGAGCCTGTGCTCCGCAATGGGATAGGACACAACAGTGAGAGGCCCACGTACCACAAAAAAAAAAATAAATAAATAACAGCAAAAAATAACCGGGGTGCGTCCCCACTGAAGTCATACTCACCGCACAGAACACGAGCATGATGCTTTCTTACAGCTGTTCAGCCCTGAGCAGTTTCTCATCAGCTCAGCTTTTTCCCAGACACCTGCGTGTTTCCTACCTGCACCACATCCCTCCCAGGGTATCTTGATGCCAGCCGGGGTGTGGGACTTCACAGGGGCAGCTGGGACTGGGGAGGGTTATGCACACCCCCTGACACATCCCTGCCTGCCTGCTTGCTGTTCTGTGTTCCTCTTGGTGGTCAGGTGAGCTGCTCTCAGAAGCATTCATTACGGTGACAAAGGGCAAAGGGTTCTGCCCTGTCTCAGAGCTGGTGCTGACAGGGCTGCAGGAAGTCCCTGACGTCCCCAACGGTCCCAGACACTCCTGCAGCCTCAAGTCTGCCATTGCCTCCCCAGGGAATAGTTAATGAGATAATTATTTTTTTCTTGAAAAGTAACATTCTTGCAATGGTCCTGGGGGTTTCCCTATAGATTATAATCTACCTTTCCAGTTGCCTTCAAAGGGAAAAGGGGAATAACACAGCTGTATTTTCGCCCTTCCCCGACCCTTAGGGATTTGCATCTGTTTTCTGATATGTGTATTTAACGAAGTGGAAACTGGTGTAAATGGATTCCTGCTCTAGGCAATTAACATTTGCTTGGGCTTCCCTGGTGGCGCAGTGGTTGAGAGTCCACCTGCCGATGCAGGGGACACGGGTTCGTGCCCCGGTCCGGGAAGATCCCATATGCCGCGGAGCAGCTGGGCCCGTGAGCCATGGCCGCTGAGCCTGCGCGTCTGGAGCCTGTGCTCCGCAACGGGAGAGGCCACAACAGTGAGAGGCCCGCGTACCGCAAAAAACAAAAAACAAAAAAACAAAAAAACATTTGCTTGAATAATAATAACAAAAACTTGTGTCAAAAGGAAATTTATGAGACCCAGAGTTCTCTAGCTGTATAAACACGTTGGTCTTTGAAGGACTTGGCCGTCTTAACACAGCGCCACCATCCGATCCGTGTGGAATGTTCCTCCTGCTTCTCAGACTCCAGGAAAGACATGCCAAGCTGCATCTCTTTATCCCGAAACAGCGAGGAGGGTGGAGGGGACTTTAGGGATAGTTAACTTGTAGGTAAAGTATATTGTAGAATGTTAAGCTTCAAGTAAACTCAATTACAGAATTACTCGAAGGCCCTCCGCTGCCTTCGGACTCAGGCTCCCTTGACAAGACTCTGGGGCCGTATCTTCTCCAGCCATGTGAGCTTGGGGTGTTTCCCAGCATCCGGGGCCTCCTACGTAATGTGGGGCAGTGGTGCTACCTACTGGGACTGCAGGTTTGGGACCAATGAGATGATAATGCCTGGGAATCTCTTAGTCTCACATAGTAATTATTCAATAAATCTTAGAGATTGTAATTTACAGAAACTGTTTTAAAATCAACATATATGGATAGCAGCGTGCTTACAAGTGTTCAAATGAGCTCATTGATATAGGGTGCCCGACACACTGATTTTTTTTTTAATTTTTATTTTATATTGGAGTATACTTGATTTACAATGTTGTGTTGGTTTCACGTGTACAGAAAAGTGATTCAGTTATACATATACATATATCTATTCTTTTTCAGATTCTTTTCTCATATAGGTTATTACAGAATATTGAGTAGAGTTCCATGTGCTCTACAGTACATCCTTGTTGATTATCTATTTTATATTTAGTAGTGTGTATGTGTTAATCCCAAACTCTTAATTTATTCCTCCAGCCCCACCTTTCCCCTTTGGTAATCCTAAGTCTGTTCTCTATGTCTGTGAGTCTGTTTCTGTTCCATAGATAAGTTCATTTGTGTCATATTTGAGATTCCACATATAAGTGATATCACTTATGATATTTGTCTTTCTCTGTCTGACTTCACTTAGTGTGATAATCTCTGGGTCCATCCATGTTGCTGCAGATGGCATGATTTCTTTCTTCTTTATGGCCAAGTATATTCATTGTATATACGTACCACATCTTCTTTATCGATTCATCTGTCAGTGGACATCTAGGTTGCCTCCGTGTCCTGGCTATTGTAAACAGTGCTGCAGTGAACATTGGGGTGCATGTCTCTTTTTGAATTATGGTTTTCTCAGGGTATATGCTCAGGAGCAACACACTGATTTCTGAATCCTACATAAGCCTTTCTTCCCATTACAGAGAAAAATCTGTTGTACTCTTTGAGTTCTGGGAAATATGAAAAGATGTCCATACTTGATTTTTTTCAGGCTGTCCTGGTGCCAAAAAGAACGAGTTTCTGACGAGTGTGCTGGACGCGCTGTCCACAGACATGGTCCATGCCGTCTCCGACCCCTCCTCCCCGGGCAGGTGCGTGCACTCGACTGCAGAGCAGGAGGCTGGGAAGAAGCTCGGCATTCAGGGAACTCTCCGAAGCTGGAGGGCAGAGTCCAGACCCTGGCATCCGAGGCCTGATCAGCTTAGCGGACAAGGCAGGGCCTGCAGGAAAGAAGTCCCCTCCCCAAACCTGAGGTCACTTCCTTAGTCTGGAGGACATTTGTTTAGCAGGTTCTCTTGTAATGCGATCAACCCAGGGAGGATGTTGCCATCAGGGACAAGGCCCAGACCTTGGGATTTTCCCAGGTTCCATCAGGCAGGGGTGGGGGTGGGGGTGGGGGAGGGGAGGGGATGGGAGGACCTTGGTCCAGAAGGCTTCCTGCTTTGGAATCGCATTTTAGAGCTATTGACTGGATTTTAAATACTTTGAATTAAAATATTCAAATTAAAATTCTCAAAATAGGATTTCTTTACAGTAAAATATATATGACATAAAATTTACCATCACAACCATTTTCAGGCTGCAATTCAGTGGCATTAATTACATTAACAAAATGTTCAAAATCTGACTTCTGAAACTCTGGAAACTTGCTCTGTGTGCCTGGTGGAAATTCTGCAGTTCTGGGGCTGAGGCTTTGAGCTTTGCTTCCGGAGAGACTGTTAATTCCCCGAAGCTGTTCGTCTCTGTGGGTGACGTCCCTAGGAGAGTAGTTTGCAGTGTTTAATGGATATAGTGTTTCAAGCGTTGGATCTCCCCTGTTAATTAGTAATAATTAATCTCTCTATTTTAAAGCACATTTTCTGACTGGGAATCTCACTGTCTTTATTTCCTTAGCGCACTGGCCTTCTTCCCTGCCTGCCCCAAACCTTGATTATTTCATCTTTTCTAGATGATCTAAAGCTTCCTGGTCTTCTTCAACTCAAAGCCCGCCTCTCTCTGTCTCTGTTTAAGAGTAAGATTGCAGAAGAAAGAAAGGCAGTGCTAATGAATCCAGTAGTAAATTAAATGATGAAGCAAAAAAAAAAAAAATCACCCAATTTTCAAATTGACCTCTTATATTCTTGGAAAGATAGATCTTCTCTATAAAACTAAAACTGAAAGCAGTAAATGAATTTCCATCCTAGAAGGTCCTCTGAAAGTTTGGGAAATAACTACTAGCATCAGAAAGCCCTAATACCTGGGAACTTTGGTGTCTGACTCACTCTTTACACCCACGGAAACACAGAGACCAACAGCCAGACAAGGAAGGAAGGACCAGGGGTTATGTGAGCACCTGCCGCCCCTCCCGCTTGGTGAGAGGCCCAGTGTGACACCCGGGATGGTCTCCAAGGTCAGCCTCAAGGCCAGGCCTTCTGGAAGAGTTTTTTACTTATATCTTAAAGTATCAACGTTTTTTTTTTTTTTTTTTTTAATCCAGGGAAAGATGTCTGGTTGCCATTTTAAGATATACGTTGTTTTGCACCTTTTAGTTTACCCGTGGCGTAAACAACCTGCCCACGAGTCACAATTAAAGGCGCAGAGGGCCTCTGGGCCCCAGGTTGAGCAGGTGTGCAACGTGCGAGCCGATGGGCCATCCCCACGGGGCTTTGTCCTCACGACTTGCCAACGCCCAGCGCGTGATTGGCCTGCACCAGTTCACTGTGCCATTTGCCATTTTGAAACCAACTTGAAAATGTTTTGCCAAATTTCTATTTCTAAGTTATTTTTAAAAATCATTATATCGAATGGCAAAGCCACGCAGGCTTAGGTCCTCCTTCCAGGAAACTCAGAGCACAGGGGCCCTTGCTGGAGGGACCAGGGCCGGGGTGGGGAGGCAGCCAGGCTGCCGGGGGCCCCTGACCACCTGTGTGTCTTCCAGGCTCTCGGAACCTGACCCCAGCCACACGCTGGAGGAGAGAGTGGTCCACTGGTATTTCAAACTTCTGGATAAAAACTCCAGTGGGGACATCGGCAAAAAGGAAATCAAGCCCTTCAAGAGATTCCTTCGGAAGAAGTCCAAACCCAAAAAATGCGTGAAGAAGTTTGTTGAATACTGTGATGTGAATAACGACAAGTCCATTTCCCTGCAAGAGTTGATGGGCTGCCTGGGCGTGACCAGAGAAGAAGGCGAAGCTAACACAAGGAAACGGCACAGTAAGAGCCTTTCTCCTTATTTTGCTCCCACGCCTGTCCACTCTAGTCTTAAGATGTGGAGACTGTCCTTGCAGTCTGAAGGTGGAGGGAAGTCTGATGTGCCATATGACTGTAGGTCACCCGTCCGTGGAAGCGCTCACAGACCGTCGTAAGCGGTCAAGGGGAAGCCGGGTGGGAAAGGTGGGAGCTGAGTGGTGTCTGGGGACAAGTCTCACTGTCCCATCCGGGGGGCACGGGGTAGGGGGTGCCCTTCTCCAGGGGCGCCTTTGGATGCTGAACAGCAAACTGGGCACCCTTGGGAGTAACTCGGGAACTCCACGCATGACCCCGACCAAGCATTCAGCCCGGTTCATTAGCAGTTCAATAATTCCTGTTTCCAAGCCAGTTATTTCAATGGTTGAAACAGTGTTTCAGCTGCGTTACCAGATGTGTGTGTCTCTTCCCGGAACCCAGACGCTGTCAGCAGCCCAGGGGCCGTGTGCAGACTTGATGGTTTGCAGAGACCTCTCCCATCTCTGTTAATTTATGATTCTGTTATTCTGTTACCAAACTTGTAGCATATTTGAAACATGAAACAAGTTTGAGAGTAGATTCCTGAGCATCCGTAGATGATGGTCTTTACGCTTCCTCGTAGTTGCAGCTCAGCTGGGACGTGGAAGTCCTGGCCGCTGACCTCGATTATGGGCTTCGGGAAAGGACTGCATCTGTCTTATCAGTTTCTGTGTCCCGAGCACTCGTCATAATAGTCATTCCGCATGATTCAGCCGAACTTGGTTCCAGGCTAGATCCCTGTAATTGTGAAAGGACTCTTGCTGATTTTCCTGTGAGAAGTTACTCCTGGAAGAGTTGAGTTTTAGTTTGAAGACCTCTCTATGGGGTCTCGGAAGCTAAGTGCACTTCATGTTGCCCCGAACATGTCCAGACTGCAAACAGTGGTAAAAATACGCGGCCACCCACTTTGCTGACCTTGTGGGGTGATGATGACATTTCCTGGCATGATGTGGGTCCTTGCTGCCCTCTGATGGGGATCAGACTCTGAAGACTCTGGTCGTGGAGACATTGTGTGCAGCATTTGCCGTGCTGCTGTGTGTCTGCAGGCGGGGGAAGGGGCTGAGCGGGTCAGGGGGTGACCGGCCCCCATCACCATCCTACTTCATGGTCCCCGTGGCTCTTTTTCTCCCAACCAGGCCGGGGATGGGGGTGAGGCTGCCCTCATGCTCACTTGCAGATGAGAAACCCAAGAGCGCCGTGCGGCTTTCAAGCCCTACAGCCACCTGAGGCGTGCGACGGGTCCACCCTGAACAGCGGCCCAAGTGCACAGGTCCACCCGCAGGACACTGGCGCCTGCTGGGCTGCAGCTTCTGTCAGGTTTCCTCAACCCTGCGCAGGCCGGCCCTGCAGCCCCCGGGGGCGCCTTGGACGCTTCCAGTCCAGGCAGTCGCCCCCACCCTTGCTGTCCTTTGTTGGGGCTTAGGGTCACTGCTGCTGTCTGACACTGCCTGTGATTCTTGGATCTGGACAGACGTTCTCACTCATCCTATGCTTTTTTGTTCGATTCTGGTCCCCCATAGGGTCCCAAGAGACAAGTGACCTATTGCAGTTTTAGGCAGAAATCCTGGCAGCCAGGCGTCTCAGAGGCCCAGGGGATCACCATGGGAGCCAAGGGGGAGCCAGTGGCCGGCTAGCTGGAGGCCGGGGGACTGTAGCTCCCCCCGCCCTGGGGCTCTGGTGATTGCCGGGGAGGGGGATGAACTCTGACCCGATGACTCGTTTCAGCTGTTGCCAGGTTGGCTTGGGGCCGCGGTGGCCCTTCCTCCGTTCCAGAAGCCAGCCTTGAACTTCTGAAAGAGTCCAGTTTTGTGGTTTCAATGAGCAAATTAAGTGCAGGCTCAACAGTGTGTAGAATCTGCCATTTTAATCTGTAATCATCACCCCTTTCTGAAGGGCCCAGGCCAATCCATTGTTTGCAAGGACCCCCCTCTGGATGAGCACCCAAACCCGAGCCTCGTCCGCGTGCCTGAGGGATGTCCCTCGCCAAGGTCACGGTCCTTTCTGCACGTTTCCTAAATACAAAGGAAGTCAGCCAATGGAGATGCTTGGCAGGGAGAGTGGGCGGCGGGGGGAGGCCCAGTGCAGGGCGGCTTTGCCAGGAGCATAATTGGCCTCAGAGCGGCGGCGAGTGTGAGGCATTTTGAGATGGAACGGGACCCTGCCAAGAGTTTCAAGATGAATTCTGAGCAGCGGAGAAATCACTATCCTGGATACCGCCGCCTGACCAAGCCCTTTGGTTCTGCAGAGAAGGCCACGCTCTCCACCCGCCCCCGCTCTTCGTGGCTCAGTCCACAGTGTGGATGGGTCATTTCCAGAGCGTTAACCATGAGTGGGTGTGTTGTTTAAACACCAGCGCTTGGTGTGAATTGGTGCCACGTAGCCTGTGTTGAGCCCGCGGGTTCCGGGGCATTAGGAACCACTGCGCTCGCGGGTGAGTCCTGAGCTTCTGCAAAGGTACAGATGGTGCTGAGGAGGGTGTGAACATCCCACCCCTCGGTCAGGTACAGGACTTCTGACTTTGTGGCTAACGAAGTGCTCAGTTCCTTAGTCATTCATTCGTTCAACACAGACGTCGAGGATCTGCCGTGAATCACGGGGCGGAGGTGGGAGCTCAGTCTCAGAAGCTCCCCAGTTTGTAGGGAAGATAGAAAAGCCCTAGAAAGGCCCACACGTAAGGCGTGGGTGTGAGCAGGCTGCTGCCCGGGCCCTGAGGAGGCAGCTCCCAGCTCAAGGACTCGGGAAAGCGTCACTGGGCCGGGCACCTGAGTGCCAGCCCGGCGGCCAAAAGGATGGTTGGGACGGCCCAGCCCCTGTGCCAAACACTGGGACACTGGTGCCTCCCCTGGAGCATCTCCAATGCAAAGCCTCCACACTGCCCGGTCAGAGCCCGAGGCATAAGGGGTAACTGCGTGACACCTGAGGACAGCCTCGTCAGAGAGCCCAGGGACCGTGAGAAGGGGCTCCTGGTCAGGCGTCTGCCAGCCAAGGGTGCCCTCGCGGGAGAAATGGGATCAGAAGCTGGTCTTCCTGGAAACGCGGAAGGTCGGTCGGTCTTGCTCTGCTCTGGGGACACCACGTCAGCTCTCACCCTGCACGCTGAGGCCTCAGGAAGCTGACGTGAATCCAGCACCTTCAGGGTCACTATCCTGGACACCTACCCTTGGTTGTAAACAAAACTGTCTCAAACCCCACCTCCCTGTCAGCACCAGCGTTGGACCTCTGAGTTGGCTCAAGGGCCTTAGCCGATCACATGCCCTATTGTTTTATAACCTGGTTAAATAATGGAAAACTTGAGGTGTGGCCAGTCCAACAGATCAGGAGCCAGTGCTGTGGAGAAGATGGTGCCCACAGAGGAAGTGCACTCCCCCATCCCCGGCTGCTCTCGGGCTGCAGGATGCTGCCCTCTGTCCCTGGGTGGGGGGCAGAGCAGGAGCATCTCCACACCTCTCCTTGGGGCCGGGGCTGCGTTCACACAGAGGACAGAACACACAAGGGGAACAGAGAACAGGTTCGCGGGCAGAGCGGATGCGCAGAAGGAGTGCAGGCCACGTCCTCTTGCCGAGAGGGGTCCAGAGTCTCCGCACAGCCCTACAAGGGGACACGGAGAGGGTGGGTGTGTAACCCTGCTCTCAGGGGAGCGAATAACAGAGTAGAACACCTTGATATCATCATCATTTATTAGAAATGTTTAAATTACTGCAGAAACTTGAGTTATCTTCTTTATGTGCCTCTGATGAAACCGATGTGTCTGAATTTTATTGTCTCATCAGTAAACAGGAAGATAGCATGTATAATCCCCTCTCTTCCCCCAGATAAGCTAAATTTGGTCAAAGTGGCAATTTGGTCAAAAATGAGCATTGGGGATTTGGATACATTATTAGCTGATCTTTCAACCCTTTTTTTTTTTTTATCTTGCAGAATTTCTCTAAGAGTTTTTCAACTCTTATTTTTTTTCAACTTTATTATCATTTATTTTTTCCTACCCTGTGTAATTTGAAATAGTGAAAAGTCAGAAAAACCTAAATATTCCGGAAGAGGTTAGTTGGGACAGTCTAAATATCCAAGTGGTTACCAGTTTCTTTTGTTTTCTTTATTTTTGCTCACTAGTTAACAATACATTTTTTTATTCTAAAAAATATGAGAAATTAAATAAAGAACATAAATAACACATGACCTTTTATTCTGAGACAAAATCAGACCAGATCTATAGCTTTCTAAAAAATATTTCTATGCACATATACTTATGTATTTATGTACTATGATTTTCACTACAAAATGGTGTCATAATATACATACTTCATTAATCACACTTATTTTAAGCAAGTACACAAGATTTTGCATTTAAATTTTTGCAACTAAGACATATTATTGGGAACTTGATCTCAATTTTCACCATTACAAAAAATGCAAAAATGAAAAAAAACCCCTGAAAACTATTGAGAATTGATAGAGCCTAGAAAAAAGAACTTCTGAAGAATTCAGAAAAAAAGTTCACAAAAGATGATACCATGCCCTTATGATTCTCCAAAATGACCATTGTGCAGAAAATCAGCAATTAGGAAATATTCATTTTTGACCAAATTATCTTTTTCAGCCAGACTGCCATGCCAGCTACATTCTCTCAGGCATATTGCCTTACAGCCAAATTGCCATTCGCTGTGTCACCTGGAAACAATCACTATCATTCGATACTGATGAAGCCACCCTTCCCGCCATGCACACACATCCATCGCTGAGCTCTGTGGTAGGAGCTGGGAAATACATACTCATTTTCTCACCGAAAAGTATTTTTATTGATGTGGCATGGCTTCATATTTACTTTGATGATGTACATTCTGTTTCATTCAAATTAATTAACAGTTTATTATTTTTCTGCCCTTCATGTAATTTAAATGGAGCTTTTCCATACTCCTTCTTGAGTGGAATATTCCATCCAGTGTCATTAATGAAATTTATATTCTCTTCATCTACATAGCAAAGTTCTAAACACTGAAAAATGTTAACTTTTCTTGCTGTAACCTAACTTGAATCTGTAGCTACCTCCAATGACAAGTAGACTGATATTTGCCATAAAAGAAACCAAGAAAAATCTAGCAATTGTTGATAGTGCAATTGGTTTAGATTAGATTCAAAGTATCAGTTTAAAATTCTTTAAATTTGAACCAATGATGCCAAAAGCCTACTTTCTCTGTAAAGTAGTCATTTCAGGCAAAGCAAAGTGGAGAGTGGCAACAGAAATTATCCCGATCCTTGGATCATTCAAACTACAATGGAAAGAGATAGTCCATTTAGCTACCATTTATTTAATATTTTTGCAATTTACTTAATATGTTTGTGTTTCAAATTTTCATGCTCTATTTCTGTTTGCTTGAATATAGCAAGAGAAGAAGTTTGAACACAGAATAATTTTGCTCTTTATTTTTTTAATTGAAAGGATAGACGTCAACAATTAAGGCAATTGAGATGAGGGATGCTCCCTCCGTCTACTGATTCATTCGAAAGATATTTACAGGTGCTCCCTGCTCTAAACATTGGCAAAATCACAGTAAATAAAACAGACAAAAGTTCACATCCTTCTAGAGCTTACATTTTAGTGTGGATGCAAGAAATGAGATAAATAGGAAAAATCCACTGTGTGATGGGTGATGCTAGCTAAGGCAGTGATGGGGGAGGGGAGGGCAAGGGCTGGAACTTCAGGTGGAGATTTGGGGCAGGAAAAGTGCCTCCACAGGTGATGTCCCAGGTCCCAGTCTTGAAGGAGGCACAGACGGAACCAAGCAGGATTTGGGAACAGTTATTTTGAGCCAAACAAGTTAAATGATTCTCGTGATTTAACTATAAAACCAAAAGACTTCAAAGACCCGGTGCTGGTTCCTAGACTTCCAGCTGCCTGGGTCCTCTCTCCCTGGGAGAGTTTGAAAACTCGGGGAAGGAGGTCTCCATGGCTAGTGGACACGCCTTTGGAGTTTTGGGTAAAATGGAACAGTCTTCTAAAGTTGGGCCAGAGCATTTGTATTGTTGGGAATTATTTACATCGTGACTTTTATGATCCACTATTTATAATCTATGCTCAGTGTATGTGTAGATGCATATTTTCTCATGTAAACAAGTCTGCCAGTGGACGACACTTTCCTACAGTGATATGGATTTCTTCCTGAAACATTCTATTTAACCTTTTACTAAATAAAGAATATTTGGTTTTTAATCTTTCTTTTTTTTCCCCTGTTAGCCCCTAGAGGTAATGCTGAAAGCACTTCTAATAGGCAGGTGAGTATGTCTACATTGTAGCCTTAATAATTTACTGCTTTAGTTATAGGCAATAAAAATTGAGGTTCTGTCAATTTGTAAAGTGAAGTTCCTTCCAAGAAAAGGAGAAACTTATCGTGTCTACACCCCTGTGAGGCCCCAAATAGCCATGCAAAATTCTGTCAGAAATTACCAACTTGCTGAAACATCAGCATCAACATTTTGCCCTATTATTTTCTTGCTACTTGAAATTTCAATTATTTTATTATTTTTAGAAAAATTTCTGAGTCCCCTTATTTTGGGAAATATTTATTTTTAAATAGTTCTCCAGGATGTGGATTTGTAATTTATTCCTTACGTTTGGTTAAGGAGATTGCAGGGACGGGGAGTCTTCTTTTTTCATCTAGGGATCCGAGTGAGACAAGTGGCAGCTCCAGAAGGGATTTTTCACTTCCTGCCGTGTGTGCTCATAAACGTACTTCTGTGCTTCTGAATCTGTATTTCTGCCTGTGCAATTAAAGGAGATAACTGTGGTGTCTCTCCCCAGCATCCCAGGCCACAGGCTCTGCAAAGTCAGAATACTTTCCAGAAGATGAACACGAGCGATTCATTTCTCCCTCTCTCAAAGCCAGGGCCACATCCTCCTTTCTTAAGACCACTTGTCAATTTGTTATGTATTTTGTCTTCACCTGCTTGATTCCAGGTCTCTGGTCCCTAAGGCAGGCCCCCGTATTTGTGGTGGGCTTGAAGTGGAGACCTCCCACGCGCACCTTGGATGCAATTTAAAACCATTTCATTAGGAAAGATGTGTGATATGGTCGGTCTTCTTTGTTTCACAACTCTTTATGGTTTCAACTTTTAAAATCCCACTGCAAATCACTTGTGCTTTAGAACAGGGCTGGTCTGAAAGCAATGACCTGGCCCGAGCTCCGAAGACTTCCAAACGGTTGTTTTCCTAAGATAACGCCAATGACGGGCACATGGGCGCTGCCTCAGCCTGAAAAAAACTCTGCTCCAAACACAAGACCCACTCAGGTTTTCCCCGAAAAGGAATCCAGAGCGGTTTCCCCAGCTCTTTTTATGGTGTTTATCACTGCAAACTGTGATCCTGGGATGAGGTTCCGCAGTGGCTGGCACGTGATAAAGTGATTGAAGACCCTACAGATTTCTTTGAAGAATCAGAGTCCCAACCACCAAAATCTTTCACTATATGAATAACCAAACACAAGAACTATGAAATGAAGGACAGCCAGTAGGATGCATGAAGCTTATATTTGATCGAAAAGTGAGCTGTCTTTCTTGGTATCTTCTCCAGTTTCTATCACAGTTCAGCAGTGATCAGAACACTGCCATCAGCCACTGCTGACATAGCTTAAAACGTTAGTGCCACCCCTCCTCCAGAAAATCTGGCCAGCTTTAGTTGCTGGTAAAATACATTGATGGCTTATCTTTATCCTCAGCTAATTAAAACAAGACTTCTTATTCACTTAATGCAGGAGATATAGTCTCTCTTCTTGTCCCCTGTTCATATATTTATCTGGGGAATAAAAGCCAACACAGAAGCCTCCTGAATGTTCAAGTGTAATTATTTTAAATAGACCAACTTGTACTGGTCGGAATGGGTCTACGTGGAGAAATAAACCTGGAAGATTGTACTTTGCTTCTCCTTTTCATTCTGTATTATTTTTAATTGGCACAGTGCAGAATTCCAGTAATTTAGTAAACAAAACTTTTCAAGTTGTATTTCATAGAGAGGCCAAATAGTGAATGGAAAGGATGAAAAGAAAAATGTTAAAAGAAAACATGCCTTTATCAAATTTGAAGCATCAATTAGTATTAAAAGTATTTTTATATGATAAATCCATGGTGATTGGAGATTCTGTGCAATGTTTAATATATTGAACACATTTACAATCCTTGAAATAAATGCTTTCTCAACTGATATATATTTTCCTGATATTTCTGATCATTGAGTGGGAGGAAAGTGCTAGAAGTTGAGAAGTGTCCACAATGTTTTTATTTTTAAAATTCTTACACCCCAAATAAAGCACTCTTTCTTTTCACATCTATTTAAAAATATTGCTTTTTTTCCTTGTTGTTACCAGCTGGGTTTGTTTTATTCCTAAAAGGCAAGTCTTCGTCTTCAGAGATGAGTGATGCAAATGTCTAAATACATCTCTTTTTTGTCTTTTTTTCAGCCAAGGAAGCAAGGATAAACGACTGACACATCCATGGCAGGTCCTAGACACGTGGTCGACTCCCTCACCAAAAAGCAATTAAAAAAACCAAAACAAACACATAGTATTGCACTTTGTACTTTAACTGTAAATTCACTTTGTAGAAATGAGATATTTAAACAGATGGCTTTAATCTGTGAAAATGGAAAGGCTGGCTTCAGAAAAGTAATCACATACAATGTATGTGTCCTTCTTTGACCTTCAAAATCTGTAGTTGGTGGAGATGTATTTTGAGTGGATTTAAGCTTAATTTCTTCCTCCTATGCATGTTAACCTGGCAGAAGCCTTGGCCTAAGGCACTCTGGCTCCAGGCCTGTATCTCCTTACCAGGGCTGTTACTAATAGTCTCACCAGGTTGGCATCGTTGGAAATCTACTGCCCTGGCAGCATCGCTGAATCCATGTTGGAAGCTTCATGGCGCCATAGAAGTTTGTAATCAACTGCTATCTTCGTCATGCAGTTAATGAGTGCATGGGTCTTTTTGTTTCCTGGGATTTTGTGTTAGTTTGTTGGTTTTCCTTCCAAAGTTCTCGCTCACACAATGAGTTACCCAACCACTAAAGCGATCTTTACAGGTAGTGCCCTGGTAGAAAAGAATGTTTTTCAAACTCTTTTTGATGTGCCTGCTTTTTCCATTGCAAGCTTCTGTTTGAGTTTTGCCTTGGGCTCAGATTATTCATGCAGTAAATGCTAGAGAATTCTTTCTGCCTTTCTGAGGCAGCATGAAGGGGTCCATCGTTCAGAAAAGTAAATTTCATCATGACCTGACCAAGCCAGCTAAACACGCTTGTCAGCCTGCTTTTTCTCTTACACCCTGCCCCTACCCATCCGACCGTGGCCCACCCAGGGGCCCCATGGAAGGTAAAACTGTCCCCTGAACAAATTATGAACAGTCCCCTTAAAGAAGGCACAGCCAGGCGAAGCTGTGCCTGGGTCTTGATCTTGGCAGCCGGAGACAAAGGCCTGTGGGTCCCCCACCATCCCTTCTTCTTTCCTGGAGGTCTCAAGGGCTCAAGGGTTTGCCGATGGGAAATTCATCCAAATGGGACTTGAGAGGGGCAGGTGGGGAGCTGAATGCCCCTCTGTGAGCAGCAGAGCGGGCCCTCAGGGCAGCCGGCTGCCCGTCTCAGAGCTGGACCCCGGCCTCCGCAAAGGTGCCCATGGGCTCCATGAAGCATTTAGGGGACAGCCCCGGAGCTGGGGTGACACGCTGTGACGCTGTCTCGGCTCTAGCTTTTGGTTTGGGAAAAAAATCTTCACGGCCCCAGACCCCCTAACACATGTTCTGTCAAACGATCTTGAATTTGCATGAAGACGTTTCAAGAGGCGTCTCATTTAAACCGTGCAAAAGTCAAAACGGAAACTTTGGAAACACAAAACCAGCTCCAGTGTGTGTCACCATTGTTTAAGAAACAGTTAGCATCCTAAATTTATTGGATGATCTTTTATATTTCTGAACTTTGAATTTAATCATTTTTCTTAGATTAAAATAAAATATGCTATCAAAACCATACTTGGCCTCTTGCTTCATTCTGAGGATGTTTACCATTGGAAAGCAAGGCGGGGACCCTGGGCTGGAGTGAAGTGAACCCCAGTTCTGCCCCTCTGGCCACGGGACTTGGGACAAGTTACTTAGCTTTTGGGGGCTTCAGTCTCCTGCTCTATCCACAGGGACGACAGTGGCATGCACCCCTGGGTGAAGGATACGTGTATCCATGTGTGTAAAGGGTGAGGGCCTGGCACAAAGGGTTCCAGTGTTTGCCCCCGTGACGGGAAGCAGCCGTCCACTCACCAGGTACCAGAGGCTGGGAGGACTTCCCGTCCAGCCGGAAGCTTTGTGGACCATGGAAGAGACAGAAAAGGTTCTTGTTGTGGTTAAAGCTGATGCTGTTCACAAGTCACACCACCGGAGACCCTGTCAGGCCATTTCTCTTGGTCCCCAGCCCGTCCCCAGACCCAGTGTCCGCCCTTGGTTAGACTCTCATTATATCTCACCTGGACCATTGCAGGAGCTGCTGCTTCTCTCAGTTTTGTTGAGATGTAACTGACATACGCCACTGCGTCAGGGTAATGTGCACGGCATAATGATTTGACTTCCACATACTGTGAAATAGTTGTCACAATAAGTTTAGATAACATCCAGCATCTCACATAGATACAAAAAAAAATTGTTTTTTTTTTTTTCCTGGTGATGAGAACTTTTAGGATCTACCTTCTTAGTAGTTTTCAAATACACCAAACAGCAGCGTTAACTGTGGTCAGTCATGGTGTGGTCACTTCAGCAGCTTCTTAGCTGGTCTTGCTTCCTCCAGGACTCTCTGTTCCTTCCTGTAAATCTCCCTGTGCCCCACACTATTTTTTTCTCTACTCAGAAAAGTGTGATCTTTGTAAAACCTCAACATTTCAATTGTGCAGTCAAGATGTTGCTGGAAAAGAATTAAGAGGGAACGCTCCTTGAGCAGGCAGAGGTCGGACTGCTTCTGGAGCAGGCGGGAGAGGACACGGAGCCCACGGAGGCTGAGAGCCTGAACAAAGTTAGGGATGAGGTGGAGCCGCGGAGGCAGCGGGCCAGTGCGCTGGGGCTGGACCAGATGGCTCTTACTGCGAAGTATTAAGATTTCAAAGGCGAAACAGAAGTTAGTTCCCTTACGTACCTGGTGTAGCTGTTTTTAGGGATAGTTGCCTCCCCACCGAACCTCCCCTCGCCTCCCTCTCATGTTTAAAAACGCTCTCCTGCATCCTTGTCAAAACTCTCCAAGTGGGAGATTATTTAGAAGTGCGCTGACCAGCTCATAAATCATGCCCGTGAACGTCACATCCAGAATTTTTTAAAGTGATCGAGATGAAAGGTGTCAACTTTTGTAATCAACGTGCAGAAATGACCAACATAATCATAAACTGCCAAGTGGACCCCAAATCATATAAACAACAGAGCTACTCCAGAGAGAAAGTAAGAATGTAGACAGCACGAAGCTCAGTGCTCTGTGGTGATGGTGATGGTGGTAGTTGAAATGGCGGTAATCATGACGATGATAATGATGACGATGCTGATGATAGTGGTGGTGATGGGGATGATGGTGATGGTGATGATGATGGTGATGGTGGTGATGGTGGTGATGATGGTGATGGTGGTGATGATGATGATGATGGTGATGGTGATGATGGTGATGGTGATGATGATGATGATGATGGTGGTGATGGTGATGATGATGATGATGATGATGGTGATGGTGATGATGATGGTGATGGTGATGGTGATGATGGTGATGATGGTGA